>NC_047528.1:36241703-37441703 GCF_012275295.1 Melopsittacus undulatus | reverse complement strand
ATATGTGAGAAATGGTCTGACCAAATGTGATGCATGCTTGACACTTTAGTATTTTGGCCAGTCTGTCATTGTGTAATGGAAGTTTTAATTGAATAATTACCTGTCAGTAAAACCAGCAATCCTTACTGCAGTGCAAGGCCTTTATTACCTTCTGTAGAATAACTGCAGGATTTAGCCTTTAATGAAACCTGCTTTCTTTTCATACTGAAATTTCGATCTCACTTTGCCGCATAATTTCTATGTTTTTTTTGGCCATTTTGTAATTCAGAAGTTGAGGGCATACTTCATATATAGTTAATTAATTACATATAAGAATTTGATCTCCATTTAGAAACTAGAAAGATAAGACATTAAAAGACTATTTCATTGATTCTAGGTAGTTCAAGTACAGGAACCTGCACACACAGAGAAAACACTGACACACAAAACACTTCATGTCAAATCTAAGTGATAATTTAATATACTTAAAGCTTGTTTAAAAGCCATAATCATATTTAATTTTTTATATCCAAAGAACACTTATTAGCACATACTGGAAAAGAAAATCCAGCGCTACAAGGCAAAAAATGTAGATTATGTATGATAAGTGAAGACACTTATCATACAAAAGACAGTATCTGTGAATAACATGATTTAGATTACACGGGTTGGTAAAGTCAGGGACATTCAGAATAATGACTGTTAGATGACAAGAAAAACTTGGAATTTTATTAGCTTTAATGTTAGTGAAAGTGTTAATAAACAAATCCTAATCCATTCATATGTTTGGTACTTTCCAGTACCTATACTAAGTTCTGGGTTAGACCTGTGTTTATTCCTTCTACAAATGAAATTCGAAGTTCTGTGAACAAGTATTGAAGCCTCTATTTCAGAAAATTTTCTCAGCCTTGAAGTTGTTTTGCCTGCTCTTTTCACTGTTTTTTTATATTACTAGTAACTAATATAATAATGACAACTTCTTCCTCTGCTCATTCTCTCTAAAAATAACCAAACCAAAACAAACACCAAAAACCAAACCAAACAACAACAACAACAAAAAAAAAGCATAAAAAAACCAAAACACCCTATTTGCAGTTCCTGTTGAAATACATCATACTTACATATGCATGATCTGTCAACAATAGAACTCAAACCAGGGAGTTTAGGTGCATTCTTCATATGCCTTGTCAACACCTGAAGACTGAGATAAGATGGCTTCCACAGGCACTGAGCTCTGTTATGCATTCTACAGTTTGATAACACTTTAAATCTACAAGTACCATCATGCCTTTTATTCGATCTGTCATTGTAGCCCATGTCAGAAAGGATCCTGACCTACAGCTATATAAAAAATTGCTATTAAACCAGTAATGTAACTCAGTTCAATTTGTTCATAAGTGGATATAATTTATTTAATAATTGTTCTAATGCTGAATTCTCATTCAGAAACATGTCCTGTTCTGTAGATAGGTAGTAATGTAACCCAGAATATATCATGACATAACAGCAATACTCCTAAGCCATTGGTTTAGGTTTAGATGAAACGTCTTTGAACGTCTTTTTTTATTATTCAATGAAAAACAAAGAAACACAGGCCATGTGATATACAGTATTTTTGTGAAAGTGTAATTTCATTAATTTGTAGCTCTAATTTTCGTGCTTTTATTTATACTAATATTGATGCATAAAATAAAACAGAAAGTGAAACATAAGGTTTGTGCTTGTCAGTTTGCCTACTGAAAAGCTAGCACTTGCAAAATAAATATAAAATACCCGTGAAATATTAGTAAATGTTGGTCCTAAAATTCAAGTCTTTGTCCATCTGTATTATTAGAAGTGTTCATGTGACTAGGTGTAAAGTGCACAAATTAAGTCCGTCAGTTTTAAAACTGAGATCGAAAGTGATGACATACAACAAATTATATGAAATGAGAACTTGCTGGTGTCTACATTTGGGAAAAATATGGACTAATCACTAAATGGTTTACATTCAAAATAACTGTTTAGTGTCCTGCTTTCTTCATTTTGTAAGCAGATAATGTTAGAGAAGTCACAGGGCAAGATAATTTGAAAGCCTATAGTTTTGACTATTTGACTTGAATCTTTTTCTAACAGAAGCTAAGCAGTAGATAGTTATTACCATCAGTCTATGTAACTTGAAAGATTTCTGCTAAGTTATTCTTTTAGACCACAGAAAGATATTCACCAGTTTGAGTTCACTTTACTCACACTAAACAAAACTGACACAAATTAAATTAGATCATCGATACCAAAACATGAACATGGACTATCAAAATTACCTTTTGGCATATTCTAAGGGGACCTGGACATTGGCATATTTTTTTTTAAACTATCCATATGATTGTCAGAGTTGTTTTCCCTGTAACTTTTAATGTGGCAAGAGCATACCATATGTAGTTTGTGGAAAATACTGAAAGTTAGACGAAGTCAAATAATAATAGTGATTCTTGTCAGCTATCATTTAGCTTCTACCTGAGGCCAGCAGAAATTATATTTCTAACTACTCTCACAGTAAAAAACCTGTAAGAATATCTGATGTTTTGATAGTACAGTAGTACCACTGACTTCTCTGTGTAGCTGATTTCCACTAAGTCCTTCTTTTTTTCCTCTTTCTTTTTTCATCTTGTTTGTTAATAAATGAGGCTTTAGCTTTATAACTGGCTACGCTGCTGTAGTATATTTTGTATTTTTTTCTAGAAGTCTCTATGTTAAAACACCTTAATATGCTTACTTTTCATTATGCATCTGTAGCAGAGATTTGGTCCAACAGTCAACATGGCACAGGAATGAAAGACCCATTATCAAAACAAAAAAGCCTATTCAACCATGGAAAGTCCTAACACCCTCTGTGGTTTTAGTTTTTTGAGCTTTGACATCATAAGATATTAGCAAGCAGATGTTGTATGAAGTGGAAAAAGAATTTGTAGTTGATATTTGTAATATGTGTTGTTCTCTGTAGAATCCTAAGTGAAAAGCTGGGGATTTGTTTTTGTTGGTTTGGGTTTTTTGGGGTGTTTTGTTGTTTTTCTTTATTTTCTTTATCATATATTTACATATGCTAAATGAGAACCCCAAGGCTTTGGGAGTACAAATAAGAAAAAAAAAATAAATTAGAAAATTGCTCTTAGGAAAGCAGTTCTTTAGAACATTCTGTTCAAGTAACAAAACAGGTAAAACATTATTGCCTAGTTCCTTTTCTACTACAGATATAGGTATTTTTTAGCAGGGGTGTTTTATTGACTTATAGCATGTGCAATTGATTGTGATAATAATATTAGTTTCAAAATTAAAATATTATAGAAATTGCATCTTTCCCAGGATGCATCAGCTTAACTGTATTATCCTTGACAATTGTGTCCACTCTCAGCTTTTCTAATGTGGATCCATTTATCTAATGTGACAGGTATAGTGTCCATTGTTTTAATAGATGTACAACTGCTTTCTAGACTCATAGCATGTAAAAGGTCTTATCCTCAAAGGGCACTGCTGCTGCTGTTTCTGCTTTCCTTGCTTGTAGAAGACATGACTGCTCACTCAGAATTAATTGTAACCAGCTAGCTGTCAGTGACAGATACCCATTGCACACACTAGTACAAGTTCAGAAGGTGTTATTTTAATGTACTAGTTCCCTTATGGCATCTTTACACAGCCTCCTTCCTTCCTTGCCTTCCTGCCATCCCCCTGCTAATATAGGATATCATAATCTCTATGAGAATTCGTTTTTTTTCCTGTATATTTTAATCCTTGATTTATTGAGGAGCAATATGATCTTCTCAATTGAATTTCCCCTAATTCACATAAATAAATAAAGATTGACATCACAATGTTACTATGAGTACTGGTTGTTTCAAGGGGTGATCATTTAAAGGGCTTCAAATTTTCCTTTTTTCTTTTTCTTTTTTTTTTTTTTGCTTTAAAAGCACTCTTAGTCTGACTACTTTTAAAGCCCTATGATACAAATCTTCCTAATGGACAGCTGTTTTTTTTTTTCCTAAATGTGTGGATTTTGAAGTACGATTTTCTTCCTTTCATATACACAGTTAAAACCAAGATACTCAAGGTTAGTTCTATTACAGAATGAGTGCTGCATCACCTCATACAAAAGATTGCTACCTTTAAGCAAAAGACGTAGTCTACTTGATTTCCAGTGTGACATCCCTTACTAAAGAAAAACAGAATACTAAAGTGATCTTTATACATCTTTCTTTTTCCTGAAGATCGTTGGAAACTTTCCTGCTTCTTGGTACTCTGCATATCTGCTGTAGTGACTGACAGTGATGAAAGCATAAATATACAGCACTTCTGTAACACAATAATTATAAGCTTTGACAATAAAATGCCTTATCAAGAACGATTATTGATGTGCTACCACATCTATCGGTTTACTCAATACAATTAAAATTTTTAGTTATTGTAATGGTTCTGTAAATCATTACCTATTATAAAAAAAATTATGTTAACATTATAAATTTAATTGCAAATATAACAATCAGTATTTTTATAGATAAAAGTAATAGGGTTATTTTTATAAGCAGCCTCCAGCTAATGTATATTCCTCAGATGGAAAATATTCTAAATTGTTTTTTCTCATATTTGAGATTGTAATTTATTGTGAAAAGAAAGTCCCTGAAACTTTATTACAATGTTCACACTACTGAAGCCAGATGAGTTTTAGAGAATGTAAATCAGGACAAATTTATTATTATAATTAAACTTGTAAAATTTCAGCAACAGCTGTTTCTGCATTTCAGTTGTTCATATACATTATTGATCAACACATGCTTTTTACTAATGTGAGACTTCTCAGAGTGCAGAGAAGTTATGCTGGTTATTGTTATAATTGGTACAGTGCTTCTGCAATGCTTTTTCAATTGAGTGCACTTGTAATGTGCATTATCTGCATTGCTAGGAGGACCTCCTCACCAGAATCAAACTAAACAAATCAATTGAAGTTCACTGAAGTCTTTAAATTACTAAAGATCACATAAAATATGTCTATTACAGCTGAATTGTTTATATGTGAACTTCTTTGCATACTGTAATACAAATAAGCTCTTCTTATAAAGTGTGCCAGAGCAACAGGTAAGTCAGTGTAGTATCTTTTTGACAGTGAGAGCTGTTTCTTCAGCTTCTTGTATTCTAAATACTTAATGGCAGCTAAAATTTCAAGTGTTGAATATCTAACGTTTGGTGCCTAAATAGTTAGAGTACAAGATCTACCTTTACTTACTGGTATGACTTTGGGCATTTAAATTTTAAAACTCCGATTTTCATGTTTCTCTCTATTGTCAAGCAGTATATCAACACAATTTGCAAAGAAATTAATGTCTTAAGTCTTCTAATATATGTTTACCTAGTCATCTGCAGTCAATGAGTACAGACATCCAAAAAAGGCATTTTACTGTTACTTTGCAATCACATATTTTTAGAAAAACTATCCCACATATAACACTAATTTTTAATGGGTATCTACAAGTAATTGCATTTTCAATTAATCCTTTCTCAGTTTTATTTTCCACAGAGTTTCTGATAAGAAACATACAATAAATATAGGAAACTATAGGTTTACTAATGTCTAGCCATTTGGGTGAATAATGTTTCTGAACATTAGTTTAGTTGTTTACTGGTAGCACACCTGGTTATTTTCTTTTATGTTTTATTGTGTACTGTATTTTCCATCTCTTCCCCCCACTTGCCTTTCCATGCATCTGAGATAATAATTTGCGTAACTGTAGGCACAGAACTAATTTCCTGAGTCTCAGACAATTAATTCAGGAGAATGGGGGTTAAGACTCAAAATGTTGAGAATTTATTAGCATTTTACCCATGTTGAATAAGGTAATACTCTGATTTTGACTAGATCAAAATGTAACACTCAGCTTTCCTGTTAAGTCACATTTACCTTGCAATCAGGATGATCATACTCAGGTATCAATGCTCATTGGAAAAATGAGTATTTGCTTACTAAGCAGATATTAGGAAGGAAAAACTTAAAATAAGACATATAATAGTCCTGTGTTTATTGTCTTTAGTTAGAGGTTTGTCAGTATTCTGAATATCCAATTAAAAAAAAAAAACAAAACAACAAAACAAACCAAAACCAAAACAACAAAACTCAAACCGGACCAAACAAAAAAAACTCTGAACACATAAAATCCAGTAAAACCCAGTAATACTTTATGGCACAGAGTATACTTTCATGAAATAAAATGACAGAATATCATCACATAAGCAAAAAACTAAAGTGATATTACAGCAACAAAAAAATTACTAAAACCATAGGGTTTGACTGCTGGTCTCTTCATTCACTTCATTCACTGTCTGTGCAAAACTAATACAACACCCCAACCAGAGAGGCTGTTCTCCACATTGAAATGTGCTTGGGACCAGAAGACAGTCACTTCTTCCCCAGTCAGTGGGTAGATTGTAATTGATAATGTTGTAATAGTTGATTAAATTTATGCATCCTTTTAATATATTACAGAGTAATTTACTGATTTCTATGAAATTTTAATATTACAAAACTGAGCAGAAGAAATCAAAGATTGTCTGGTATAACAAATATTTATATTCTGAAATCAGTAACAATATTGTTACCTTAGGGGAAAAAACAAGTTAAATACGTGTCCACTCCAGCTATTTATATGGGCAGCATAGCATGAAGATGTACCATGAAGGTGCAGTAGGAATTGCTTTTTCTTTTTTCGTTCTTAGTTTAGCCTGAGAGATTGATTGAAACCTTATCTATCTCCATTATCTTGGTTCTGTGGGGAAGATATCAAGATGGGCATGGAAAATGGATTATCCTGTGATGCAAGCAGGATCCTTGAATAAGGACTGTCATGGGGACTGCATGAAGGAGTTAAGTCTCAATGAAACCAAAAAAAAAAATAACCTATTTCTCTTAGCAAATTGCAGGGATCTACAGCACAATTTGTGAATAGCTCAGAGTTGAGCCAGGATTACTGGAAGAAGCAAGAGTGGCTTTTAAAAAGAAAGTAGAATGATCTTTATCTCAGATTCATATTCTATAAGCTTGAGTGAAACATGAAAGAAGAATATGTGTATAAGTGATCACTAAGCTACATTATGCAAAGCCCTGTTTAAGGTGCTTTGTGGCCTTCCTGCAAGATGCACTGCAGCTACACACTTTGAAAGAAACTCACAGTCCAGAAATATATTTTAATTAAACTTTCCAATTTGGAAAATAGAAGGTAGATTGTCAAATTTAGAGTTTCCAGTAAGTCAATCAGAACTGGAAAAAAAATATATAACAAACTATTATTTATAAAACAAATAATAAGCAACGATATGTTGATACAAACACCTTGCCAGTTCTTTCTATGGTGCAAATACATAGATAGTTTCTGTGTAAGTTTCCTGTTGAATTTTACTTTAAAAACAATCTCCTTATCCAGGATCACACTTTTGCCACATTAAAAAATGCACTGTTTGTGCTTCCAAAACACGATTTAAGAGAAAACTGCGGATTTATCTTGTTGGAAAAAAAAGAAACCCAGTTTAAATTATAGTGCATTCGGTAGTGGTTTAAATTATAATTTAAAGCTTGATGGTAACTAGCATATCTTTTCTCTCCCCCTCTGAAACTCTTATTAACTGTTATTTTTTGTGACTTCCATTTTAAAAGGTTGATCTTATTTAAAAAATATAAAAAAGTCCATGTTTTAGTACATGAACCAAGAGACTTTGTTTTGATCCTGTGAGGAACAAACTTTATTAAACAGAATTCTTGCACAGAGGATCTCCAATAAAGCATTTTTTTTCTTGTGTCCTTACAACACTGTCTTACACTTTTGCACAAACATAATTTCAGGGTATTTGTCTACTGGGTTTTTTAAAATAAGTTTCTTCTCTGAAAAACTGAGTGGGTTTTAAATTTCACTGAAGTATTTAATGTATAGATTGTTTGTCTTACATAAAGGTAAATTGTTTTCTCAATTTTCTCTTTAACGCCTCCTTTTCAACAATTTCCACAAGGGAAATATTCCTTTGGTTGTTTTTTGGTTTGTTTTTTTTTTTTTTTGTTGGTCTTTGCTTTTCCTGCATAATATTCCTTTGCCATCTTAACACAAAGTATGGCATAGTTGTTCAGAAAGCAAAGGGGAAAAAATTTTGTGGATGAAAAATCTCTCTATCTGAAATAAAAGGTGTGGTATACTTGAATATGTATTCTGATATGGCCCATTCTGTAAATCTTAATTTGATTTTATGTGAATTAAATGTTTTGGTGACTTCTGCCTGTCTGGAAAATCAAGGACAAAAATCAAGGCTCTTAACTTACAACTATAACAAGTAGAGAAGAGGACATTTTGTTTAAAGTACTGATTTGTAAACTCAGAAGCCAGCTCAGCTGATTAAAATTCCACAGGTTTTATTTGTAACAACCCAGTGTAGAAATGTTTTTTTAATTATAGCTTGTTTTATAACAATGGATAGGATCTGTAGCCAAATCTGTCCCTGTGAGACATTCAGCAATTGAACAATAGTATAATTATTTCTTGCATCCCTGATTAGCAAAAACAATACAATAGTTGTACAAAGCTTGAAAGTCTGGTTTTCAGAATAAAACAATCTCACCATGCAAAAGCTCCTCTTAATGCTGATCTCTATAACTTGCTGTTTGAGTCAAACCCATAATGGGAGCTAAAAGACATTGTAGAAGCTGGCATACAATGGAAAGCACTGAAAAGTTTTTTAAAACCTGTTTTTATGCTTCCTACATTAAAGTTCTGTTTCCAGCACAACACGCAACTCATCAGCTGTAGGACATTTCAAACACTTGATATCACAGGGTATGATGTTTCCTCTACTTCAGAATTTCAGCACTCAGGACCACAACATAATTTACTCTATATACAGCCCACTTTCTGCCTGTGTATGAGGGTTTCTGGAAAATAAGGCAGCAAAAAGTTATCTCACATGCAGTGTCCAAACCTTGCCTGTATTGGTCCACCTTCTCTAGAAATCCATGCTGTGGTAAAATTCCTTCCAATTGTTTGCTTAAGTAAGGATTTCATGATTGTATCTTTACATTGGCTCTATGCCAATTTCAGAGCAAAAGTTTTGTATGCAGTGAATTACAAATTCTGGTATGAGAATACATTTTATATAACTAGGATTGTCCAAAATAAAGTTCCGTGGTAAAAATTTTGTTTTCAGCACTCAAAGTTACGAAACTGCTTCAGATGTTTCTAGATTTTTCCTTTAATTTTCAATTAGAATTCACAGAATCACAGAATTATTGAATAACTGAAGTTGGAAAGGACCTCTGGAGGCCATTTAGTCTAATCCCACCTGATCAAGCAGGGACATTCAGAGATTATTTTCCAGGACCATGTCCAGATGGCTTTTAGGCATCTTCAAGGAGGGAGTATCCACAGCCTCTCTGAACTGCTTGTACCAGTGCTTAGTTACTCAGCAAAAAAAGTGTTTCCTGGTGTTCATAACTTCCTATGTTTCACTTTGGGTCAATTATTACCTGTCCTGTCACTGAGAACCACTGCATTCCTCCTACCAAGGAAACAGAAGTGAGAAAAACAGGACAGAAGACTATGAGAAAAGGAAACTTATGAAACTAAAATATTTTTAAATGTTTCCAGTTTCTCTAAATATTGTAATGAAGAAAAATGCAATGTTACGTCAAGTAAAGGTTCTAATTTTTTGTGCTTGATCCAAAAGATTAGGAATATTCCCCACCCTTTATCCATTCCTCCCCTCCACCCAAGAGATCTTGCTGATATTCTTACTGGCATTTTCAAATACCACGGGTATTACTTATATTCACTAATTCTACAAATTAAAAATTGGTAGAAAGTACTAGCTATGCATTTGGTTTCATTGTAGCAGGAAAGAAGCAGCTAGACCAGTTTCATGTGTGGTTGATTTGATATAATTTTGGCTGTTATTAGGATTAAAAAATCAGCTGGCTGACCACCTGGTACAAAAACTGAAAAAAAAGTGTGTTCCTGTTATGCTTGGACTATCCTTTCATCAGCACCAGTTTGCTATCCTTTATCACCATCTAAGATTCAGAATTCATTCTTCTCCATACCTCTTGTGGGTGTGAAGTCATGCTTCATGCTTCACCTGGCTGAGCTCTATAGAATGTGCTGCAATAAGTGATTGAAAGAAGAGTGATTCCATGTAACTGGTACCAATTGTGGTCCTGTTTCCTAAATGCAGCCCAGGTTCAAAAATATAATGAGACAAATTATTCTGAATTATATATTTAGATTACTTCGACACAGGTTAAAGACCTATTATTTTAACTGTATTTTCCTTTCCATTTTGGGTTTTATATAACAATGATGTGATATTTCCTGATTAAAAATAAAGACTGAATGTTTTTCAGGACCTGAACAAAACCTGTTTTTCTCCCTCACTAAATTATATTTTATGATTGAATATGTCAGAGATTTTAGACTTGAATTTTGGCCAAGTGTTGTGGACCTGAACCATAACCTCACCTCATGCTGTATATAATCCTGCATATGTTGTAGCATAATTAAGATTGTAATTACTTGTTATACTTGTTATAATTAGTACCAGTATTGTACCAACTCATTACTCAGAATAACTTGATTCCACCTTTAGGTTAAAAAAGAAAATAATTCATTTAATTGCAAAAGGGATAAGAGAAATACAGACATAGTCTAAACATGTTGTAGGATTTCCTTCTGAGACAAGAATCCTGATACTATAGTAGAGACAAGAAATTCAATGTACAAGTGAGGGGCTCAGCTCTGGATCAGGGCCATCAGTCACAGCCTGTGTGCTCAATGCCAGCTTCTGGGGGCAAGTGTCTTTACCCTCTCCAGACCACATGTGCATAGTGTCTGAGTGTGGATTCACTGGCAAACTCCAAGCTGCACCAGCCAGCAAGTAGAAGGCACAGGGTTTGAGCAGGGGTATCAGGCTGGTGGAGAGTCTGTGGTGGAATCTGAGGGGACCTGTGAGTTTCAGGTGCCCCTTGGATGGGTGTGTGAGTGCTGTGTGTGTGCAGTGAGCACTCAGCTGGACCAGCTGGAGAGTCAGGGCTGGTAAAGGGGGCCGGGATCTGGGCAGGGGTGCTGGGCAGGCAGAGGGACAGTGCTGGCACTTGGAGAATCCACAAACGTGGATGTGCATGTGAACCTAGGGAGTGTGGTGTGTGAGCTGCACTAGTGATCTTGTGCCTCTGCCAGCCCAAGAGAAGGGGAGGAGGCTGGCTGTGCTGAGCCTGGTGTGAGTCCTGAATATTAGCAGCACCTGGTCTGTGGCTGTGTGTGTGTTTCGTGTATATGTCTGGGGTTCGTGCTGTTTTGATACTGCAGCAGCTTTGCTAATGCAGAGGGGAAAGTGGCAGACATATAGAATCATAGGATAGTTCCCTTAACCTAGGCAGAAACTCGGTTCCCTGGGCTTTGGGCTGGGCTCCAATGGTCAAGCAGGAGGGTATTGGACCAGACAGCCAGAGGAAGTGGCCACATATATTAATTAACACCATCATAAGATCTCAGTAGGTTGAGTGACAGTCTTCCCCTGTAATTAATATGATATGCCTAAGCCTAATTATTTGCTTCTAGCCTGTCTTTGCAGAAGGCTTTTTCCCCTCATTGTTTTGATGGCACAGGTTAGTCTACAGTTTCTTGACAGACGTGCTGTTCATTCGTCATCTCTGGAACTGCATCACTGTTTACTTGACCTTTAGATTTATAGCTTGAATTTACAAATTTGTAGCACTATCAGCAAAGTTGCCAGTATTGGTGTTAGGCCTGTGCCACTTTATTGGCTAATTGATCCTTGTCAGTGTAGATTCAGAGCAGATTTTGACTAGTTAGAGGATCTTTCGTTAGCCAAGAATTTTTTTTTTAATATATAACTCATGAAACTAGCCATTTTTGCAATTATGTATTCTTCTTTTTGTTTAAGTGGTCAGTTAATTACAGGGGTTAATTATTCTGCAGAATCTTAAACTGAAATGTTCATGTCCTCCCTTACTTTAAGGATTTATTTCCTCAGTCATTCATAATTCCTCATAGAGTATTTTTAGTTAAAAAAAGGAAAAGAAAATAATCTCCTTTTCTTGTGCCTCTTGCTGATTTTCCTAGTGATAGAAATTCTTACTTTGGAAAAACAGATCTCTAAATTTGGGTTTCTGAAAATAAAGTCAGAAAGAGAAGATTTTAAGCTCTGTAGTTAGCTATATTTCTGTTTTGTTCATATTAAAAGGAAAATGCCTGCTAGCAATTCCAATAAAATTGTTCAGGGTGGAAATTCTAGAATGAAAAAAGCTTTAAGAAGGTAAGAAAGCTGAAGTTTGCTTAGTGATAGTATATAAACATAGGACCTCTGTTGATGTAAATGAATACAACTCAATGACTGAGAGTATCTATTTGGTTTTACTACTGCTGGATTCCAATCCTAAAGCTAGAAAAGGAAGTTAAAAGAAAAATGCTAATTATAAAACTACAGCCCAGAGCAAGTAGTATTACATTTATTTCTATATTGAATTACACAGTAATCCAGAATTGACTTAATCAACTATCTATGTCCACCCAAGGGAGAGGAATAAAAAGGAACCTGGTAGAGGATATTGATCATCATATAAAATGGTAGCAATTATTATTAACAAATAGTTTGCAATAAGAATACGTACAGTTAGTACTATTAACTTGATGTTTTCCTCATTAAAGAAAAAAAAAAAAGAGTCAGGGCCTGATGCTTTTTCCATTAATTTCAGGAAAACTCACTTTAATTTTGGACAGCTACAAGACACCTGATTTTAATTTCTTTAAAAACGGTAATTAGTGGAAGATACCTGTATCTGCCTAATGCTCTTTTCTCTACTAACTTTGTAGAAATCTGACTGTTTAGCTTAGATATAGCCCATAACTTTCAGATGGCTAATATTAATAAGAAAGTAACCAGTAAACTAAACAGTTATTAAGCTTAAGGCAAACTTTGTGAATCTCCTTTTCATTCTAAAACAATCTAGCTAACCAGACCACTCAGGCTCCCTGCTGCTGAAGCTGATTTTTGTGGCAAGATGTGCTTAACTTAATTTGACCACTCTCTTGAGATACTCTTGATCTAGTTGTTTCCACTGCTTCAAAGATGCAGTATTTTGATCCATGAAGACCTGTAATATTCTTTTCATGAATCCCACAGTTTCGGTTGCTAAACAATTTGCAGCAGTGCTCTCGGCTCTGGGGCTCACAGGGAATCACTGTATCAATTCACAAAGTCGGGTTATTTCTCCAGATGAGATAGGTTCAAATCAATAATGGTTAACTAATCCAAGTGTATACTGCAGGATTTGGGGTTTGCTTATGTTTGTTTTTTTTTTTCTTGAGGTGACTGTGGGTTTTGTGTTGTTTTGTTGTTTTTTTTTTTTAATTTGTCACTCTGTCTCTCATTCATAGTGTTTTTTGAACAACGTGTGCCTTGTTTATTTTTCTTTCTCTTAAGAGAGTGAAAATTTCTAATGCCATGATTGCATTCTATGATTCTTTGTTGACCATTGTGATTGCACAGATATATTATCAACTCTAATTATTAATTTTAGTTCAATAACTGATATCAGTTAATTTCCTTATAGATATATATTTATATATCCTTCTATTCCTGCAAGATGACAAAATTTTGTATTGGTTTGTTTAACTTGGCGGACTTTTTTTTCCAGTGTGAACAGTGATAGTACAGGTTTTAACCTCAGGAATATAGTCTTACTATATTTTCTGATGTAATTAGCTTTTCATAACATAGTTTACAACAGCTTCTGCTTCTCAGAGTTTTTATAGATCACACCTCTAAAATTATGAGAAATATACCTAACTACTCACCACCTTCTTATGAGAAGCTTACTTCACAGATGAGCATGTGCAGACCTTTGAAATTTCACTCTCCTGCCTGTCATCTTCCCTGGGTTGCTGTAAAAGCAAGTTAAAAGAAAAAATACAACATGCAAATGTGATAATAGCAATTGCCTCATATGCATTGCCAGTAATCTATTTGTATGTCAAAAGTTTAAAATGAAAAACAAACAAACAAATAAAAACAAACAAACAAAAACAACAAAGAAAAAAAATGAAAAGAAAAAAAGTCAGGAGAACAGAAGAGCACTAATCAGTGTGTCCTGTGCTCTTCTTTGTAGTCCCAGCGCCGTGTTACATTTCATCTCCCTGATGGCTCCCAGGAAAGCTGCAGTGACAGTGGTCTGGGGGACCACGAGCCGGTGGGTGGTGGAACCCTGATCTCACACCCTCTCCCTCTGGTTCCACCACAGGACGAATTCTATGACCAGGCTTCACCAGACAAGAGGACTGAAGCTGATGGCAACTCCGATCCCAACTCTGGTGAGTCACCATCAGTGCTCTGTTTATCTAAATTGCTTTAGTAACAAGGTTATTTTCTTTTTTATCCTTTTGAGCTCTGCAATGGTAGAGATATTTTTAAGCATGTGCACAAATATTTGGTCATGTTAGCTCATAATGATTGTTAGGAAATAATGTAGTTTGCCTGACGTGCCTCATGTAATTTCAATGTAGAAATCCAGTGAGAAAAAAACAACTGAATACTATTTGCACAGCAAGCAAGAACAACTGGGCAAGGGCATCCTACAGGGTAGCAAGCTTTTCTTGATGAATGAAGTTCTGTTGCTATTTAGCATTGGACACTGTTTTAGGAAAGTTATTCTAGATACAAAAGGGCAAGGGCACAGAGGTGACACTATCTGTCAGACTAACATAGAAAACAGTAAATCAGTGAAGCACTGAAAAATTTCAAGAATCCAAGTTTCTATTACACACCTACAATTCCCCCTTCTAGCAACAAGAAACATGAGGTTTCCTTGTTGGACTGGAATGGCATGATGTTCTGCTTTTCTGGAACTGTTGGATATGTATTTTCATACTAATATATATCCAGTTTGTCTGATTTGGGAATTTCTGCCTTTCTTCTTTCCTTCTCCTTTATATACCTCCTGTATAATACCTTTACATTATTCCAGTGGTTTTGTGACAGTCAGTACTGAAGAATGAAGTGAGGTCTTAACCAACACTAGGACCAGAATTTCAGCAACTGTGAATGGGCTGACTGTTGAGCAAGAATCTATGTCTACTTTAGCAAGTGAGGGGCTTAAGGGGAATTATCCTGTTAATTCTCTGACCACGTATGAGATATGTGAAAGATTTGACGAGATCAGAGAGGAATTTTAAGGCAGAACGGCATATTGGCAGTGTCACATTGGCCTCACTGACTCTGAATTGAACACCTCTCCAAAATGTGATATAAAAATCCTCCAGGAGTAAAAAAAACTGGGCTGAGTAAACTTTATACCACATTATTAAAAATGTGGGGTTTAGAAATTTTGTCAAGTACATTGTGCAAACATAGTATATTAATCATGATTATCTATTCTTACCTGATACAGAGACTGATGGAAAATTAGTCAGAGTGACTAAGTGCTCTTAAAAGCTATATGAAAAGTTTTAATGTGTCTGTGGGTACAACTGGTTTAGCATTATGACTGCTAAATTTATGGCAAATTCATGAAACTCTAAGCATCAAGCTGTACTGATGATCAGTGAGTTATTGGATTATAGGTTTTTCCACATTCATCAGACTGAATTAGGACAGACATTAAAATAGTGCATTCCAGATCTCATCAAGTCTCACAAACTAAGAAGGGAATGATATGATCATTACTGTGACAGAAATCATCCTAGGAAAGCCTAAGTCAGGATGGCACCCATTAGATGAATCTGATTTTTATATCTTACTCAGTATCAAGCTGTTGCCCAGGCATTGTGTCAAAAGTTATTTTGCTACTGGAGGCACAAATTTTTGGAAGAGATGTGAAATGGAGTTTAAAGCAGTTTACAATTATTGAAAATCCTGTGACAATTTTCAGAAGATAAAAATGCTAACTGGTTATTGGGAAAAATTACTTTGTGGATATTTACATATGTTCATGGTTAAAATAACTGATATAGTATCATTTCAACATTGTATTCTTTGATAATTCTAAACTGAATTTCTAGTTCTATCTGAGTGAAATGTTAAATGGGTATGTGTCATGGTAGATGGAGTTTCATTTCAGTGGCTGTTTAAGGATTGCTGTTTATGAAAGTACTTGGGGCACGCTGAGGTAAAAGATACAGCTATAAAGTAAGGAATAAGTCTTAATGGAGAGTCATAGTGTTATCATGTATATGTACTACTGCTAGTTTTGGATTATAAATGTGGCAGGACAATATTTTATTTTTATTTTAAATATTTTAACTGAAGAGAAAAAGTGCTTATGGGAACATTTTCTAATGATCTTCAAAGAAAATATCTACAATAAAAATAGAGGTTTGTCCCACTGTGTTTTTATGAAAGTTTATTCTAAGTAAAAGTTTGTTTCAGGTCACAGGAATATATTAATCTTGATAGTAAAGTCTTTTCCTCATGGTGAGAGCAATTTTGGTTAATAGCTTTAATGCTCAGTGAATTGTGTGATATATTGTTGTACACTGTGAAGTTATATGAATAAAAATACAGTCATTGTATCTCAATATTACTATGCTGCTATTTTAATTACATTTGAAGAGTAATCAAGGGCCAGGTCTTCAAAACCTGAAACAGGAAAAAAAAAAAAAGCTAAAAATCTTGATAACTTATTACACAAAGGCATGAGAAACATTATTGCCGTATCTCACTGGAATCGTTAGCTTCTACAGAGACACAAGAGCTACAATTATATGATTTAGTGAAAAATATGTACACAGTGAGAGTATATTCATCTAGCTAATCTTAAAATAGTGAGATCTCTAACTTGGGGAAACTGAAATGAAGAGAGGCACCAATGACACTAGTATTGTCAGCCACTTACTTTCACTGTGGTTTTAAAGAAAAGGTAGCAAGATAGAAATATGAAGTAAAAGATAATTTTTTTTGTATGAACTTTTAGCATCATATGTATAATTCAAGTTTGGTTTGTATCACTCAAACCTGTCTTCATTGTGAGAGGACTGTGATATTAACCTGCCAGTTAGTTGCAACTGGACTATTCATTAGGGACTGTAGTGATAGGACAAGGGGTAATGGGTTGAAACGTAAACAGCAGAGGTTTAGATTGGATATAAGGAAGAAATTCTTTACTGTAAGGGTGGTGAGGTACTGGAATGGGTTGCCCAGGGAGGTTGTGAATGCTCCATCCCTGGCAGAGTTCAAGGCCAGGTTGGATGAAGCTTTGGGTGATAAGGTTTAGTGTGAGGTGTTCCCGCCTATGGCAGGCGGGTTGGAACTAGATGATCTTAAGGTCCTTTCCAACACTAACTATTCTATGGTTCTATGATTCTATGATATTTCACCTTTGTTTCATTTACACCCTGATACACTTTACAAAAAATCTTTTGTCAGTGAGCAACAATTCACTGCGTTTAAAAAGAACATAGTATTACAGACTGACACCTGCACTGAGGTTTTGATATGCATTATTAAATGATAACGACAACAAATAATTCAAATTTACTACAGGAAGTCTCATTATTCAAGAGTCATGGGTATGATGATTTAATTTTGCATGCAATATTGATTTGTAAGGCAAGCCTTGTGTATGTTATAGCATCTTGTTGCATTTCAATGCAGTGATTAACAACCTTAGTCTTTTCTTGCTGACCGTGACTTTGTGAGATGCATGGGTCAATAGGAAGGGAAAGCAGCATGACATATTTGGCTACACTGTCACAATGATGACAACAAAATAAATATTATAGTGTTGAGTGTAAATATTATAGTGTTGAGAGTGTGTAAACAAACAAAACAAAATAAGGCACATGCTAAAAAGGAGATTCTATAATTTTCTGGAAACTAATGGCTTTTAAAAAATCTGAACTGTGCTTTGGTGTGTGGAATGCTGACCTTACATGTTCTCCAAAGCAACACCATCTTTTGCATTTGAAAGGTGTGTATATAACACTTCCTATGAAAACTAAAGGAAGATATCAGCTGAGTAAAGTTCTTTACCTTTTGTTGTACCAGATAAGAATGTAGAAAATATAAAGTTTCTTTAGGATCTAAAAAAAGAAAAGGTCACTGTAAGATTGTATTTACTGCATGACCTCATAGCCTGTCTTATTACCAAAATTCCTGCTTTTAAATGATTTTAGATGTGCATATTAGGAAGTGCACATTTAACTCAAACATGTATATCATCAGTTACAGCAGAAGTGTACCACTGTCTGGTGTATTTTAATGGGGATTATTTCCTTAGTAATTACACAAAACTGTTTTTCTTCACCAACAGTCAGATGCAGAATGCTGTTTTTCACTATTATATTTGTGGGTTTTGTCTACATAGAAAAACAACCCAACATATTAGTTAGGAGTTTTTCTTTAGCTGTGGCTTTAGTAAAGGTTGTCAGGGACTTAAATTTAGATTGGAATTGTTAATGTATCTGAGGGTTTCATGCAGCAGAGCTGTGTGATAGAACTGTATGAAGGAAAAATGTGCCTCCTAGTGTAAAGAAGGGGAAAAATGCAGTTTAATGAAAATGCTTGATAAATCACATTTTGATAGCTGCAAGCTGTGGATGTGATTCATTTTTCTTCAAAGAGATAGAGGGATGGCATATATTTAGTAGAGTGTTAGACCTGCTCTAGGGAGAAAGCCTACTATGCACTGTGAATGAAACTATGCAATAATTCCAATGGTTTAAAACCAGACAGGAATACAATATTTATGTCTTCTGTTGTTTACAAAATGAAGTAAACGCTTGTCTAATTTCTACACCTCATTAATAAGTGCTAACAATATATGTTACATTACACAAAGTGATATCTTTATAAAAATGAGGAGCTGTAGAAAAAATTGTAACAAAATCACTTCGCAAAAAGGATAAACTTCAAATTAAGTAGAATATACTATTATGTCTTAAATTATTAATTGCAAATTACAAACCAATTCCATATTCTTGGAAACAGTTTTATAATGCTGTCTGTCAATAATACTGTTTTGTGGATAGCTTTTTTTGTTTCCAGTACATTGAAAATTTTATGGATAAATGTGGCTGATAAATACCTGAGTTCCCACATTTTACTAAACCTAATACTACGGTAGTTTAGCCAACTGATGTCAGCTGTATTAAGTCATACTATAATTCCAGGAATAAGTAGGAATATGTCTGTGGCAGTGGTTTAATTATAATCAAAATTCAGAGTAAAGGCAAGACTGTCTTGTATTACACTTGGTCGTATGATAGGGTCCCATGTGGAGAAGCTAAGCCTTTCATGCAAAGAGCTTTGGTTTTACAGTGTCACTATCATTACACACAGTGGGTGATGATGGTTTAACCTTGCGGGCATACCCTCTGCTTAATCCTGTCTTTCATTTAGTGCTTCAGAATTTTCTTGTCTTACTTGGCAACATTGAAGTCCATAGCTGAACATCCTAAGGTGTAGGAAGAAATATTACTCTGCTAATGCTTAGCTGCAGATAAATCACTGTCCATAGTTATTCTTGTGTTTTTATAATATGAGACTCTATGTGAACTAAAATAGGAACATTTGCCTTTGAGTCATTTCCTCCATTTCATTAAAAACAAGTTCATACCTCACACAGAATCTAACACTGCCACATTTAGCTACAGGCAAGTAGGAGTAAGAAAAACCAGAGTCAAGTTGTGAATTAGCCTACTGAAGAGCTATAAAATAGTCTGAAGTCTGAATTCAATCTTAGCCCATGCACTTCTTTCTTTAAAAAGATAAATAAAATTTGAAAGATATAAGAGTTATTGCTATCTTTTTACATCTCTTTGTTGCCTCATTACAGTGAGAATTTTAAAATTGTTTTAGTGTAGAAAAGCCACTGTGTTACATCTGTTCATGTTTGACTCTCTTTTCCCCCATGCCCCAAAGCTGATAGGAGTGTAAATCAGGATGGCATAGCCATTGAATGGGCAACAAGAGGAGAACTTGTCCCATTGCTTCTCTAAGACGTACACCTAATGCATCTGAACTTTCTGCTGCTGCTGCCATGCAAGAGGAGATCGTCCTCAGATCCTCAGCAGTGAGCTGAAAAGGCTAGATGGGGCATTTGGACTATTCAGACTCATAAGAAAAATTTAGAAGGGTTAATAGGATTAAAGGATAGAGAACATTGCACATTAGGAGAAAGCTGGTGCCTGTGACAGCCATCTCTGATGAAACCTAGGACAGTTTAAAACTACAGATCCTTTGCCAGTGGTGCAAGCTAAACATTACCTAGTCAAACACTAGACACTTTCCATGGGAAATAAAAATTAAAAAGCACAACTGAACACATATATATGTAATCATGGTTAAGTGTATTAGAAGGGCTTTATTAGCATTCTAGCTGCTTGATCAGATTATATTTGAGACAATGCACCATTTAAAAGTGTGATAATATGATTATAGAATCATACAATAGTTAGAGTTAGAAAAGACCTTAAGATAATCCAGTTCCAAACACCCTGCCATGAGCAGGGATAACTCACACTAAACTATGTCACCCAAGGTCCTGCCCAGCCTGGCCTTGAACACTGACAGGGATGGAGCATTCACAACTTCCCTGGGCAACCCGTTCCGGTGCCTCACCATCCTTACAGTAAAGAACTTCTTCCTTATATCCAATCTAAACTTCCCCCATTTAAGTTTGAAGCATTTCCCCCTTGTGCTTTCACTACAGTCCCTAACGAATAGTCGCTTACCAGCATCTCTATAGCCCACCTTTAGCTACTGGAAGGCTGCTATGAGGTCTCCATGCAGCCTTCTCTTCTCCAGGCTGAACAGCCCCAACTTTCTCAGCCTCTCTTCATACAGGAGGTGCTCCAATCCCCTGATCATCCTCATGGCCCTCCTCTGGACTTGTTCCAACAGTTCCATGCCCTTTTTATGTTGAGGACACCAGAACTGCACACAATACTCCAAGTGAGGTCTCACAAGAGCAGAGTAGAGGGGCAGGATCACCTCCTTTGAGCTGCTGGTCACTCTTCTTTTGATGCAGCACAGGATATGACACACTGCCGGCTCATGTTCATTTTCTCATGGACCTACACCCCCAAGTCCTTCTACGCAGGGCTCCTCTGAATCTCTTCTCTGCCCAACCTGTAGCTGTGCCTGCGATTGCTCCGACCCAGATGTAGGACCTTGCACTTGTCATGGTTAAACTTCATAAGGTTGGCATCAGCCCACCTCACAAGCATGTCAAGGTCCTTCAGCATATCAACCAAACCACACTGCTTGGTGTCATTGGCAAACTTGCTGAGAGTGCACTCAATCCCACTCTCCATGTCACTGACAATGTTGAACAAGACCAGTCCCAACACCGATCCGTGAGGGACACCACTCGTTACTGGTCTCCAACTGGACGTTGAGCCATTGACCACAACTCTTTGCATGCTGCCATCCAGCCAGTGCTTTATCCACAGAATGGTCCATCTATCAAATTAATGTCTCTTCAATTTAGAGACAAGGATGTCATGTGGGACAGTGTCGAACGCTTTGCACAAGTCCGGGTAGATGACGTCAACTGCTCTACCCCTGTCCATCAGTTCCATAAGCCCATCATAGAAGGCCACCAAATTGGTCAAGCAGGTTTTCCACTCAGTGAAGCCATGCTGGCTGGCACCAAGCACCTTGTTGTTTTTCATGTGCCTTAGCATGCCTTCCAAGAGAATCTGCTCCAAGATTTTGCCAGGCACAGAGGTGAGACTGACTGGTCTGTAATTTCCTGGGTTATCCATTTTCCCCTTCTTGAAAATGTGGATTATATTTCCGTTTTTTCAGTCATTGGGAACTTCACCTGACTGCCATGATTTTTCAAATATGATGGCCAGTGACTTAGCAACTTCATTTGCCAGCTCCTTCAGGACCCACCCACAGATGGGTTTCATCAGGTCTCATTGACTTGTGCATGTTCAAGTTATTAAGATGGTCTTGAGCCAGATCATCTCCTACAGTGGGCCTAGGGTCTTCATTTTTACAGTCCCTGCATCTGCCTTCCTGCGTGTATGGTCAGAGCATTTGCCAGTGAAGAGTGAGGCAAAGAAGTCATTCAGAACCTCAGCCTTCTCCAAATCCAGAGTAGCCAGTTCTCCCGGTAGCTTCCTGTGGGAGCCTACATTGTCCCTAGTCTGTCTTTTGTTTGCTACGTACCTATAGAATCCCTTCCTGTTATCCATCACATTTCTTGCAAAGTTTAATTCTAACCGGGCCTTAGCTCTCCCAGCCTGGTCGCTAGCTTTCTCAACAACATGCCTGTATTCTTCCCAGGCCGCCTGTCCTTCTTCCACCTTTTATGAGCCTCTTTTTTCCTTTGAATTTTCCTCAGCAGCTCCTTATCCATCCAAGGAGGTCTCCTGGCCCTCCTGCTGCACTTCCTTCTAGTTGGGATGAAACACTCCTAAGCTTGTAGTAGGTGATCCTTGAATATCAACCAACAGTCTTGCCCCTCCCGCCCTCTAGGGCTATATCCCATGGAACCTTACTAAGCAGGTTCCTGAATAGGCCAAAGTCTGCTCTCCTGAAGTCCAGAGCAGTGAGCTTGCTGCACTCTCTACTCACTGTCCTGAGGATCTCAAATTCAACCATCTCATTATTCCTACTACCAAGGCTGCCGTGGAGCATCACATTTCCAATCAGTCCTTCCCTGTTGGTGATCAGAATGTCAAGCATGGCATCTCTCCTTGTCAGCTCCTCTATTGCTTGCAGGAGAAAGTTGTTTTCCACACAGTGGAGGAATCTCCTGAATTGCTTGTGCTGAGCCGTATTGTCGCTCCAACAGATATCAGGGTGGTTGAAGCCCTCCTTGAAAACAAAGGCCTGCAAACTTGACACTGTTCCTATCTGTCTGTAGAGTGCTTCATCCACAGATCCCTCTTGATCAAGTGTGTCGTGGTTTAAACCAAGTTCGCACAGCTCGTTACTCACTCCCCCACCTTGCTCCCCCAGCTACCAGAGAGTTAGGAAGAAGAATCCAAAGAATGTAACCCCCATCTGTCTGTAACAGATCCCCACAATAATGTCTCCCATCGCTGTTCTCCCTTTAACCCTGACCCACAAACTCTCTGTTGACTGATCACCTGTTCCCAGACAGAGTTCCATACTCTCCAGCCTATCCGTAACATAAATAGCAACTCTCCCTCCCTGTCTGCCAGGCCTGTCTTTTCTAAAGAGCCTGTAATCTTCCATTCCAGCACTCCAGTCACAGGAGCCATGCCACCATGTTTCTGTGATGCCTATAATATCATACCCCCACAGATGTGCACACACCTCTAATTCCTCTTCTTTGATCCCCATGCTATGGGCATTTGTATGGAGACATCTGAGCTGAGCTCCAAATGAAGCTGGCTCATTGGCTGGAGTTTCTGGAATACCACTACATTGCTCCAATCATTTATTATAGATACTGGCAACTGACTGGGTGTGTTGGGATGGAATGATGCCCCTCCCCCAAGACATCTAGTTTAAAGCATCCTTGACCAGTCTGGCAACCCTGCTACAAAAACAGCTCTTTCCCTTTGTCAGACCAGCTCCACCAACCTCGAGTAGACCTGGTCTACTAAATTGAGTCCCATATTCTAGATAACCAAACCCCTGACTATGGCACCACCCTCCTAACCACTTATTAACCTGGCAAATACTCCTAGCCTTTTTAAGGTCCTCCCCTTTATCCTGGAGAATTAACGAAAAGACAATCTGGGCTCCATAGCCCCTAACCACCTCTCGCAGGGCTCTGTAGTCCTTATTGGTGCTCTCTGGGCTGCTGCTGTCTATATCACTAGTGCCCACAGGGATCACTAGAATTGGGTAATAGTGAGTTGAATTTATTAGAGCATATGGTCTCTCTGCAATATCCCTGACCCATGCTCCTGGTAGGCAACACACCTCCCTTGCAAATGGCTGCAATATTTGTGTAAAATTTTTGAGGTTGCTTTTTCTGAAATTCAGTGAAAGTTATTATTGTCAGCTATTATTCTTTGTTACATTGATCTAAGATTCATTTCCTGATATTTCACATTCTGTTTTTAGTGGAGTCTTAGCAGTGCAACTCCTATTCACAATGGCAAACATTTAATTATTTAAAAGAAAGGTTATAGTTGTGAGAATAAAGTTGTTAGGTATAGCATGGAATTGCCAATTTCAGTATTCAGGTGGTTACAAATTCCAAATAGAATTAGAATTGCCACTGTCTGCAATGAGAGAAATAACTCCAGACAGGAGGAATAACCCCATTGCACCAGCACAGACTTGGACCAGATGAACTAGGAAGCAGGTACTCAGTAAAAGAACTGGGAGCCCTGGTGGACAACAAACTGACCATGAGCCAGAAATAAATCCTTGAAGAAAAGGAAAAAACCTGGACTACATTAGAAAGGGTATTGCCAGCAGATTGATGGAGGTGATCCTTCCCCTCTGCTTAGTATTGGTGAGACACATTTGAAGTGCCAAGTCCAGTGCTTGGCTTCCCAGTATGGAAGGGAAATGGAAATATGGAGTGAGTCCAGCAAAGTCCTACAAAGGTGATTAAAGTATTAGAGCATCTGTCAGTTGAAGAGATGCTGAGAGAAATGGCACTGTTCATTATGGAGAGGAGAAGGCTTAGAGAAGATCTTATTAAAGTGTAAAAATACATGATGGGATGTGGGGAAAGAGAATAGAGACAGGCAGACTCTTCTAAGTGGTACACCAAATGAAAGAAGGGGCAATAGGGACAAACTGAAATACAAATAAATTCTCTTTAAACATAATGAAAAAAAAAACAAAACAACCCACTCACACTTTCTTACTCTCAGGGCAATAGAACTCTGTACCAGGTTTCCCAGAGGGACTGTAGAGTTCCCATGCTTGGATATTTTGAAAACTGAAGTGGACATGGCTCTGGTTGAGCCTGATTTGAGCAGGGAGGTTGTACTAAATTTCTAGATGTCCCTTACAACCTCAAACATTCTGTGATTCTAAAATCATAGAATAGAGTCATAGAATCATAGAATGGTTAGGGTTGGAAAGGACCTTAAGATCATCACGTTCCAGCCCCTCTGCCATGGGCATGGATGCCTCACCCTAAACCATGTTGCCCAAGGCACTGTCCAGCCTTGCTTTGAACACTGCCAGGGATGGATTAGGGCAACCTGTTCCAGTGCCTCACCACCCTCACAGTAAAGAACTTCTTCCTTATATCCATTCTAAACTTCCTCTGTTTAAGTCTGAACCCATTGCTTCTTGTCCTATCACTACAGTCACTGATAAAGAGTCCTTCTTTGACACCCTTGTAGGCCCCCTTCAGATACTAGAAGGCTACTATGAGGTCTCCACGCAGCCTGCTCTTATCCAGGCTGAACAGCCCCAACTTTCTCAGCCTGTCTTCATACGGGAGGTGCTTCAGCCCTCTGATCATCTTTGTGCCCCACCTCTTGATTTGCATCTACAGTTCCGTGTCCTTATGTTGAGGACATCAGAACTGCACACAGTACTCAAAGTGAGGTCTCAGAAGTGCAGAGTAGAGGGGCAGGATCACCTCCTTTGACCTGCTGGTCACTCTCCTTTTGATGTAGCACAGGATGTGGTTGGCTTTCTGGGCTGTAAGTGGACACTGCTTGCTCCTTAAGTTTCTCATCGACCAACACCCCCAAGTCCTCTCTGCAGGGCTGCTCTGAATCTCTTCTCTGCCCGACCTGTAGCTGTGCCTGTGATTGCCCTGACCCAGGTGTAGGACCTTGCACTTAGCATGGTTAAACTTCATAAGGTTGGCATCAGCCCACCTCACAAGCATGTCAAGTTCCCTCTGGATGGCATTCCTTCCCTCCAGTGCATCAAATGAACCACACAGTTTGGTGTCATTGGCAAACTTGCTGAGGGTGCACTCAATCCTACTGTCCATGTCACCGACAAAGATGTTGAACAGGATCAGTCTCAACACCGATCCCTGAGGTGCACCTCTTATTATTGGTCTCCATTTGGGCACTGAGCTGTTGACTGCAACCCTCTGCATGTGGCCATCCAGCCAATGTAATACAGATGTGAAGAAAGAAGGAAAGAAAAATCTGTATTCACTAAGCTACTGATTTCTGATGTGCTTGCCTAAACACAAAGTGTAGTGTCATTTATGATAACATAGGCTGTGCATAATCCATATCTGACATACATTCCACAGGAACTATTTTCTATAGGAAACCAGGAAGCATAAGGAAAACATGTCTGAAATTACACCAAAAATAATTATAGGGCAATTATATTAAGACTCAATAACTACACTAGTTTATCTAAACACTCTTTACATAGAAAAATATAGACCATGCTAGGCTTGATAAGAACATGATAAAGGAGTAAGACCAATGGCCTGTCTCGCACCATATTTTGTGTGGGCAATGGAAGAAACTACATTTGAAAAGTACTTTTAGCTCCTAAATTAGGTATCTGAACTTCATCTAGCACATTTTATAGAAAAGAGTTCCAGATGTTAATGATGGAACTCAGCTCCATATCATAGTCTGAATTTGGATGCTTACATGTAAAGATCTGAAACTTCATCCTAAGTGTCTAAGATCCCTTTTTAATTTCTTGATCAATAAAGCCTTAATGTCATCTTAAAGCAGGTTTCTAAAAAAAGGTTGGCTACATTTTCACTCTAGAGTCCATATACCATATTTCTATTGTGAAATAGGAATGTAATAGCAGCTGAAATACTTTATATATGGACATTTGGGATTAATTTAGCTCCAGAATGTAGATGCTGCTTAAAATACCCTGAGGTTACCTACCTGTTGTTAACTGCCCTGCTTTCTGTCACATTTGGTATCCACATGCAAATATCCTAGGCACCCCAGTATATTTTTAAACTGGCCTTGCATAAAAATTGTTAGACAGCAGCAATGAGGTTTAGGCTGAGATTCATTCAAGAAGAAGTTAGCAAATTTAGTTAACTAAGTGCAGGTATTATATATGCAACGTCTCGTTGTATCTATAACTCATTCAGATGTGAGTTAGGTAGTCTGAACTCCAATTGTTGTCAGTGAAGACCTAGTCAGTACCATAATTGAGTCTAGACACCCACTCAGTTGGGTGTCTAATTCAGTGTGAGAGGCATAGTTTTCCAGACTATATTGACTAGATTGTCATTGTGTATAGGGGAAGCTTAGACACCTAAATTTAGCTGATTTCGTCAGATCCAGCCTTTTTTGTGAGATGAATCCCAGCTGTTCTTGTTGCTAAGGGAATACTCTTCTCTTTTGGGAGATTTAACAGTCTTTCTAACCTACCTGCACATGACATTTTTCAAAGGAAAATAAATTTTTTAAATTTCTTGCCTCATTTTTACAGTACTAATTAAATACAAATACTAATTTACATACTTTCCTTTTCCTCTTTTTTGGTATAACTTCAGCTAAAACACTGTATCTTTTAACATACAAACCTAAAGAAAATTTTATAATATTTTTGTTCTGTAATCAGTTTTTCTCCCACCAAATATTGTGTGGTAAATAGTATAAGTCTTATGCCGTTTTGAAAAAATAGGATGTCTTGAAGTGAAGATTTTGCATTTTGACTGTCTCTTTAAGAATGTTCTTATGAGACATTCCTGGAAACCAGTCACAGGGTATTGAGTTCCTTCCTTAAAGCAAATGACTTGATAAGATTTTGCTTTCCAAGAAGGAAGCCTAGTCCTTCGGTAGAAAAAAATGTGTTAAGAAACATCATTAGATGTCAGTGTTTTAAGTTTTTACCTAATCTTGTCCATAGACATGATATTCATTTTGTTTATTGTGCTTATTTTATGGCTTTGCAATTTTGTTTTCATTGGATTTTATATTTGCTTCTTTGTTGTAAATCCCAGGAGACGTCCATGCATATGAAGGGAAGTTCCCTGAATAAGATCTGAAAGTTATTTGTTATATGGATAATGAATTGTCTCTTTTCTTCCAAAAATTTACCTTCCCAAGGAATGCTTAATGTTTCTCTGCATAAACTTAATCTGTTTGTTTTAAACACGAGAAGGGAGAGGAAAGATCAATTAAGTAGATTGAAAACAAATAAGGGATGATACTGACAGTCTAAAACATATATAAGTAAACCTTCTGGAAACAGGAATAACAGTCAAATCTTTTTTCTAAAGCTTTATTCCCTTTCATACTGATACAGGTAAATACATGTTAGAATAAGACATATAGGGAGAATGAAAATAGTAAAAGAACACTTACTTTTTTCACCCGGCCCAACGTCTTGAATTTTTTTATTCTTTGGTTGCAAGGTGAAGGCATGCCTTCCAGAAAGAAGTCATCCAGAAGTGATAACATCATAAACAAGCTAACTTAGGACACATTTACCTTTGGCAAGGAAAGGTAAAAGGGAAAAAAGAGAAAGCCTGAAACCCTGGGGGTTTTCCCATCTGCAATAAAATACATAAATAGAGACATAAATAATACTTTCACTCTCAGGAAGGTTAGAATAATTTGCAGGTTTAGGAAAAGATTTTCAACCCATGTTACATCACCACAAAAAATTTTAAAATGTTATTCTTTGCTTAGTAATATCTGGTCATCTGTAGTCAAAAGTAGAAATAAATATTTTCTTGTTTATACCTACATATTATTTTTATACCTTAATAAGTGTGCTTATAGCTACATTAGCAACTAATATACAGAACGGTAGGAACAGACCTCAGTGTGAAGCAGCTGGTGCTGAGATGTTTACTGTGTATACTCCTGTGGTGTTTACTCTGAATGCATGTCGTCCCATGGACTGAATGCCCATTAATTACTGAAAAATAATTCTGGTTTCATTTCATCCAAGAGGAATCCCATCCTTGTGCTCCAAAGGGGCTCCACAACACAAATCTGCTTGTTTCAAGTGGAGAAGGCTGTGAGATTCTTGTCACATGTACACTCCCAAAAGTCAATGTAGCCATACTGTTTAGTAATGTGTTCCTTTCCCCATGGGCCTACTCTCTTATCATTTTAAAGAAACTTAATTACAGAACTATCATCTAATACTGTATGCTTAAATATTCTCAGCATATTTATGGTGATTTTAAAGTTCTTCACCCTGAAAAACACACAAAAACGTCATTTTCAAGATAAAACTTGAAATTAAATGTTATGTGTGTACGATTTAGGAGAAGGATTCTTTTTGGTTTCTTGGTGATATGCCTAATTACTCTTTTAGATTAGATCTGTGTTGTCTTCAAGGTCTAAAGAACATTTTTAAGTTCACTGGAAAAGATGGAATAACTTCTTCTTTTTACTTTAGCCCTACTAAACATTACTGAAGTATTTTATTGCATAGCTGCATTTATGGAAAAATGTCATGGAGATAGCAAGCATCAGTTATAAATGATTCATCCATGTAAAGTAACTGGAAAAATATGAAAAACTTCTTAGCTTTATAAACATTGCATGTTTTTTTTAAATCCAAAAAGCTAATGGTGTGCATGTTTATCATTTTACACGTCTTTTAATTTTTGCATATGTAAAATATATGTATGGCTGACATTACAATGTGATGGAATGATTGACCAGTTTTGATGTTTAGCTTTTACTGAATATTAACAAATCTTTTTCTGTTAAAGAGCAGTGTTCAATTACTGAATTTAAGGGAAAGCAATTTGGTAGTCAAGGCACATAAGTTGTTGCAATTTAAAATGTATTTTAAATGTGCAAGCACATATTTCAATATTGCCAAAGACTTATACTGTATTACAGCAAAGGCATAAAGAATTGAATTTATTTTCAGTAGACAAACCAATACAATTTGGGTGGTTTGGAGTTTTCTTTTTTTTTTTTTTAAATATATTGGGTTTGCAATATTATAACAAAAGAGGCTGATTTTAATTGGTAGTGTTATTGTAAGTCCCCTGAAAACCCAGCCACTTACTAGTTGCGAGTGTTTATGTGATCTGGCAAGCACAGCATAGTCATTAACTAATGGATTGTAGCTATAGTCGTTCAGTAAAAATGTGTAGGTGGTAAGTAGTACCGTAGTGTTACCAATAATTTTAAAGTCATTTGTAGGTTAGCTTGTGAAATTAAAAGTCTAATCAAAAAGTTCCCTGCACTGCTGCCTTTAACTGCAGATTCCTTGAATCATTCAGAAGAAGAACCAAATGACTCAAAAATAATCCTCCATACCACAGTGGATTCATTGTTTGAATGATAGTTTCACAGTTTATATATTTATTTTAATGAGAAATTGAAAGAATAGTATAAAGTAATTCCTTTGTGCCATTACTAAGGTCTATTTTTTTATGTTATGCACAAGTCCTTTATTATTGCTTCATTATGAATGGAAATCATATATTTTCAATTGTAAATAGTTAATAATATAAATTTTTATTTGCATGAGGAACTACACTGTTTAGAAACACATGAAACTCATTTTTTTTTCAGAAGAGTGAAAATATCTAACATATGTTGCAGATGAATATAGGTCACTGTGCCAGCTGTAAAAGATAAATCTAAAATAAATATATGCATATATATACATAATGATATGCATAATTTTAACATGTTCAGCTAGGGTAATGAGATGTTCGGATAATCTAGATGTTTACTAATGATACTGACCTCTGGTTACTCAACTTCCTTTCAGCATTTAAAGAGATATCATGACTGATCTTAAAGATGGTTGTAGTCAAAAATAACGTAATGTATCTTGATACTCTTGATACTCTGTGCGCTTTACTCAGACTCTCATGGTCACATTTTCAAGAAATGCTATGTGGGAGCCCAAGCTCACAAGCTCTGTTTATGAATAAATGGACTGCTGTGTTAGGCTGTGTCTGCCCAGTTAATCTCTCAGAAACCTAAAAAAATTAAAAAACAGGTTTATACATACTTAATTTTCTAGCCTATATGAGTCATGCCTCCCAACAGAACAAAATACTTTGGTGTTAAAGAGTGTATTCAATACTCACATTCTATCCTAAAAGTCACATAGCATTTTTATGCTACTTTCTGCGTAAATGGAAAAGAGGTCTTGTCCAAAGAGGGATACAAGAGAAACTTGCGAGTTTATCCATATTATTTTTGCAAATAATGACAATGTTATTGTGAAAAAGTTATAGTTTGAAGAAGGCTGGTTAAATAAAAAATAATAAAGATTCATAGAATCACCAAATAGTAAGCTGTTTTGCATGCTGTATTAGCTTTTGGGCTTAAGATAGGCAGCTGGTTCTTCTAGAGCATACTTGAATAAATAAATCTTCATAAAAAAAAATAATAGTTAAAGAAACATTTAGGAAATTAAAGTATGATCCATTGGAAGGTATCTTAGCACAAAAGAGACTCATGGGCCAGAGTCTTCGGTTTTTGGAGTGTCATGGTTTGATCATGTTTTGACATGGAGAAACATTTTCTGTGACCTTTCATAAGTCAGTATCTCTCTCTTGCTTGCTTGTTTGATCAGAAGTATATTCTACTCTTCTGTCTAATTTAGTTCAACTGCTGTGAGTCTCCACACACTAAAAGACTAAATCCTGGGGGCACTGTATGTTGATATCTGTCTATATTTTATTTCTTTCATTTGGAAATCAAGTATCAAATAGAAGATAAAGTGTATTTGTCAATGGAACAAGTGCACAAGTGACTGTTGCCTACTCTATTGCACAAGTGCGGGGAAAGAAATAGAGATTAGACTGGGATTATTGAAAAGGCAGGGAAAGGAATGTCTTGAAAGCTGATAGTAAACTGTAAGCATGGTATATGGAAAATGGAGTGCCAGGGAAATGACATTGGTACAGGTAGTTTTTCCATCTACATTGAAACATTTTACAACTGCTCTGTGCTGCTCAAAAAGCTGTTCTATTTATGGCTCAAAAATGTCCATGAATCATTCTGTCAGCTGAAAATCTTCAAGGGAAGCATGCTTGTCCTCAGAAGATTGCAAAATTCCAGAGCAAACTACAAAACAAACCAAGCTGAGAAAGAGAGTATTTAGCTGGGGGAAAAGATGAGTCCCATATTGCTTGATTCAGCCTTCTTCCTTTTTGGTCTTGTTAAATGTTTGCTTATATCAGGATACCAACCTATTCAATGTTGTATTCTGTTACAAGGTATATGGCAGCTCATAAATCTGGCAGCTCACTGACAGCAGTGCTCTACTTTTCTATCTTGCCCATTAAAATCTATTTAATCAGGTTGAGGCTATTAGATCTGAGAAGCGTGTCTAGACTAGCCAATGGTGTTAAACTGTCATGGTGCCAGATGTAATACTTAAGAGTAGACAGCACTGACCTCCAAAATATTGAGGAAATACTTGCACATTGTACATCTCTGCTTACACTAACAGTAGTATAAGAACAGAGTTTTGGTTGTATTTTGTGGGTTGGTTGTTTTTTTTTCCTTCACATATATGTGGTATTCATCAGACATGTACAACTTATATTCAGTACATCCAAAGCTAAAGTATAATTCATAAGCAAGTACATCTGTAATGTGGCAAGTATACAGTGGTATATTCAGTCTCAGGAAACTATGGTAAAGATTCAAAAATCCTGTTATGGTTTCTTTTAATAAATTTTGTATATATTCCTTCCTAGCCCAGATTAAATAATTGGATCATTTAAATTATCTTAAAGAATGAAAAAATTCAAATCTCATTTCCACTGGAACAGATATTTGACTATAAACTGAAACTTAGTGTCTACCTAAGCCATTAAGAGTGTTTCTTTTTTGATGGAGTTTGTTCCACAGCTTTGATCATTTGAATCAGCCAGTCACAATTAAAAAGGGTGGATCAGTGTAGCTAATTTATATCCCTGGATGATACTCCAGTAAAATCCCAGTTTAAAATGGTTGAGAGATGACCAATTTAAAAAGAAAAGAAAACAAAACAAAAATAAATAATAAAAAATAATCTTGAGCTTCTTCCTACAGCTGAGGATCAGCTTTACTGATAAGATAATCTGCTTTCTGAAAGGTTTGACAGACTAGGCCATTGATCTGTTTATTAAAGGGCCAAACTGCAGGCAACTTGAAAATAGTACTTTCTATTGTAATAGTTGGTTGTTCTCAATAATAGAAACTGGATATTTTTAGTGGGGAGAGAAAAGCAGAGATTTTCATTTTTGGGCATTTATTTGTTTTTTTTTTCAAGGTGCTCCCTGTTTAGGCAACACGTGAGAAAATTTATCCTTATTTGTCATTGTAAACACATTTGTTTGATGGTCAGGAATAAAAACTTAATTGGTGTAGACATCTAAACTTCCAGCCATGTGTGCACAGACATACAGGCATTTTTCTCTTTCTGTAACAAATACCATTTAAGGAAGCACCAGTATGATCAGCTAATTATGAAGCACTATGTTTATTTCTAAATCTGTTTTGCATAGTATGTTCTTTGCTACACTGTACTAATAAAATAATTTCTATTCAACCATACAAAGTGTAATAAAGGATGAGTACCTTATCTATTACTGTCTCCTGTTTGCTCAAATCTTTTCATAAAAGTTTCTTATAAAACTTTACCACTTACTGCCATTTCAGCTATTCCCAAGTAACACTTTTACACCATAAGGGTAAAGACATACCAGTTTTATCTTCATTAACATGTTATGTCATAAACAAACTTGGCATGCAAGAATTTCTCTGTGTTAAGATTAATTCAATCATTAGACTAAATTTTGCTGCACTACAAATACACATTACAACCTATTGAATTTATTACCTAATATCTGTGGGCAGTGATTAGCAGTTTTGCTCATTATCAGTCTGAACCTTCTACATAAATCTTGGCCTCAAATTGTTCATGTGGTAGTTCCCTGAACTTGTTTTAACCTTTCTGGCTCAAGTGTTTCAACTAGATTCTTAAAAGATAAATATTTCATTTTTCATGTTTAAGCTTGACTGTAAATCAGAAAAAAAAAAAATAAAGATTCTCAGCAACTGCATAATGCTTCTCATTACTCAGTCTGGCTTTACGTTATGAAATGAGTGTGTACATTTTTATTTTGCTAAATATTTGTATTTTTCAACCTCATTCATTTAGTATTTTCTGCCCCTTCCTTTCCTCTTCATGCCTCCTTCCTCCCGCTCCCCATTTTCTTTTAAATATATTGTATGTAGTTTCCAGGATTGTATGGGGATGTATTGGGTGCAGGTGCTCAAATGCTGGCAGCAGCTGGGGCTGCAAGGTGACTGCTGTGAGAAGAGGCTGGGGCTGCCCCATGCCAGATGCAGACAGTTCCAGCCAGCTCCAAGTGACTGACCACAGGCCACAGCCGAGCCCTGGAGACAAGATGGTGACACATCAGGGAAAGTGTGTTTTAGAGAGGGTAAAAAATACTCTCTGGTAACGAGAAGTAAGGAAAGATGTGAGAAGAACATCTGTGCAAACATCATGGTGAGAGAAGGAGGAAAAAAGGTACTCCAGGCATCGGTGTAGTGAATTCCCTGCAGCCCCTGGAGAAGACCATGCCACAGCAGAAGTGTCCACTTATCAGGAATGAAGGAGTGAAGTTGAGCCTGGAAAAAAGGGGGGAGTGAGAGGAAGGTGTTTTGGTTTTTTTCCTCCCTCCTTTTCTTCTCACAACACAGCTCTATTTTTGTTGCTAATAACTTAAATTAATTTTCCCCAAGTCTAGCCTATTTTACCCATAGCAGTAATTGTTAAGCAGTCTTCTCATCTTTATCTCAACCCATGAGCATTTCTATCTTGTTTTCTCTCCTATCTTGTTGAGGAGGGGGAGTGAGAGAGCGACTGGGGAGGCATCTGGCAGCCTAGCAAGGTCAACCCACCACAGGTGGTAGTTTATATTAGTTGCCTAGGAAAATGACCTCAGAGTTTAAAGAAAAGTATTATACACTTTTTTTCATATTAAAGTATTATGAGAAATACTCATCTTTGTCAGGGAAGATCCCAGCTAAAATATCATGACCAGTTTTTAATCTATACCACATTCTCTAAATTTCTAGCTTCCCACTGTCTCAGTTTCTGTTTTATTTTCCTGAGGATGCCCTAGTCCTCTAATTCATACTTGAATGTAACAAAAATTTCGCATATACTACCTCTGTGACATTACCATACATGTATATATGTGAGCAATTTTGGCAGCAGATGTCACAACTCTTCTTAAACACACATAACAAAGTTTTGAGTAACTAATGTTTTGAACACATACGTATTTGGATTTCAGAGAAGGATTCTGTCATGTCACTGAGGCTATTCTCATAAGTATAAAATTTCAGGACAGAGCTTATGCTGAGAGAAGTATTGTTCTCTCCTTGCTTCCACCTGAGGTTTTATTCAAGCCTTTGCTTCCTCAACAAAATCTTTCCATGTGGAACAGCAATCTTTCTCCTAAAATAGCTGTATTATTCTTTAAGTGTTTCCATCTAGGAAGACAAGCTTCCTTAGTGACATAAAAGAATAGTATTGGAGTCATAAAGCCAAAGATAATAAGCTGTGTCTCACCTAAGTTACGGTCAGCAGGAAGAGACAGCAGCAAGAAATTAGAATCTATAAAACACAGATTGTTTTCCTGATTTCTTACATGAAGAAGCTGTAGAGAGCCTAAGACAGTCTGCTATCCCATCTCCTTAAAAGGGCTGTAACCATACCATCCAAAGAAAACACATCCACAGTATAAGGTTTTGCTTTCCATATAAGTAAAAGTGAACCTGGGAAGAAAACCCATAGCATTTGCCAATCCAATTCTGCTCAACAGACGCTCTTAGAGATTCCAAATGACCTGTGCTATGCTGTCAGTGACCTCATTTACACTGTGTCCCAGAGATTTTGAAGAGTGCTTTACAGAGTGATAGAATATAACAATGCTTTAAATATTCGTATTATTTTTAAAGGATATTTTTCTTTCCAGTTCTTATAAAACAACATCTATAAATAAAATAAACACATGGTCACCAAAATGTATCTGAAACATTTAAAAATGCTACTTTTTTGATTGACATCTAGCTTTATGTTAAACACACTACTGTAAGAATCTCACAGATCAGAGCAAAAATTCTGAGTTTTCATACTTGTTGGTTTTTTTTTTGGAAACCAAGCAGGAGACACTGCAGACAATGCTTTGCGCTGTATTCCATTTCCCTCCTTCCCCTCCCAAATATAATACATTGCCATTCTGAACAGCTTATTCAGAAAATCTGAAAAAGAATTCTGAATATTAAATTATGTATACCTAAACCTGAAAAATATGTTTTAGGAAACTCAAGGGTTAGAGTCTTTCAATTACATTGCACAAAACTTTTTTTAACCCAGCAATACCATTATCATTTATTTCCAGTTGAGTATATTTGTACTGAATGTCTGTATCTGGAAAAGCATTCATATCTTTTTATTTTTTTTTCCTAAAATTACTGTTCTGACATACAACTCTGAACAGCTTAAAAGGAAAAAACTGTAAACAACTGTCACAGAATATGTGAATGCTTCACAAGGCTTTGCTTGAAATAGTTTTTTTTTTCAAAATACTGTAAGTCCGCTTATGTTTCCATTATAGAGAGACTCATTCTCTGCTAAATAGTGTGTGGATCTTTTGTCCCTCATGCTTTATTATTTCATACTTTGGTTCTATTTTTTGTTTGGTTGAATAGTCAACTATTTAACATGAATTCAGATAACCTTTGAAAATGTTTTTTCCTGATGTTTGCTATGCAAGACCTGTTCTCTGAATGTAAGCAGTAACACTCTTGAGATGGGTTTTGGTTTCTTTTATTTTGGCTTTGTTTGACTTCCCCCCCCATCCCCCCCATTTTTTTTTTCCTTATCTGACTACAAGGCATATTTAGGAGTGTAAGCCCACAACTGCTTATATCACTTCCACTTTCTGTCTGTACAACTGGAAATCCACATATAAAATGCAGTGAGCAGAATAAAGCCATTAAAAAAAAAATCAAAACAAACTGAAACAGAGAATAAGAGGTAAATGGAGCAGTCTGGTCAGGGTACCAGGTTTCCTGATGTTAAGAGAGAGCCTTAACTTGTTATAATACATCCTATGGGTCAGTGTTTCAATTTTTATGAAAACTCTCTTGACACCTAGTCACCCATTGATCAGGAGTATCCTGTAAGTGTATATATAGATGAAGTTGAACTCCATGACACTGTTTTTATTAATACCATAGCATAGCTAACCTGGAAGAAGTTTTCTGTCTCTCCAGAAAAAAGTCTTCAGAGACAAATGCCTAAATGTATAAACTTTCAGAAAGATTCCGTTTAGCTGTTTGAGCTTTCTAGGTAGCTTATGAACTCTCAAGATATGTCCTTTCCTATAAACTGAACCTATTCCTGTTGTTAAATAATTTCTTATGATATAATGATATAACTAAAAATAATATTACAGCTTCATAAATGCAGTTGAAATTCTAATTTGCTTGTGCCTTCAGGATTTGGGGAACTTGTTGCTTGGTTAGTATGTTAGTTCTGGTTTTATACAAGGTGTTTCTGTAGCCAAAAAGAGTTCTGCCATGCCAGGGTAAGTTCCAGTAGAAGATTTACTCCACCTTTTGAACTTCATGATATTCCTCAAAAAAGATGAATTCTAAGTATCCTGGGTTCAGCAGTAGCAGTCATTTTCATCCTTCTTCGTAGCTGGTGCAGTGCTGTGGTTTTGACTTTCAGCCTGGGAACAGCAGTGATAACGCCAATGTTTTCAGTTGCTGCAAAGTCATGTTTACTCTGACCAAGAACTTTCTGAGTCTCGTGTTCTGCCAGTGAGGAGGGGAAGCCAGGAGGAAGCAGGGACAGGACACCTGACCCAAACTAGCCAAAGGGGTATTCCATACCACATCATGCCCAGGATGTAGAACTGGGGGCAGTCACCCAGAAGGGCAAGATCACTGGTCGGGTCAGGCTGGGTACCAGTCAGCGGATGGTGAGCATATGTATTCTTTTCCCTTGTTATTTCCCTTATCATTATTATTATTGGTGGTAGCAGCAGTGGTTTGTGTTATACCTTAGTTACTGGACTGCTCTTATCTCAACCCATGGGAGTTACACTCTTTCGATTCTCCTCTCTATCCCTCCGGGAGAAGGGAGCAGGAAGTGAGGGGGTGAGCGAGCGGCTGCATGGTTTCTGGGTTGCCAGCTGGGTTTAAACCACAACACTAAGCCATACAGGAAGAACAGTTTCTGACTCCCAGCAAGCAGTTAAAATTGGATTATAGTGTATCTAGACCTGATACATAACAATGACCACGTAATTGCCTAATTAGAATTGCTTAGTGTGTTGGGCTTAAATTAAGTTCAAGATTCATTTCAGCTAAGAGCACTATTAAAATAAAACAGAATATAGATGTCACTAATTCGAAAATTATGATTCTTGAAACTAAGCTTCTAAATTGTTCAGTTTATTGCTTCATCTGTTTGAAATTTAGATACAAAAGAGGGGAACTAGATTGTAAGTTACTTAGTAAAGAAATCTTTTTTCATGTCCTACTGCTTCTTCACAGAATTTTGTGAAGTATAGCATTGTCTTCCTTGAGACCAGAAACATGCTAACCACTGAAGATGGATGATACTGTCAGTTGAATTGTGGTGCGTGAAAAGAAAAGTACTTCTTTAACCACTCAAAAACATTATATAGAAACATAGTTCATGATGCTAAGAAACAGCATGATTGCCTTTGCAGTAAGTGCTAATGATAAAAACAAGAGTCGTGAAGATAATAAAGATACTATATCTGTTACTACAAATTATGTGAAATTTCTTTATTTAGGATATGTTGAGCAGGATGTGTCATATGTTTTATTCAATTCTGATTTTAAGTTTTTCCTTCCCCCCACCCAACATTATGTGTGTGTGTGTGTGTATGTATGTATTCCTGAGGTTCTCTCCTTTGAGTATAAAATAAAATAAAAAGTAATAACACTGAAAAGCCGATGGGCAAAAATTGATTCATAAATGAGAAGGTGGCATTCATCTCGGCACTCTTATTGGAAACCTAAATCTCAGTAAATTTGTAGCCTAAGGATACAATGGGCTTAAAGGATTTCTGTCTCTGAAGAAAAATTAGAACGCCTTTGAGGTAAGGTAAATGGAAAACGTTGTTTGGGCAAACGTGGAGCTCTAGCACTATTAAATGTTAAGCACCATCAGGGGGTATCTCAGTCATTAAAAAGAGTGGCATGTTGAAGATTGTTTCAAGCAGAAGAAGAGTTATGGATGGCTATGTGGAGGTGGCACAATGCCACAGGGAAATTATGTCAAGCAAAAAGATTTTTTTTTAAACTTAGTGTAGAGAAAAAGAAGTACTGAAATAACATCATTTCTTTAGGTACTTTAGAATCTTTTCCCAAAAATAATCTTATGTTGTCTTTTAAATTAAGCAAATCTAACTTTGAAGTTATGTGCAGCCTTATGCATACTAGTCCTGCTTGATCTTTGGCATATTTTGTGTTCACTTGCTATGTAACTTAAGCACCAGCTTAATCCAAACATAAGCATGTACACTTCAAATCAAAGCAGTTAGCAGTCTTGACTGACTTGGAAGTGTTTTATGGACCTTATGTGTTAGTTGTTATATAATTAAAAGGGATCTCAGGGGTTCTGGAGGCAGCCAGTAAGTTAAGCTATCTGGTGTGAGAATAATGTGTTGCTATCTAGGGAAGGGAAGATTTAGGAGCCAAGCTAGGATCCCTGTTTCGAGCCAACAGAGCTTGAGAAGTGAGCAGACATGAAGTGTTATATCTCTAGGCAGTAGTTACCAGCTTTCTCATTACGCTAGCACATCCTCCTGGCTGCTCTGCAAAATGGCCCTGAGATTAGAAGCTCTGCAGGAAGCCAGCTGTGTTTTCACAGTTGGAAATACATTGTTAGGGTGACAGCAGTTACATGGAAAAAGGGTATTAAGATAGTCTTTGGCATCAAGAATATTTTGCTTTCCCAGTTTGCCTAAGGTATTGCTTAGAGAGAATATCAGGTAGTGTAGCCTGTGTTGTAATCCTATTTGAGAGTAAGTAGTGAGAAATGCCATTTTAAGTTTATCTTCTAATGTGTAGTGTACAGTAAATTTTACTGTGGGACAATAAATTGTACTGTGGGAGGACATTTTGCTCATAGAATGATCTTAATTTAATACAGAAGTACTCTTCCATATCTTCACCACTTACTATATAATTTGATATCACATAATATCCTTGCAGCTACTTGTATTGGGCAAACGTGGAAAGGTTTGTTACCTGGGGGTGCTGCAGGTGTGGCTTCTGTGAGAAGATGCCAGAGGCTGCTGCCATGTCAGGAAAAGCCAGTTCCAGCTGGAACCAAGAGGAATGCCACTGGCTAAGTCTGAGGCAGTCAGTGACATTGGTAGTGCTACTGTGTTAATGTTTAAGAAAAGGTAAAAAAAAAATGTGCAACAACACCTGGAGAGAGGAGCGAGAATATGTAAGAGGAACAGCTCTGCAGACACCAAGGTCAGTGAAGAAAGAGGGAAGGGGATGCTTCAGGTGCCAGAGCAGAGATTCCCCTGCATCAGAGAATGGTGAGGCAGGCTGTGCTCTGCAGCCCATGGACATCCACAGTGGAGCAGATACCCATCTGTAGCCTGCCGAAGACCCCACACTGGAGCAAGTGTGTTTTACCTGAAGGAACTGCAGCCTGTGGAGAACTCATGCTGGAGCAGACTCCTGGCAGAACCTGTGACTCTGTTGAGGTCCATTCCTGAAGGACTGAACCCTGTGGAAATGACCCATGTTGGAGCAGTTTGTGAAGGACTGTATCCCGTGGGAGGGACCCCATGCTGGAAAAAGGGAAGAGGGTGAGGAGGAAAGAATGTCAGAGATAAAGTGTGATGAACTGACTCATTCCCCATGTCACCTGGAGGTAGAGAAGTCCAGAGTGAAACTGAACTTGGGAAGAAGAGAGAGGTAGGAGGAAGGTGTCTTTAGTTTTCTTCATATCTATCATTATCCTACTCTGTTTAATTGTCACTAAATTTAATAGATTTCTCTAAGTTGAGTCTGTTTTTCTTGTGATGGTAATCAGTAACTAATTTCTCTGTCCTTATCATGATCCACGAGCTTTTCATTGTGTCCTGCTGAGGGGGGGAAATGATGGAGTGGCTTGATAGGCACCTGGTATTCAGCCAAGGTCAACCCACCACACTTCTAAAGTCAAAGCTTGATTGTTTATAGAAGAGTTGACAATATGTGACCTTTCATTTTCATTTGGACTGTCATTAACAGCTGAGCAGCCACATATTACAAGGTCTTGTTTATCTTGCTGTTACTATACACTGGGATTTTAACTGTTTTTTTTTTTTCCATAATCCTTATTTTGTATCCTATTTAAAATATAGTTGTGATACCTTTTATAGTATTCTGGAATATATTCAGTTCCAGAGATATCAGTCCCCTTAGCTTTTGTCTACCCTTCTCCATCACTTAAAGCAAAATAAGAAACTCTTCCTACCTTTTTTTGTCTTTGAACCACTTGTACTTTACAGATACTTTAGGCCAGATTATGGATACAGTTCTAGGTGAAAATTCTGAGATTATTATTTTTTTTCCACAGTGCTAACTCTGTTTGAAAAAAAAGAGGGCTGTTAATAGAAACAAAATCATCACCTTGTTATGCCACCTGAAGTATGATCTATCATAAAGCACAGATGCAGTGGTTCCAGGTCTTTCAGACTCTTAACTAGTGTCAAGTGCAGAAACATCAGCCCTGAAATAGGTTATAGACAAAAGGGGAAAAGTGCTGGACTGTGACCCAGATTACCACATATTATCAGTTTTCTCAGATGAGGTGAAACTACATGTATCTTGATAACTTCTCTACTAAGTAAGCACCTTATTAATGATAGTTGTTATTTAGAGATTTAATTAATGTAATTTTTATTGCGAACTAAGACTATGGAACTGAATGTAAAGCTATGTTGAGAAATATAAATAAATTATTGAAAATAAATTATCATTATATTTAATCTATATTGACACCTCAATTATATCATGATCTTTTAATGGTATTAAGGAAGGAAAGAATCAACTTGGGATACAAGTAAGAAACTCTAATTAACAACATTATTATTAAGTGTTAAGAATATGTAAACACCTAGTCAGAGTAATACATGAAGGGTTAATATGACTTGCAGTGTAGTGGCAAGATGCTGGGTGGTTAAAGGGACTTCATTCATTAATTTTTCATCTAACTTTGTTCAGAAGAAATTTCATTTCAAGGAATGAACACAATCTCAGAAACTGATAACATATCAAATATATATAATCATGCATATAGAAAACTAATGTGGTACTTTGCTGAATTTGCTAAGCTCTTTTTGGTGGCGGAGTCACTCTACAATTCTTAACCAGCTTGTTCAGGGTATTTAATGTCTTTAAAACTCGTTATTCCTATTTCATATTTAATACAAGCCTTAGAGTTCAGATACTAAAAAGCTCTAGAAGAAAAAGATCAGATTCAGACTAATATGTTACTCCACTAATCTTGCAGAAAGAGATTCAGGTGATGCGAACTTTTATACAGTTTGCACTTAAATATCCATTTGGCAAGAGGAATTAAAGATAAAGAAATGAGTGTAAAGCCCTGAAGTGTTGGATTCATTCCTTAACTAGAAGTTTTAGCCTACAGATTTAATGCATAGCTTCTGAGAATGTTAACTATCGTACATATTAAGGCTACTTAATTCAGATTTAACAGTATGAGTTTTGGAGGCCTGCCATGTACAAAGTAAAGTGAGAGAGGTAAGCACTCCCTGATGTTAGGAGGAGCCATCAATCAAACTCATTTGAGCCTAATTTAAACCATAGATTTGCACACTGAAATCTTATGGCAGATTTGTATTTCAGTCAAAAGTTTTCATTAAACTCAGAATAAATTTTCCCAGTTACAGTATCTATGTATCAGCATGAGAGATTTTTATTTGTGTTTTCAGAGTATGAATAAAAATATCTGATAAAACCAATTGCAGACATTGCCCTTTATGGGATTTTGTTAAACTGTGGTTATCGAATGTAAACAATAGCAATATGGAGATGTTATTAATAACAACATATCTCTTTCTTCTTAGCAAGTAGGATATTAAATGACAACGAATAGGTGTAGAGCAAATTTTGAATTACAGTATTTATTATGGATATGACAATTTTTAAGGGATATATTTTGTCCTCATTTATAGCATTGAAGTTCTCTGGAGTTGGACGTAATCATTAATGGCAAAATGAAACTCTCAATCTAAAAGTTTCACATGATTCACATTTTGAATAAAGATATTATTCTTGTGAATAGAGTTTAAAACATAGATCGTGTGTGCAGGAATCAGACACCACATCTTTTTGTACAGTTACACTGAGATCAATCTTCAGGTAGTTCATCTAGGAATACGCAAACAAAAAGGAGAATTTAGACACATATGTTTGGTGGGAGGGTACATGATTATGCCATTTACAGTTCAGTTTTACCAGGTTTTGATATAGACAGCAGTTGAAGTGTTCCACAGTTCTATTACTCTCTCCTGTCTTGTATATCATAAATCCCTTTATGTGGCTAGCCATTAGCTAACACAGCTGTTGCCCTGACAAGAACTTGGAAAACAGCTGAGACATATACCTGAGCCCAGGAAAATGAGTATCCAGAATTGTATGTATCTCATATCAACAAAGAACACTATTCAAGAACTTGGTATGTTAAGGGAAAATATGTCCAAGATCATGAATAGTCAGACAAAGTTTATGCATGTCACTAGACTTAATAATGTCCATTTGTGATTCAGTTTAAATTTGAGCCTGCAATTCACAATTGAAAATCCAGTTCTAAGATTAAGTGGAAGTAGCTTCTGTGGACTTGAACAACTACCTGAATCATTAATAATGGTGAGGAAAGAAAGTAAGGAATTCTTGCTTTTCAGGCTTTTACAAATAATAGACTGAAAGAAGTGGGATATTAGTCTTGTCCTACTCCAGGAAACTGCCTCTGCCTTCTGTGGTCTTAGAAAAACCACTGAATACATTAAAACCAAAATGAAATAATGTAGAAAGAAAAGCTTGAAGGGAAGCATCATCCTGTCCTTTTTCTTCTGGAAAATTTTCCTGCTTGAATGTGGAATGTAGATGTGGAAATCTGTAAAGCAGAGAGGAATAACGAAAGGAACTGGCCATGCATAGTGCAGAGCAAATGCTTTCAACTACATAATAAGTGGAGAGAACCAATGCAATCTTCCCTGAGTGAAAAGAAGATGCAGCAATTGTAGAAAAAGGGATTTTTACAGTGTACCTTCTTGGAACATATATTGGACAACCCACTGACAGCAGTTCCACAGATTTATGGCAAATGGATGATAAAGCCTAGTTATTAGTCTTGGTCTGGATTCAGCCTGTAGATAGGTTTGGTGCACTAGGGAGAGTGATAAAGCAAAAATGATAGGAAGTAGTCAGTACAAAGAAGAAACCAAAAGCATAATTAATGGTTAGGCTTGGCAACAGAATCCGGGGGTATATTAGCAAATTGTTGTGCACCAACCCAAAGAGACACAACAAGACCTTAGTGCTGTGCCAAATAGCTTCAGAGTTTGACTAATCAGGAGAAACTGGACTAACAAGTAGGCAATATTGCCTTAGAAACTATGTGAATCGGCTAGCGATAGGAATCAAATAAAAAAATTGCACAATTCAGGGATACAAACTGAAAAGGCAGGGTTGAATGAGAATCAAGATCTTAATAGACAGAAAATACACTACAAGACAGTCTACAGCTTTCATGTTGTGCTCACGTAGGTTAGTCTCGGAGGCATCCAACTGGTCATGAGGCATAACAAGCATGAGTGAACCAGAATTTTTGTCCTGTGTGTATAGCACCTGGATACTGCCTAGGAAATGATTGTCTTATCTATCCTTCCATCTGAAGGCAGGAAATGTTGTCACACATTAAGCAGTTTGGATAAACAGAATTGAAATGTTTCTTGGCTGTTTCAACTGGTTTAGTTCTAATCACACCAAATTCCTCTCTGGGCTTTACTACACTAAGAGGAGCAGTGAGGATATTCGCTATTTGCTTTGTAAATATAACTTTTAGGGTAAAAGAAAGGTTTGCAGTCCATGTAGAAGCCTGCTAAGGAGGTTGGACATAGAGTTCAAAATAATCCATCACCCTATTTTTGCTGTTTATATCTTGGGAGAAGATGGAAGTGTTTAGGCATCAAACTAAAATCTCATTAAGGAATATTTTGATAAAAATTCTGTCCAGAAAGCCTTAAGATTTTCATTCATCCACTTGATTTTGCATACCTTCCCTTGGGAAAGCTCAGGATTATTATGCCATCACTTTATAATTGTGTCATTTGCTGTTTTGGGGGAGGGGGGAGATTTTTTTTTTTTTGTATGCGGGGTTGGTTTTGGTTTGGGTTGGGTTTTTTGTTTGGTTTGGTTTTATTTTCCTCTTTTGTTTAGATTCATGATCACTCTTCCTCTTTTAATGAAATTTCATCCCTAAGGCTTATTAACTTAATATGCAATCATATAACCTTCTTTTGATTGTTTGTCCCTGAAACTGATACCTAACTGGGAATCAGCAAAGGATGCTGAGTGTTATATATCTAAGTTTATAAGCAGTCAAAACTTTTACTCTGTAAACATTTTTTTTTAAACCTGTAAGTCATCCACTACTATGCAACTCAACTGGAACACCCAATCTTAGTAAAATATGAAAGCAATCTTCTGTTGCTAGAACAGGCTGCTTCTATTTCGGTTGCTATGGAGCTTTACAAGTAATCAAAATGCAGACATGAGCTATGACACACCGCACCTCATATGTTCCATTGATAGAGACTAGGGACCCCAAGTCAGTGAAACATGTATACAGGGATATTAGATTCCCATATAGGCAAACCCTAACCTTCAAGCAAGTATTAAAGTTAACCTTAAAAAAGTACTTGTATTGAATTTTCATACTATGGGCAATATACTTTCATGATTGTAAAATAAATTTCATACGAGTTCAGTAAAACCAATCCCAACAGTGCTTACACTCTTTTTTACTTAGCGAGATTTAGTTACAGAAGATCAAATATTGCAGAAGAACAAATGATGCAAGCCTACATAATGATACACTTTTATATATATCATTAGGTGCAAATTTCCAAAGTTATTTCAGTAGTTCCTCATGTTTTTATGTAACTGCCAGTTTTTAACGAAGTTTTCTCAGACAGCTGAAGATTTTTGTTGCACTTTTTGAGAAGTAAGGTAGGTGTATATTTTTTTATTTTCTTTCCTTGTTCAATCTGCTGTATTTGTAATTTTCTTTGACTTTTTTGTTAGAAATTTAAGCCAAAAGATTCCAATCATTTTTTTTAAGCATGTAAATGGTATAACATAGTTGATATTTACTACTTCTGTGTAGACATGTTCTTGAAATTAAACCAAAAATACTGGTTAAAAATTAAATGCAATATAAACACATGGAAGACATGCCTAATTTGAAATCTAAAAATTGGCTCGAAGAATGGTTTTACAGTATTTCAAGATGGAATAATTTAGTTATTCTTTAATGTGCAATATATTTATAAATATGCATCACATTTTAATTTTGTCATTTTAAATGAGCTTATAAAAAAATCTTTGAATGATTTGAAAACACTCTGGCTAATATTTTAGCAGTAGTAATTGTCTAGTAAATTAGATCTTTCTCTGAGGTTTTGGATAAAGATTTAGAAACATAATCAGAAGTATTTAAGATGGTAAAAACCTAAACAAAGAAAAATAATTGAGAAGCAAGAGGAGATATTTTGTAGCAATAACATGATTTTAATTGAACATTACCCTAATAAAAAATAATTTTAATTATGTGTAGCAATTCTTTCTGACATCCATGCTACACTTGCCTTGCATTTTTTATTTCTATATTTCCTTTTCTCCAAGTATTTAATGCCACTCAACAAAGGGAAATTGAAAAGGAGTTAGGCTGTGGCAAAATAATTGATGTCCCTTTAGGTTTGCCCCATGAGGTTGCTCACATAATAGCCCAAATCCCCTTGATTTAGGCCTCACAGTTTAACTTGTCAATATGTAATTATGGTTGCAAAACAAAGCAGATTATTTCTCAGTTTTAGTGTAGTTTTAAAACAAGAAACACCCAAGTCTGGTAAAAGGGATTTTTCCTTTAGTAGTTTCTTATATAATGACCCGTGGGTACTGGGACTATACTTTTGTACATCAGTTCAACTGTCTGAAACAAGAAACCTTTTCAGATCTCCTAATCAATCTCAACGAACTGGAACTTTAATTTCCATTCCTACCAATGGATTTACAAAGCAATGGTGTACTTTTTATATACTTATTGTTTATCTTTCTTTAACAGTTGTTGGAAATATCTTCCGAGGCAGACTAGCTTAATAACTTTGTATAGATGACATTTTTGTCACTTCAGACCATTTCATTTTATGGTGGCTTAACACTGGCATGGGTTATCAGTAGCAGTGCAATTCCCCTCACATAGCAAAGGGGATCACTTAAAGTAACACCTCTTCTATTAATATATTTTAAACAGCTCCTCAAACAATATGGGAAATGCTCATGCTTTCTTAATTCTTAGTGCTCTGTCAGCCGTTATTCCCTACCTTCATTTTGGCAACTGGAGCTCTTGAATCCCAGCAAACAGAAGTTACTTATTAAAATGATTATACTTAGTGAAGTAGACAAGAGTGCATCTTTGCTGTACTTTACTTTGATAGATTACATGAGTCTGTGGGCATTCTGTTAAACCAGTGTATTTTAAAAAACAGTAACCACAGCAGTGAAAGGCAACTAGATATACCTTTTTCTATGCAATATCAAAGTAATCATGATAGGTTCATTTTAATCCATCTGAGGAGCTGGGTCTGGTTTGATCATCAGTGGGACTGTATTACCTTCACCAGTCTCTTCAGATGGAACTACAGCTTTCATTCCGAGAAATCCACGTTTTTTGTGGTAGAAGGAAAATTCTTGCTCTTACTGACTGTATTCCCTCCTCCAGTTTCTTCCAATGAAACCAAAACTTTTCACATTGAGGAATCCAAGAGCTTCTGATAGAAGGAAAGTTCCTGTTATTATCCCCTGCCTAATTTGAATACCAATGACAAGCATCAGTCATACATGTCAAAAATTGAGAATATATGTCATTAACTTGCAGTTGTGTCATTGGCATTGCTGAGATTGACTCATGAGTGGTTGTCTTCCGGCAGCTTGACAAGCAACATCTTCAGCTAGCAAATGGCTGATTAGCAGAATATGATCAAGGAAAGCCTGTCAGAGTAGGTAGACTGTAAAGGGAAGTGTCAGCCGTATCTAACTCTATTTTGACCAATCTTTATTAAAAACAAGCAAACCATGACCTTCTAGTTACATAAATTCACTGACTAACTGCTCAAGTGTTTGTGTTTTAATTTTGACATTTTGTTTTACCTGAAAGTTTCCCAGTTTTTACTACCCTAGAAATTCCTGTAATATTCAAATGAGCACAGGACAATTTCAGGCTTGCTGTCACAGATATTAAACAATAATAACATATAAATCAACTAAAACACGCATTAAATAACAGATGCAAAACATCTGTGCTACATTTTAATGGAATAAATTTTTAGGTAGGTGAAAAAATTATATGGTGACTGCTGCCTTTTAAAAAAAATATTTTTTATTTATGGACTAGATTGGTTTTATATGTAAGTACAGAGATTAAAACCAGAACCAAAGGTTTTCCTAATGGCTTTCTGCTAATTAAGAGAATCATACAAGCAATTCAGTTTAACTGGATATCCCTGTGTTGTTTGCTTGAATACAAATGCTTTCTGTATATTGATATTCCATAAGCACTTACTTTTTTAATCTCATCTTGTGCTTAAGTTGTGGCATTTTTCCCTGTGCATGCAACTCACTAGTTTTCATTTGTACAAATATAATTATGTATGCACTGAAGCCGGAATGATTTAGACAGTCGAAGAAACATGAAGGAAAATATCCTTTTTAAAATATAGGTCCCACAATAAGTTAGTAAATGTGGGGGGGGGGGGGGGGGGGGTGTTAAGCAAATGCTTAAGGTTAATAGACAAAGTACTGTAACCAAGATATTGTGTTTGGTTGCTTTGGTAATAGCTTTATGCCAGCAGCATATCAAAACATGTAGTTCAGTTACTTGGTAGCTATGAAACTTGCTAGGAAATGCATGATAGTAAATCTTCAGATATAAATTGTAAATACACTTTAATAATACCTCCTTCCCAAGTTCTTTAAAATTATTGTATTTATGCTTATCCTGTATGCATTTTCTTTGAGTTCCCTGTCTCCACTTTCCTTGCTTTTTCAAAGAGATGACATATATTAATACATTATAAATTGTGTGGGTTTTGGTGTTTGTTTGTTTTTTTTTTTTTTTCTTCAGTTAGGAAGGGAAACGCATTAAGAGAATTTGGAGAAAAATAGACAGTTGGAATTAAGGCTTATTCCCTCCACTATCATCAGCTCTAATATTTGGTAGTTTTTATAGTCTGAGCGAATTTACTGCATCTTGACAATGACATCAAATACAATGTTAATGCTAATAAATTTTAAAATCTGATATTATGTGGAATAGAATCCTGTCTCATGGAAATTCTTATAGATTTCAGGAGATGATACAAGGGAAATTGACAGAATCTGGGAAGAAGATGTTACTTAAACAGAGTTTTATCTGCAATTCTCAGTCTTTTCAAAGAGGGAGTAAGTATCACTACTCAGCTAACAGTGTGATCGCAATGTGGATATTTACATTAAAAGTTATATAACCTTACCTTTCCTTAAGAAAGGAACCCATAAGAAGTATTTATTTAAATGGAATTCTGGTTTTGAATATGGTTTCAGGAGAAACTATTGAAAGCATACGTTATATGTCATTGGATTGGATCACTTTAAAATTTTATAATTTTGACCAAAGCTATCAGACTTTTGTGACTGTTTGCTTACAGTGCTCTGTAAACCATACAGTTCTTATACTTCCATTAGCCTCTGGGTCGTTCTCTTCTCAGGATTTTTACATAGTCTTGCTAGAGATCTACACTCATATCACCCCTCACAGAATCATCGCTTTTGGAATTTTGGTTTTTAAGTAGTTTCTCCTACTACCTTCTCTCTAGAACAATGTAATTGGTAGTGTAATTACAACACAAATTCATTTTTATTAAGTCACTGAATTTTAAGTATTCCATGATTAATGTATCAGTATACTCAAATAGTAATTTAGATGTTTGTGTTCTTGAGGTATGGCAAAAATGCAAAGAATGTATGCATAATTGGTAAAATAAGTCCTAATAAGCTTTGATTTAATCCCCTCATTACTTTCTGTACAGTTCCTGTCTTGAGGCATCAATAGATATTAAATGCCTACTTTGTTCAAGAAATCTAGTAATGTCCATTGCAGTTAATTTATTTGTGAACAATTACTAACAGGGACTTAGAAGAGAGAATTACTACTCCTGTCCTCTTGCTGGGGGCACACAAAGGGTATGTGAGTGACAGCATGGCTAGTGGTGGTGAGAGGTTTCAATCTGTTCTCCAAAGTAAGTGGCCCCCCTTAAAACCCAGAGTCTGCAGAACAGCCACAGAGAAGGACAGCTGCCAAGTAATCGGCCCTGTCAATGTCTGTATAATCAAAACATCTCTAAAAAGCAACTTCAGTGAAGGTGGTTTTAGACTAATACACAAAATATTATAAAGTTATATTAATTCAAAGTGCTTTTGTTTGCACTTGTTTGGCGTGGGGTCTTGACTTGTATCTTTGCAATTAAATGTCTTATATTATGCAGCTGTTCTGTATACCTGGAACTGTCTTTTCCGTTTTCTTTAAGACATCTAGAAGTCAAGGGTTTGAACCAGCCAGAAATTTGATGCCTGTGAGAGTATGGAAATCTAGATAGTTTCTTTGAACAATTTATAAGTCATTTTGATTTCAATACTATAATTTACATGGGGACTTCTTATTATATACTAAGTGTTGCTTTTCTACAGCTTTTGGGTGTTTTTTGATTCATTGTGTTATTGCAGATTTCTTTGTCACCACTAACACAAAATTAAAATTAATCTGTAAACTGAAACAAGTGTTAAGTGCTCAATTCACCCCCTACAAACATTTTTTTCTCCCCTTCCTTTATAAGAATATAAACATTCCTTTGTAAGTACTTTGGTGAAATTAGAAAATTCTTCAACATTAGGCTGTAAACATAGGCTAGTGCATAACTTGTTGTCTCCATAGCTAACTACTACCCTGGTATCTAACTCTGTGGGAGAGAGAGGAGACCTGTTGATTTGCAGCACTGAAACAAGCTTTTGCTTCTATAGTAGCTGCAATAGATAAAATACTTAAATAAAAACAATATAATCTCTGCTGCTAGCCCATAATTTTTTTAAGGACAGCCTGAATTCTCCTAGAAATCTTCTCACCTTGTAGGAAGACAGCTTAAATCTATGCTGGTCCTGCTAGGTCTTCACTGATTAACCTCTGTGTAGCTATACTGGCACTGTCTAAATGAAGCCAAAATGAGAGGAACAACCCAGGAAATAAAAACAAGCAATTCAATACTAGACACTGCTGTGAAAGCCCTGAAAAGTGAAGAGACAGACCTAGACTGCAGAAAGGTTCACAAAGATCACATTGGGACAGGTTTTTTTCTGTCTTCTGAAGGAATAGTCTCTGAATAGAATACAACCGTTTGTGGCATCCAAGCTTCATGAATTTGAAAGTGGTTGAACAATTCAGTCCTAGCTAGCTTGCCATGTGGAGATGGTTGTCTAGCATAAAGATGAAACACAGAAGTATTGATTATTTAAAATTCTTTCATTTCTCTAAGAAATTTCCTGTAATATGGTAACACTTTGGCTAAAGATGCAAGCTGTAGTTCCTAAATTTTCTTTTTGTTCACAAATAAAAAGTACCTTTCTGCCTAATAACTTTTTTATCAGAGTAAAACTGTGGTTTTTGAAGCTCTAATAAATATTCTCAAAATTGAGTCATTATTATAATTTTAAATATGTGTGGGGTTTTTTTTTCACAAATAATTAAAAGGAATAAGGTTTTCTTTCAATGCATACCAAATGTTTGTTAGTGGGTGGCATATTCTACTTTTTATATAAAAAAATGTATAGAATTATGGACACTTATATTTTTGCAAATATTTGGGTTTAGGTCAATAACTGATACAAGGTGAATGAAATTTCTGACAGATCTAAGGCAGAACACCATTAATGAATAATTTTTTTTTGTTGTTTTCATCCAGATAATTAATTTATGAATTATTAGCCCATGCAACAATAGAGTAAATGCCTGAGTAAAACCACACTTTTTATATAAACTCTGAGAATTATCATTGTTTAATAATCCATCTAATCGTTTTCATGATTTAAAATGATAGATTAAGTTATACGAAAATGATTGCACAATAAAGTTCAGGTGGAATGTTTTGTATCACTGGAATTTTCTCCCATTACCTCTGCTATGCCACCAAACCATTCTAGAATTTTCAGTTTATAAAAGATCTTGAGAGTGATATGGTGAACTTAATTCAGTAAATGACCTAAAAAAGACCTAATTTAATCCAGAGGAAAAAAGGTGTTTCAATATTTTATTTTTTATTTGGTTTTAAGTTCAGAAAATCAGTTGATTTTTTTAAATATTAGGTAAAATACTTTTAAAAGCTATCTACAGATTTCAAATGCTCATTTTCCTAGTGTAAAATCCTGCCAGATTTTTATGGTTTAGTGTGGCTTTTCTTCTTAGCTGCTCTGTTTCTGGTGAAGACAGAAGTGTAATTGTATGCTGAAGAGAGCCAGTATTAGATCTTGCAAGGATTTTCACTGAGTTGCCTTTAATTTGTATCCAATTCAGATCCAAGTTTTAGGTTAAGAACTTTTCTTTGGAAAAATAATTCTTGGTTTCTTCTTTCCCCTCTCTACTCAGCAATTCTCAGTATTCTTATAAATAAAGAAATAAATAATTCCTATTGTAAAATGCCCACTAGTATTATAATATTCAGCGATTAAAAAGCAAAGCAATGATACTTTAGTTAGGGGATAGTAATGTCAATAATTAAACTATATGCCATGGCGTAGTAAGTTACAAAGGTTCATCATCACATCAAATTGAGTACAGGAGAAAAGGCTTTCTGTACTTGAAGGAAACCACAGTTGATGAACTCTTTTACTATTAGAGTCTAAAGAAGGTTTCAAAGACAAACTGATTACATTTGTTGCCATCTGTAAGTAGTTTTGCATTCTCCAGTACAGGAATACATTACATTTTAAATTATAAGCGTAATTTCTTTGCGTGGCATCAAAATTAAGACTGTATTTTACTAAAGCAATGGGTAACTACAATGATGAAAGCAAAGAGAAAGTTGTGCAGATTGGCTGGGCCATATTTACTTTTTTCTAAGACATCATGATTTATGTTATTGTGTCTGGTTGCAGTGGATTAAGCAAGTGATAAATGGAAGTTACATCCTCTGTTTGCTAGCATTATGATTTTTTTGTGTTTCAAAAAGCTGTTAAAATTCCACATCCTTTGTTCTGTCTTCCTTCTAGTACTACCTGGGAAAAGCAGTGTATACATTTAAAACATTAAGAAAAAAAGATAAAAGCTTTGAAAGTTTTATTAAAATCTAGTGAAATTCACCTCCTCTTCTCATCAGCCCCTAATTTTCTCTTTCCTGTCAAACCAGTCCAGATTATATAGCTTCCACCCTTAAAATGTCATGCTCCTTAGGAAAACTTTTTTAGAACACCTGAAACAATGTTTCATGTGGGTTCACTTCATTACAACAGCTTTGAAATGACTTTGAAATATACTTCGTTACATCAACTTATAGCCCCTAGTGAGTCAGAGGGTATGGCAAACAACAGTAATAATGGGGGCCAGTTTGTTATGAAAGACAGAAAAGGTCAATGATGAAAACAGTGGTTCAAGCTTATACAGAGAACAGCAGCAGCTCCAGAAAGCAGTGCCTTCTTAGAACCTTTGTTTCTCTGCTTTTGGTAAATTGGGTTGAGAAAGCTGTTTCAGCTAGTTCCATAAGGTGTACTGAGAGTGAGGAAATATTGTATTTTTGAGTTCTGAGTCCTGTATGATTATAGACAACTTCACTTCCTAAAATGACCATATAAATGATATATTAGCTTAAGTAACTTTAAAAAAGCAATGTAAAGCCAACTACCTCTATGTATTGATAAATCAATGCAGAAGAGTGTTCGAAAGTACTGGTTATTTCCTCTCTTAGTCCTGTTACAATTGTCATCTCTGTGAAGTATTATAGGAGCAGCTTCTCTATTGTTGATCTTAAAAACTCATTATTTTTTTCTTCTATCACATTAAATTATTTTGTGTTCTAATTTATTTCAGATCGATGGTATATTGCACTGAATGAATACATACAAAGCTCTGCAGCTATTCTGGTGAAAAGAAATTAAGCATTTCATGCATACTTAAAGATAGATGGAGAGATATAGGTAGATTGGCAGACGGACAGAAATAAACCATCAATTGAATCTTAGCAGAGATTTACATTTACTTCAGGACAACCTAGATTTACATTACCATGAAGATGGTGAGAATGTGTGGCAGAAATAAAGCTGTTGAATAGGCATTTTCCTGATACCTTTCATTTCCAGTACTGTTACTCTGTGTTGTATTTATATTAGTCACTTGGAAATAACTTGAACACTAATATTTAAGTCCTTTGATACATTATATTGTTATAATTCATTAATTCTACTGGGTGCCTGCCTAGTTACAGAAGAAAAAAATAAAATAAATCTTGACCAATATGTTTGGATGTTGGTCAGAAAATTATGTCTAGTATGAAGCTGAACAAAAAAGGAAAAAAATACATACTTGCATCAGTAATTTATTTAAGCTGTTGCCATAAGAAATGTATATGCATAAGGGAATGTTGCACAAAAAGTAATTTTGGGATGTAGAGGGTTTGTTTCGTTTCCTTTTTTTGTTTGTTTATTTTCTTTCATGTTTTTTTTTTCCCCTCAGTTTTGATAATTAAAGAAATTCTGTGTATGCATGCAAAATGAAAATATTTTAAATTAAACACCTTGGCAGTAAAATATCTGTTCTTGCACCTATTTTAACTCATGATTGAGCTGATTGCAATCCCCAAAAAAGTGATCAGTAAGAAAACCCAGACTCTTTTACGAGTTTCATTAGAGTTTTTTGCTTATTTTATCAAAGTTTCTGTGGGAAGACCCTTGCGACTGAAAGACACACCAGGGTAGGAGCCTTTCCCACCTCTCTCATTGTAAGGGTTAGTATGATAGCAGGATACAATGTTTGATTTGCTTATTTAAATGATTATTTTTAAAACATGGCCTTAAACTGATGGACCAGAGTAATTTTTTTGTAATGACAGTGTTTGGATATGAAAGCACTTTTGTTACAGGAATAATTTCTTTGCAGTGGATGAGCTGTTTTCTTCATCCGTGTAAAAAAAAAATAAATAAAGAAATATATATATATATCCTCTCCTTATTCCAGAAGAAGGCACTCAAGGGTTAACTAAACCTTGTTTCTATGGTGAGAAAAATAATTGGTATTGATTAGCAGTTGGTGCAACATTGCTGGAAGGGTTATTAAAGCCCCAAAGTACAGTACAAAATGATACTGAAAGCATCATGTACTCCCTAGACTGTCCTATACTAACCGTTCCTGTGTTTGAGACGTCCTCCTGACTTTGCTTATGATTCTCAGGAGCTTTGTTATACTTAGTGATTTCAAATTCTAAAGAACATTTAATTAGTTAAATGGGGGCTAGGGTGAAGGGGAATTACCCAGATGTAGAGGCTGCTGTCTTTTTCCTCAAACAGAACTTGAGAGCTATTTCATTAAGAAAGAAATCATTAAAGAATTGGATCTTATAGCCATATCCTTTATGCGGCTACACTGTATGTGATAACAAAGTGGTGGCACGGGACTGGCAAGTACATGTTTCTTTCTCTCCTTGCGCAGCTATTTTATATTTTCAGTCATTTTATGTCTTATATTTTCAGTCTCCTCATAGTGAGCCAAGAATACACTGGACTTTGCCTAAATGATATCCGAGATAATTTACTCATATTTGTCACTTACATTTTAAGAATACTGCTTGTCAAGAAATTCTTTTAAAATTATTCTAAATATAAAACTAGCTCAAGGAAAATGTGATGAAATTAGAACAGAAATTCCATATCATGACTTTAAATTTCTTTTCACTTAGATTAATGCTAATCCATTTTTTCTGTATATCAAACTGAATATACTCATCATGACAGTTTCTGAGTGTTTCAACAAAAATAAATGTAGTTCAATAAAAATGTTAAGTGCAGTTAAGTGTTTTAAGGCTTTGTTTAGACACTAGGTAGTGACTTAGAACAGTGTGGTTGGGCTCTGGCCTGTGTCTGGATCTGACTCAAGAGATACTTCTGGTGCACTGCCAGGTGCACATGACAAGTCAAGGAACAGCAGAGGGGGAAACTGAAACTTGGGGTAGACTGAGAGTGATATTGCATGATCCATGTGGAGGTCCCAAAGGGAGCTTCTAGTCCCTATAGCTTCTACACTTGGATTACCTTTGTCTAGAAGATTTGCAACTGCTAAAATATAAACCACAAATTTGTTGAAAGATTTAGTGGTATTTTTGTAAGTTCTCTGGTAGTAAACCACTGTAATCTCCTAGCAGTAGAATCGTTCCAACCACAGTAAATTTTTCTCAGGATTTAGCAAAACCAGCTGCTAAAATGAACTCTTCGAGAAAAGCTGAGCACGCAACAAATTGCAATGCAAAGTTCCACATTTTTCTTCTTTTTCTCAGTAACTTCAGTATATTATGTCACCCAGTCTGCATAAAGAGGTTGGGATTAGAAAAATTTGGTCCAACATCTAGATTTGTACAAAGTAGATATAAATGTAGTAATGGGATGTGTACCCATGATATATATGTCAGCATATGTACATTGTTGCTATTAGTAAAAATAGTATCTGTTTCTTACTAGTATAAAACTGCGTATCTATTTTAAGTTATTAGTATTAGTAAAAGAATTTTAAATCTTTAATTTTGTTTTAAGGAAATAAAGTGGATCTATTGTAACAGCATTTTTGCTTAACATAAATGAAGATTAAAATTTGTAATGTACTGTTTAGGAGATACAGGATAGAACACTAACTTCTCTAGATAAATGGATGTTACTCCATAATGCAGTACATCAAAGAATAGCTAAATAATTTAATTTGTTCTTGCCAGATATGTTGGGAGGCACTTTATGGTTGCCTGTATTAACACACTCCAAATTACTCAGATCATCTAGTTCACCTGACAAAAATTTTAATGGAGTGAAAATTTGAAATAGCAAATCACCAAAAAGCTGCATTATCTCAAATTAAATCTTTCCAAGTTAGTCTTCCATCTTGAAACAGAAAGCTTCACAAACACAGAGAGCTTAGCCTGTTGGTGGTTTTGTGGGGCCACACCTGAGTTTGAAGTTGCTGTAGAAAAGTAAAACTTATTTGCAAAAGCTTATCCAAAAATAATACTTTGTTTTCTGATTCAATAAATGAGGCAGTACTTGTCCTTTGTAGTGATTAATATTGACTATTTAAAGTTTCTTTTTGCAAACACTTTTACTTCGTGACACACTACAATATTTTCATTATCATTATGGTATTACCCTTCAATTTTAGGGTAAAACATGAAAAAATAAATACTATGATTGCTGGATATTCACAGTCCATTGGGATTAATAAATGAATAATGCAAATATGTACCTTCTGAAAATATTGTTTTACTCCTATTTTTCTCCTACTTCCTCCCTTCAACTGTACTGCCTACTACTCATTTATTGCAGCTCAATTCTCCAGGTATTCCCAGAGTTCCCTGTATTTTAAAAAGAAAACCAAATATTGTACTTTACAGACAACCTAAACTTGCATTCAGTGATGAAAGAAACTGCGGTACAGTGTTGAAAGAACTTAGCAGTAACTTGAACAACAGAGTTGTCCACTTCACATTATGTGGTGACAAATTACACTGAGTACTGAGGTAAATAAAGTACTTCAAAAACATCTGGTAAACAAAGACACAGGTAATGATAAACTAATCAAATGCATTTGTGGATGACTGTCATCCAGCTTTACCTAAGAACAGACAAGCTGTCAAATCAAGCTAGTCATTGTTAAGAGCTACTCAAAAAAGGCTGAAGAAAGCAGTTCATTTGAATCTGTTTCATGTAAAAATAATATCTTTTCTACCAATTATTTGATCTGAAAGCTGCATAAGTAGAAGCGCATTAATCCTGAATTCACATATTTCATTGCCGTGAATATACTCCTGTAAAATTTCTTGAGAAAACATTTCTTCAGTCCCAGTGTTGGACAGTTCACACAGAACCTTTATTGTTACCTTTAGTGAGAGAAGAATCCACCATATTCGCTTGTTTATAAAGCTTCTTACTTGTGCCCATTCCTTAGTGAATAATAGTTTTCAGGCCTATGGCTCCTGTGGTCTATTTGGAGTAATGTGAAGAGCAGAAGTTTATTTTGCCTTACAGTAGAGAATTTAGCAAATACATGCAAATTGATGTGCCTGTTCTGGTCAATATGATTATTAGGAAATTATACTGCCTAAACCTTAACTGATAGCAACAGTATATGTAGTGGCCTTACAAAAGAATGTCACTGTCATGTCAGTATTCTGTCCCATAGGAAATGTCTTTGACAATTTAAATGTGAGAGGGTTAGGTGCACAACATAAAATCAGGAGGAAATAAGCTATCTCACTTTCTTGATTTGTATGAATTAAAGGAATTTATTACCTTTTTCTTTGTAGCTATTTATACTTTTCCTTCTTGTAAAGTGAATTGCCCAAATCCAGCTTCTTATGAATTAAATGAAATCTCAAACAACTGTGTTTGTTACAGCTGCCAGAGAATTTGCAAGACTTAATAAAATCAGGAGCATTGTGTTGCTTCATGGCTTCCCAGCACCTGGTTTCACTAGAACCTTAATGCTACAAGAATAATAATAACAAACCAAAGCAAATACAAGCTCATTTCAAATAGCTTTATCTCTTAGTCTTTACTTTTTTGTTGGAAGAAGTACGATTACATGTGGTGAAACTCTACTGCTGCTCAGGAATAAGTTGGATTATTGTGTGCTCTTTAGCTTGGCTGCTCAAATGACTGAGTCCACAACTGTAATGGGGACATTCTTTATATACATTAAATCTTTCTATGGTGAATCTTTTTTTCTTTGCAACTTATGACTTCTGAAAGATGTGAAATGATTTAATCAGATAGAAATAAACTTAGGGGAAGACTGTGATAAGCATGAAATGCAATGTAAGATGTAATTTTCCACCAATTTGGTGTCTACCTTCAAACAATATAGTTGGGTAAAGTTTGAGGTAGGAAAAGAATAGTTTTGTTGTCTGTGTTTGCAGGGTGAACTGGAGCACAATCTGAACAATTGATATTTCTCGTAAAACCGTATTAAAGCAATATCTAGAAGAAAATTGTGGAAAAGCAAGACATTTTGCTATTGGTGCACGAGTCAGAAATTTACAGTTGAAAATACTACCGATTTTTCATTAGTTTTAACTCCAGGAGATTAAGTCCTTTTTGACTGAGAAATGAAATGGCGAATTGTGCCTTCTTAAACCATATACTAACGAGATTTGTATAGCTTTCTGTAATTTCAGTTGAGTTTTATTATGTTTCCCCTAAGACCTGTAAGCCAGCTCTTAATCATTGTAAGACATCTGTGGAAAAATTGTGTAAGTCATTACCAATTCTTTTTATTGTTTCTTTTAATGGGGAAACTGATATTGTGTAGTCTCTGGCTAGAGTCTCAGTAATCATAGTAAAATAAATAAGAACACAGTGATATTACCAGGACAATGGAGAGGGAAATTATATCCTTTAAGTAATGCAAACAAAGCAATGAAAATAACTGTTTGTTTGTTTGTTTTTTTTTAAGGAGAGAATATTCCTCTCTGTTAATTTTCATAATTTCAGAAGCATATGCAGAACTTTTTTTCACCCTTTGGCTTTATTCTTCTATCTGAAAAAACACTGTTTCATGTTAAAGAGATGAGTCTTAAATTAAAGTCAGCCTCCAAATATTGCTGGTCTGCCTCCTGCTGCTTCCAAAGAAAGGTAGATGTGAGGCACCACATGTGGTAGAGAAATTCTGCATTATGGCTGGATTGGAAGAGCAGCAGTGACAGGGACAGCACCAGGACATGGAGAATTACTATTGCTATTTTGCTGTTTTACGTTTGTCTCTTCTGATGTTTGTCTAGTGCTGAAAGAAGATAGGAACAATTGAAGTGATGTGACCTATCACCTCATATGTGGTGTGGTGGTTCTCTCTGTGTGCTATGGGCCCAATCACTCCCTGGGTAGCATAACATCATTTCCATTGATTTTGGTGGGAGTTGAACAGAGGCAAGTAAGGGCAAAATTTGGTCTTTTGGCTGCTGCGATTCTGTGCTTGAAGATTGCAAAGGCAAATAAAGGTCTGTGTGATTCCATTCCTTCTGAGTAAACTACTGCGTGAAAAAGACTAAAAAAGCATAAACTTGCTACAATGTCATTATCAGTTTGAAGCCTCAGCTTGTGTCACAGTAAAAAAGAAGGGGAACATAAGCCAAGTTTTTGAAAATGTCAAGAATTATCTCTGCTTTGTCAGATTTGAGAGTGGCATCATGGGGCTTAATTAGACATCGTGTAATAGGAAATGCAGGGGTGTTAGTCAGTAGTGAGTGCCTTTCACAGAGATATAAACATTCATGCTGCTACATTATTTGACGTCTTTCCAGTGAGCTTGTGAATTACCTAAAATATAAAGAAAGATTATTCTGCTATGAAATATCAGTCTGATGCTCAGGTATAAATTCTTCCCTCTTTGTTTCTAAAAGGTTTCTCTAAATCTACTAAAGGAACCAAATACATTGGTTAGGATTTTAAAATATAAAATCTTGGAGTTCCCTACCTGGTATTTTGTTAAGGGAAGAAATTAAAAACCTACTGAGTAATTCTAGCAATATTATTTTACTTTTTTTTGAGAGAGAGAGAAGTTTTGAATTTGAAAGAGGTTGAAACTACTGTATTCACAGGGATCAGTTCTGCTTTTCTGAAAGTCTATGTGCATGAGCCTCATAAAAAGTCCTGATACAATCAGATACAAAAGTTTTGCTTTCCTTTGTTTTTTGGGCATATCTTTGAAGAATCTTAGCTTTAGGGACATATCACCTATGATAATTGCAAGAAATACTAAATTTAAAAATCAATAAGATAAATCCCAGTACCGGATTTATCGGGGGGGATGGGGGGATGGGGTGTGTGTGTGTTGGGGTGGGGTATTTTGGGTTTTTTGTTTTTTTTTTTTCCATATCCAAGTTATTAGAGCCAAAAGAATGAATTTTAAATAATTCCAGAGGGGATATGCAGAGCTAATCATATTGGGTTATCTAGCTTTTAATAGAAGGTAACAACAGATGAACCTTTGCAAATTTCCACCTAAGATTCATGGCTGTAATAACACATTTTCCCTGCTGTGATGTTTGAATGGCTACTAAACTGTGATAGAAATTTGCAACAGATTATTATAAGATGCATAATAAGTAGGCTTATTATTTTTTTTTGCAATAATCATATAAGTAATAATTAATAAAATAAAAAGGTTCTCTCCCAAAGGCGGGATTGCATTGATGTAGAAACATGATGTGAAAGAAGCCTCTTTCACAGTACTTGAAAATCTCTTTCCCTTACAGATATATTGGTTTACAGAACGGTTTTTGCTTCTGTATATCACCAGCAATTGCTATCTTCCTTCAGAAATTTCTTTTTTTCATTTTTTTCAGGTACTATTTTTTGAGAAATCTGAGATTACACTTGTTATTTAACAAGTAGCTGTAATAACAACATCTTGTATTCTCAGTGATATCAAGGGACTAGAACAGCTTTTATACAGTGTAGTGGTGTTCAGCTGGTTGATCAGAGAATAAAAAACCATTCTGCATACTGCTTCACTTCATTTGATGTATGGAAATATAAATGATAGAAATACAAAAAACTATCATGATGAACACCATTGTAACTCTATGGAGAGCTACATGACAGTGTCTCTTATGACATCTGCTTCTGCATTAAAAAAAAAAACAGCAAAACAAGTACATCTGAAAAATCTGGAAAAGTACAATTTATACCTGTTTTTATTAATTTTGACCAATGCAATAATTAATGCAGTCATATGTTAGTTGTGCAAAAGTTCTCACTGATATACCACTGTCACACTTTTGCCATCACTGAAATGGAAGAATACATATTTTTTATATATTTATATAATGGCTTGGCTTTGTGAGCAAAGATTTGGGAAGGGCCTTAACCACGCTTACTACAAGCATGATGACCAAGGACGAGTGAGATATGCAAATCTGGTTGAAAAAGGGTGCTTAGGCAATCAGGAGGTGTCTGACCAGGACTGTCATCTCCTGCGCAATCTCAAGCTACCTATGCGCTGGTCTGCCCGCATGCAAGGTTGGATCTGCAACTTCCCATGCACCTTGACACTTACCGATTTGAGCCTCGCCTGTCCATACCAAAAAGTGAGAGCAAGCCCCTCCACCCTGTGCAGTGAATTTTTTAGGTGAGGTGCAGCTTGCGCAGAACTGTCCCCACACTTTACATTTGAGGTTTAACTGCCACCGCCTCGCTAGCTAGGGTGGTGACAGCAAAGTCCACACGTCATAGGTTTTATGAGTGTCCTTCTCTTAGATGGAGGACCATACAAGGCTGGACGAGCTCCATCTGCCTGCATTTGAAGATAGGAGTTTTCCTTCTCCTATGAGGAAGGCCTGTCTTCGCTGACAAAGATTCATGAAGGGCTTTAACCCACACATTCTGAGCAATACTGTCATCTCCTGAGTCAATCTCAAGCATCTGGGTGGGATTCTGACTTAGTCATAAGCCCGCAGATGGTAGCCTCGCGCCAGTGGCTTGTCAGACAAGTGCACGCACCCTGGGTCTGAACCTGTGGTTCCTCTCATACTGAGCAGGATTACTATCGCAACAACACATCATCAGTATGTTAAAACTAGCCTGTCTCATGACGATCTAAACCCTGCTCACATTCCCTATTAGTGGGTGAACAATCCAACGCTTGGTGAATTCTGCTTCACAATGATAGGAAGAGCCGACATCAATGGATCAAAAAGAGACGTTGCTATGAACGCTTAACCACCACAAGCCAGTTATCCTTGTGGTAACTTTTCTGGCGCCTCTTGCTTAAAACCCCAAAAGCCAGAAGGATCGTGAGGCCCCACTTTCACAATCTGTATTCGTACTGAGAATCAAGATCAAGTGAGCTTCTGCCCTTTTGCTCCGCGGGAGGTTTCTGTACTCCCTGAGCTCGGTGAGGCAGGGGGGTGAGCCGTGAGGAGGGCTATTGCTTCTGGCACCAAGTGCCCGGTGCGTGCCGGGCGGAACCTGCTCCAGGGACAGTGGCAGGTGGGCAGTTTGACTGAGGCGGTACCACCTGTCAAAGCGTAACGCAAAAATATATATATACACACACATAAATACACACATGTAAATGTATGAATGCATATATATATGCATACATTTTGGTTATATATATTATCCTATTTGTGGTATTTTTTTCAGCTTTGTAGTGGAAAAGTTCCAAAACCTTTCTTCTGCTTTGGCAAACTTACGCAAATGAGATCTTCTGAAAGAGAATGAAGTCATGGTCTTCTGACTGTTCAGCAATTAGGTTTCCTATAGATACTTTTATCAATATGTATATTGAAATACAGTATTTCAGACAGCGTCTGTCCTGCTGAAAGATAAGTGATACATTTATTGATATTTACATTGCCTTAAGCTCAATGTTGTTGCCAATCCCATGACATGTTATGGAAGAAAAAGAATCTAGGAATAATCTACCAAGGTGTATAGTGAAATTAATTTTTTTAATATATAATCTTAACACATAATACATATTCTCATATTTATTTTTTCCCTTGATTTTTGTAGTACCCGTGTTGCTATGATATCAAAATGCCATAGTGGAAGAGCATCATAGATGTAAGAATATAATTAAGAAGTTCCTGCTATTGGAATAATTTCCTAAATAATTCAGAGCTAAGTCTTTCTATAGCTCTCCTTTCTCTATGTGAAATATCTAAGGGTGAATCAGACTTCAGAGACTATTTCTGTGGCTGATTGAAAACCTGTGTATGAAGGCCTCTTTTTTCCCCCCTCCTCTGTTATTTGGAGCCCAAATGGAGTACAGTAAATTAAAAGACAATAATAAAAGTAAAAACTACAAAATGTATATTCTTCTTAATATCCAAGCAGGATTACTTAATCAATCCCTGTGAAATTTACTTGCAAGCTTTCTTTTTGTTGTTGAAGATGGTATTTACCTCTTCAAAATTAACAGTAGTCCCTAAAAAAATACCCTCAAGCCCTACAAAGCCAAATAACGTAAAAGGCAAGAGCTGTAGCTGTATCCATTCAAAGTAGTTGACCATAGGTTTTATTTGTTTTTATTCCTTATTTTTATAATTACAGAGATGTCCTTCAGCCTAGCTGGAGTTTCTCTGTGAGAAAAATGGACAAAACACCGTTACTGTAACACACACAGGTTTTCCTTTTGCTGGCTTATTAGAGGGAATATCTGCTTAGTGATCCCGTCTCTAATTGCTTACACCTTTTATACATCTGCTGCGTGTGGAGGAATCCCTAGCTCTTACATTAGAGATGAATTATGCTTTTTAAAATAAAACCTGCCAGCTTCAGGTTTTCTTCTGCAGGGGTTAAAAAAACAAACAAACAAAAAAGAAAACTTGTCTAAAAACCCCACACAGACAAAAATAACCCAAAGCAAACAAACCAAAACAACAAGGAAAACACCACCAAACATATAAAGTAACCTGAGACATCTTCAACAGCCAATTTCATAACAACTGCCTTTTTCCCAATTTTCCAAATAAAGTGTTACATTGTGACATGTCACATTAGATTATATCCATCATGTAGCACTATAGCACCTGATTTGACATAATGGGATGTGAAGGCAAGTATTAGATATGACAAGAAGAAAAGGGCTTTATAAACATCGAGTATGCATTTGTGTGTTTGCGTATCATCACTCATCTTAGTATCAATGCATAAAAGCCACATTTTACTCACATTAAGGGTTTTGCTTCAACCCGCTATACCAAAGTCATTTTGAGTGCAGAATAAAGCTGTGTCCTTAGCTCACCCTGCCCCAGTACAACACATTAGTGTTTCTGTTTTGTAACACTAGTCATTCTTTCAAAGTCTTGTCTGTTGACATCTGAGTGATTTAAAGGTACTTCAATTCTGGAAAGAAAAATAAAAAAAGAGTTGTGGAGGGGACTTTTTTTCTCCACTTTATATCATCTGGGCTTCTTTTGTGTGTGTACTTATAAACAGGGTGTTTTTTAAGCCCTAAGCGAAACTTGTGAGTCTTAAAAGTCCTTTTCATTTATTTTCCTTCTCCATCATTTGTTATAAGTAGTAATAGTCTAACAGGGCCATTTGTGCTCAAAGGAATCTCTGGAGGTCTTCTAGCCTACCCTTTTTAAAACATGGCTAACTTCAGAGTTAGATCTGGTGAAACGATCTTTTGCTTTTTGATGTGTAAACATTGTATTAACATAGTTGGTGGCTACCATACAGATCATGTAACAATATCCATATTTTAAGCTTTATAATTGGTCCTTTCTTTTTCTAACCTAGGGGCTTATATTTGTGTTTTGTGCAACATAAGCAAGACATTATGCTTAAGCAAATAATATATTAATTAAATAAACTAATAAAATTATTAAGAAATTATACTTTAAAATCATTTACTGTGTTATCAAAAAGGAACACTTTGTTTTATGTGTAATAACAAAAAAAAAAATGTCATCTTTGTCTTATTGGTGACATTTGGTCAAATCATGAATTGAACTGATTTTGGTTTTGTTCCTTGGATTCTGTCATTTAGAAGTTCCTGAGAATTATTCCCAACCATAGGTAAGGCTGAAGGAAAGTGCTTCAGAAAGCTAGCCAAATGCTGCCTTCCCTTAATAAGGAAGACATACAGCTTTTATTTTAGCAATGCAGGACATGGTGTCCTTGCTTTATGTAAAACTCAGTCTACATGGCCAAGTAGCTTCAGCATCTTTCTATAGTATTTGTTCCTATTGTTCTCTAAGACACATTACTCATATTTGTAACTACAGGAGGATGTGTATCTGCATTACAAAAATTCAGTTCGGAAGAGATCTCAGAACATTGTGCAGTTCAGCCTCCACAATGAAGTCAAGAAGCAGGACTCTTGAATAGTGACTATAACAACTTACCTATGGTTATCTATGCCTGAGTCTTGGAGCTCTTCAGAGGTGGAGATCACTTCTCTGCATGACCTGATTCAGTGCTGAACAAAAGCTTTTCCTAATGCCAAATGTAAGCCTCCCAAGTCAGAGCTTTATAGCAGTTGCACCTTGTTTTACAATTTGGCATTGCCCAGAGTTTGACAGTTAATGTCACAGATGTCCTTCAAGTAGCTGTAGGCTTATCTTCCTCTTAGCCATGTCTTCAACAGACTGAACAAACCCATCTATTTCCTCTGGCAGACAGGTAGCTCATTACCTTGGTTTTCAGTTTTCAGCATCTTTCTTGAACTAAGACACAAAATTGGACACATCTTTCAAATACAGCCTCACTGGGACTAAGCTGAAGCTAATAATAATTAACCTCTATCTGCTGACCACAGTTTGTCTATGTAGCCCTGTATGTGGTTTGCCTCACTTGCAATGAGACCACAGAGTTCAATCCCACTTAGCCTGCTACTCTCTGTAACAACCGGATCATTTTCAGATGGTCTGGCACTCAACCTGCTAAAACCAGACTGCTATGCAGTCTGTATCAGCACATGGGCGCATTTTGTTCTAGGTACATACTACTGCACTTTTCTTTGCTGAGCTTCATGAGATTCCTGTTAGCTAAATCCTCAGCTTTGCAGTCAATCATGTAAGCAAGCTCTTTTAATATCTTCCAGTGAATCCCATTCAGTTTCATGTATTAGGCCTACATTTGTGAGGTCTTAGGGTATATATATATAAAAAATCTGAGAACAAATGTAAACGCAAAGTACAGGTTTGAGAGTGTGAGGAATACGGCAGCTTTTCTCACAGGCAGTAGCTTTTCTCTATACCCTTGCCCTCACACCTTCCTCCTGTGAACTACCTGTGTGTTTGAGTTCACCCCCCCCCCCCCATTTTTGTTTTTCTTTCTGATCAAACCACAAGTGCTATGTGGCCTTTCCCTGATTAAATTCTGAAGACAAAGCTTTTTTCATTTAAATTATTTTGACTAGTAAATAATTCCAAAACATAGAAAAAGCAGAAATAGATCACTCTGAAAATTCTATCAAGTTTATTATTTTTTTTAACCATCGTATGAAAGTTGAATCTGTAAAAATACTGTTTCTTCAGAAAAGGAAAACATGTAAGCATAGTTTTCTTTGAATAGGGGGGATATTGCTGAAATCCTCTCTGATCTGTGGTTTTGGTGCATATAGAAATGACTATCAGATTTTTAAATAGGTGATGTATTTTTCACTGTATAAGAGAAATCTTAAATGGAGGATAAGCTATTACAAATAATTAGTAAATATCTATTAAAAACTATCTAAATAATCGTTAATCAGGTGTTTATAACCACTTTCTAGTGATACCTGGCATGACATGAGCATCATAAACAATACACTAAATAAACAAATCTGTATTTTTGATGTGGCACAGATTATGTAGTTTCCTCCTTCAGTTAACAGTATAATCACTGTTACTTTTTCTGTTTCATGTAATCTTTTCTTCTACCTGTAATATTGACTGCATCCTTTGTGGGACTTTGTTTCCTTGGTTAACCTCAAATAAGCACCAAGAAATTCAGGGGAAAAAATAATGACAACACCAAGCAGATTGAAACTAAATTTTTATTTATGTTGCACTATTTTTATACCTCTAGAATGGTATATGGTTGGTGATGTTCTGTTAGCAAGACTGATACAAAATTTTACTGCCATATGTGATTAGAATTTTTGTGGGTTAATTAATCGTCATATAATATTTTGACAAATTCTGATGGACAAATTGTGTACACTTTTCACTTACTGCTTGATAACTTTAGTGATCCAGAGGAATGTGTCAGTGTTTCTACAATTTGATGTACAGTTGATTTCCCCATTCCCTCATGCCATTCCCTTAGGAAAAGCATTATGTAAAATGAGAAAGCAGAAAGAAGAAAACTTTTTTTCCTGAAAACTCGGTCATATATACTGCTTATAGGACTCTGTAAATATATTCCTTGACATAGAAAATTGACTCTATTGTTTATGTTCAGGAATGTATTCAAGGTAAGATACCGACACATCACATAGGGAACTGATTGTTGAATAAAAATTAAATGCACCACCAAACAACTACTGACTTTGTTCCTATCTTTTACTACCTAAACCAGAAACCATTTCCAGTATCATGCTGTTGCGACATTATCCTTGGACTGTGCATTTTTGCTAATAAGTATTGAGATAGCCATTTCTGAATTGCTTTAGTATCACTTCTACATGTTTTCTATGTTTCTCAAATAATGAAAACAAAAAAAAGAGACCATTATTGGTTTCAGAAAAATTGATCATTAACAATTATTTGAAAGACATTCACTACTGAATTTCTTTCACAATACAGGATTATAACTAAAGGCATATTCTGATGACCCAGCAATAGTCTATTATCAATAAATTTGGTTTATTTTTAATGTTGCTAATATCCTTGTAACACTGCTATTCTTACTGGTCTGACAGGTTATTAAAAGAAGTATATGTCACAGAACAAATACTTGATAAAATAGGATTCAAAGAAAAAAAAATGCACTATTTTTATTTTGTGGGAAAATTCTACAATGTGGCTGATTTCAGGTTCTCTATTTTGTCTTTTACTTTTTTCAACTTGAAGTATCCATATTAATAGCCTGAAAATACAGAGAGTAATGAGGTTGCTATATTTGCAGGTGACATATTTAACATCAAAGAGATGTTAATTCATGATCAGAGAAATCATAGGGAGATCCAAGGGAGCTGAAACAAATGGTAAATGAAATGTAATACAATATATTGAAATTGTTGGAAAAATAAAGTTGAATTCAATCACATTATTTATAGACTTTTAAATTTTGTAGGATGTAGTAAAAAAAAAAAGTGTGGAAAAGTTGTGTTGAAAGAAACTGAAACTACTGCAAAAGAAAATAAGTAAATGAGGAATACTATAATAGTTTTTCTGATTTTTTCATACTTACAGGTGGTTAGCTTTACCCACTTCTGAACAATACAAAAAGAAGACAGTAAATTAAAATGAAGTGTTTTGCAATTCCCAAAATGCTTATAGGTTTACTACTGTTTTTCATGCACATGTTAATGGATTACAGAGCTCATTAAGACAGGACATGGTTTAGGTCAAATATCAAGGTTTTTTTTTTTAAATGAAATAATGACAATGGCAACATTTAACTGCTTGTAGCAAACTGTAAACCATTGTTTTTAAACGAACATTTCAATTTTAAGGTTAAAGTATTCTTTGTTTTTTAGAATGAATAACCCTAGATCTGACTGTTGTTGGTTTCTTATATCTTTCATTGTCAGAGACAGGATATTGAACTAAATAGATCTTGGAATCATTCCAAAGTATCCGTTCTCTCTTTATGCTCAGTGCACCATGTGTTTATAGTAAAGCTCTATTAATACCAAGCTAAATGCAGGTTCTCTGTACTGAGGCACAGTACTTACTTCAGAAATTCAGAAGGGAAAAAGAGATGGGCATGAAGCCAAGGAATTTTTTGATGAAGTGAAATAAATGATAAAGGAAATTATATAGATGGTAGATATACAGAATTTATCAGTATAAGGTCAGGCAGAGGAACAGTATGAGACATTCAAATTTGATTTAACTTGATCTGGTCTTCAGTTAAATACCTAATAATTAAAACAAGACTTTTCCAGCTTTAAATCATATTTGCATCCTTCTCCATAGAGAGGGTACTAAGCCAGAGGCTCAGTTTGTGGCAGCTTTAGGTGCAAAGCTAATTCCTAGCTCCGAATTCACTTAGTTACACATGTCACAAGTATTTGGAGCTGTTTTAAAAAGATAGCTTGTTTGAACTCTTCCTCATCTAAGTAGTTTTGACCCACTCAGTCCTCAAGGTCACATTGTTCAGCCTGTAGAATTTGTCATTATTGGGTAGTTCACCTGTCTGATGTATCAGATAGACCTCTGTTCAGTTGCCACATTTTGAGAAGATACTGTCTTGGCAGCTTATAGTTCAGATTGTTCCAGGCCTTTATTTTCAGTTTGGCATAAAATCACAGTCTGCAAAACTTACTTTCATAAACATTTCTGATCAACCATTCTAATTGCCTTGCTAGTAGTTGCCATTGGATTTGGTGTCCTCTGAATTTTAATTTTAAATTTATTCTGTTATAGGCCTTCTGGTCATTAGCAAGGTAAACAATTAAGAGCTAATCTTCCTGATACTCAGCCATCAGTGAGTGCTGAAAAGACACTAGCTTCATAACAAAAGAATGACTTCATCCTTCATGCATAGTTAAGAACTTGCAGCTGACTTGGCTCTGTTTGGGGCTCACTGGATAAAAGGGTCCATTTAATAATTAACTGTTAAGAGTCCATTAAATCATTAACTTTCTTTCTGGGTATAAGTTTTTTTAATAACATGATTACAGGGATCAATGGCCAAGAATGTCTGTCCTATTGTTGCTGTACCAATACTGAAACAAATCAATGCCAAAAGTTGCTGGATAGAGTATTCCTTACTCTTAGCAGGACTTATACTAGAAAATGCATTCCCTCCTTTTTTTTTATGACCTTTATTTTTTTTTTGTTTGTCTCCAGGGTACTTTAACTTAAAGGAAGTTTTCATAATCAAAATGTTTGTTCTTTCCCAAGTGTTAATCCTGACAAAAAAAAATTATCCCTGAAAGTAACATAGAAGTTACTGAATCAAAATAATTATAATAATTTCCATTATTTAAAAAAATATTAGCTGCCTGACCTTAGGGCTATCATCATCTTCTCCCTGTTCTTCATGTCCCTGACCCTTATCCTTCAGCAAATCCTGATTGTAACTTTTAGATTAACTGTGATTCCTAGTGTCCTTAAAGATTCTAAGCCAGTATGTAACAGGATACCAAGTAGTTTACCAGTATATCTGGCTAATTTGTGCACCATATATGCTGAAAATGATTCTAATTTATTCTGTGAATTTCATGAAGTATGATTTAAACCCTAGCTACCTTAATTTTATTCTTAACCTTAGCACTCTTAATTCACAGGAAAATTTCCATCCCAATTTTACTAGGTTTTGCCTTGAGAAAAACTATCTGTTTTTTTGGGGGCACTGAGAAAGAGAACCCACTTTCACTCTTTTTTTTTAAGTTTTGAGTATTTTTTCAAGTTTTAAAGGACAGAGTGATTTTCTTTTCATTCTGGTATGGAAGACAGAGAATCTGAGAGGAAAGAGAATCTCCAGTTTCCCTATCTATGCTTACATCATAAGCCTATTTCCCTTTTTCCCCCAGTCCTTTTCTTCTTACAGGTATGCTATTTAATTATTACTTCTTTGATTAATTGACCCTCTAATTGAAGCAAGAGGGAAAAACACACAGCTTTGAGATTTCATCATACTTTTGATCTACTTGAATATTAGGCAAATTTTAGAAAGTGGTAGGAGAATTACATGAACTACTCATTTTTATGGTTTTAAAGAGAAGAAAAGATAAGCCTTTAAAACAGAATGAAATACTAAAGTAAAAAAATAAGAAAATGTTTACTATTTGAAAAGCATATGAAGGTCTTGGTAATATATCTATTATGGACTTATTTATTGAAGTTTAGATAAAAATTGTGATTTAACTTAATTTTATCAGAATATGTACCTTCATGGTCAGGCTGAATATAGTATGCTAGAAAAAAGTAAACAGAACACAAAGGCTTGAAATACATGGACATTGCCAGTATGGTGCACAATGCCTAGTGAGAGCTACGAGTGTTGTTTTACAGATGATTTTACCAACATAACTAATATAATAGGCAGCGCAGAAATACTATCATCAAATTATGAGTTCATGCATCCCACCAATTTCCGTAGAACTTCTAATGCTGATTTTGGAGAGGTAAATAAGATTGTAACACTAAGTTCTTACATAAATACCCCCTGGATTTATCCAGCCTCTTATTGCTGAGACTGTGGGACTTTTCTGCTAAGGAGAAGTTAAATAGCTGAGCCTTTTACTCAATAAATGGTGCACAATAATTCTGTATGACAGACATCTATAACCAAAGACTCATTAAGACAAGCTAATTAAATAAAAACAGTAAGCCAAATAACTAAGATGAAAGTCATGACCTGTAATAACCCCAGGTCCTGTCTATGGCATAGAATTATTAATCTTTAATCATGCCTAATGGCTGCTTGCATATTTAATGCCTCCTACAGTTCCTATCCTCCCCCAAGGGAATCCTCAGTTTCTTTCCTTCTTTCAGCAGTTCCTTTGGGAATATGTGTTAATTGCTCTTACAGAAAAACAAAAGTAGTTTGAGTTTTCAGAGCCTTTCCTTAATCTACCAGATGTTTTTGAATAATGGGGATTTTGTTGCCAATCTTGTTTTGCCCTGTTCTGAATAGGAGGAGATTGTTCACCAGGCTTTATAGTTTTGGTTTTTTTTTATATTTAGTTCATTCTTCAATTATATTTAACTTGTTTTAAGAGTTGTAGATCCTTGTGAGGAAGAATATCAGCTATGAAGATTTCCATATGCTCTCACACTGCCAATGATGTTTCTAAACTCACAAATAATATTTTTCCCCATCACTGTTTCAGAGAAAGATAAGTATCATAATTTAGTTTAACTAGACTGCAGCCTTACTGGGGTAACATACATTTAAAGAAACTGTGATAAAGTTGTTCTTTCCTGCAATCATTCCACTTGTTGAAGGGCTACTGTCTCCATGAAAAAAGTAACAGGGAGCTAGGAAAAAGAGGTTGTCTTGTAAAACACAAACCTTTTTTAAAGGAGAATCTTCTATTGTGCTTCCAGTTACCAAAAAAAAAAAAAAAAGGAAAAAAAAGAACGAAAAAGAAAATTACTTCTGAGTGACCATTACAAAGCACCTAGTCAGTTATGACAACTTGGTAATCTATTGGATTTATTAATTCTTGACTGGAGAAGAAAAAGAGACTGCCCAGGGAAACAGAAGACATCTGTATCTCAGGGCTCAAAACCACCAGCAAAATATTAGATGGCACCTTAAACCACTAAAATTTTTGTGTTATGTATATCTAGATAGCAGTTAGGAAAAATTTTTCCCTCTCAGTATGTTATGATCTTTTTGATGATGGGAAAGTTATAAAAAATTATAAATATGTTTCTGGTGCCATTAACTTTGTTCTGCATCCTTCTGCTTATGTGATTTGCCATTCTACTGTTTCTCTTTAGCTCAGTGTCCTGGGTTCAGAAGTAGCAGTCATTTTTTCTCCTTCTTGGTAGGTGGTGCAGTGCTGTGTTTTGACTTTTGGGCTGGGAACGGTTGCTGATAGCAGCGATGTTTTTAGTTACTGCTCAAATGTTTGGTTTGTCCAAGGACTTTCTGAGCCTCATGCTCTGCCAGGGAGGAGGGGAGGCCGGGAGGAAGGAGAGACAGGACACCTGAACCAGGCTAGCCAAAGAGGTATTCCATACCACAGCACGTCATGCCCAGGATGTAACCTGGAGATACCCAGAAGGGCTAGGACTCTGGGGGTGGGAGGAGGTATCGGTCAGTGCTTGGTCGGGCAGGGTGGGGTGAGTTATGGGTCGGTGGCTCGTGAAGTGTTGTATTCTCTTCACTTGTTGTTTCCTTTATCATTATTATTACTATTGGTAGTAGCAGTAGTGATTTGTGTTATACCTTAGCTATTAAACTGTTCTTATCTCAGCCCGTGGGAGCTACATTCCTTCAATTCTCCTTCCCAACTCTCCGGGAGTTGGGGAAGCAAGGCGGGAGGGAGTGCATGAGCTCTGTGTGGCTTGGTTTAAACCACGACACTCAGCCTCTAACAGAGCCATGAAATTTCCTTTGTCCACATGTTTAAAATCAGGTAATCATAGTTTTGATCTAAGATTTTGTTTTTTCGTTAACAGAGAGCATGTGCTTAATCTTCTGTATTTTGTGGACTTCACATATCAGATACTCAACTAGTGTAAATTAACATAATTCTACTCACAACTGAAACCACTTTGATTTACACCAGCTTCATAATTGGCTTAACTGCTGTATCAAGATCTGCAGGTTATTGCTGAAGACACTTGAATTTATTACATATTATGATGTGTCAGAGTCCAATACACTCTGAAAATGTTCTTATAGATATTCCACACATGGAGGGTGTAATGTTTAATATCAAATCTACTTATTTGAAGAGAATGCTACACAAGATTTCTAATTTAGAGAAGCGATACAAAATATATTGATAACACAATCCTAATTTAAGTTGCACTCAAGAAAAAAAAAAAACAACACAGAAACACCATATCAATTGCAATATATAGTTCAATCACCAAACCAATATGATTTCCATTACTAGTCTCTAAAATATGCTCAGTGAAATGAGGTATGCATTCTGTATAAGATCACTTTTAATATTTTCCTCATATTTTCCTTTCTCTTCAGATACAGGAAGGTGTGCTATTTACAACATTTAAACCTGCAAATCCAGGAACTTAATGTTTTTTCCCTGTTCACTTATTCTCCCTAGTCATGATATTAATGGTCATAGATGACTTAAATCCAGAAAGGAGGAAAAAGTCAAATTTTGACAGAAACACTGGAATATGAGTCAGCCTATTACAGAAGTACTGAATAAGCATAGCACCAGCACAGAATGAAACACAACTAAGCATTATGAAGCTAAACAAGAAGAGATCAAAAGATCTGCACTTCTACATCTATACAGAAAGAGTAATATGTACAAAGTACCACACATCATTATTTTATTTTGCTTATTGTTTTATTTGCATGACTTTCAGTCCCCCCTCTTTTTGGGCACTGTGGATAAATTTTCAATTGCACAAGCAGGCACCTGATGTGTTTGAGGCAGACCAAATATTCAGAAATACAGCAATTGTACTGTTACATTGTGTGCATTCCTGTACTCATACTGTATAAGTATTTTCCTTCATCTGGACTGGAAGATACCCTTCCAAAAGACAAGTAATCTTCTAATAGTAATGGTGAGTTATGTTCACAACACATGTGAGACCTCTTGAAAGTGCTTACTGTGGTTCTGTTATCCAGTGATTACTCACCCACACAGCTGGAAAAATAAAGAATTGTTTCAAGGTTGAATTTGCCTAAATTCAGATTCAAGCATTTTGATATCGTTTTCAGTCTGGAAGACTGAAGCTTGCCCTTATCAGACCTCTCACTTTCAATATGCAAGTACTTGCAAACAACAAACACTCACTTTTCTCACAAATGACCTCCGAGCTGCTTCCATGTTTTGATGCTGTTTACTAAAGTGTGCATGCCCAGTTGAGTTTTTGTCACCTCAACCAGTGTTAAGTCTGCAAAGTTTAAAATACTTCCTCTACTTATCGTACTGAAAGCTATTATGTATGATGTTTCCCACAGATTTGTTTGAGGTACTGTGTAGGCTCAGGGCTCCCTGGAGCCAGGAACAGTGGAGGTCTCCCCCTGAGGTCCATCAGGGCAGGCCCTCGCATCCAGGATCTGTCCCATGCTCTAGGCAGGGGCAGGGCAGCAGCGGGGGAGGGGGGCACTGGGGAAGCCTTAGCCCCAGGCATTGGGTACCTCACTGGGGACATGTCAAGTCCAGGCAAAGCTATGGGCTCATGAGTGAGCCTGCCTCAGAGGGTCCCATGGCCAGGCAGGGCAGGGCTATGGGGAGCTGGAGACCAGCTCTACTGCAGTGTCACTCAGGCGGGAGCTGGTGGCCCTGGGGGGTCTGAAATAGGGTCCTGAAATGGGGGCCAAGGGCAGGGCCTGGACAAGGACAGTGAGTCCTGTGAGTGGCTTTAGGGTCTTTACAATCCTTTTCCAAGCCACTGCTTTCTAAAGCTCCTAATTTTTAAGCAAAGTTCAAATTGTTAATTCCCAGGTGCATTAGCTTTTATTTGCTCTATTAAAATGCATTTTGTTCAGTGGGCCCTTTGAGCTCAGTGATCTACATCCTTGTGTAAAAGTAATGTGTCCTTGGTATTTATTACTCCATCAGTTTCTGTGTCATCTGTAAACTTCACTAGTAAAAATGCTAAATTATCCAGTAAAGTACTGGGAAAATGTAGAGGAGTTGTGCTGGATTTACAAAACCTCTCTGAAGGACCAGAGCAGCATTGAGTCAGTAAGCCAGTAATGGCAACAAGGGAAGTAAGGAAAGAAAAGAAAACCCTTCTTCTTTTTGTGTTCCAGGAAAGATACTGTGTTGTGTTCACAGTGAGAGGAATCATTTGGCCAAGATTCCTCTGTCATCAGATTTTGGGGAATTTAAGGACATACAAGCCATTGTGACAAGTGGAGGCTGAAAGGTGCTTAGTAGTTGTATCATGGAGTGCTAACAATGTATGGCTGTGTTTTGCAGGAGTGCATAAATACCAGTGAACTTGTGGGAATGATAAAGTGATGATGATGATGATGATGAAGCAGTGTCAAGGAGGTCTCTCTGCAGTTTTACAGCTCTGGATGACTGTGTCTGGAAGCTCAAAGTCTTGTATGCTTTTGCCATTCTGTATAATGATCTAGGATAAATTTCTTTTTTTCATTATTAGCTAGAAGATTTTATTATATTCTGTGAACTCCTCTGTCAGATGCCTAGCACCTGCTCACTGCAAGTCATTCTGTTGCCAGCACTCCGTAAAACCTATAGGGGTTTTAAAGGATGATAGGCTTTCTTATTTTAGTTTTTTTTAAAGCTATTAAAGCTTCTTCAAACTACTGGCCCTATTTGATAAGAAGTCCTGCTGTCACATGGTTTTGCTTTTTCTAAATCAAATAAAACACAGAGATGAGCTGTACTTGGGGACTGAAAGAACAAACAGTTTCTCTTGTGATCTGAAATGTCTGCTATGAAAATATCAGCATCTTCAAGACACTATAAAGTGCTAGCAGTAGTGGAACATTAAAATGTATGTGAGTTTATGTAACTGTTCACCTCTGTCTCTTCTTATTCTCGCTCTTTGAAGGCAGATAGGAAATTAAACGCACAAAAGTAAGCAAAATTAATTAAAAGCATGGGCAGGACATTTGCATTGTCTGCTCATATCATTAGGATGGAAAGCTTTATTTAAGTGCACCTTTGTATCTTACCTAAACAAATAGAATATATCTAGCAAGCATGAGCAGCCATTGCTTGTATCTGTATAAGCCCTATCTGTGCCTTTTGTCAGGCAGAAAAATAATGATAAAAAGGAAAGAAGATTAGCCTTTGACAGGTACAATTCTCTATAAGAGTCTTAACAGTCATTGAAGGTGTTTAATGTATAACTGTACTGGATAACTTGTACCTTTACAATGTGACTACACAAAGAAACAAAAGCACTGGCTTAACAGGTTTTAGCTGTAGTTGGACATTATATGCTACAGAAATCCAAGCAGAGCCTGCTGTTCAAAGACTTCATTGTTATTCTGTTTGTTAACATGACAATGATGAAAGATATCCAGGCTAAACCACTCATTTATTCCAATTAAAATAACTGTTCCGATCTGTTATATGTTTTATCCTTATAGTGTGTATATCTAGCAAAAGAGTAATTGGTAACCTTTAAATGCTACAGGGAAAGGCATAGTGCATTCCTTCTCCAGGGCACTGTAATTTGATGCTAAAGGACCAGACTTTTTAAGAGCAGTCCATTTTTAATTCATCTCAGTTGTAATAAAAGCATTGATCATTTATTGAAAGGTAGGGGCCTGGCAGTCAGCCAGGTAGCATGATGCTTTATTTCTCATTACAGCTGAAAATATGACAGTAAGAAACGGCACTAAGCAGACTGATTTATGCCTAATTAATTTTTATTTTGTTTCAGAAAAGCATGCAAAGGCACGCTTTATGTGATAGGACAATTTATTAATTTGAATCAGAAAAAAACTCTGTTGTAGATTGGTTCTTGGTACATTTTATTTGCCATGTCCTGTAAATTATTTGTATTTAATTTAAATTACCTTAACTTTTAGAATTGTGTCTTCCTTACAGTGAGGGAGACAGGCTGGCACTGAACTGATTAGCTTGCTCAGCATTTTGAAAATCATCAAAGTATTCAACCAATTGCTTAAATATAAGGAACTGATGAGTATGTATATTCTTTTCCATTTTATACCAGCTCTTACACCACTTTCATCTCAGAACCCACCTCAAGAGCTGTAATTAGGTTTGAGAATGATAAGTGATACCATCTGCCTTCTTTAGGTACCTAATTCAAGTTGTATGATTAAAGTTATGTGCTGTTAAGTGTCCTGGTCTTAAATCTTTACCTTTGGTTAGGCAAGACTACTGAATTATTTGCTGTGTCCAAATGACAGTTACTGGACAGAGCAAGGACAGGTTAAGGTGGGGATTCTTTTAGTGGGGAAGCAGCAACTGAAACTACCATTACCATTGTAAACGTTTTTAGTTTTCTTGCTTCCACTCATCAGGAACCACCAGACCAACTGTCATCTAAGAGACAATGCAATTCTCTCCATCTTGGGGAGAAAGCTGCACTAGTATAGTATTCATGAGCAGTTATCAGCACTGGTTCACACCTGAGGTATACATCCCACCCATGTCTGTGCATGCATTACTTAGGAAGTGCAGCAGGGCACCAGGCTCAGCTGGGAAACTGTACTTATAACTGCCACCTCTAGTGTATGCAGCAAAGCAGAAATACTTACGTACTCAGGTTCTGGACTCAGCTGTGAAGCAGCAATTACAAGCTGTGATAGCTACAAGCAGATTTCCAGCTGCTGTTGCCTGTAACCTGCCATTCTGTGTTCTTGATGTATTGGAACTCAGGAGGCTTTTCTGTAAGCCTAGCAAGTACCCAGAGATGAATTCTATAGTCTGGAATTAAAAAGTATGTTCAGTTTGTGAATTGGAGCACAGACTTGAGACAAAAAAAAGATGTTAGCTATGTCATGGCCTATTTCCTGTGCTTGGTGTCATTGAGAACCCATCATGAATAATCAGCAGAATTGCTATAGCTGTCTAAAATGCGAGTGTCACAGAAAATGATTTTGAAGACTGGATTGTTTCATTGCCCTTTGTTAATGCTCTGTTGTTGTTAGGAAGGAGTTACTGATTTTTTTTCTCTTTTCTTCAGGAGAGAAAGCCTGGTTGACATGTTACTACTCTGCTGAGATTATGCGTCTTTCCTAACAATGAATTGTTTAAAAGCTAAACTACACTTCCATATTTAGAAAATCAAGGTCAAAGCAGCTTCTTCTTGTATTTGTAGTAATGAGTTTTGGAGGAGAAAAGTGTGTCTAACAATTTATCAGTGTAAACTTTCCCTATATTTCTAAAATCCAGATTGTTTTTTCATGTAGCCAGTCCCTAACACACACACACATACCCCAGCCCCACATAATTTTATAGCCATCTTAAGTGAGTATTTGATTTTTCTTAAAGTATTGGATTTTTCTTAAGACCAAAGTATTAATAATGTTTTTATTACACATATGAAGTGCCTCTGAGGACAACTTGAGCACAGCCTAAAGAGATGAACCTCAAGTAACTAGTAACTAGAACTTAGTAGTTACTTAGTAACTAGAACTTCAATGGAGTCTTACAGCAGTGAAAAGTTGAATGCCTTATTCTTAGCTAAATGTGTGAAGCAAGGGAGATATTTTTTGTGACAGACATTTTTGTTCCTCAAACTTTATCTCTCTGTCCATATTCATGCATGGAACATAGCTGTAAAATAGTATTTGTGTTCAATTTCCTCCTGCAGTGGCATAGCTCTGTCTTGTAGTTTTATCACAACTGGTGGCAGGGAACAAAAAGAAAACTAAAAGGTATACAAATACAAGAAAAGCTTCAAAACCTGAACATAAACCAGAATAAAAAAATATAGCAATATTAATTATTTTTACAGTTTACTGTGATATAACAGACTAACTATGAATGATGAGGATAGGAACTATAAATTAAGTAAGGACAGGAACACTTTTAAAGAACCGTTTCTTTCTGTCAGAAACAAATCAGGCTTATCTTCCTGACTTTTTAGGATTGTTTTCCTTTCTTCTTTCCCTCCCTCACCACATAAGCTTTCCAACCCATCAGTTCAGCCAACAGCCAAATCAGCTGTTGATGGAGATAAACATTAAGTGAATGAATGAAACCTAGCAGTGAGCAGGAGCTCAGTGGCTGGGCACAGACATATAAGTAGATAGAAACAGAGTAGCAATCTCTTAAAATTATAATGAGAGATAAAGTGTTTGTAAGTCATTAAATTGTCATTGAGAAGTGCTTATGATTTTACAGCTCCCATTGACAGCTTGGTGTTCAGCTCCCTACTTGGAATGTGTCATGCCAGATCATCTTGGAACTGTCCAACCTGAGGTCTTTCCTAGCGTTTTTTTCTGCATGATTTTGCACTGTTATTCCTAAAACATAAAATTAGCCACCCAGATGTCAAAGAGAAAGGATTAAAGTGGTCACAGAAGAACATTAATTCTGTCTCCTCTTTAACACTGACTTGCCTGTTCTGAATCTCGAGCTGTCTTGGGTTCAGAATACAGAAGAGGGTCACAAAGGTGATTAGAAGGCTCAAGCACCTCTCCTATGAAGGCAGGCTGAGAGAGTTGGGGTTTTTCGACTTGGAGAAGAGAAGGCCCTGAGCAGATCTTGTAACGGTCTTCCAATACCTGAAAAGGGCCTACAAGAAAGCTGAAGACTTCTTACAAGGTCATGTAGTGCTAGGGCAAGGGGGAATGGTTTTAAACTTAAAGAGGGTAGATTTAGATTAGATATTAGGAAGAAAATCTTCACTGTGAGGGTGGTGAGATACTGGAACAGGTTGTTTAGAGAAGCTGTGAATGCTCCATTACTGGAAGTGTTCAAGGCCAAGTTAGATGGGGATTTGAGCAACCAGGTGTACTAGAAAGGATCCCTGCCCATGGCAGGTGGATTGGAGCTAGATGGTCTATTAAAGTCCCTTTCAACCTTAACCATTTCATAGAGTTCTACCATCTGGAGATGCCTCATCTCTGCTAAGCATATGGTGAACTTAGGGTCCTATTTTTATTTTCTAACTAATAAGTAGTGTGGACCAGTGCAAATAAACTGTTGAAGGGCACAGTGCTCATATTGTGTACATTTCAGAGTTTTTATTCCGGCCGGTATTATTTTCTTCTTTTAAACTAAATGTCTGTTAGTGATTAGAGAACATTTGAAATATGTCTATAGTAGTAAGTGGAGTGGCCTAGTAGTATAAAATGTATAGAGTGAAAGAGGTAGTGTCGAGGACTCTGCATCCTCACTGAACATGTTTTGGGATGTGTATATGTACTCCTCAGAGTAGCTCTAGTTCAGTCCTGTGGGCTGAGTACCTATTACTGTTACTGGTGGCAGCTAGAGTGTCTTTTGTGTCATAATTTCATACAAGAATTCTCTGTGCTGTGAGATAAAAAGCAGTAAATGGAAAGTTAAAAAGATTCCCTTCAAAATTGCACTCCTGATCAAAACTAAAATGCTAGTGTAGATCTTCCCTACTTAAAATATGTAATTAGACTATATGAATAAATACTTAATAGTTAAATCTAGACTAATATTGAAAACTATTTAACTTAATAAATAGTCCCATTAAGATCAATAATGAGGCTGCTTCACAGTGATGTGCTACCCAATAACTAAGAACATTAAAATCTATCTTAAAGTAGTAATAACAGTGTTCAGGATTCATGGACTCATTTGCAGAACAGAATTAATATATGAGCTTTTGTCTTACTGAGAGAAATTTATGATGTTTCAATGTATACTTTATTTTCTTTTATTCATAGATTTTCTGGACTGTAATTGTTTACTTACCCATGGTTAATATAAACTTTAGTGAAAATCAGTCATTCCAGTATTAAAAATTCATGGAAGTGGCTGGTTACTGACAGCAGTTAATATACTAGCGATTAAAGAACACTTAGAAGGTACGTTCTCCAAAGCAGAATGTTTAGGACATTTAAGTTTAAAGGAAATAGCCAATGGCAAATAAAAGATTTATCTTATAACAAGATTTCTAAAGTCACTAGTCAATGCCAAGCAAGGTTGAAAAGAATAATAATGTATAATTCCTTTTTTAAAAGTAACCCCAAAACTCAGGTGTTTAATTATTGATCCAAGTAATATTTTCCTTTCAAACTCATCCAGGGGCTAAGAGCCATTACTCAAAGCATCTGACAGAAACTCTTCCTAAAGGATTAATGAAATGAACTCTTTACCAGTTCGCAAAAAAGGATTTTTACACTAGTAGATTAAAGAAAACAGACCCATAAAGCATACTGATTCATTTAGAATAATAATTACACTAAGGTTTCTTGCATTTCTCCTTTTCCTATACACCACTTCTGAGTGCTAAGTGATGTGTTAGTCTAATCCAAATGCTAATTAATGTTGCATGTGAAAACAAACAAATTTTCAGGTGAAGTCTGCTACCCTTATTCATAATTTATTACTTCACCACCCAGTATGCCCATTATATAAATATGATTTTATGATATGCAATTGCTCATTTTAAGGGAGGATAACATAATTACAGGCCTGATTGTCACTGTCTTTCTATTCATGTGACTGTTGTTTGTGAATTAAGTGTACACAAATATTTCACAGTGTTCAATGTCTTTAAGGCATGTGTAAGACATGAAGTTCTTTTACCGTCATCTTAGAAATCTGTATCTTTTCCCCCATTCTGCGAAGTCAGCACAGAACTTAGAGTTAGATACCTTAAATTATTTTTGAAAAATCTAATCTGGTGCCTGTCTGTATTTCTTGAAGCCTACTACTTTTAAAAATTGAGTCCAAAGTGACTTTGCCAAGATATTACTGGAAGAGAAGGGACTTTAACATGGATCCTAGGTTTATGCCCCAGCCCTTGGATCACTTCCTTACAGTAGTTTGTTCAGTCTTTCTGCAGTCACAATTCTTATAAATGTCAGTAGGAGCAAAATTACTAATATTGGAGTTATGAGCCAAGAGGGGGGAAAACCCTACTTAGATAAATTTTATTTTGCACTCTTGCAAGCCATTTTTCAATAATACACTTTATGGTCCTCTACACCCTGTTGAACTGTGGGATAAAAAAGTACAGCTGACATAATTCACTGCTGAGCACCTAATGGCAGATTCTCATTTTTAGAATTGTGAAGTAGTAAGACAAAAATTAAATTGTTTTACTTTAAGCCTCAGGAGCTTTAATGCTGCCCAATGCCATTTTACCTAAACAAGTATTTTCAGTGTTTTGTGTAGAATCAAAAAGCATACATTGTTATTCCTATCTATTGTAAAATTAAATACACATTTTTACTAGGGTGTACACCAGGAGTAAAATTATGGCCCCATTCAATCTGGTGTAACTTTTTGCAATTGACTTCAGTGGGACTAGAACTTCACCCCAGGAGTGTACTTTTAGGCATGCTAACATCTTTTTTAATGTACCCCCTACATAGCCTATTAAATATTCTTGTCATTACAGAATACAGAAGAGCCTATTTTCCAATTTGTCACGCTCTGACGAGCACTGTTTCATAGAACTCCCCTCAACCCCTGTTGTTTCCTACTTACTAGTTAGAGCATGAAAAAGCCAGTGGGTCAGAGGTTGCTTTCTCAGTCACCACATATACTTTAGAGCAGCTAACGGGGTATGAAGGCATCCTAATGGGCAACCTTAATTTAGTTAGAAGGTATTGATATACCTGGTCCATTTGAAGATTTTTATTATAGGCATGGTTTAGTAAAATACACATGATTTGAAACAGCTGGCCTATGGAAGTCATAGGGAGAGAAAGAGCCATGGGAAAGAACAGAAAAAATAATTTCTGTGTGTCTCTTATGCAACCACAAAAGAAAGAAAAATGATGTGGGTCTTAATGACTACATCTTTTGTCACTTCTTACAAAAAAAACATTTTTAAATTTGTGCTGCATTTCAATAACTCTGAAAACAGATTACCTTGATACATTTATAGAAGCACCCTAGAGTCCATGAGTACTGATGTATGCTACCATCTCTGCAGCAGCGTTGTGGCTATTGCTGTTCCACAACGCTGCCTGCAGCTAAATGGAGTGCAGAGGTGAAGGAAAGACACATAAACCCAGTTATTTTCCCCCAGCAATGTTTACTAAGGGATGCAGGTGGGTTGGACTTCGTTACAATTTAATTTGAGAGAGTAAAAGTATGACAACTGAAATAACCTTGAAACATACTGCAGGTTTCCTTGTGACAGATCTAAACTGCCTAGAGCTCAGAGCAATTTGCTTTGGATTTGATGGGAAAACTTAAGAGCCTCACCTGATGTAGTTAGTTTAACGAGCTTTTATCTTCTATTCAGTTATTTATATTTAAGAAATTATTCATTTTTTTGTGTAAATAGAATAAAAATTAAAATCTTTATGATAAATTCAGGGTTGCCAAAAATCTGAAGTAACTGCCTGTTTACTTAATTATCACTGAGAAAATACAGGGTCCCCTATTCTTATTATACAAAATGCATCAAGACCATATAAATTAACAAAAATAATAATGGATACACTCTCATGAAGACATAATTATTTGCTTCATTTTTAAAGACATATTTAGAAACCTAATCCTATGTTATAAAATACCAGGAATTAAATTAAATTCTCTAGCTTTCATTTCAATTGTTTTAATGTTCAGAACAGATTTTCAGATGTTAATAAAAACATGTTTGAAGGAAAATAAATACAAAACAGTTGTGGGTTTAGATCTCAGATCTTCTATATTCTTTTAAATTTATTTTAAATGATTTTTTGTATTTGCTTTTTAGAACCGTGTGTTAACCGTATATTTTCACCAGAGTGTTTTCTGTAAAATCAGTCACAATATACTGCTCCAGATTTTCTCTGATACAAGTAAGTGCAGGCCTACACTTTATTTTACTGCTTGTGCAGATCAAATGCTCACTTAGGATTTGTTGTCAGAGCATTCTACAAACAAAACATTCTCCTAACTGTATTCAAGTGTGCAATCATTTTTAGAGCCTGAAGTGATTCTTGCTTAAATTAGTTTTAGGTTTAGAAGGTTTAAGGACTTTTTATGTGTAATAGAGATGGTTAATATAAACCACTAATATGGTCCTGATCTAGCAAAAGGATAAAAACTGCTCTATGTCCTGCATATCTAATGCACTCAACAGTTTTCAAGCTGATTTACTCAACATATTGTATCGTTGCTATGGTTACTCTACATCATGCTATCTCAGACATAGCCAATATATATGTAAAGGTAAAGACCACTACATCCTTACATCAGAGGATTTTGTACAGTTATTTTTTGGGATGCTCCAATTCACCGGTTGAAAACATTAATGTGTATGTACAGTATTCATGAAGAAAATGAAAGTCCTTTCTTGTCCTTGTTTGTATTCAAGAAACAGAAGAAACCTCAAATGCTATTGCAACCCTCGTGTGTGTGGGGCTATAAAAAATACATAGAATCACAGAATGGTTTGGGTTGGAAGGAACTTTAAAGTTCATCTACCTCCAGCTCCCCTGCCATGGGCAGGGACACCTTCCACTAGACCAGGTTGCCGAAAGCCTCATCCAGCCTGTCCTTAAACACCCCAGGGATGGGAGTGTTCTCAACTTCTCTGGGCATCCTGTTCCTGTGCTTCACCATCTTCATGATGAAGAACTTCTTTCTAATATCTAATCTAAACCTACCCTCTTTCAGTTTAAAGCCATTCCCTGCACTACCTGCTTTTGTAAGAAGTCTCTCTCCTGTTTTCTTGTGGATCTCCTTTAGGTATTGGAAGGATATAGAAAACCTTTTATTTATTATTTTTTTAAACAGTAAAAGAAAAAACCATAGGACTGTAATATCCTCCTTTTACAGTCAAGGAATGTGTTGGAGGACTGTGCCATTTAATCCAATATCTTGTTAAAAATGTGTTGTCTTATAACTGTTCACTTTTATTCCCAGATACAGCTACCAGGAAAGTGGACATGTAAATGGGGTTTAGGATTTTTACAATTTATTTTAATTCTAGTCTCTTATCCAGTATACTCTGTTGCACTTAATTTTATAATCCAAATTAACTATATATTTGTTTATGTTTTACCTTTAAAAATCAAAATAAGAACAAAGCCTTTCAGAATGTCTGAGAACAAGCTCTCAATCAGGTTCAGTTTGAGCACTTTTCAAGAACCTTATTTTAGCAACTTCCATCCCTTTTTTTTCATTATTTATCACATTTTGTATAAATACAGATGGTGACATAAATTAAAGATAACACCAGAGTGATTCTCCATTCAAAGGGCAGTAATTAGAATCTTGAACTGATATTGCAGGTCAGTCTTTGCCTGTATCATCTGTTTAATGTCTGTGTAGTTATTTAAGTGTTTTTATAATAATTTAAAAGAAATAAGACTAATTGCATTGCTTTTTTTAAAGTAAAATAGAACTGGCCAGGTTGAATATATTGATGGGTGACTATCTCACAGTGCTGAAAGCAAGATGGGAGCAGAAGGGCACAGGGAAATATGTCTAAGCCATGCAAAGGTATCCTCTAGCACTCAGAGCTAAGAATGGGATTTGCCTCTCCAGTAGGCAGTCATCCTTCACCTTGTGCATAAATTTATTTGTACATATCCACATTCACAAGAGTTAATGTGGCTGTACAGAGCTGAGTAGGAAAGAGAATGTAACTAGTCTATTCTTTGGATATGCAAATTGTACATAACCATAGATTTAAAAGGAACTTGAGTAATTTACAAAATCTTCTACTTATCTTTCAGTGCTACAGAAACCAGTGCCATCAGAGCTCAGACAGGTCTTAGCTGCACCACCTCTATAGCAGTTCTCATTTGTTTAAATCAAATAAAATTATTTTCTTTATAACCTACAGAGCTAGTTTTATGCATCTTTTGGTTCACCAGTACATTTAGTCACAGCTTTTCAATATTCTAACTAACTGGTAAAAGCATTAGTTAGTGGGGTAAAAACAATAAAGGAATCTGTTGAAAAAAATCAGCAAACTCAGAGGGGCTTGGATATCAGCCTACTTAAAAACATCTTTAATGTGCATTCTTGAGAGATTTCTACTGGTGGTTTAAACTGCAGCCAAGCAATTTCGCATTCTCACAGCATTTCTTGTGTACCTTAAATGCACAAAAGGGAAGAACAAGCATTTTCCATCCATCCATAGCTCTTTTCAAAGCTAGATTGCCTCTGTTGTCCTTTTAAAACCTCTATAATCATTGCAATGAAAAAAAGGCAAGTAATGAGGCATGTGAACCACAAAGAGTAGGATACTGAGCCTTTCCAGGGAGAAGTGCAGCTCTCAGTCTGAGAAATTAGAATACACTTAGAGTCCTAGAAATATTTTTAGTAGGTTGTGGAACAATAAATGCAAAATAATAATTGAATATTCTCACAGAGATTGTAGTAATTTTCTGCTTAACCAGAATAGTTCATCTACCCTACTTCCTATATTGCGTTGCCATCTAGCTCTCTTATATGTACATTCAAAGAATGTAAAGGGAGCCGCATGGCTAGATCTTAGATCATGCCAAATGAAGGGGGTTTCTCCCGTCTTTACTGGTATATTATGGGAAAAGAAACATCACTTGTCATTGTCTTGTTTTCTCAGAGGTAAAATGACCGTATTAACAAAGAACTAGAGATCTGTGGATGGAATGATAAATAAGAATCATAATTATTAGAACTGCACATTTTTGTAATATCTTTGTTGCAAGCTGAAATTTAAAAATGTCATTATTTTAAGGATAGGATGATAACCTCATACATGTAGCATTTAAAAATATTTTATTTTTTTACGCTTTCCATAATATTTATGGAAAATATTTAGCATTGCACTTGGAGTAAATTCTGGGAGTTAAATATTACCAAAGCTAATTTTTTTCATTATTATGATGTGCAAGTCAGCAGCCAAAATTCTAGCAGAGTTTCTCATTTTCAATGTAGGACTGAAAAGAGAAATCATTAAATGAATATTTCTAATTTTTTCCCCATATCCAGGTGTACAGGAATATGTTAGAGAAACTAGTGTTTGATGTCCTCACATATTAGGAATTAGTTTCAATTGTGTAAATATGCTGTATGATCTAATCCACCCAAATATAATGTATTACTGTGGAGATGACATTAAAACATCTTTCAGGATCTGAGTATTAGCATTTGCCATCAACTTCCCAACATCAACTCCCCTTAGGTTAATTGTCAGCAATCCCCCAAAGGTTAGATATCTTTCTACCTGTGACTATGCTAGTATCTCCAGCTATATCTATACTACAAGGTGAAGAGAGGACTTCGCTTCATCAACTCAGGGCACCCATTATTTCTGATCATATTTTTTTTCTATAGCACAGCTGTGGCAAAGTCTCAAAACACTCTTACAGTATTTAGGAATTACTATAAAGTCTGGATTGTTGTGTGCTTGGCTGTGGTCGACACAATTATACAAATATGCTAACATGCTCAGAATGTTTAGGAGCTTAGCCTGTGTGCATATCTGAGCATACCCTTGAGGGTTACTAATGTAAACGGGGAAACTCTAGCCTTGAAAGTTGGCATATATGCTCGTTTAACTACTGGCAGTTGCCATATGCCTTAGTTCCACTTCCTACAATGCAGTATGTTAAAGAAAGTAATTCCATACTTAGAATTGCAACAAAAATCATAGCTAGGCTGTTCATATTGCTTTAACTTGAAACTGTGGATAAAAACCTTTCTGGTTTATTTGCGTTGTCTAAGAAGTAATATGGTCTAGACAAAGCATCTATACTAGACAAGGACAGTGAGAGGAAGCAAAAGTGATAACCAAGGACATTCTGTCTATTATGGTATTATATAGAACTGTCAGGAAAAATTAAATCAAAAGGTTGTCTGATCTCAGAGGAGAACTGTACAAAGCTTTAGCTAACATTTTATGCTATTCTGCCTTATTTGTACTTTTAGTCAACTCCCTTTTTCTTCTATACTCACAATTTTCAGTGTTATTCTGGACAGACAAGTGGGCAAACATGACAAATTTCAAAGAATGCAAGGCAGTCTAAAATCTGTTCAGAAGGGGACATTAGGCATCCTAATTTGCTCAATTTTGGGTTTATGGCTAGATTTGAGAGAGAAGATATATGTCTTGTCCAGGGAAGGGAGGGCATCCAGATAGACCTTGACAGGCTTGAGAGGTGGGCCAATGCAAACCTCTTGCAGTTCAACAAGGTTGAGTGCAAGGTCCTACACCTGGGTCGGGGCAATCTCAAGCACAAATATAGGATGGGTGGGGAATGGATAAAGAACAGCCCTGGGGAGAAGGACCTGGGGGCAAGAAGCTCAACATGACTTGGTGGTATGCGCTTACAGCCCAGAAAGCCAGCTGTATGCTTGACTGCATCAAAAGGAGCATGGCCAGCAGGTCAAGAGAGGTGATTTTCCCTCTTTGCTCCACTCTTGTGAGACACTACCTGGAGTGCTGCGCTCAGCTCTGGGGTCCCCAGCACAAGAGGGATTGGACCTGCTTGAGCAAGTCCAGAGGTGGGCCATCAACATGATTAGAGGGCTCAAGCACCATTCCTATGAAGGCAGGCTGAGAAGGTTGGGGCTGGGGAAACCTCATAACAGCCTTCCAGTCCCTAAAGGGGGCCTACAAGAAAGCTGAAGAGGGACCTTTTAGCAAAGCATGCAGTGATAAGGCAAGGGGGGATGGCTTTAAAAAGAAAGAGGATAGATTTAGATTAGATATAAGAAAGAAAAACTTTACTGTGAGAGTGGTGAGACAGTGACACAGGTTGGCCGGAGAAGTTGAGGCTGCCCCATCCCTGGAAGTGTTCAAGGCCAGGCTGGATGGGGCTTTGAGCAACCAGGTCTAGTGGAAGGTGTGGCAGAGGGGTAGAACTAGATGATCCTTAAAGTCCCTTCAAACCCAAACCATTCTATGAATCTGTGATTATTCTATGATATCACAACTGAACTATATTCGCAGTACTGTTATTATTAGTGAGGGAATGTTCCAGTCCAAAATACTTGTATGAATTTTTAAAAGCTGTATTAATCCAGTAGAAAACTATAAAATGTACTTTGGAGAGTATTAGGCATACAGATGGTATTTCAATAAAATATACCTAATAGATATAACTGAGTCCTATCAATCATTGTTTTAGAAATTCAGAAAGTAAAAATTTGAGATAGATTATCTACCTAGGAAGTTTTCCAAAGTGCAGATTTTCTAGTTTGAGTAGTGTCAGCAAAGGTGCTCTTTTCAAAATCAGGAAACTTTAAATAGCTGTTTTATGATGGAAGAGACGGTATTTGAAAATGCACATGGCTGCTTTCTGAATTTATGTGATCCTTCTGTGTTTGAACACTGCTGTATCTTCCCACTGGTACTATCCTCATTCTGTATTCTCAGTAATGTTGCAGTATTATTTTGTACTTTGCTGATGTCCGATTGCAAACAACCATTGCTAATCGGCTTACTCCAGCTTCCATATATAACTTTTAAAGAGCTTATGAAGGTAACCCGTTGAGATTAAGGAGGGATAAGCCCCATTGTTTTCAGGTACCTGACAGGGATATGGAAACAAACCCACCTTCGCATACAGTGCAGCAAAACTAGAGCAGCTTTCTATCAGTAATTCTTATTTATCTTTAGTGTGCCAGATTCAGTGCTTTATCATCAAACTCACTTCCTTATCACTGCCTAGTCTTGTATAAGGAATACACCAAGAATTGAGTTGCAAGAGGTTCAGAGGTTGAATATTTGGTTCAGTACGTAGTAGTACATTTTTTTCCGCAGTGATGTAAGCTTGTCTTTCCTGAGGTTTAAAGAAAAATTTTAGAAAAACAATAAATATTTAGAAAACAATTGTGAAGTTAAAGAGAAAAACAACATTTCCTTTAGAGACGGTGTGGAAGTACTGAAGATGAATGTGGAAAAAACAACAACCTCTTCCAAAAGTCAGTTTCCATACTGATTAGACAAATACTTCCAAAAAAAAAAAAAAAGTGATTAGTAAAGTATCAAAGTCATGTTTAAGAGCTTCTACCCAATATATGTAAGTTCTTTCAGATTGCAGTGCAAGAAAACAGCGCTGAGATCATAGCATTTCACTGTTTAAGACATGCAGCATTACAAATATTTTTAAAGTTTTTAAATATAAAAAAATATACTGAAATAACACTTTGTACAACTTAAGACACATACGCATTTCTGAAAACAGACAGATTTCTTAGTTCCTTTATCTTATTCCCAATTATGCATTTTCTCTGCAAAGTGTAGTATTTAAGAAGCTAGTACATTTACTGCTCTCATTTGCATTTCCTTGGTGGCAAGATACTTTGCCAGAAAAATATTTCAAATATGTAAATATAAAATATGTTTAGGATTTAATATGACATTGCTGGGCTTTGATCTTGTAAATACATGTAATTATATAGATGTCCATCTTCAATGTAATTGAGGAAATACTGGTTCTCAGAAATCTTAAATTGGTACATTTATCATAGAAACATAGAATAGAAGCTATTTTGTACTGCATTAAAAATTACATTTTTCTTAATGTCTTCAATTTTTCGACAGAAATTAGAATTAAAAACACCTCTTCCCCCCCACCAGCTTTTAAATTAGTCTTTAAGTGACAGTAATATATTGCCATTGACTCAATGTGTTGTTTCTGTTTCAGGCTTGTATATACATAATCAGGCTAACTGATGTGCTAACCATTTTAGCACAAAGCTCAGAGCAAACTAGTTTACCACCTTCTTTTAAGTACCTTTCGTCTGTCTAACCAATCACCATCAGAGTAAAACATGAGGTATATGAATGCATCAAAGTAGGTTATTCCTGTTTTTCCTATCCTCTCAAGTTATAGGCGCAGACAGTGACATTCAGGTGCTCTGAAATGATGACAGAAATTTGGTTTTGGAAAACCAAAATAAATTAGAAGTGTTTTGAAAAAGAAGTTATTAAAAAGAGGTAAGAGTAATATAAAGATTCTAGTTTCTAGTGCATGTGCACACACACACACATATATAGTATAATGACCACTGAATGTGCCCATCTATCTGTACACCTGTAGTACTGATTTGTGCAGATTTTCAGTTTTCTATCTTTGCTGCAACAACTGCAATACTACCTGTATCATCTGTCATGTCTAGAACATGTGTCATTTTTTGTGCTATTCTGAAAAGAAAAAAACTGTGTTAGCTTTGCATAAGCATGTACAGTAGACTAACAAAGTTAAACTTTTTAAAGAGGACTTATGGAAACATAAGCAGGAACAAAGTTTTAATTTCTAAGTGTCTCCAAGTCATCCCTGTGTGTTGATTAAGCCTAAGAAGATCATCAAACATGGCTGCATGAACGTAATATTTTGATGTCTGATTGTTTCTAAGATATCATGAAAGGAAATTTTTTTCCTCAGTGGATTTTTTTTTGTTGTTGTTTTGTAAATAACTGCCTTCCTCTTTATCAGATCAAATCCAACTGATGCCCAAGAGCTTTTTGGTTTTGAATATTTCTCTGTATTAAAACATTATAACTTTGGGGCAAATGTCTCCTCTTTTGTGCTTTTAAAAAATCTAGAAGTTCCACTGCTGAACTAAAAGCTTTAATCCGAACCATCTGAGTCTAAGTGTGGCTTATTTCAAGTAGCTAAAAGAACTCCAGGTCAGAGATTTCAGTTCTCCTTTTCCTTTCTTATGATATTAGCTCCCCTGATGTAACTAGTTTTGTAACCCCTACTGAGAAGTCTAACCAATAAAGAGAAGCACTGGTATCTAAATTTCATTTCAAAAGCCACTGCAATTTTTTAAATGTCACATTTTTAAAGAACTAACTGAAAAGCTTTTGATTTTTCAGCTTTTTCTTCCTCCTTCCTCCCCCCCCCCCTTTTACTTAAGATACCTAATCAGTTCATCAGCTGTGTACTGATGGTGTCTTGAAATGCAGGCAAAACCTCAGCACTGCCCTGTATATATGTCAGATGACTGCTATGGGAGAACCTAGGAAATAAGTGAAAATGTATGTCTCATGTTAAATATATGAGTCTTAGCAGGTTCTATAACTATTTAGGCTAAAACTTTCCATGCTGGCTAGTTACCTCAGGATGACACACTAAAAAAATCCACCAAAATGGCTCAGCTGTTCTCAGCAGCTAGGATGGAGAAAATGTGTTGAAAGCTAGGTTGTAAGTGACCTTGAAATTTGGCAGAAGAGTGGCATTTGTGTCATGGATGTTTGTTATACTATCCTGTGCCAATCCAAGCAAATTTAGCCAAATTGGAAAACCACATATGTTCAGTAGATACTAACCAGGACTTCACTACTATTACCTCTAAAAAGTCACTGAGTATGTTTTGTTTTCTTACAGCTCCTATTACTGCCCAGATGATGAAATGTTGTGCTCAAATATGATGAAATTACTTCATCCAGGTTAGAGCTGCAGAGGTAAAACTAGTCACACCTGATATGATCTGCTTTGAGCAAAGGCTGGCTAGGAACTCAAATGGAAGCAAGGGAATTAATCTGTTTTTCCCAGTCCCTTTTCTCCTGTCCCTCTACAATGTGGCTGAAAAAGTCAGATATCTCAGGTACATGGTGTTTAAGCAGCCAGAGAGATACACAGGTAATTGGAGTTTGGGGAGAGTTTGGCTGGATAGGGAAAAATCAAGAGCAGATGGGGAAAGAGACAGCAAGTGAACTGATTTAAATTGAATGAGGAATTCTGGGACTCAGGAGTATACAATTGCAGAGCAGGTGGGAAGTGAGGAGGGTATAAAAAGGAAAGAGAAGGTTTAAATAGCATGTAATAATGATACCTCACATAACAAGCTGCAGCCCTGTTGTGGTTTAAACTCTATGATATTTCTCTCTAGAAACTGGTTGCTTTAGGTACAGTGTTTCCTTAAAATTACCCATGTTGCTGCTGTAAAGATAAATGATATAACAGGAATTTTATGTTTTCCTTAAGTGGGGCATTGGGGTTTGTTTGTAAAGAAATGGTGCATTTCAATCCCTCTTAGTCTGAGGACTTGGTTTCTTTTTTTTCCCTCTGCCTTTCAAAATCAGACATGGATTTATCCCACATCTCCCAGAGGCTTCTGTGTGCAATTAGCCATTGGATTCACTGAGTAATTACTTCATTTTTCATGTAAAATGTGCTTGATTTATTGTCTGATTGGGAGGGGATGGCAGAGATAGGTCAACAATAGTTAGAGGAGATTAGCACAGAGATCCTCTTTTGCTGTGGTAGCAATCAATCCCTAGGGAAGCTGACTGCATGGGAGCAGTGCCGCTCAATCCTTGGCAGTGGAGCACCATTTGACTTTGCCACTCCTCTGTGGAATTAATGGGCGACTGCCAGGCAGATTTTAATCCCTACCTAGCTATAGAAGCCAGCAGATTGTGGAAATGATGGAGATTTTTGAAGAATATGCTTGGAAAAAAACAGATACTTTTTTCTCAATGGGAGCTGAGAGCTGTTTTAAGAGCAATCTGCCAGGCAGAGTAGCTAGAATGTACTGGGTGGAAAATGTAAACTGTCATACCTTTTCATACAGGTATTATTTGCGCTCACTGTTCTGGGTTAATAGTTTTTTAAATAGTGTTTTCAAAATAGTTATGCTATAAAAATTATATGGAATAATGAGACTTTTTTTTTTTCTTTTTTTCCTGAAAAGCAAAATAGCATAGAGGGACTTCTTAACAAAAACATGAACTGCTGAATACATATATGTGGTAGATTAAATTCTAATAAATCATATAATGAAAATATAGATATAATGAACTCTATAAAAATTGCAGTTGTTCTGGAACACCCCATATTTACTGTGTTTTACCATCCAGTATAATATCACTCCTTAAAATCTGTGAAAGCTTATCAAAATAATTTTTATTAAAAAATTATATACTTTTACATACAGAAATAATTATGAAACATTGGTAGGAGAATCTCTACTGCTTTTGTATATGAGATCAAATAAGTGACCAAAATACTACTATTCAGTTTTCAAATTAATGTACTTGGATGGCCTTATCTGCTAAGCTTGTACTGTCAATTCTGTCTTTCAGCATTCTTTTAATGAGAAACTAGTCAGAAATATTAGATTATGATCGTGGATGCTTATAAGTTTCTGAAGATAATGAAGACAATTTATTACGATTTTATTTTGTCCTGCTTTGGAACATACCTAATTTTTAACTTTAATTCTATCAACTTTATAATTTTAATCAGTGTGAGTGTATAAGAAGCTCATTGCGCTGAGAAGGATTTTTGTGTATCACAAATGATATGATACACGAAAAGCTCAGCATGTACATATAAACTTAATATTCCACAAAAGCTCAAAGTAAGGCTTAAGAAATGAAAAATATATTTATGCCAATTTTAAAGATGCACTATGATGATATGATGTTAAAATAAAAAACATTCCAACATACTTCAAGTGTTTAACTAGCTTAAACTCCAAAAATAAAGAGCAACTTATTGTCTCAAGGACCATCCCTCCTCCCCTCCCTGAGCAATAACCAGTAATCACAGTGGTTTTCTTCCATTTATACAAGTAAAGAGGATAACCAACTAAATCTCTCACTAACACTGACTTGCAGCACTTTGGGAGTAATTACAACTTGTACAGGATTCCTAGAATTACATAACCAAAGTTTAAAGTAATCATATCTTCTCTGAAAGTTTGCCAGTACTGTGAAATGATTCTGTCAGAAAAGCTTTGTTGAGGATTAGTGGGTGTCAGTGCTGGCATGCAGACATAAAGCAGTCCTGTTTTGGCCTGAGTAAATCCTATGCATATCTAGAGTCAAACTGATGTATCTGGCATTTTTAATGAATAGCTTTATTTTCTTTCTTCTCTCTTTTTTTTCTTTAATAATATTGTACAGTTTTTTTTTGAGGGTTTTCATTTTATATTTGTTGTGATTTTATTTCCAACCAATCACAGAGTTAAAGCTCCTTTTTCCTTCTTCCTTTTATTATCATTCCAAACTTGAAAAAGGAAAAGGAGAAAAGACTCACAATTGCTGTGACATAAAACATATATAAGGTTCCTAAGTGATGTCAGTAACTCTATGAGTATAATTTCTGATATGCTGGTGGGGTTTGAATGTCTGATTTATGTGCAGTAAATCCGGACAAGTGATTAAAGTGCAAATGTACCCGTTTCTTCTAATTTTGGAACTTTTAAATATTTCCTGTAAAATAGGAAGATGAAAACTGAATTCCCATTAGTAGTGAAAAACAGAAAAATGTCTTCTAACTCTGAACTGTGGATCTTGTGTAGAACAGCTTGCTTGGATAGTGCCTTTTTAAGCTTTGAAAACAGTCCATCAGGGAAAAAAAAAAAAAGTTGTCACTTAAAATAATTTTAAAATTCACCACTAATCAATAATTGGTAACCATAAATTTGATGCCACTTAGTTACAAGTTTATAACATGCAGTTGTAGTGGCTCAATCTGTGGCATGTTTATTAAATGTTGTATATTGCATGCCTTTGCTTTTATTCAGGAAACATATGGTATGTGCTTTACTTATATGGTGAGAAAAGAGAAAGGGAAAAAAAATCTGACATTTAAATTATAGTGTTTATTTTAAACCTAATCTTTTTGTCAGCTTTAAGTTAGCTTTGCTGGAGGTGCTCTGTATTCAACTCCACCCTTAACTTTAGCCAGGATGTCTAAAAGTTGGTGACAATTTTTAGCTACTCTGAATTTTCACAGTGTCCTGGTTCAGCAGTAGCAGTCTTTTTTCTCCTTCTTAGTAGCTGCTGCAGTGCTGTGGTTTTGACTTTCAGCTTGGGAACAACACTGATAACAGCAATGTTTTTAGTTGCTGCTCAGCAATGTTTACTCTGACCAAGGACCTTCTGAGTCTCATGATCTGCCAGGGAGGAGGGGAAGTCAGGAGGAAGCAGAGACAGGACACCTGATCCAAACTAGCCAAAGGGGTATTCCATACAACAGCATGTCATGCCCAGTATATAAACTGGGGGCAGTTACCTGGAAGAGCTATATCGCTGCTTGGGTCAAGCTGGGTATCGGTTGATGGGTGATAAGCAGTTATATTCTCTCCCCTTGTTATTTCCCTTATTATTATTATTATTGGTGGTAGCAGTAGTGGTTTTGTGTTATGCCTTAGTTACTGGACTGCTCTTATCTCAACTCGTGGGAGTTATATTCTTTTGATTCTCCTCCCAGTCCCTCTGGGAGCTGGAGGAGGAAGGGGTGGGGGGAAGTGAGTAAGTGGCTGCATGGTTCTGAGTTACCTGCTGGGCTTAAACCATGACACCCAGTTTGATCTGATAATACAGAAATCATCTAGATGCCCACATTCTCTATTTTATAACAAAAGAATTAAAAGTGTTCCAGCAGCTGATATAAAATAATGATAGTAATATCAGAGACAGGATTGGATGTTTGTAATTAATACGCAGGTTTCCATTATGCCAGTTTTGAACTATGTGTTTCTAAGATTCCCTAATCCATTCAATAACTGGTAAGATAAAGTTAGCTTTAGCTACTTAGTGTATTTTCTTTTACTATTTTTCAGAAATAAGAAGCTAATCAAAAGAATCCTGTCTCTGGGGGAGGGAGGAAACCATCCTCTTATTCATAAGGGAATTAAGAATCAAAGAAATAAACAAAAAACAATCCAACCCCCCCCCCCTTTTCTACTCCCCCACTACTTTAAATGTTAGTTGTCTTCCATATTTAGTATTTCCTTAATTATGTAGTTTGATTTTGTATACCATTTGCTGTCATTGGAGTTAAGTGCATTTTAGAAGGAAAGTGAGATACAGAGTATATTTGTTTTCCATTCTTTTTTTTTTTTTTTTTTTTGTCTGGCTTTGTGATAGGTAACTGGCTATCCAGTATTCTTAGTGCACTTTGGAGAGGCATCAATAACACCCAATGACATTGATTGCAAGAGTGTACACCTGTCAAAGTTGTGATCTTAATCTAGCCGTATTCCTTCATGAGGAATCTACTGGAGCTAAATTATTGCTGTAGCACCTGAAAATGGGGTAGCCAGCTAGTGTGTTCTAATTAATCTTTCTTTTCACCACCAATCTGTTTGTTGTAGGGTAACTGTAGAGCTGAATCTAAACTGTAAGCTGAATCTAAATCCTTTGCATTTTTTCAGATTGTCTTCTGTGGAGCTGAATGAGATTTTCTCAATGATTGTTATCTTCAGACTTTGTGTTTCCATTATCATGGCATTATTTGCAAATTTCAGGTAAAATTTAATGATCATCTTGAGCTTCAAAGGATGCTGTGACTCCTTTTCCATGAAGCTTCAGGGGATAAACTTTTTAACAAGGAATAGAGAGAGAGATCCACTTTGTATCTGAGGAGCTTTAAATTACCATTTTTCATTTTTAAGTACAGGTCCCTAAATGTTAAAGTCTAAGGATTTTAGACTTGGATTTTATGCAGTACATTCTGCTACAGATATTCTGCTCAATATAGGAAGTTATTCAAACACTTACAAGATCCAAGAGAGAAAATGTTGCTATAGCCTGATGATGAGAGCATCCAGCCAGGAATTAAACCTCAACTTTCTGTTTATCTTCCTGTTACTATTTAATTGTTTATATAAAGTAGGTTGACAGGACCTCCCAGAAATGTTTCTGGCATAACCTTTTGTGAAGAAGAGGAATTAAAAAGATTCACATTGCTTCAGGAAAACAAATAACTCAAACCCGTGTTCTTGTAAGACTGGGCTGTTTCTAACTCTTTTCCTCCTCTTCTGTCAATTTTGAAAGCTCTGTGATTTGCCCCTTAAGTTATTCTGGTTTTCTGCATATAAAATGTTTTTTTTTTTTTTTTAAGATCTTATATCAAGGAATATGAAATATATTGCATGTTTCAGTAACACAGGCATAAATTGTTTTAGCCTACTTTTTTGTTTCTTTCTTTCTTCTGTTGTCTACATATACTATTCTGACTTTTATAATCTTCTGTAAAAAAACAGCATATCTACAATTACCAGAATATCCAACATCTTGATTTACACTTTTTTTAAAGTAAGAACTTTGCCAGGTATTTTCAGGGTTGATTACTTGTTTTCAGCATTATCTAGAAGATTAATCTGTATAATACTTTTTGTATAGATAGCTTCTGATTTCCGAAATATAGTTTTTTGATTTTTTTTTCTCAACTGATGCCAAATCAATTAGACATTAATGCCCTAGTATGTCTCTAGACCCCTAGACTGTTTTAGTCAGAGAAACACAAGCTTTTCAAAAGCTTACATATGATTGTCTCCCTATTTAAGGCTCATAATTCTTGTTTACATAACGTAATAATGATGGATAAATAAATTGCTAACATTAGCTTATGATGAAAAAACTTAAGCTACCAGTAATAAACATTTCATATGGTAAGCTGTATAAAATATACCAAATTACTCACTTTCAGGAAAATTTGTGGTAGTCTTCCAACATGTGGTGTTTTCCAAAAAAAGCACAAAAAAACCCCTATGCAATACAAAGATATTTTTTTCTCCTTTTGCAGCATGTATGTTCTGAAACTAGCTATGTAAAGAAAACCATACAAGAAACTGCAAGTGTAAAGGGTAACAGCCCATACTACATTAAGGTGTCAAGATACGAAGGTACTTTCTCCTGGCTTATCTGTGGTGATGGCTACAAAAAAGTCTTCTCACCCTCCCCCCCCCCCCCCCCTTTTTTTTTTTTTTTTTTTTTCTGCAAGCATATGTTATCTAGAAACAGCTGAGCTGGTACAGAAACTCCTGAGCTGGCATATCTTGGGTCTAGAAGAATGAAAATTATGTTTGCACAGCTCTATGCCTGATAACTCCTGCCAGGAAAACAAACACAGACATGAAGTTTCTGTATCCCAACTCTGCTAATAGAATGAACACAGATATAGTATTTCAGTTCAGAGATCCAATACCTGATGTATGCAATGTATGATCCAGGTTTGGTTGATTATATTAGAATAATAAAAAAATATTAGTAATGATAGATACTCTAATGAGGTTATTTAACTAGCAACACCTAAGAAAAAAAATCTCAGATTTTATTAATTTCACTGAAATTTCATCTCTTTAGCTTGAATTTAAGAACAATTGTATTTTTAAAATTAAATATATGTATATGTAATAAATGTATGTTTGCTTAAAAAAAATAAAAATCAGTGTCAATAGATTTTATATGAGTATATGGAAAGTATTAGGAAAAGTTAGTCATATAATAATGATTTTCCCAAATAGCAAAAAGGCAGTTCCGAAGGCTACTATATTTTGTATAACGTTAAGCACATTGTCAATACTAAATATATTAAATCAGTTCATGTATTTTCCACCATCTCAGAAGTGTCTCCTCTTATCTATTTCACAAAGCTCAAGAGTGTGCTTTCAGATAACTGCTGAACTCCACAACAGATAGCGTATTTTATCTAACCACTATCACCTGGTTGACCCATAATAGCTGAATCGTAATGCAGTTGTGGTATGTTCTAATTTTCACAGGTGGGTTTTTTCATTGAATAAAATGCCTTTTGTTGGAAGTCTCTTTAGATATACTAATATAAAACAAACAAACCTCTACATTTTACCATCAAGTTCTTATGCAAAAGAAGGTACAAAAATTATGAGAATGATGTAATCCTGCATTTTGGTTTTTGGGTTGTTTTTTTACATATCATATCATTGTTTGTTGGGTTTTTTTTTAATCTGAAAACTGAATATGGGGATGTTCTGTTTGAGATATGCTGGAAAACGAGAAGGAAAAAACTAGATCAGAATGTCAGAGTGATACATGATGTGACTGCTATTCAGTATCAAAATGGCTATTATTACTGTGATAATTTATTTTCTGACTCTTACCAAACCACATTACATCTAATTCCTATTTATTCTGTGATTCATTGTACATTAATTAATCTCAACATATTTAGAATTTTAGCAGATTTAAACTTAGCAGAATTAGCTTCTGTGATTTTGCTCTTCACCAATACAAAGAAAAAAGTAAAAAAACAAAATTTGGTGGTACATATCATTGATTTCTTACAGTAGATGCATACATGTGCAATAAATTGTGTATGTACAAAATGAGGCAAGTTCACACTGGGAGGAGGAAATTACACAGTAAATTAAAGTGTTCTGAAAGTTTTCTTACAAGGTAACTTTTGCAACTGATGCTTTTGGCAGTCTCTAAGGTACCTTTAATTCCTGCTTCATGTTTTTTAGGTTGGAATTAAGGAAGGAGGAAGGGAAAGAGGGGGCAGTTAAGAAATTAGAACATCAGTGTGTAAGAAATTGATTTCTATTAGTTCTGCCATCTGTCATAAAGCAGTCATGTTTAGAATAGTATTCTTATCCTACAACACCTTTACTTAGTCTAATCTAAAAACTGCTTTGGTGCCTGCAATATGTAACTACCATTGCATATTTGTATGCATGTGCCTCTAACATCCATCATTATTGTGCTCTGTATCGGCACTTAGAAGCTGAACTGGTACAGAGATAGAGGTGCAGAGTTACAGGGGCTGCATAGACACAAATAACTTGTTATTTATTAAGCTACTGAAAAGCCCTCAACAACGCTTTTTTACATTGTTTACTTATCTATTTGTTTCATACTACCTGAATGCTTTCTCAATAGTTGAAACCTGAGTTCAATATGAAAGTGTCATGTCAGAACAGTTGTGAGTCTCACAGTTCTAATACTTCTGTTCCAGTTTCAAAATGTCATTGTATATTTTCTAGAAATGACTGACAGAAACCTTCTATTTATAGACTCGTACAGAGGCAGTATACCTCATCACAGCCCATTTCCTTTCAAATTGCTTGGGAAAATGAATGCTTAAAAATGTGAAGGAATTGCTAAATAAATGATTTTTCACTCTACTAATAATGTTTTACAACACACAATGACAAATACTGCATTTTATCTTTGTGAGTGTAACTGAAATTCAGACTTGTAAAGGGTGTGAGGGGAAAAAATATAAACATGGGTGTTGGTTTAATTTAGAACTGATTGCTCATTAATTTTTAGAATAGTTACCCAAGCTGTCTTCCAATTGCAGGGGAGGCAATTGGCTGCTATCGTAAAACCCTGCTGTGCAGTATTCAGCTCTTCTTTGGTACAATATTTAGCCTTTTGTTCAATGTTTGCATACAAAAAATTATTGAGAAAATATTGCTTAATGAGCTAGTGTAGCTGGATCTAAGGAGTTAGACATTCAGTGTCTGCAAGTGGGTAGCCAGTGTGAACTCACTTGAGTTGTTAGATGTAAAGCATAATAATTTCACACTTTTGATTTGGTGAGGCAGAAACCTCAGACTCCATGGAAATTGAGGAACTGCATGAGTTGCTGATTCAAAACCAAGGATAAGATGTGTAAAGACTAGATTTAATTGTGAGTTACTATTTTGTGCCTCACTGAACCACAAGAATTTGATTTCTGTATTGTGGTTAGGCCTATTTTAGCTTTTGGCTTTTCCTGGTGGCTATATCAGCTGGCAATGTGGACATGATAAACTCTGATGTGTCCTTTCCACTAAGCAGGAATGGAATTGGCAGGAGTGATTTTTCAATCAGGATATGCATTGTACGCTTTCTTGAGCAGGTGGGAACCTTTCTTTAGCTCATTTGAAAAAGACAGGCTATTTGGTGACACATATAATTCTTTCTGTGTTGACTGAGGTTATTCCTTAGCTTGAGTGACAAAAGACTGAATTCTTTGAAGGTCACATAAAGTGTTGAATGATGTAATGTTGGTCATATTAGAAACCAGACCGTGTGACTGAGAGCAGAGCTGCTAACTGTCCAATTCCACTGGTGACCCTGGTTCCATATCATGGGGTTTTTAGCTTAAAAGTATCACAGAACAGTCTGAGTTCATCAGCTTTTACCTTGGCAGGGAAATAAAAAGCAATAGAAAAATTATAGTATGATGTGTGGAATGACAAAAAATCTATTTTTAGATGGGTGTCTGAGATGAAAAAGTAGTTCTGTACACATGCAGAAATGTCAATAGATAACTGTTGTTAGTGAATTATCACGCAGAATGGTGTTTATTTTTGAGAAATAAATGCATCTGAATGTTAGTATTATCATGATTAAAAAACAGCATGCTAGTAAAGCCTAAATAAAGAATACATATGAATTTAAGGGCTGCTGTCCTCCAAGTAATTTCAAGGAGCTTGAGGACAAGGACTTTTTATGTTCTTTTTATATCCCTATTCTGGCAGCAAAGGACAAATTGAGTAATAGGAAACTCATGCCAGTCAAAACCACTTTATTTAGTGTAATCCCTTGTCAAGCTAATGTAAAAGCATACATCTTATTTTAATGGGACTGCCACTGATCTGTCAAATAAAAAGAGTAAGTTTTGCAGCTTAAACATGTTAGTTGTTCTGCCTTGAAGAGGCACCCAAATGTGAGCTATGGCTACTGTCTACAGCCATATCACTAAAGCATCTGACAATGGTCAGAGAAATTAAAACAGATCGACTACCATGCAATCAAGTCAGAATTAAAAGAGTTTTACCTGTTGTGAGCCCTATTATTGTAAAACAAATAGTTTTAAAGGAAGAAATATTCCATAAAGGTATAACATAGAATAATTATAACAGGTACTTTCAACATATGTATGGAATTTTAGTTACTATTACATAAACATAGACCTATGAATTTTGTAGAGAGATATTATACTGCATTAGTTATCTATCTCATTTTTTATATAAGGCATACCATTTTGAGAAATAAATACCATATTTGTGTTTCACCAGTGAAATATTTAATCAAATTTTGAGCACCTGTAATGGATGGGAACCTAGCTGGGAGCTGATTCCCTCCCATGACTGCAAACCATACCAAAGGATATTGTTTGCCACAGTGTATTAGGCAGACTATATTTGTTTGTGTTCATTGTGATTGCTTGTCTGAAAACAGCAGGAAAATATATGTGTTTAGCTGTTCTATGACCTTCATACTTGGCCGCACTGGGGCTACTGGCCTGAATATTCTCAGAGTGGACAACAGTGAGATCATGAGACACCTCACTGTCCCATGAGTAAGCAATTAGAGATCTGGTATAAAGCCAGGTGTTTCGATAAGGTTGTAAAAGTGGGACCCTCTTGTGGCCATGGGAGAAGCCTCATCTATTGGTGGATGCATCGCATAAGAATTTTCCCAGTTACCTGAGACTCCTGGCATCAGCTGCAACAGGGCTTCCCAGATGGAAGTGTGGGCCTGGATTATGATTCACTGGTAGCTGGTGATGTATTTCTTCTTAAACTCTATTCTCTCTATACAGTAATGATCTAATGCATTGCTAACTTTCTTTGATACTTTACTAATATACCTATATCTCTGATTTGCCTTATTGTACATTTACCTAATTCACATTAGTGTGCTTGCTTTTACTGCATGTATTGGCTTTAGTGTACTTGTTTAATAAACTCTGCATATTTTACAGCTGGCGTGTGGTCACTTTGTGGCATACCCTTTCTGTCAGCAGAACAGCACCTTATAAACAAAAGAAACAGACAACCTCTTACCTGTTTCATTCCAGTCACCTATTATCTTTAAGCCTTACTATGTTCCTACCATATTTAGCTTTTTACAGATTAATTCTTCTAATCTGAATGGCTGGTACCAATTCAGAACAAAAATATTGACATCTCATTTTTTATGTCGGAATAATGCCAGCAGACCAGCAACATCCTTTTAAAAAATATACTATTCTCACAGTATCACTATTCTATTCTTTACCCATGGCTGTCAGAGTAGGTGCATAAAGCCATGTTTATGGCTATTATTGATATATATGAAAACATGCTAAACCCTTGTTGTAAAGTACTGTAACTTTACCACCCCAGAGATGTAATGGGAATATTGGGATAGCCTTTAGAGATCCCATATTTGGATGCTTCTCCTGTCCTGTGAACACTGAGAAGTGACATGACACCTTCACTCTACGAATTATTTCAGTCTGCAGGTTTGTCCACATGATCTTGGTTAAATATGAAACCTCTTGTGCAAAGAGTCATTTTAAATTAAAACACAATTTCTTTTTCATGGCATCAGACATTCCCAAACTAGTAGCAAGAGGCCTTTTTATTATGTTGTGTGGTTTGTTTTTTTTTTTTATTTGATTTTTTTACTGGCCAGGCATAAAAGGGGGCATTCCAGATAGGACAGAAATAAAGAATGTCTGTCAAAAGTATCTTTGAAGATAAAATTACAACACTTAATGTGGAAAAGGTAGTGGGTCAAAGGCTTCGGTGTGATGATTTAATGGCATGTTTAGGGAGAAAAAGTAATAACTGTAACCAGTTGAATAGTTAGGCACACATTTTAAAATTTTACTGGGCTTTTGCTGATCAGAAGTAAATTTTTGAGTTTGATATTTGTGATTATCTCATATCCCAGGCAACCACACTTTAATTGTCCTGTTTCTCACACCAGACACCAAAGCCTGATAAACTTATTTCATCCTTCATTTTCTACAATCAGTGCTTCAACTATCATTGCGTGGCTTCTGTCTGTGCTCCTTTATGTGACTGGCTGAGCCAGTGATCCCTGCTCTTCCAATGTGTTGCTGCTTAGATAGATAGAATATTTCATTGTTTGTCCTTTGGAAAGGATAACACTCAGTGTTAACAAAGTCTGTGCTGACTGAAGATTAGTGTCAAACATCATTTCAGTGTAATGATTACAGGGAAGACTGTTCTATCACACTCCTCTGTGGACAGTATTTCTCTATTGTGCTCAACATTTCAATATTTCTATGAATTAAAAAAAAAAAAGCATCATATATGGAAGCAACATTTTAACCTAACCCACATTTTTTTCCTAGCTTGCATTAATAGGCAAATACAGATGAGAATAAATAGGTGAAACTGTAGAGCCAGTAACAGTAAAGACAGTCTTCAGGTACCACAAAAGACCTGGCATACCAGTAATGCTATTATACTTAGCAGATGGGATAAACAAGGAACATTTCGTAAAACATGAAATCAATGACAAAAATGTAGGCTAATCATGAATAAATGGCAAATGGAATAAGATTTCTGTTATTAACAAAATAACACAGGCAGTGTGTCTGCTTTCTCATTAGTATCTTAGACAATAAAACGTAGAACAGCAGCTGAACATACCATTTTGGGAATTATCAATCGTTTTAATCATAGCAGATAAAGAAGTCCCTCAGCTTTGCCTCAGGGTCCATTATTTTCCTAAGCAGTACAAAGTGATGATAGAAATGCTTCTGTCTCAGGTCCTCTTACTTAATTGTAACCACTATGTACCGTATGTATTCTACTGTCTCCAGCTAGGTATTAGTAATACAGAAGCTCCACATGTATTATCCATTGAATTGCACTTCTTCAGGGAAATATAATTTAAATTAAATTATTACATACTTCCTTATGTTAGCAATAAATGAGAGAGAAAAATTAAGTAATCTTTTTTGATACACTAATTCTTTTTAAAACAGGGGTATTCAAAACATGTTAGGATGACATTGAAAGAATTTGTATAATAGAAAGATATTTTCCTAGCCTTAGCAAGGGTCAGTTAAACTCTTTTAATACCACCCATTAATTTCTTTTAATACCATCCTGTTTTGCCATATATTATGTTCAGTTTAGCAGCAATAACCCCACAGAATCTCAGAGTAAAAAATGATAAGTTATATAATCCACTAGATGCTCCTGATTAACCAGGAAATCTTTTTTTTTTTTTAAGAAACCCAAACAATTGAGTGCAAAAGGTACATTAAGTGTCAATTTCTTTATGCACAGTATTGTGGATTTAGATTGGTGCTGGTGTATTGGCACACAAAAAGCTTTCATGACAAAGAAGTTTCCTTGAGAGGTTAGATGTCTGTTAGTATTGGAAAGTGATACACTGCATAGAATCATAGAATCATAGAATAGTTAGGATTGGAAAGGACCCCAAGATCATCTACTTCCAACCCCCCTGCCATGGGCAGGGACACCTCACACTAAACCATATCACCCAAGGCTTCATCCAACCTGGTCTTGAACACTGCCAGGGATGGAGCATTCACAACCTCCCTGGGCAACCCATTCCAGTACCTCACCACCCTAACAGTAAAGAATTTCTTCCTTACATCCAATCTAAACTTCCCCTGTGTAAGTTTGAACCCCTTACCCCTTGTCCTATCACTACAGTCCCTAATGAATAGTCCCTCCCCAGCATCTCTGTAGGCCCCCTTCAGATACTGGAAGGCTGCTATGAGGTCTCCACGCAGCCTTCTCTTCTCCAGCCTGAACAGCCCCAACTTTCTCAGCCTGTCTTCATATGGGAGGTGCTCCAGTCCCCTGATCATCCTCGGGGCCCTCCTCTGGACTTGTTCCAACAGTTCCATGTCCTTTTTATGTTGAGGACACCAGAACTGCACACAATACTCCAGGTGAGGTCTCACGAGAGCAGAGTAGAGGAGCAGGATCACCCCCTTTGACCTGCAGGTCACGCTCCTTTTGATGCAGCCCAGGATACGGTTGGCTTTCTGGGCTGTGAGTGCACACTGCTGGCTCATGTTCATTTTCTCATTGACTAACACCTCCAAGTCCTTCTCCGCAGGACTACCATGAATTTCCTTTTTGCCCAACCTGTAGCTGTGCCTGGGATTGCTCCGACTCAGGTGTAGGACCTTGCACTTGTCATGGTTAAACGTCATGAGGTTGGCATCAGCCCACCTCACAAGTGTGTCAAGGTCCCTCTGAATGGCATTCCTTCCCTCTAGCGTATCAACAGAACCACACAGCTTGGTGTCATCGGCAAACTCAAGGTCCCTCTGAATGGCATTCCTTCCCTCTAGCGTATCAACAGAACCACACAGCTTGGTGTCATCGGCAAACTTGCTGAGGGCACACTCAATTCCATTGTCCATGTCAGCGACAAAAATATTAAACAAGACCGGTCCCAACACCGATCCCTGAGGGACACCACTCGTTACTGATCTCCAACCAGACATTGAGCCATTGACCACAACTCTTTGAGTGCAACCATCCAGACAGTTCTTTATCCACCGAGGGGTCCACCTATCAAATTGATGACACTCCAATTTAGAGACAAGGATGTCATGTGGGACAGTGTCGAATGCTTTGCACAAGTCCATGTAGATGACGTCAACTGCTCCACCCCTGTCCATCACTTTGGTAGCCCCTTCATAGAAGGCCACCAAATTGGTCAGGCAGGATTTTCCCCTAGTGAAGCCATGCTGGCTGTCACCAAGCACATTTCTCTTTTTCATGTGCCCTAGCATGCCTTCCAAGAGAATCTGCTCCCAGATTTTGCCAGGCACAGAGGTGAGACTGACTGGTCTGTAATTCCCCAGGTCATCCATTTTCCCCTTCTTTAAAATGGGGGTTATATTTTTCTTTTTCCAATCATCAGAATCTTCACCTGACTGCCATGATTTTTCAAATATGATGGCCAGTTGCTTTGCAACTTCATTCGCCAGCTCCTTCAGGACCTGCGGATGGATTTCATCAGGTCCCATGGACTTGTGTACATTCAGGTTCTTAAAATGGTCTCGAACCAGATCCTCATATACAGTGGGCCCAAGGTCTTCATTTTCACAGTCCCTGCGTCCGCCTTCCAAGACTCGGGTGCTGCGGTCAGAGCCTTTGCCAGTGAAGACCGAGGCAAAGAAGCCATTCAGAATCTCAGCCTTCTCCAAGTCCTGTGTAGCCAGTTCTCCCGAAAGTTTCCAGAGAGGGCCTACATTGTCCTTAGTCTGTTTTTTAGCCGCTACATACCTATAAAATCCCTTCCTATTATCTTTAACATCCCTTGCCAAGTTTAGCTCCAATTGGGCCTTAGCTTTCCTAACTTGGTCCCTAACTACCCTGACAACATCCCTGTATTCATCCCAGGCCACCTGTCCTTGCTTCCACCTTTTATAAGTATCTTTTTTCCTGTGAATTTTTCTCAGCAGCTCCTTATCCATCCAAGGAGGTCTCCTGGCCCTCCTGCTGCACTTTTTTCTAGTTGGGATGCAACATTCCTGAGCTTGTAGCAGGTGATCCTTGAATATTAACCAAGAGTCTTGGGCCCCCTTGCCCTCTAGGGCTATATCCCATGGAACTTTGCTAAGCAGGTTCCTGAAGAGCCCAAAGTCTGCTCTCTTGAAGTCCAGGGCAGTGAGCTTGCTGCACGCTCTTCTCACTGTCTTGAGGACCTCGAATTTGACCATCTCATGATCACTGCATCCAAGACTTCCCTGGAGAGTCACATTTCCCACGAGCCCTTCCCTGTTGGTCAGTACGAGGTCAAGCAGGGCACCTCTCCTCATTGGCTCCCTTATTGCTTGCAGAAAGAAGTTGTCTTCCACACAATTGAGAAACCTCCTGGATTGCTTGTGCCGGGCCGTACTGTTGCCCCACCAGATGTCAGGGTGGTTGAAGTCCCCCATGAGAACAAGGGCCTGCGAGTGTGAGGCTTTTCCTATTTGTCTGTAGAGTTCTTTATCCACAGGTTCCTCTTGATCAGGCGGTCTGTAACATATCCCCACAGTAATGTGTCCCATCAGCGATTTCCCCTTAACCCTGACCCACAAACTTTCTGTTAACTGATCACCTATCCCCAGACAGAGTTCCATACTCTCCAGCCTATCCCTAACATAAAGGGCAACTCCCCCTCCTCTCCTACCGGGCCTGTCTTTTCTAAAAAGCCTATAACCCTCCATTCCAACACTCCAGTCAAAGGAGCCATCCCACCATGTTTCGGTGATGCCTATTATATCATAGCCCCATAGATGATCTTTGCCTGGAACTTGCATTTTAAATGTCTATATTTCATTTTAAGAGGGAGTCAAGTGTATTGGTTCCTGACTACAGGTTTTTTTAACATGAAGTGCTGAAATATTTATTGCCAGTCTGTGTTATGGACCAATTAATTTGTACAGAACTTTAGAGGACTTGCTTAGAGTAGGTTTTTGCTTTATACTGAGAATTTTGAAGAGGATGTACTCATACTAATCCAAAGGATTAATTCCACAATTCATAAGGTTATGATGTACATAGGAGCAGCCATTCAGATACAACTCTGGCTAGATGCTCAATAAAGTTGTAGTGCTTGTGCTTTTTGAAGGTCTTTTTCCTTCAAAACCTAAATGAATTAAATCTGCTGCAAATGTACAGTACTGTATCTGCCTTGCAAAAATGCAAAATTTTTATGAGTATACATATATAGAATATATTGTACATATTTTATGTACACTCTATGTACATATGCATTCAAACTCATGCATTTTATGAGATAGATGATAGATAGATAGATTATAGATAGATAGATAGATAGATAGATAGATAGATAGATGAATAAAAATATATTCTTCTTGTTGACTAATCCTGCTAGGCAGGAGTGGGCTGATATGAACCTGAGGAGTTTCAACAAGGCCAAGTATAAGGTCCTGCAGCTGGGTCAAGACAACCCCCAGTATTAGTAAAGACTGGGGAATGAATGGATTGAGTCCTTCGCAGTCCATCATCAGCCCTGCAGAGAAAGACTTGGTACTGGTGGATGGAAAAATTAGGTATGAGTCAACAATGTGTGCTTGCAGTCCAGAAAGTCAATTGTATCCTGACCTGCACAGAAAAAAACTGTTGTATGTTAAGCCCAGGGGGTGACCAAACAGCTGCTCACTCACTCCTTCCCTTTTCCCCCCCCTTCCTCTGGGTGGGATGGGAAGGAGAACTGAAAGAATGTAAACCTCACAGGTTGAGATAAGAACAGTCCAATAGCTAAAGTATAATGTAAAACTACTATTACTATGATAATTAAGATAGTGATAAAGGAAATAATGAGAGAATACAAAACTAAAAGGAGAAAGGGAAAAAAAATAAACACAAGTGATGCACAACACAATTGCTCACCACCTGCCAATCGATACCCAGCCAAACTTGAGCAGTGATCTGGGCCTTCCAGGTAACTCCCCCTGATTTATACTATGGGCATGATGTGCTGTGGTATTGAATACCACTTTGGCTAGTTTGAGTCAGGTGTCCTATCTCTGCTTCCTCCCAGCTTCTTGTGCCCTTCCCCACTGGCAGAGCACGAAAGACTGAAAAGACCTTTGCAGGAGGAGCTGTTCATTTTGCCGTACCTTAAACTCTTCAATAAAGTTAATAGCAACATCTGCCTGAAGCAACATACTCAGAAAAATTCTACACAGACTTTATAAGTGTGATTTCCACCAAATAGCATTTGACAAGTTAAAATTGTGGATTTCACATATACTGGAAGGAAAGCTGTTCTGGGTGAGCTGTACTTCTAGGTGTAAGAACAAGGTGGTCAGGTTGAGATCTGACCTAACTCAGTTTTGTAATATCACTATCAGAACCTTTCAGGAGATACTGTCCCTTCTTGCCTGTGAAACATTCCTGGAATTTTCCCTGTCTTCATCTTACTAAGTTTTGTGCTAATTATATTGCTTCAGCTAAGAAGAAGAATTTAATGTGATATCACAGTAAGGATCTTACTCCTTTCAAAGATAGCATCCACAATTTGGTATTTCTCATTACAATCAATGACTATATCTGTCTTTTTGTAAAGGGTGGTATATAGTTCAGCCAGCATAATCCCAGTTCACATGAGCGTTATTTCAGAGAGCATACTTTGATCTGGATAAACTGGATCTGTTCTTGTAGTTTTGCCCTCTGTGTAGTGTCTGAGTTTATTTTTAGAGATGCATCTCTGCCAGCAGTGCAAATAGGTCGAAAAAGCCATCCCATACTAATATAGGAACTTTTCAAATTTTAGTAAATCAATAGCAAGGCATGACCCAGGGTTTGTTTACAGAATGGTACAGGTGTAATTAGCTGAGAGATGTTACTGCTGTCTTGAAGTGCTGCTTTAAAAACATCTTAGTTGAGGGATACTTCTCTTTCGGTTCTACAGATAGAAGGTGGTTTTCAATTTTTTTTCCTTCCCTTAGGACTTTGTATCTCTTTTGGGGTTCTATTTTTTGCTTGTTTGTTTTTTTTCTACTGGGAGAAAATTAATTGTTTCATGCAGGAGTAGATTAAATCCTTGCAAAAACTTACAAAATGGAATTTTCTAGTTGTTATTTCAGGCTGTATGAGTGCAAAAGGACAGACAGAAATGAACTGGGGTATCAGGTTCAGAATGTGAAGGCTGGGAAAAATCCTCTTTATTAGCAAATATTGAATGCCATATTCATTTTTTTTATATATACTTCAGGCTTGAAAGACTGAACAATGAATTTAGGTTTTGCTAGTGTTCTGCCAAATTTCTAAAATGTAATGTGTTCAAACTTGTGGATTAAATAAAAATATGTAATTCCATTAATAGAGGCCTTCTGATTTGCTTAAGGACATGCAGTAACAAAAGCCACTTAGGCAATTGCAATTTGTTATAAACTGGATATAGGCAGCAGAGAAAGTTTCTTTAAATTAAATCCTTGGTTTGTTAAATTAAGTCCACATGTGATTAGATATTTTTATTGAATTATGGAGCTGTGAGAGAAACTTTTTATTTGAGCTTTGTTACCAGGAAGGTAAAAATCCTGGCTTCCACAATTTCAAGGACAAAGCAAAGCATAATCTTTTCATTTTCAGGATATTTTTAAGCTAAAGAGGGTCACATCATTTGTATGCTGACATCTTCCTTATTGTTTTCATTAAAGAAAGAAGAATGAGAGTCTGGAAATCTTGAGCTGCACCTGATAAGAAATTTTTGAAAGATGACCCCAACCTGTGAAGAATGATTTATGAAATCATGGTTTTCATTATTAGACTTAGTGCTGACTCTGTTGTTTTTGATTGATATGCCTGGAGTTTATAGGCTTCATTTTCTTGTCTAAAGCAAAGAGCAAGGGCATTGGAATTTTAGTATAGAACAAAGTTATCTAAAAGACATCCAGGTGCTGGAACAGGTATCACTGAGGATAAAATGGCTACAGAGAAAAAAATACTCATACTTTTAAAATTACTATATAATGTATGTAAAGGTTAAATTTTAAACCAATCTTTAGGGATAACAATATTTGAAAAAAAAAGAACAATTTACTTTTTTTGTATACAATCACTGAATGTAAGGTATTCCAGATAATTTGATCCCCATCTATATGTATGTCACTACAAGCAAAAAGATAACAAAAAAAAAAAAACTCTTAAAATCCAAGGAAAAAAAAACCAACAAAAAACCCCCCAAAAAACAGGTGCAGAAACTGCAAGGAAAAATAGTATAATAGCCATATTTACTCATATTGTCATATGTGTGTTACATAAACTGACAATATTTTGTTTACCTCTTCTACTGGGTTTACAGAGCTATATGACTGCAGTTTAAGATACTGAAGATGTCTAAACTGAGTTGAAAGCAAAATATGTCCTATATTAAGGTATAGTTTAAATTTCATAGATAGCTCACCCATCCCATTATCAATGTCCAGGTAAATGAAGCTGTAATTTTTCTCTCATTTTTAAATGCCTAAATTGTCAGGGGAATAGTTCTCGGTCAGGGGGCAGGAGATGGGGAGAGAGAGAAGGTTACTTTGTCAGGACAGCTGAGGGAGCAAAATGATTAATGCATTTTTATGAAATTAAATTATTGATTTAGAATAAAATATAATTATGGAAAACAAGATAGGAACATGTACTTCAATACTATTTACTATGGTTGATATTATGGTCCTGTTTGCTGATAGTTCTTGTGCAAGTTAAATTATGGGGGAACATAACACCCTAAAGGAATGATGATACTGTAACTCCCCTATCAGGGTCCACAATGTATTATTAATATTTTGTTTACTTGTGATACTTAGGTTCACAAGTTCTGATATACATGTCACCTGTTACTAAGCATCATAGTAGCTGAGGCAAACAACATTGGAGTTTTCAACCTCATCTACTTGCAGTAAAAAAACCCCAACACTTTACTGCACAACCTATTGGAAATGAGCAAGGAGGACAAGTAAGCTAGATGCAGAATGAAACTACTACTGTAGCCAGAACACATTATCATGCATCAGTTACACTGCTGTAACTGACAATGAACTTAAAAGGTACGAATACCTGCATTTGCCGTGGCCTAAGGGCATGCAGATGTTTACTTAACCACACATGTGCTTTGGCTCACCGGTATTTGTAAAACCTTGCTTGCTTGATCATATACTGGCTTAGCCCTAAGTAAGACTCCTTGCACCAGTAGAAGTTAAGGTGCATATACCCACCTAAAAAAGAAAAGAAGGCAATAAGGGAGATGTGGAAAGATTGAGAAAGGAAAAGAGGTTCTTCTGATGAGAGGATTCTAATTCTCTTCTTTACTTATACTCTTTGATCATATGTCTGAATACTATGTGCATAGTGGCTTTTAGACACCAAACCAGTAATAATTCTGTTATTACCATCTACTGTGCAGTGATAGCTTCATGCTGTAAGTTGAATAAACCACAATCTGAGCTACTGATTTTTTTTGAAAATAAGACATGTTTTACTCTACACTGCAATGTTCATACAGTGTCACCCCTGTTACAGTAAATTTCAATATGAATAAAAGAATCCTAGTGTATTTTTAGTATGTGGAAATGTTATACTTTTGAGAGGTTCAGGTTTTGTTAAACTGATATGAGGAAGTTCTTACTCTGAAATGTCACTGATAATAATTAGACTATTGCAACTGACTCTTTTTAGCACAGATTCCAAACAGTACCCATAATTGCAGTGCTAAGCACAGTAGAAAATATTCATTATACAGTAGTTGTGTGAGTGGGGAATTGATGAACTTCAAGAAACTGAAGATATGTTCTTGACAGCTCAGTTAAACATCAGGAATATTTTAGATCATTAGAATGATAAAATGCACCATTTTTCTAGTGCCTGTTTGGGTTTTATTGATTCAGTGGTTTGTGACAATTGCTTAAAAATAAACAGACATATTCAGTTGTGTATTTTTGTTCTGTTCTGTTTATATGCATGAATTTTCTATTAGCGGATTCAGCATACAGTACAGAAAATTTATTTCAATAAGGTTTTGGATTTTTTTCTGGTGCCTTTTATTTATTTGTTTGTTTGTTTCAATTGGAATGAGCTATACTGAACTGTATTCAGTATTGGGTAGTAAAAGTTTACACTTCATTGTAATCTACAGTTTGGTTGATGGATAAAATATTTGGGGACCATAATAAGGCAGCTTTCTTGATGGTTAGCTGCTAATATAAAACTGTCACTGGGCTTGAAAATCTACTCCATTCCTTTTAAAGTAATTGAGTACGCAATTTTGCTGATTCTTAAACAGTATCTCCCAAAAAAATCTTCCTTCTAATACCAAAGTCACAACTCATGGATTTTTGATCTCATGAAGGTTTGTACACAGGAATTTAGACAGATCCATTTATAAGACAACTCCTTCTGCAGAACAATTTATTTAGGCAAAAGATGTTTGATTAGCAGGGTTTAGGGAATTTGTCTGATTCATTAATTCCCATCTACTGGGTTTTTTTTTTTGCATGAAGCAGACTCTTGCTTGTGTTTTCATTACGCATGAAAGTTCCACCACATTCCAAAAAAAAGGAAAGCCTCTTTTAACAATTTCAATAACAGTTCTGTCAAGTTTGAGTAGAAAAATGTGGTTTCAGAGATATGACAGTCACTTTTTTTTTTTATTTATAAAGTTTAGTGTGTGGATTATCTCTTTATGTCCTAAATTATTACTTTAAACTGACTGAAACTTGGTAACTCACCTGAGAAAGCAGAGAATCCATTTGTTCATGAGTTTAATTTTTTATTTATAGATCTGTAAAATAGCAGCACATGTATTAATTTCCTGTCATGGAAAAAAGAGTGTTTCTCAATTAATTCTAAACATGAAATATGCCAAGAGATAAAATAAACCCATCCAAAAAGATATGATAATTATTTTTTCAGAAGTGGTTGTTTGTTGTTTTTTTTTTTTTTTAATATGATCTAGTTTATCTTTTTTTAAGGAACTTTCTGGGACCTTCAAAATTTAGTTTAGGGTTGTTGCAGAGTTGAGAAAGATATGGTCATTATGCAAAACATATATAGACAAATTGTGTGTCTTTATAATACCCAGGTAACCAGCTTTCTTCACCATTGGGCTGGAACATAGTATGTTCTGTTCTTCAAAAAGATTGGAAATAGAAAATAGTTCCATAAGTCAAGGAAAGTATGTCCATTATTAAAAACTATTTATGAAATTCAGAAATCCTGAATCAGTTCATGTTTTATGAAATTGCAATTGCTAAAGTACAGTTCTGTGCTGAATCTGTTGGAGGAAAATTGTAAGTAATGGCTTGATAAAGAAGTGATTGTTCATCCAAGTACTTATCTTGAGATACTTTAGGTATCTCAAGATACTTAGATACTAAGTCCCAGACTGAGGAAATTAATTTGCCTGGCATGTGAAACAGGCATTTAATAGCTAGATGTTGTTGCTTTTATTATTTGACCTTGGAGACTAAAAATCTATTGAGACTTCAGGTATACACACAGCCTAAGAGAATGTACTAATGATTTAGGGACAACGTCTTAGCCACTACTTGGGGACAATTCACGATGACAGGGGATAAAAATTCAATCAAGTTCCTGATACTTACATCCTCTTCAAGTATTTTCCTTTTCTTTAAGTAGAAATTTTGATCCATGAGGAACCCCAAGCAATATCTTTGTTCTTGTTATGAATATAAATTAAAAGAGAAAAAAAAATCTCTAATGAAAGATAAGTTTTCATCCCTGAAAGATTTTTTTTTGTATATATATGCTACTGGTAAATATAATAAAACAATAACTAAATATTTCTAGTTGTGCTGTTCATCAAAAAGAAGCAGAGATAGAATGTGTTTTGTTCAATTAGCAATTTGAGTTAGTCCTTTCATAATCTGCTTCTGACACCTGCTTAAACAGAAGCTGAGTGTAATCTAGAAGTAATTTTCCTACACAGTCTTTTGTACTGTGAAGAAAAGCATGAAACCAAGACCTTCTTTTATATAGATGAGGAGCCTAGGGAGAGAAATACTGTCATGTCATACCAGGAAGATAAGCATGAATGTCACAGATTTAAACATAAGCCTGTCTGGCATTTTATAATCTTAGAAAAACAGAACTTGTATGTAAAATATGGATCAAAGACAAAGCAGGTTATTAATTTAACAGAAGTTAGAAATTCCTGAAAAAATGGAAATGTAATCTAGAATTATCTTTCTGATTATGCTGTATTACCAGGATGGGATTCTGCCTTCAAAATGAATGCTATGTAATCATACTGAATCATTCAGTAAAAAAATAAGTACAGACCCATACGTGACAAGTTGACACAAAGACTCCTAGACTAGGTTTCAGTGCTTTTCTCAGTAATCTTGATCAAACCAGAGAAACTAAAAAAAAAAAAACAAAACACATTTTAGTATTAGGAGAAATCTCTCATTGCTTAAGTCCAAAGTTCCAAACTAAGGGTAAGAATTTGCATAGAATAGCTTGAATCAAGCTATTGGCTAATGTGTTCTTGACATTTTTATAATTTTTTTTTTACTGAAAGTTGGGATTTTATTCTAGAGATAAAGGAAACAACTACACGTTATAGCCAGTGGTTCTCATATAAATCCTGTACCAGCCTGAGCTTTGAATATGTGTCATTTATTTTGTTAATTTAAAAAAAATATGTTCCCACTTTTATTGTCTTTCTACTGGCAGTTATTTTATATACTGCTGTTTTGGTTTAAGCCCAGCCAGTAACTCAGAACCATGCAGCTGCCCACTCACTCCCCTCCATCCCTTCCTCCTCCAGCTCCCAGAGGGATGAGGAGGAGAACTGAAAGAATGTAACTCCCTAGAGTTGAGATAAGAACAGTCCAGTAACTAAGGTATAACACAAACCACTGCTGCTACTACCAATAATAATGACAAGGGAAATAACAAGGGAAGAGAACACAACCACTTATCACCCGCCAACAGATATCCAGGCCACCCTGAGCAGTGATCTAGCCCTTCCAGGTAACTGCCTGTCGTGGTTTAAACCAAGCCGCAGAACTTGTTCACTCACTCCTCCCCTTGCTCCCCCAACTCCCGGAGAGTTGGGGAGGAGAATCCAAAGAATGTAGCTCCCACGTGTTGAGATAAGAACAGTTTAATAACTAAGGTATAGCATAAATCACTACTGCTACTACTACTACTAATAATAATAATGATAAAGGAAATAACAAGTGAAGAGAATACAATACCTCACCAGCTGCTGACCCATAACTCACCCCTCCCCCCCCCACCCAACTGAGCACCCACTGATATGTCCTCCAACTCCTTGAGCACTAGCTCTTCCCAATAACTCTCTGTTACATCCTGGGCATGACGTACTATGGTATGGAATACCTCTATGGCTAGCCTGGGTCAGGTGTTCTGTCTCTCCTTCCTCTCCACCTCCCCTCCTCCCTGGCAGAGCATGAGACTCAGAAAGTCCTTGGACAAACCAAACATTTGAGCAGTAACTAAAAACATACTTGCTATCAGCACCATTTCCAGCCCAAAAGTCAAAACATAGTGCTGCACCAGCTACCAAGAAGGAGAAAAAATGACTGCTATTGCTGAACCCAGGACACTGCCCCCAGTTTATATATTGGGCATGACATGCTATGGTATGGAATACCCCTTTGGCTAGTTTGGGTCTGGTGTCCTGTCTCTGCTTCCTCCTGACTTCCCCTCCTCCCTGGCAGAACATAAGACTCAGAAAGTCCTTGGTCAGAGTAAACATTGCTGAGCAGCAACTAAAAACATCGGTGTTATCAGTGTTGTTCCCAGATTGAAAGTCAAAACCATAGCACTGTACCAGCTACTAAAAAGGAGAAAAATGATTTCGACTGCTGAACCCAGGACAACTGCATCAACCTTTACATCTTATCTGTGGTAAAGCAAGTGGGAACCCCATAAAGCATGTCCAGAAGTAGCTTAAATATACAATACAAAGTTATGTTGCATAGAGGGAAAGAAATGCTGTGCTGACTTTAAAAGGGAAGGGCCTTCCACATACAGGAAGTTGGATATCTGAGATGACTGTAAATCTCAGACAAAAATTAATGTATAAACATTTGCACTTCTGTCTGCCTGTGTCCCATGCTTCTTTATTTTTATGCTTTCACAGTTCTTTGAAACTCATATTTATTAGAATTTTGACTACATGATGTTAGTAGTGAAATGAGGGAAGATAATAAATATTGCCACTTATAGTTACTTCTCAGTGTCATTTGAGAATGACCATGGCGGGACAGCCATGAAACAAGTAATCCTTCTGCCTCCCCTCTGTACTGCTGCCTGAATAGGGTTAGTCTTGGGTTGTCCAGAATTTACTATCTTACCAAGTTTCTTGACATCTCTTGACATCTTTGCCCATGTTGATGTCTGCAGTATCTGGCTCACTTCTTTGCTGTGTGAGTATATATGGTTTTGGGACACAGGATATATAACTTTTGGAATCCAAAATATAATTCTGAGTATAATTTAGCAATATGGTCTTAATAATTACCAAATCCTACACTAGATTGCCCGTGTTAGAGCAAAAATACTGAGAACAAACCAAGAAACTTTAACTTGAATAGTGTTTGCCCATTGAGCTCTGTAAATGAACCAAATTTAAAGTCTGTGCACCATTTTCCATTAATTTGACTACAACTGCCCAAAAAAAGGAATTTCCCTTATGAGGAAAAATCTTTTTCTACATTCTGGATCAGTGAATGTTTCCACTTTTTGTGTCAGGGGAAATCTTGTTTAAGGGAGAATGTAAGATTTTATCTTTATTTACATAGACTTTTTTGGTTCCAGAGTCAGTAAACCCTGACTGTAAATTGGAAGCTATGTCTCAAGATAATACATGCATCTGAAGATTTAACTGGACTTTAGTCATTACTGTAGTCATTTATTTGCAAAAGTAATTTGCCTTAATTTCAAAGGTCTGCAGAAATTCTCACCATTGTAAGAAAGTTCAGTTAGTCCAAACTTAAGCTCTTCCACAATTTATTTTCATTTTATCTGAAAAGCTACATGTTGAGGGGATCAGTCCAGATATTCAGCGTGCTAAAAGTAATCCATGTTGGAGAAGGAATTTACCTAGCCAAAATAATTAAAAGCATGCTGCGAAGCAGGGAAAAGAATATCTGTGTACAAAGGGAGGTTCTAAAAAAATTATTTGACTGTCCAGCCCTGATAAGTAGACATCCTGAATTTTTAAAACTGAAAAAAATCTTCTATGACTTAAGTACATTTTGCCTTGAGGAACTTCAGTCAGTTTGAACCTGAAATGCAGTCCAGGGATGAATATTTAATTTTCCTTTCCCGTAAGTGAAGTTGAATCACTTCTACAAGTCTGTGGGTGACAAGTTTCAAATTTCAGCTTAGGCAGGCAATCATCAGAGAATAACATTACAGCAGGGCAAAAAGTTGGTGACTCAGTAATGACATTTTAATATTACAGAGCAGTAGTAAAGAGATCTGCAGTCCCTTGTGAAAGCTTCTGTTGACTTACTAATCAATATCATCATAACAAGCAGCATATGTAAAATCGTACAAAGAGTCAGCGCCTGAGGATAATGGAAAAATGCATCCCTCACATTTTCCTGGGTTTGCAGTTTATGGCTTTTTTCTTTATAAATGCTTCAGAGCAGTACTATTTCAAACTGCAGCCCAGACACAAGCACTGAAGACCCCGTGATCCACTCTTGGGACTTTCACACTTGTGGTCAGTATTACTCACATTTATCTCAACCTCAAATTAGTTTTCTCTGGGGTATATCCTTACATTGCCTAGGGTTAGGGTCAGAACAGGGTTGACCACCATATTGTTGCAATTAGTATAATGGAACCTGCTAGCCAAGCACTGATCTTCACTGCTGTCTTCAAAGTCTGAACCTTCATTAACCATATCTGCTTTCTAGATCTAGAAAAGAGTGGTGAAAAGAAAAGGGACCCCTGCCTCTGGGAAAAAAAAAGATAAATGAAAACAAAAGAGTTTGAACTGAAGCAGAGCAAGAGCATAGAGTCATAGTATCATACAGTCATTGAATCAGAATCACTGAACAGTTTGGGTTGGAAGGGACCTTTAAAGGTCATCTTGTCCAATCCTCCTGCGATAATCAGGGGCATCTTCAACTAGATAGGATTGCCTAGAACCCTGTTCAACCAGACCTGTAATGTTTCTAGGGATGAGGCATCTACAATCACTTTGGGCGACCTGTTCCAGTGTTTCACCACTGTTACAGTAAAAAATTTCTTCCTTTCATTCTGTCATGATTTTGGCTGGGATAAAGTTAATTTTCTTCCTATTAGCTGGTACATGTGCTGTTCTAGATGGAGTTTCGTGAGGGTAGATTACAGGGGCAAAGTCACCTCTCAACCTGCTGCCTATGCTTCTTTTGCTGCAGCCCAAGAAATGGCTTTCTTGGCTTCAACTGCCCATTGCAGGCTTATGTTGAACTTTCCATCTACCAGTGCCCTTAAGTTTTTCTCAGGGCTCCTCTCAATCCGTTATCTCCTGACCTATATTGATACCAGGGGTTGCCCTGACCTGACCCAGGTGCAGGACCTTGCACTTGAGCTTGTTGAGCCTCATGAGGTTTGCATGGGCCCACTTCGTGAGCTTGTCCAGCTCCTTCTGGTTGGCATCCCAGCCTTCTGATGTGTCAACTGCACCATTCAGCTTGGTGTCATCTGCAGACTTGCTGAGAGTGCACTCAATCCCACTGTCTATGTCACTGATGAAGATACTGATACTGAGCAGTACTGGTCTTAGCACTGACCCCTGAGGGTCCTGGTGGTGCAATATTATGGCATAAATCTAACAATGACAAGCTGTTATGGCAAAATAATTACATAATATCTTAGTTATTCAGCTGCGATGTTGCAGTTCATCTTTAGCAATCACAAAAGTGCATAAATGTTTTTTGTGTTTAATAAAATAACAATGACCTTATTATATCTTATGAGTTGTTATAAAACAATATTTCTATCTAAACCAATGAAAGCTCAATAAATTACATTTTTAAAATTTATATAGAAATGCATCTTTAAATAGTTTTAAATTAGTATCTCACTTACTGCCAGCTTAGTTCCATTTAGTTTCATAAACAGTATCTTGTCTGAATACATTTATTTGCATACAGAGATTTGTGTGTGAGTGCATGTGTGTGTTGGGGGGTAAGCTTATATGCAGGTTTTTTTTTTTAATATTTTCCAAGGGATTTCCTTGTGATTTTAAACAAGTTTTGATTTTTTTCCTTTTTTTCCTTTCGTTTTAACATGGATCTTTGAACTACTTATTTAGATAAAACTTCTATGTGTGGAGTTTGCTGGTTCACCCAATGATAAGGTGGCTTCCTAATTAAGATACCAAATGTAGACGACTCTCAATACAATGGATTGTGGGTGCTTCACAATAAGGGAAAATGCACATAACCCAAAAGGCAAACAGAGCAGAAACAAAATGCTGGTGTTAATTTTAATACTTTTTAACAAACGTGGGAGATGACAGTCCTCAATATACAAAATCCTTTTCAGATTATAAGTTTCAACATAGCATTAGTTTTAACTCTAGCAGAAAGATGAATACATGAGTAAATCTATGGAGGCTTTTAAATATTATCTTTGATAGGATTTATAATTCCTTTTGGTATTTCTTACTAAATCCTGTTGGTCAATTTTGTACTTCAAAGGAGTCAGGTTTCCTATTAATAAATGTATTGAGATCATGATCTGCATTACCTCTTTGATGGGTAAGTACCTAAATAAAGAAAACAAAATGGAATATCATTTTTGCCAAAGGGATGTAAGAAGGCAGAGGCTTCTTGTTGTGGTAATAATTAAACAGTCACTGAAGGGTGAATACTATTTTCACTGAAGTGAACATATTAAAATATTGGTAACATATCCTTGAAATACGTACTGCAGGGACATTGGTAAAATATAATTTTAGAATTAATTAATAAGACAATCATTAAGACTTTTGATCTTTAGTATGTTTCTAGACATTTTCTTCTACTGAGGCTAAGAGGAGCTTCAAACAATATTCTGTACCTTCAAAACCCCAAATCAGGAAATTTGTATTAATATTGTCAATTTCTGGGACTATGCTGTTGCAGCTGGAAATACAGCATTCCAATCTCCTTTGTCTTCAGATTAAAAAGTATATGCTATTACGATTTTTCTATTCTATTTCTTTCTATTGTTTTACTTTGCCACTTCATTTTATTTTCTGGTTAGGTATCAGTTACACGTACTCTGTAAATGTACTCAACAACATAAAATCTGCTGCATTTCCTCGGTTGTTGGATTGCTCAAAAATGGCTTTTTTGAGCTTCTGCCATTAAGTAGATGGGAATAAAATCCAAGTCATACACACCTTTACCATTTCAGAAGCTGTCAGTTTGTAGGTAGCAGATGAACTGCTGTATGCAGTTTTTTTAACTTAGTGTTTACGATAGTCCGTTCTTGAGTTTTTCAGCTTTTACTGGTAGAATGCTCTTGGCCCCAATGAATACAATACATTTGTGTTGAGTTAGGAACTGCAATATCTAAGCGTATTTTAAAATCAAATTAGAAGTGCAAATATCATCCAGGTATTGATCCTGATCTCATTCCACTAAAACTATCAATTTAATTTTCACTGATTTCAGTTGAAGAATACTGACCAAGATTCTTATTTTGTTCCATACTTTGCACAGGAAAGGATGGGCTAGTGTAAAACAGGCAAATTTATCTCATAAACAAAAAAGGGCAGAAATAATTAGCTTATATAAATGGGAGTATTGCCAGAAAACAGTATTCTATTCCTAGCTAGTCTCTTTAATTGAATTTTATTTTTCCATCCAAGAGAATTGAATGGAATTAGTACATATTACATGTTTGCATTATATTACCATGCACATATATATATGTATCCATCTCAGCTATAAGTAATCGTTTTGTGCTTCTACCAAATCCCCAAGTGCATTCACAATTACCCTAATGTGGAAGGTACTGCTACAAAGTAGGATTTTGAAAAATAAACTAACAAACCAACAAAAAAAAAAAAACCTGGCGTAAAAATGATGTTACCATAAGTTCCTTGTAGTGCAGAAGTCTGTAGGACAAGGGGTAATGGGTTAAAACTTAAAGAAGGGTGGTTTAGATTGGATATAAGGAAGAAATTCTTTACTGTTAGGGTGGTGAGGTACTGGAATGGGTTGCCCAGGGAGGTTGTGAATAATCCATCCCTGGCAGAGTTCAAGGCCAGGTTGGATGACGCCTTGGGTGGTATGGTTCAGAGTGAGGTGTCCGGGCCCATGGAAGGGGGGTTGGAACTACATGATCTTAAGGTCCTTTCCAAACCTATTTTATGATTCTATTCTATGATTCTATATCATGGAATACGAGTATCAGTGCCCAGACTATGTCTTAAAAGACACTAAATTTGTTTTTTATTTTTCTTCAAGCAAAGAATGTGCATTTCTTTACTAAAACTGGAAGCAAGAAAAATCAGTAGCACATTATGCTAAATAAGGTTCTTAATTTTGCATGTATCTGTTATCGTGAAACTACTTGGATTAGAAATTATAGGAAACAAATAATGATCTCAAAGTTAGGTAATGAATCTTGAGAATTTTGTGTGGCATTCCAAAGAAGTTCCTCAGTCCTTGCTATGTGTTAATTTAACAGTTTTAGCTATAGTCTGTTACCAGCAACAATATAGAACAAATGTAAAATTCAATGGATTTACATTTTTCATATGGAATGTTACTTATTTGTTGTCAAATTAAGATCAGAATGAGAATTTTGTATATCTGTCTCCCCTGCAAAGCTGTGGATTATGTCTGTAAGAGAGCTATAAACAAATTCATAACAGCTCCTATATTTGGTTGATTTAATGGCAGTTCTGAAGTGCAAATTGACTCGTCTGGTCCTGTTACCTTGAAGTTTTGCATTTTTGTGAGTGCCCAGACTTACTTAGGGTCCTGCAGCAAACAATTCTGTATCTCTAGTAACTATGATTTGCTTTACGGCTGGCCAGTTGTGTTGAGAAAAGCAAAGAAAATGAAAATCTTTTGTGCGCCACAGGAGGGGGACAGCTTGTTTCCATAATCTCTTGACCTTCTAGTCTGATCTTGTGTTTTCAGCCTTTTCAGAGCAATTTATGTTTTCAAGGCATTTGCATAGCTGGCCTCCTGCAGGCCTCTATCCCTGGTTTCTGATCTGAATGTGTTCTGCTATTTTGAGCACTAAACATTTTAAAATTTTATAATTCTGACAAGCAACTAGAAACACTATGATGAAAAATATATTTTTAAAGCTATTAAGTACTTACTGTGTACATATCCTATATTTCACTTATCATTTGACAGCAGAATAATTGCAAAATGAACATTTAGTTTGGATTGAGGACAATATAAGCTAGAATAGCTGTGGGTGGGAAGAAAGACAGGCTTGGTGGTTCATCCTTTGCAGTATGCCAAAATAAATAAATAAATTTACCATGCTGACAGTATTCACGATGTAACAATGGTACTTCCTTGTTAAATCTTTATGCCTGACCTTTTATAGCACTTGCTGTATGACAGGTTCCTGAGACTTGGGCGACTGAAAGCACCCTTTGGAGTACTAGTTGGAATATATATTATTCATTGACTATTAGACAGCATAGTAGCTGTACCCCACCCTACCTCCCTTCACTAAGTTTCTAAAATTGGTGTTAGTTAGATGACTTATTTGAGCATGAGCTTACGCATTTTGCTGGATCAGCAACACAAATATTTATCAATTATTTAATTATATTACATAATAGAAACTTCACAAATATTTATGAATAATATTTCCTTCAAGACTTCATTTAATAGCAGTTTGTGAATACATATGTTTGCTATATGGCCAATTTTATTTTAAGAAAATAGTCAGGGATGTTTTGGGGACTATACAAAACAAAGAAAAACACAGTCTTTTGAGTTGCCCAGAAAAGAAGACTTGGAAACCTCTATAGGAAGTCAGCCCCAAGATTACTTTTAGCTTGAAAATTGTATTTTGCACAAAATATTTCTCAATTCAAATGTTTTGAAATTACTATACCCTAAATATATGTATTTCTAACCTAAATGTAAATTTCATTGTTTTGCCAGTTTTAGTGTCAAATGTAAACTCAAAAATGTTTCTTTTAATTTCAGGTCTGAATAGTTCAGCTCCTTCTAATGAGGTGGGCTATGTGCCTCATTAATGTAATTGCATTGCTATTCTGCATTATTATCTTCAGCACTAGGCTGTTTTCCAGCAACAATTGTTATACAAGTCATATTAATTTGTACATTTTCACTGCCCTAATATTCCACTGAGATGCTACTTTAATTAAAACATGACCTTATTATTCATAACTAAATGTGAAGCATAACCTTTTATCCTCAAGGAGTGTCATCAAAGGTTGTATCTTAGTTCTGCATCCGATCAATGACTGTCATGCAGGATGAAGCTCCTATCATCTGTGAATGGCACCCGATGGTAATTTATAACATTACCTGCCAACTCATCTATCTTTAGAGACATACTGCAGTCATTCTCAACCTGCCTCAGATGCTTTCATTTAGCATTGCCTAACCATCACTTCACAATGATAGTCAGGAGACAATTCATAAAATCAGAGTGAATTACCATGTTTATATGTATCTGAGTTTGAAAGGCAGTAAGCAAGTCTCTGAAGGCTGAAATAAGTTTGTATATGCTGTACCATCAATTTGTTTTGTTATTGCACCCGGAGGGGAACCACGTTTGTTTTAAAAGGTGAGCAGTTCTGCTTCAGAGTAAGGAGACTGTGAAACAAAACTGAATGGTCAGATGTAAGAGGAAGAGTGAATGGAATGCCCTGTAATAAAAATAGACAGCCTCAGGTCAGTATAAAAGTTCATTACCATGTTAATTTAATATACAGTAAGAAAAACAACAAATGAAGTAGATATTGTCATTTATGAATGTTAAGTAAGGATATTTTTACCAACAAAAGACACTTTTCCAAGAATTAAAGCTCTTGACTGGAAACCCCTACCTTTTCCATAGATGATGTTTCTATCTGCATCACTGTATGTGGTCCATTCAACAGGTAGTTCTGCTTAAAAAAATGTCATTTTATTAAATTCTTTTGTTTGCTTGTTTTGCTCATTGTTTAGCACCAATTGATTACTGTCATAGCATTTAATAAGACTAGGTCTAATCAAAAGGTCAATTGACAATTACTGTTACTCTCTGGTACTGTTTAACTCATATGGCAGAATGCATGCAGCTCTAGAGCTAAGCATTTCAGTAACTTTTGCAGCTGTGAAGGCATTCTTACTTTTATCCTAGCACTCACCATTTCTGTCAGACCATCCAGAATTAAATGGTATTTTGCTTTTTTGTAGCACAATTAAATAATATTACAGAAACTTCAGCTTTATACACTTGTAAGGCAATAAAGTTTTAATGTTGGAGGCCTAGTATAATTAGAGGGCTCAGTAAATTGCATGTTGTAGAATATCTAAGCCAACTTTAAATTGACTGAAACTACAGAAAAAACACAAGAACATGTGCTAATAAAAATAATTGAGATTTTCTATTGCAAATTAAATTAATTTTTATAGAAATCCATTAATTTTTAAAATAAAATGTCAAAAATTACAATGAAGAAACATTGCATTCCAAATGATTAAAAATAAGATTTGCTATTTCTATCCATCTCAACAAAAGGAAAATATTCTATTTCGATTCAGTAATTCACATAATACGCATTATACCAGCTATTCAAGAAGCTATTTCCAAATTTTCCAAATTGTTTCTCTTTTTTGCCCTTTTGCCTCTACTTTTTGGAAGTATTTCATTTCTTACACAGCCTCCCACTGTTGTAAAGCATGAAATGGCATTAGTATAGCATCACTCCCTAAGCAAAAAAAAGGAAAATGAAAACAAAACCAAACCCCAAAAGCTCCACATAGGTAGATGTTAATAAAAAAGAGTAATCATGTGTTTAAACAATTAGTATTGTACAGCTTAGAAGTGATTTATTAAATTCTTTGTATGGGAGTTAAACCAAGTTAATTCTGCTGTGAGAATGACCTATGGATTAGTATTATGCACCAAAACACTGCACTTTGTCATTACCTTTGCTTAGCTTTCTTTTAATCTGCAAAGCATGATTTACCTGGAATGTTTCACATTCTTTTTATTGTATCTGTTTCAGAGTAGTTTGCTAGTTAAGAAGGAAAGTATTTTTTCTTTCTTCAAGGCAGAAGTTTTCTGTATCTTAGGAGTATGTAATTTTGACAATGTACTTCAGAACAGAAGAGAAAAATAGTTATAAAGCATGTTCATGTCCTAAGAACTGGCTTTAAAAGTGCTGTGCCAAGTTCCATAAAATTCCTCCCAGTTTGGTGTCACCCACAGACTTGATGAGTTTGTACATCTTACTTGTTTGGACATAGTTGTTTACCTGAGACACATATAATTAATTGATAGAATCATAGAATAGTTTGGGATGAAAAGGACCTTAGGATCATCCAGTTCCAAGCCCTCTGCCATGGGCAGGGACACCCACCACTAGACAAGGCTGCTCAAAGCCCCTCTCAGCCTGGCCTTGAACACTGGCAGGGATGAGGAAGGCACAGCTTTTCTTGTCAACTTTTTCCAATGTTTCGCTACCCTCACAGTGAAGTGGGTTTTTTTTTTGTTATATCTAATCTAAAGCTACCCTTTTTCTATTTAAAGCCATTACCCTTCGTCCTGTCACTACACGCCCTGATAAAAAATCCCTCTCCAGCTTTCCTGTAGGTCCTCTTTAGGGACTAGAAGGCTTCTCTAAGATCTAAAGTAAAAAAAACTTAAGAAGGGGAGGTGTGTGTGTGCATGTTTCTACATATTTTTAGAATTCCTTGGTGGTTTGAGGTTAACTAACAAGCATAGAACATTTAAGAGGCAAGCATTTATTTTTTCTCAATAACTTTTAGAAATTAAAGGATCATGAAACTTCCAACATATGCCATTCAGATTGCAGTTACGCATTGCAACACAGTTTTTCCACCTACACAGCAGAAATCAGTGTTTTACAGGTCAGCCATCCTTTTTGCTTGATGAAATTGCTGGTCAATTACAGACATCAACTAATACCTTGCCTAAGCTTTTTGTTCATTTGTTTGCTAAAGCATGAATTTATGAACATGCAAAATGGGTTTTTTTTCTGAGTTTTTGGAGAAGTCAGGAGCTTTTTTGATATAAACTACCTTTCTTCTTTTTGGCTCACTAGATCCTGCCTAAATATAGTAAATCAGTGATGTTAACATTCTGCTCATGCAAATCTTCCTACCAGGTCTCAGAAATACCAGCTACATCATAAAAGAGCAATTCCAATTCCGATTTCTCTTTTTTATTACTCAGGTTTCTAGCATTCATATATAGGCAACTAAAGCATTTCTGTTCAAGCTTCTTGGTGCCTTGATTAATTTTGTTCTTGACATCTTGATTTTGTGCTAAATGAGTGTTCATTTGTTTCTCCTTTACACCCTCCTTGGTAGTCGTTAGTTTAATGTCCTTTGACTGGCTGAGTCAGCTGATTCCCCAGAAGTTCTGTGAATTCAGATGGATAAATGACACTTGTTTTGAAATGGATCACCACCAATAAATTCTTGTGCAGTGACTAGAAATACATAAATAATCTCGTATTTATGCTGTGGTTAATATTTATTTTAGTAATGTAAGTCAGGCGTCTGCTCTAAGCTGTTCCATAGGCTTTCTCTATAGTCAGTGGAGGAAGGTATCTCCATTTTCCAAATTTAGAGGCACTCTTAAAATGAAATGAGTAATGATTTTGAGTCTCTATGCTGGTAGAGGAAACAGTCTGGATAAAGTCTCATTAACTGGAATACCATCTCTCATGTTCAGGGTTAGGACTCATTTAAAGATTAGATGACTCATCTGGAAATGGTTATTTCTTTTCATTCACTAGACATTCTAACACATTGTTGACATTCCTAAGTAAAGATAGTTGGATCCCACCCAAAGAAGAAAAAAAACCTAAAAAAAATCCATCCTATTATCTGTCAGTTAATGCAGGGTGCTCTTCCTATCCTCAGTACTGAGTCCTTTAAGAAAATATTTTTACTTTTTTTTTCCAGCTCATTATGTTCTTTCTGTTTGTGAGCAGCTATGGTTATTCTGCGAGACTAGCCAGGCAACTAGTTTCAGCTATTTTCTGTTCCTTCCCATGGAATAGAATTTGTTTCTTATAGGACAGCCCTCCACACATGGAGCTTTCCCTGGACCTCTAAACCTGTGTTTCTCTTGTCTTGTTCATTTTCCTATTTCTTATCATCTAGAATATTTTGATATCTTCTAACCTGTAAGGGTGAGTTGGTACCCTCTTCCTCTGTTTTCCACATTTTGTTCAGTATCAAGTGGGTATAATTCTTAAATCAGATTATCAAATTCTCCTTCTTGTGGTGCTCTTTGTTTTTAGAAGATATATATTCTAAACCTAATCTCTGCAAACTACTCATTTTTATTTTGCAACATAGCCACCTAGTCCTTTTGACTTCAGAAAAGAACTAAAATAAAGCATAAAAACCTCTTCTAGGTCATATCCTGTGTTTCAGTGCTGACCAGTGTGGTAAGAAGTAAATGACCATATTTACAAAATGCATCTTCCTCTTTTGGACATTTAGTTTGCATTTTATTGCTAAAAAGTGTACTGCATTTCTAATTGCTTTTGTGTCATCTCTGTAAACACTTAACAGCTTCACATCTTTAATAAGATTACACCACCTTGCTTTTGTGCACCAGGGGTTATTTTGATTTTATGCTTAAATCACGAAACTGTTCTTATGGTAGCTACTGCTTTGAAACATTTCTTTCAGGCTTTGGAGGGCTGAGAGAAAAGAGCATGCACTGTGATTAAATTGAAGTTTATGATGTGATTAAAGAAGTGGTTATTACAGTCTAGTGTCATAGTGAGGAAAAATACCTGAGACTCCATTTCAATGGTGGTAATGGTTGATTTCATTGTGTTTATTTTAAAATTTTTTTGTGGAACAAAAAGTCTTTAAATGCGCAGGAACAAGACATTTAAAATAGATTCTTCTATTCTCTACCAGTACTTAGTCAGCTGACAGCATACTGAGAGGAAACTGCTTCGAGTCAGCACCTGCTATGGGCCTTTGTAACACTTTTATTTCAATTAAACAGTTGGGGCCTCCTGGAATAAAAAAAAAATATGAAGAAAGAAAACGTAATAGCCTGTTTTGCAGACATTGAAGTCCAAGCTTTTAAATTCTTTCAGTGCCTCAGTTTCTCCATCCATAAACCAAAGATAATTACTTCTCCATTTAAAATGTACTGAATAATGTTGTTAAGGGAATGCTATAGGAGAGCCAAGCATTATTATCATCTCTGTTACTGTTACATTTATAGACTGTAATCTGCATAGTGACTCATGATACAAAAGCAATTGCTTTGCATAGGGTCTTATGACTGAAAGTAAAATATGGTATTAAAGGCAAACGTGTACAATTATAGATTGCCAGAACACCAAAATAAGAAAAAAAAGGGGAGAAACCTAATCCACTGAACTATAGAAAAGTCCTTTCTTCGCAGATAATATATGACTCAAAATTTGCTTTTCCCCTGATGGCTCAGTGCTGGAGCTTTACCAGTCTCCAGGGGAAATGGAGATCTGCATTTAAATAAAGATATTAATAACCAGAGCTATGTTGTAAGGTACTTTGTGTAAGAAAACATGTGAAATGAATACCAAATGACATTGCAAATATTCTGAGGAGTTCATCTTTTGTGATTTATCACATCTTGTACAGTAAATTATAGGTTATATTGTAGAAAGTCTAATAAATACATTATTCAGGAGTTATTGGTGGAATTCTGTTAAAGCAACAGATATTTAACTTTAGTGTGTATTGCTAGGACTGCTCATACACTAAGAGGCAGCACATGTTCATTAAGGCTTGTCACCATTACATAAGAGATAAACAGAAAAAAAATCTCTTTCCTCCTCCCCTTCCCCCCACCACCCCAAAAAAAAAAAAAAAAAGTCCACCAAAAAATCCCCCAAAAAAACCCCAGAAAACAACCCAACAACAAGCAGCAAAAAGCAAACACAAACACTCACCAAGACAATTTTATTGGTGGAAGCAAGCAGCTGTGTAATTTAGCCTTGGAATAAATGTTTAATGTGGAAAAAGTAACAGACTTCTGAATATTATGTAGAGGTTCGGTTAAAGAAGCAAGAAGGGTTGCAGTGGTAGAGGGCTGTAGGGTGGTGAGCAGTCGTCAGATCCCTGTGTTGTACATCCATAATTGTCTTTCTCAGTGGGTAATCCTCAGGAAGTGTGACATCTTTCTGAAGTGTTGTTGGGATACACTAAGTTATGGTCTCCATCTTTACATCTAAACTCTTTCCTTAATAGCACAGAACACTGTGCTGCACTTGGTCCTCGTTGTAAGTTGAAAACTAAAAAAAAAAGTCCTCTGCTCTTAAATAAAACTTGTTTCATGCTTCATTGCTGACAGTTTTGAAATTCCTATGCCTTTTACCCTTCTAGAATGGTAAGCCTTTTTTTTTTGTTTTTAATAATACTTGGTAGTCATCATTTTTTTAAGGTGGCCATGAAAGATGTCATTTCTACTTTTAGACTGCATAACTCTTTTATGTCCAAAAAAACCCTAAAACCACTGTTAGGGATTTCATTCTCAACAAGACACAGTCAGCATATTACCTCCTGATTTTTGCTTACAAATACTGTTTCCATCTGTGTGGACTGGGAAACTGAGAACGACTCAAAATCAAATTGTTTATATTCTGTCAACTTACTATGCCTTTTGATTTCTCATTGTTTAAACTATATAAATCTTTTCAAAGCTTTGCTGTTTAAGATTAGTTTCTCAAGCCAATGTCCAGCAGTGCAAGTACACTGAGGCAATTGTACTTCATGCTGTGTTTAATCTGCTTTAGATCATACAAAAAAAAAAAAAAAGAGTGAAATAGCTGACTCAGCTGCTGACTAAATTCCCCTGGGTCTGGCTGGCCTGCCTTGGAGGTCAGCAAGGGTCTCTTTTTTTAATAGGTTGAAATACCCTGCTGGTGTTTACACCCTCCAGCAGTGGTTGCTGCTGATCAGGTATAGTAGTAAACAGATGATGGACTTTGCAAGTTTCCGCTTTTAGCTGCAGAGGCTGGTGCAGGAGTAGATGGCTCCCTTCCTTCCCAGCACTATTACTTGTTTCAGCTGTTTGAGCTGGCTAAGAGTAAGAGAATGGTGGGTATTTTCCTGTATTTCAGTTTCAAATCCCATGTACAGTACCAGAAACATTCAGGAAATATTGGGAAAAAATATAATGTTTTAATATTGAAATCAGGGATATAGATCATGACTCAGGAAATGCACTAAGAAACTTAGTTTTTTAAGCAGAGTAATAAAGGATCTCCATCCCATCAGGACCTTCCTTAACTGGTGTTCTTTCCATAGAATTAGACATGATATACTTTAAGACAGATACTAGTACAGTTTAGTATATAGTAAATCTGGTTTAAGCTGAGTTTTCTTATATATCTTTCATGTTTCTCAGGCAAATGCTGCTCCAACACATTATTTGCAGTCACGATGCTTGCATAAGATGTCAGTACATGCAGAATCAGGTCTTGTCTTTGGCCTGGCCTTGTTCCTGTGGAGGTGGCTCTAATGGAAAGTAACTGCAGATAGTAATTATTTTTTTTCTATTCTCTGACATTTTGCCACTATTAAAATTGGGACAAAAATGAATTAAAGAATACTGTCACTTTAATGGTTAAAGTAGTAGCTGAAAGTAGATGAATACTTACTCATTCACACATTAGGAGGAGGAATGGCTGAATGTATTTGAAGCTTTGTCTTTCTTAAGTGATGATCCTTCTCCTCTTTAGTGAACCTGTAAATAAAAGAGTACCATGCCCCAGCAACCTCTGTTGTATAACATTCATAAATAAAATGACAGTAGAAAAAATAGATTTGTCATATTTTTACTTTAATTGTGCTCTCCATATTTTTTTCTGCAGCACTTTCATTGCGAGACAACATAATGTACTTTTGTCAAAGTGCAATGTTTTTCTATGCTGAAAAGAGGTATATCGCTGTCCTTGTTAAAATAAATTAAATTGTCATCCACAATTGAACACACCTAATTATTTAATTTGCTGGTTATTTCTAAAGAGATGGGGTGAATGGGAAATGTTTATAAATATTAGTGAAATGCTTCTTTCCAGTCTTTCAGTAGCTGAAAATGCAGAATAACCAGTAAGAAAGCAAAGGTAAGGAAGGGGTATGTGGAAAAAACAAGGAAGAGATTGAAAATTAGGGGAAAAATGATTAATAGAGCAAAACATTTTGAAATGTAAATAATTAATATCTTGTGAGTGGAGATGAAATAAAGACGTACCATGACTGTAATGATAAGCTATACTGGGACAAGCAGCTGAGATCTGGTTCTGTGTGTTCTGCGGTCAAACACAATGTTTTTTCTAGTATACAGCTGGAAGTGTAATAACTGATTTTTTTGAGAACAAGAGGGTTTTTGTTAGAATACACAAAATAAGCAATATCATATTTTGTTCAGAAACGTACGGGTTCCCATTAAGATTGTCCCAAAAAAATATTCCCCTGATCTATTGATCATTTTCAGAAAGGAGAGGAAATACCTATTCTGTAACATTCAGTAACTGCCAATCACTGGGATGTAGAGAAAAGTTCATGCCCCTATTTTGCTTCATTAGTGTAAGGGACTTGAACAGAGACCTCCTGAGGGATGCATGGCTCTGGTCCCCACTGGTCTTTTTTCTCCTGTTGCTTGTAATTCTGAAGTGGATGTAGCTCTTTCCCTGCTCTTGAGAAACTTTAAAGCACCTTTGTTCAATTGTGGTATGAGAAAGTTTATGAAAACTTACAAAGTAAATCTTGATGGGAAAATTATTTCCCAGGCAGCATTATTTGCTGTGGTCAAGTCTGGTTCACTGCCACAGTTAACAGTATAACCCTTTCTCAAGGAAGAGCTTGCTCCCAGTAAGTGACCAATAAGTGTTGGATTCTTTATAGACAATGTTTAGAGTTTTGAACATAATATGAAAAAAAATTAATTTCTCTCTCCTGTTACTTTGTGCAATTTTGTGATGTTATGCTAAATGCAAATTGCTTCTCATTACATTATTTTGGTGGCTTGTTTTCTGCTGTTCATCCACATGAATATTTATAAACAAATTGCTATATATGATAGCAATTACAGTATCAATAATAATCCAGCAAAGCAAAAGCAATAATCATTGTGAAGAAGTATATAGGAAAGGCTAAATTAATACCCAAAAAGTGTAGTCACACTACAGTAAAAAAATACCTACTTTGGGTACTGTGCTTATGACAAAGTCTCTAAAGCATTAATAACTACATGCTCACAACAGGAAAATTTGATAGCTGAAGGAAAAGAGTACTAAATACCTATTATTACAGCAATGCATATTATTAATGAACATAATAAAATATGTGAATTAATAATACAAAGGAGAATAGCATATGAAGAAAACTTAATGCTAATAGTCTTGCAGGGGAGGAGGTAGAAGCCCCATTGCTTGAGTTATTTAAAATGGGAGAAGGAGCACTATTTTAAAGAAATAGCCTGTGCTGCAAGTTTATTCACCAGATTCAATGCTATACTGATCTTCCCTTCCCTTTCCTTCCCTTCCGTTTAAATCTTGGTTGATTGACATAGCTTCTGTTACTACGTGGGAATAACAGAAGAAATAAAATTGGTCATCAGATTGTGTGGGTTTATAACACACATTTTCTCTCCTTTCATACAATAATATATTTGATACTGTTTCCTAGGGAAAAGCGGTATAGCATATTAATTTTTCACAGATTCTCAGGGTATATAATGAATAGCATTAGCCGAGGCTTGCATACTCAAATATATCCTTACTTTGTAATATAGTCAATTTGTATTAAATTACTAGTTTTCAAAACAATTTTGTTTCAGCTTGAACTGATATTTTCAGAGTCAAAGCAATTTAAATTTACCAACTTGACTGCACTTCTTAATTCAAGTGCACGTTTGAAAAGATTGAAAAAACTCTTACAATAACTTAACTCTAGTTCAACAATTTGAGAGCCAAGACTAATGGAGAGTTGAAGTCATTCCTCTCCCAGCACAGGCCACTAAAATAATCTGAGGCTTAAATGTAGCACTTTGAAGACACACCAAAAATATAGAACTAATTAATTTTGCTGCCTTACCAATTCTTCAGTGGAACAACTGGACTTCCAAGCTCTTCCAGTAAAACATAAGGTCTTACTGCATTGGCATTAAAACTCTTGAAAGGTTTATTTTGTTTCATCATTTTAGCTTTATCAGGAGGAAGACCAAAAAACTGAAAAAAAAAAAAACCAAAACCAAACCTTTCTTGTACCCCTTGTAACAATTGCCTGTTGTAATAATTAACTCTTGTAATAATATTCTGGACTGTCCTGATCACATTCACATGGGATTTTTGTGAAGGAAGCTGAGAAAAAAATAAACAAAACCAAAACCTAAACCCTATATTTGAAATTGCTGTAACTCTATTTTGTAGCACCATTAGATGGCTACAGAGTTCCAGATGTAAAAAAACAAACATCTTGAAATGGGATTGATAAAATACTAGACTCAGGAAGAGCCAATCAGATTCTGGTTTGCAGGCTGTACTTGTTGCATTTTGTGATTTGTTACACAGTGCTCTCAATCTGTGGTACACAGAAAATCTTGTCTTTATTGTAGCTCATCCTCACTGAATATTGATACAATTAAGTGGGAAGCTAAAGAAAGAACATAGTATGTGGCAGATTCGTCTTACAGAAAATCATTTCCCACAGATCTACCAAGGGATCTAGCTTTAGGACTGATTCACTTTCATGCATTGCAAAGCCTACATATATTTATTAATTATTTATTTTCTGATCTTTAAATTTAAATTTAAAATATACTCTTTGTTTTCTGATTTCTCTGTTTTGTTTTTTTTTTCAAATTTACTGCTTGATGATTTTAAAAGTTCATTTCAACATGAATAAAGGTAAGGTATGCTGATAAAAGAGCTGTGAGTAACATCATAGTGAATTGTTGTTCATTGATATACCTGAGTTAAGCCATCCTTACTACTTCTCAAAATTCTGGCTATTGCATTAAGAGCAAAGCAAACATAATTGAAATGATGCTAACAATGCTAACAATGCTTTAAAATAGAGAAAATTGAGAGATGGAGAGCCCAGTACCCTTCAGGTTGTAGCAGAACAAATCTTGAAAAATGAGTACTTTCACAGCTACTTATAAGTCAAATAGAGGAAGCTCTGTGGAATATTTTGACAGTCTGTTTATCAGAAATTCAATGTGTCTAGGAGAAATTCAGGAAATTTATTTACACTCCTGCTAACTTTAATACATTAAAAAATTGAAATATATAAACATACGTGTGGTGGCAAGAAGCTGTGCAGTGTAATTGGCTCACATTCTTTTATTCTACAGATATGCATTTTCTATCCATCATGAAAAAAACAGAATGAATTTGGGGTTATTCTGGTCTGAAATACCTGTTTCTGTGGATTTTAGTCCTTCTGCTTGAGAATCTCAGAAGTATTAATTAATTTACTTATCAAATCTTCATGAGCCAATGTTACTGATTTTTCAGCAGGTATTACCTGTGGCATTAAAAGATTTGAGTCCATCTCTTTCTTTGGTGTAAATTGCAAGAAAGCCTATAACATTTGCTAAAGGAAATTTCTAGACTTACCAGGAGCAAGGGCCTCAATATTTTAACTCTCTCAGTAAGGAGAGATCTGTCTGTCTTTGGCTATTTCAAAGTTAAGATGCAATGCAAGAGTGAATCGCATTTCATGGCTTAGGCTACATGCTCCAGTCACGTCCTGACTTTTTGTAGGATTGTCGTAGTTTAAACCAAGTCCCCCAACTCCCGGAGAGTTAGAAAGGAGAATCCAAAGAATGTAGCCCCCACGGATTGAGATAAGAACGGTTTAATTGCTAAGGCATAACACAAAACCCCTACTGCCATTTACTACTACAAATAATAATGATACAGCAAACAGCAAGTGAAAAGAATACAACACCCCACCAGCCACCGACCCATAACTCACTCCACCCTGCCCGGCCAAGCACCATGTGCTCCTTCCTCCATTTTCCTCCACAGCTCTACCCCTCCAGCCTTCTCTTTCCCAGTATGCATCCTGGGCATCACGTGCTATAGTAGTCCACTTGGCCGAACGACTCATAACATCATCCTTGTATGGAAACCTGTCTTTCACAGCTGCCAAAAGCCGCCTCCAAAAACTGAGGGACTTTTTCTCTCTTGCAATTGCTTTGTCAATTCCCCCTTCTTTAGCAAGTGACCCCAGCTGCTTGGCTTCTGTACCTGCTAGTTCCTGACCATCGGCCCCACTATCCCAACATCGGAGCAACCAGGTGATGATGTGCTCCCCTGGTTGACGGGTGAAATCTTTTCGTATATTCCGCAGCTCAGTTGAGGTCCGAGATCGAGAAGTCACCTCTTCTTCTTCGTCGTGTGATGATGACCCCTGATCAGATACTAGACCAGGTAGTGGATGCATAGTTTCTTCATCCTGCCTCGTCCTTCTTGCCTCTCTTTTGGTTTTTCTCTTGTGTACAGGAGCAACCGATATTGGTACGAATTGGTCCTGTAGTTCAGCTGCACTGTCTGTCGCAGTCGAGGTTTGAATAGCTGCTGTACTTGTTGCTGGGGTAGCTGCACTGTCTGTCGCAGCTGAAGTTTGGGTAGCAACTGTACTTACTACTGGGGATGGTGTAGCTGCTGTACTTGGAATTGGAACAGCTGTGCTGACTTCTGTGTTGCTATCAGATCCAGGGGCATTTTTTTCCTTTTGAAGGTGTTGGATAATGTCGATCGAGGCCCTATAAGCATAGGCCAAGCCCCAGCACGTTGCTGTAATTTGTCCATCTCTGGTATGGCCAGGACAACAACACACCTCATTTAGCTGTTTTACTAATTCTTCCGGATTCTTCACTTGTTCAGGAGTAAAATTCCAAAGTACTGGAGGGGCCCACTGACCTAGATGCTTGCCCATACTATCCCATACACCCTGCCACTCATGACTGTCCAGCCTCTGGGAAGATTTCCTGGTCCTCCTATTTCGTCGTTTAACCCCAACACAGGACCAGACCTGACTCCGCTTAACTCTTGAAATCAGATGAAATAACTGTGGGCAAAACACACTCTGCATGCGTGCTACTATGGTGATCCCCATCGCAATCAGCATACAAGTCTCAACAGTATTAAAAGGCCATTCAAAAACTTCAAAACCCTCAAATGATGTTGTAGACCATCTGGAGAGAACACTGGGAGGATAGCAGAATGTCTCCTTCACAGGTTGACCACCCGAGAAGGAGAAAAAAGATGTGAAATTCCCAAGCATTTCTATCATATACCTCCCAAAATATAAAGTTGGTGACCATACTGGGAGCATAAACCAAATCAGTTTCATGATTAATGTTTCTATTGTATTACAAGTCATTACCATAAAGTACAATGAGACCAGAACCTTAGCCCAAACCCCATACTTGATAAACACTAACACAGCTAATATATATGAAAAGTAATTGGTAAAATCCTGAAACCGTGAGAGCAAGAGAAAAAACTGTGAGAGCCAATAAAACAGCATTGTGACAAATGACTATAAATCCGCTCAGATCTGTTCTTATCTCAAACCCTCGGGCCCCACGTTGGGCGCCAAAAAATGTCGTGGTTTAAATCAAGTCTCCCTACTCCCGGAGAGTTAGGAAGAAGAATCCAAAGAATGTAGCCCCCACGGATTGAGATAAAAACGGTTTAAACTAAATCTGCACAGTTCCCCCTCTGTTTCCCTTCCCCCCCCCCCCCTCACCTTCCCACTCCTGGAGGGATGGGAAGGAGAGCCGGAGGGATACAACTCCCACGGATCGAGGTAAAATCAGTCCAGCAATCAAGGTATAACAGAAGGAACTGGGGCTTCCGGCTGCTGGCCTCGTGGCGGGGGGTGGTATCGTATTCTCTCTCTCTGTTTGTCTCCTCTAACATTGATTTGTTATTGGTACCGGTAGTTACTTCTGTTATACCTTGATTGCTGGACTGATTTTACCTCTATCCGTGGGAGTTGTATCCCTCCGGCTCTCCTTCCCATCCCTCCGGGAGTGGGAAGGTGAGGGGGGGGGGGGGAAGGGAAACAGAGGGGGAACTGTGCAGATTTAGTTTAAACCGTTTTTATCTCAATCCGTGGGGGCTACATTCTTTGGATTCTTCTTCCTAACTCTCCGGGAGTAGGGAGACTTGATTTAAACTACGACAAGGATGAATTCTGAGCTATTTGCTCCTGCTCCTTGATAAATAGACCTGGGTTTCTACATTTAAAGAAACTGTGCTGCTTTCTTGTGTGTTCCCTGAGAGGAATGAATGGGAAACCAGGGTAAACCAGGTGTATAGATCAGTACACATGCCATGTAAGATATAATACCTGCATATCCTTCTTATGTGATTTTTTTCTTGTTGTTAGTAGAATATAAGATGCGTAATACAACATTGTCAAACTTGCTCTTCATTAAAAGACACTGAAGTGTTTAATGGTATCTTTTGCTTTGATATTGTCATTGATTTGAGGTTAGCTGCATTTGTACGCCATCTGGAGACAGAAATCTCTCTACAAAACTATCAGAAGGCAGCAATTCCTTTGGGAAGTAAGTTAGGGGTAGAGAAAAATTAATGAGTAAGAGACTATGCTCTGGCAAGTCTCTGAACACTAAATCTTTCCTAAGATGCACATCAGAGGACAGAATTTGACCCTTAGCAACAAATATGAATAAATACAGAGGATGTGAGAGTGTTGACTTACTTTCTTCTCATATTATGGCTGGGTTTATTTAGATTAAGAACAGTGAGAATAAAAATTCATTCCTAAATATTTAGGAGGGTTGTGATAACTTCTTACTTAAAAAAAAAATATAATTATTATCTCCACTTCTGTACGAAGGACATTGACCTATTACTGCGGTCTCAGTTAACAAGAAGTATGCTGCTGGATTTCAGAACTGGTTTCATTGTTCAAGATTTTTCTGTGTCTTTCTTCTATGGTTTACTTTCACTGTAATATAAAAACAGTCAGTGTTTCCTTAGTGTTTTATAAAGACAGAAATCTTGTTTTGTTTGTACAGGAAAAAAAAATGAGCAGTGAAAACTTGCAAACAGAAAAATGCCCTTCAGTTAAAAATGCATTTGTTCACTAAAAACTGTTACTTTCAAAAAATCTGCAGCACTTACTTCCCTAAAATACTTTCCCATATCATTCAATCCTATGTCTCCTCCTGCTCTGGATGGGGTCTGTGTTTTTTCATGTAGGTCCCTAGGAATCTTCTGTGTTTTCAATAATTACCTGAAGTTAAGCTGGCTACACAGAGTATGCAAAGTGACCATGGATGGACAGATTTGGAGATTTAGTTTGAAGAGGGAAATAGCAATGCTAGTTTCTCTGCAGTGCCTAGCCAGTGTACAATAATCCTGAGGCCATGGCTATGCATGAGGTCATGGCTATGCATGGCTAAGCACTGAATGCTTGCTCATTCAGTGCTTGACACTACTTCTCAGACTGCCAAGAAATGTCACAGTTCTTCTGGATGTTTTATAAGAAGGACAGGCTTAGCCACAAGGAAGTTAACTAAGACAACTGCATTTCAAGATGAGAGAAAAATGAATCATCAAGGAATTAACTTCAGTCCAATGAAGTGGACTATTACTAAGCTAATAAAAAGGCCAACTTCTGCAATTAAATGGTTATTTTGGATGTGTGCTTTCAAGTTAATTTAATGTTATTCTGTGTTTTGTAAGTTGCCTGAGAAGAATCTTATAAAAACAAGCTGTTATTTCCTCTGCCTTTATTCATAAAGAAACTTGTGGGAGTTCCTTCAGCTGACTCGGTCTTGAAGAGGAGTAGCAAAGGCTTGTCTGTCTTTTAGGAAGAAATGTTGAATAGCACTTTTGTTTAACAAGTTAAAAATTATGTATTCAATACAATTTCAATAAAAGTCTGGGTTTGGTTAATAATAATATATGTCATTAAATTAATCAATTATAAATTATAGGTAATTAAATTTTATGTAATTAAAATATCATGCCATATTTCTAATTCTGATCTATCTTTTTTTTGGTTCTAACTTCACAAAGTCCTTCTGCTTAATAAAATACAAATAATGTGTTTCAATAAAAAAAGGCTAAAAAGAAAAAAAATCCTTTAGAAATGGAATGGAAACATGAAAGAGAGAGCCTGGAGCACAGTCAACATGAATGCAGAGTGTCAATAAATTTTTACTTTTTATCAGAATCAAAAGTATAGGTGTTAAGGTGTTTATTCACATCTCATTAATGAGGCAGAGCTGGAACATTTCCCATCTTCTAGTTTCATGGAATTAGATATTAGTAAAATAAACCCTGGAGAATGGCTGTGTTAACCTCATAATTGGTCTTCCATGTCTTTGTATATGATTAGATTTTATTTCAAAATCATTCCATTTTACAAAAATTCAAAAGAACCTCTGTGTAGTCCTCTCTTAGTTGTCTTAGGGGATCCATCCTGCATTTGCTGTTCAATAGAACACTTCCCCAAATTATCTCCTTGCAACTTCTCAACAGCACAGTGTTCTGGTTCTGATATGTATTAGCGTTTCTATCAACAACCTAATACATATCAAATATGCAGAATGCCTATTCGTGTTTATGATCACAAAATATGTCTAGTAAGTTCAAAATTTATGCAAAATTGGGTGTCTGCTTCAAAATTCCGCCAATCTTTACTTATTCATATGAAATTACAGAGGTGGACACATGTCTTGGTTTCTGCTAGGGTAGAATTAATTTTCTTCCTAGTAGCTGGTGTGGTGCTGTGTTCTTAGTCTGAGAACAATGCTGATAACACACTGATGTTTCTAGTTGTTGATCAGTAGCACTTACCCTAATCAAGGACTTTCCAGTTTCCCATTCTCTGCCAGTATGGAGGGGCACAAGAAGCCAGGAGAGAGAAGAGACTGGGCACCTGATCCAAACTAGCATCACTTATTTTTTGGGGGGGTTTAACTTCTCTTTCTCTCTTCCATATTATTATTATTGGTGGTGGTAGTGGTTTTGTTGTTGTTATTATAATTATGTTAATATTTTACTTTATTTCAATACTGAACTGCTCTTATCTCAACCCATGGGTTTTACCTTTTTCTGTTTCTTCTCATCCCACCATGTGGGGTGGGGTGCGGTGGAGGGTGAGCAAGCAGCTGTGTGGCACTTACTTGCCAGCTGGGGTTAAACTAAGATGTTAAAACTTGTTAAAACATTTTAAAACTTTAGCTTGGTCCACTAGTGTTTACTGAGTAGATAATATCCTGCCTATTTATTACCAGGACATTAATTCATAGAATACCAAGCTGGAAAGGGCCTTAAGAATCATCTGGTCCAACCTTTCTTGACAGAAGAACCAAAACTTTTTGGAGATCTTCTAGTGGTCCATTTGCATAAGCAGTTGTAGTGTTTATTTCTCTTTTCCTTGACATATTTCACATTAAAGATTTTGGTACACATTTACCCTTGTTGGTGGTTAATTCACATTAAGTAACGTAGAATACACAGAAAATTGAGCTTATCAGTTATGATTTCTTTCATAATCTTTTTTTGAGTGGATACAGTAGGGAAATGTGTTAAAGTAATAATCTATTTTACAAATAAAAATGTACAAATCAAAACTGCATACCAAAGAAATCAATTAATTTTATTCTTTTTCATCTAAGCATGGCATAAGGCTGTTCATCTTTATAAAGCTTGGAAGGCTAACTTCAGCCTTTCAAATCTCTCATATTTGGCATGTGACTTTCTAACGGACAGCACTCTTGAATGAAATTGCATGGATTTTATTCATTGCAGTAAACCACAGAACTATTGATGTGGACAGTTAAGTGTTTTGTAAGTAACAGTAATTTCTGATGTTATTTTTTATGAGTGTAAGCTCTGTAATTGACTTACTTAAAGTACAATTTACCACTGTGTGGCTGTAAAGTGACTACAGTGAATACTATCTCCCAGTTATATATTAGTGGGTCTTGTTCACAGACTATTTTAATCTACATATAGTAAGATGACAGGAAGACAAAGTGAATTTGACACTTTTGTTTGATTTTTTTTATTTCTTTGTTTGGGTCAGAGTCAGTAATTATTAACAATGGAGGGGGGGAATCCTTATTTTTCTCAATTTCCATTTTCTAAGTTTGACAGTCTTTCTAGCTAATCAAAGAAAGGTGAGTGATTTCATTACATTAGGAATGGGCAACTAGTACTTTATTTCTTTTAATATTTAGTAACTTTTATTGGGTTTAGTACAAATCATGTATACAGAGATGCATGCACTTTCCAACACTACACTGAAACATGGAAATATGATATTGGAACTATTAATATTTATAAGGCTAGCACTAAGAGACAATGGTTCACTTAACACTTGTGCAAAGTGTTCGACACTGTCCCATGTGACATCTTGGTCTCTAAACTGGAGAGACATCAACTTGATAGAAGGCCCACCTGTGGATAAGGAATTGGTTGGATGCCTGCTTGCCGAGTTGTAGTTAGTGGCTCAGTGTCCAAGTAGAGAATGGTAACAAGTGGTATCCCTCAGCAAACAGTGTTGGGACTGATCCTGTTCAACATCTTTGTCGGCGACATGGACGGTGGTATTGAGTGCGCTCTCAGCAAGTTTGGCAATGACACCAAGCTGTGTAGTTCAGTTGATACAATGGAGGGAAAGAATGCCACCCAAAGGGACCTTGACACGTTTGTGAGGTGGGTCAATGCCAACCTTATGAAGTTTAACCATGCCAAGTGCAAGGTCCTACACCTGGGTTCCGTCCTGAAGGAGCTGGCAAATGAAGTTGCTAAGCCACTGGCCATCATATTTGAAAAATCATGGCAGTCAGGTGAAGTTCCCAATGACTGAAAAAAGGGAAATATAACCCCCATTTTCAAGAAGGGGAAAATGGATGACCCAGGAAATTACAGACCAGTCAGTCTCACCTCTGTGCCTGGCAGGATCATGGAGCAGATTCTCCTGGAAGGCATGCTAGGGCACATCAAAAACAACAAGGTGCTTGGTGATAGCCAGCATGGCTTCACTAAGGGGAAATCCTGCCTGACCAATTTGGTGGCCTTCTATGATGGGGCTACAGAACTGATGGACAGGGATAGAGCAGTTAATGTCATCTACCAGGACTTGTGCAAAGCGTTTGACACTGTCCCACACGACATCCTTGTCTCTAAATTGGAAAGACACTAATTTGATAGGTGGACCACTCAGTGGATAAAGAACTGGCTGGATGGCCGCATGCAAAGAGTTGTGGTCAATGGTTCAATGTTCAGCTGGAGACCAGTAATGAGTGGTGTCCCACAGGAATTCGTGTTGAGACTGGTCTTGTTCAGCATCTTTGTTGGTGACATGGACAGTGGGACTGAGTGCACCCTCAGAAAATTTGCCAATGACATCAAGCTGTGTGGTTCAGTTGATACGCTGGAGGGAATGAATGCCATCCAGAGTGACCTTGACATGCTTCTGAGGTGGGCTGATGCCAGCCTTATGAAAACATGCCAAGTGCAAGGTCCTACACCTGGGTGGGAGCAATCCCAGACACAGCTACAGGTTGGGCAGAGAAGAGATTCAGAGCAGCCCTGTGGAGAAGGACTTGGGGGTGTTGGTCGATGAGAAACTTAACATGAGCCAGCAGTGTGCACTTGCAGCCCAGAAAGCCAACAGTATCTTGGGCTGTATCCAAAAGAGCAGGTCGAAGGAGGTGATCCTGCCCCTCTGATCTCCTCTTGTGAGACCTCACTTGGAGTACTGTGTACAGTTCTTTATGTCCTCAACATAAAAAGGACAAGGAACTGTTGGAACAAGTGCAGAGGAGGGCCACGAGGATGATCAGGAGCACCTCCTGTACGAAGACAGGCTGAGAAAGTTGGGGCTTCTCAGCCTGGAGAAGCAAAGGCTGCATGGAGACCTCATAGCAGCCTTCTAGTATCTGAAGGGGGACTCATCTCTTCAGCACAAGTGGTGATGGGTTTAAGGAAGTTCAGGTTAGATTATAAGGAAGAAGTTGTTTACTGTGAGAGTGGTGAGACACTGGAACAGGTTGCCCAAAGAACTGGTAAATGCTCCATCCCTGGAAGTGTTCAAGACCAGGCTGGACGGAGTCTTAGGTGACATGGTCTAATGTGGGGTGTCCCTCCCATGAAGGAGGTTGGAACTAGATGATCTTAAGGTCCTTCCCAACCCTAACTATTCTATGGTTTTATGATGACCTTTATTCCCCAAGTAGCTATTCTGTGTAGGTTTGGTGCATTGCCTATGCCCCAGAAGTAAGAAGGAGTAGTTTTAAATTGTGATTCACAAAAACTTGAAATATTAATTTTTGTATTCATTTAGTAGCTTATTGTCCACTTGGCATGTTCTACTGAGTAGCTTGAGTACACAGATTTACATGGGGCAAAAGGAGAGGGGAATAACAAACACAGTGAATTCACATGCTCTTAAATATAACTTGGGGTTGCATCAAGCACTGAGATGAGCGTCCTTCAAGTGCAACCTTTGCAAGAGTATTGTGTCTCTCACTGGATTCATAGGTAAACATGTCCTGAAAACAGAGATTCAAGCCGTTCACTGATTAAAGGACTTTTCAATGCATGGGAAACTTTAGATCTTTTTAGTGCTTAATGAAACTTGAATGCATGTTTCCTATGAGATTGCACCAAGTACTGGGCCATAGATATATGTATATATAGATATATTCTGAAAAGTCTTCAATCTGTTTTCTTCTTTTTCTGTACTTTTATGACTTCTTTAAATATTTGTTGAAATGAAAAAAAAGGCAGGATCGTATATTGTAAACTGAAAGGGCTGAAGACAAAGATGGCATATATGATTTACAATCTTTTTCTTTTTGGTTTTGCTGACATTCTTAGGCTTTGAGCATGAGCTGCCATGATTTCAAAGTGAAAGAGAGTCTTGAATCAGCAGGACATATTCCCTGGCAGGGCCTCCTACTTCCACGCTTACTTACAACTACAGACAGTTTCAGGGTCCAAACTGGAGGTGTTAATGTTAGGTAGACACTTCCAGGATTTGACAGTAGAAGTCATTTTCAAAATCCTGTCTTCAGCACCAAAATGAGAGAATAGCATCTCTTCCCTGACACTTAATGTTGATCTAGCTTATTATTCTTTTACAGCTGATGGAAATATTCTCGTTTCACTAGCTGAAGGTTTATATTAAGTATGCACTTAGTCTGGACCATTGCGTGTTACCACAATGAATGTTCACCTAAGCATAGCGTGTATTTAGTGCACTATGGCTCATGCTAAAATAGGGGCTCTGGCATTAATTACTAATTATTAAATAATTGTAATAATAATTGCCTTCTAACTGTGAGTGTAATTGAGTGAAAGTGATGGCTGTAACTTTCCAGCTGCTGTGTTATTTTGGGTTTGAACTTGATTAGTAAAGCAGATCCTAATGCAGAAACTGTGCATTTGCAGGTTGCTCCCACATGCCTTGAGGGCTACCACTCAACTAAATAGAATATTGAGGCTGGTAACACTGACAACAGAACAAGTTTTAAATGGGATGAAAATGACGGCATGAGAATAAAAGCTTCCAGGGGATATTTTGTGGTTGGAGTGCAGGAAGAAAAATAGGGTTGAACAAGCAACTAATCTGGCTTTCCTTCTAAGCAGCAGCTCAGATAACAAATGTGCCCTGAGAATTCCTCACTCTGAATCTCACCTTAACTACCTCCATTGAAATTTTCCCCTGAACTTATTTTCCTAACTCTGCCTGCCATCATATCTTATAATCACTGCTTTAGAAGGGTACTGCTTCCAATCAATCTGTATTGGAAAATTATAGATAAGTCTTCTGTATGGCTTTCTTGAGTTATAATCACTTCAGGCAGCTAAAGCCTTTCAGGTGTTCCTAGCAGTTAGGAAAAATTGCAGTTCTATAACTGGGTCCTACCATTAATTGTTATAACTGTGTGACAGTTCTCCTTCCCCTGTCACTTTCTGCATATTACAGGTTCTTTTATAGGCTTATAGACAACTTAGATTTTTTTTTTTGCTTTGTTTTTAAATCCAGTTTTGGTATTGCTTTTTTTTGAGATACGCATCTCCATTACGAATATTTAAAAAATAAACTTTAGAAATTTTTGTGTGATGACTGCAGCATATTTTTTACTATGTCTCAAAAAAATTTAGAATGCCATGCATAGTAAAAGAAAAAAAAACCACCCACAAAAATTAAGTAATTTAGATTTAAGAATGCTAGAATATCTAAATTAATGTCAAAATTCTTTTTCAGACTTACTGACTTGTAACATACATATCTTGTAGCCAAGAGATTTTCAGGACAATTTAAAGTCAAAATCAGGATACAGCTGCATTACATTACATGACAAAACAAAAAACAAACAAACAAACAAAAAAAAAACCCCAAAAATCAGAAGATATGCATTTATACCTCCTTCATTCCTTTTTCTTCTTTTCACTGTGTTTGTGCAAATTTTTACTATCTGCAGATATCACACTTTGGCACTAAGTGTGTGATACTGAATTTAAACTGAAATGTAACAAGAAGATATTTCTGAATTGCTGCAATACTAAACACATGAATATCTGAAATCATTTTAAGCTAGATTATATTATTATAAAAAGAGAGATGAACTTGTATTGAAACTGCTGAATAGTGACACAATAATTAATTTAAAAAGTTTAGATATGCGTCTATGTATCCATGTACTAACTGTGTTACTGTAAATGCTAGTCTGTTCTATAGGTTTATTTAACTAATTCTTGGATTTCATACTGAGGACAGTAGCTGTCACAACTCTAACAATGGCTGAACAAAGACAACCTAGATTTTTCTTGCCATTTTAAACATTCAGGGCTTTTGATCATGAAAGAATCTGTCAGTGTGAACAGCTATAGAGGTGTCACCAAAAAGCCATGTATTTTATCTTCAAGTCGTACACAATACCATTAATTATTTTATTTGCCTTTTCATTCATTCCTCTCTGCTCTTATGTACTTGCTGACATCCGTATTTAGTGGTGTGACACACAGGGTTCCCTAGAGCAGAGCCCTTTGAGCATGTGCATTATTGTGTTGCTCAGCTGGATGGAATCTGTTGCTCTAGGTCAGCCCATCCACGTAAGCAGCCACTCAAAGGAGACTGATTCACTTCTACCCAGGATGTAGCAGTACCCTAAATTTGTGCTGGCAGCATTCTCAGTACAAAGTAGAGAAAGCTCTGTGGCAAAAAATGTGCAAAGATCACAATGCTTTCCTACTACTTCTTACTTCTTATTAGCTACAATAGAAGAATGTTGCTTTAGTTTTACATTCTGCTACACATACTGCATAAATAAAATGTCAGGGGTTTGACAATAAATGTTACAAGTCATTGTTGGAGTCTGAAGATTTCTTTTGGCAATGATTTACATAAGAAAGTATATACTAGGTGAGTTCTTTGTTAAGTTGATCTAAGAAATGCAGTCCTAGTACATATAAGCCGTGTCACTGTTATGGGGAGGATACATTGGCTGATCATCTGCTGTACAAAATGGAATTGTACTTTGGCAAGCCATGATGTACTCAGTGCAAAAGGTCTTCAGATAATGTTCCAGGGTGAAGCTTTGCCAGTTTTTTCTGTTGATGCAGTTTTATTGTGTTCAACTGGTTTTTCATTTCAAATAAGATAAGTACTTACTCATCTCTTACCTCTTGTTCAGCAGGAGGGTGGAAAGAAACAGTGAGATGGTAGCCAAACCAGAGAAACTAAGTGTATGTTTTCTACTGCAATTTATAAACAAAGAAATCAGAGTCTGTCTAAAATTAATAATCTTATTTTTATGCTTACATCTGTGCTTCAGAGGCGTGAAAGCAAGGTAATAAGTAACGATACCCTCTTTCTGTGATGTGATAGCTTATTGTCTTGCTGCTTAGTGCTGCCATGAATAACATTTTGAATGAGTCATCATTAAGTCTGTTTTGGTTTCCATGTGGTAATCTATAAGAGAAGAGCTCATAATGTAGCAAGAACAAGTTAAAAAGTGATTATGTGTCTCCAGCATCTGTTTTTTTGAAGTCTCATTAAAATAGTCAGAAGATGACAGAGCTGAAATATTCATTCTATACTGTCTACACATTGCCAGGACAGGGGAAAAAAAAAAAAAAAAAAAAAAAGACTGTTTTCAGTACTTCTTCAGATAGATACATACTTCCATCAGGAACAGTGAATATTTCTGGAATTACTACATCTTCCTCCATGACATAAAGAAATATGGCACAATAGAAGTCAAACATCACAACTTGGTAAAAAATTTGCTAGAAAATATATACTCTGACAACTGCACAAAATTAAGAGAAAATAGAAAAGCTCCAAGAAGTTTCTGTTCAGTACTCTGTTGCCTCACAACAAAACTGTATTTTAAAATAGGTAAATGCCATAAAAATGAATTTTCACATTTCTGTGTCTCTGGCAAATGAGAACAAACTAATTTTTGCTATAAGCATGCAAGCTTCTGAATACTTCACTGAGTTTCACCAATGGCAAATAACTGCTATCAAAGTATTTTCATGCTTCCATAGCTGTGCAACTAAACAGAACTCTTTTACAATATTAGCCAATGCAAATCAAAATTATCAATATTCTGTAAGTACAAGGAAAAAGATATTGGTGTCCATGTTTGCATGAATCCATGTGTGAGGAGATGTTGCAAAGACATTTGATTTTCTGACTCAAATGTGTGTTTTCTTTCAGTAAAGCAGCTGATTCACTAATCTATATAATTGGAAATTTCAGAATGATCAATTTCTTTTCATATGCCTAGCTATTTAAATTAAGTTTATAGCTTCTTTACTAACAGGAGAATTGACTTTGCAGATACTTCAGGTTTCCTTAACAGTCATTTCTTCCTCTTTATCCTGCAGTCTTCACTGAAGCAAAGCACCCATTCTCACTAAAATAAGGGTTAGAGAGTCCTTTGTCCTTGCCAACAGTTTTATCCAGTGAAAAGAACTGATTTCAGAAAATAAAATCATTAAACTATCATTAAGAAATCTTGAATTCTCTTAATAAATCTGCCACTGAATGTTATAAGATTTAGAAAAGTTCATTTAACATCTGCTTCCATCTGTCTTTCCATTCTTTGGCTGTTTTGTGTATGTAGGTAATACTATCAAACAACTTGTCTCCTCATAAGTTTGTAAAAAGATCTTGGATACCTGTTCTCAGTCAAGAAGTTTGGAAAAATGCTATCATGCAAAGAAATAATAAATCAAATTACAGGAGGCTTGATAAATGACAATATTTTAATGGGTGTCAATTAATTTAGAGATTTTGACAAATCTGCATCAAAATAAAAGACTTCTGCTTACCTTTAATTTCTGCTCAACCTTTATTTTTAATTTATTTTTCTGCTCAACTTTTTTTTCATCCACGCACACTCCTACTCTCTGCAATTATTCAGACACTATGGGAAAGGTGCTTAATGCTGTGTTTAACTATCTTTCCAGTAGCACATATCCTTTAAAATCTGCGTGTCCTAACAACACAGTAAGCAAATGCTGTGAAGATTAAGCAGAGAAGTTAAACAAAAGTTATCCTCCTACGTGTTCTTTCACCGGCACCACCAGCAGATTACCAGGATGGGAGGGTGGAACTCTGACATTAAGTTAGTAAGTGTCCTCTGGTTCAGTCAAACTAAGAGGTACACAGGAAATATAGATTTTTTTTTTTTTAATTTATTTTTTTTCCCTCTCTCTTCACAAATATGCCAATGCTCCCTACTGGCATTTTGCATACAGTAGTTATGTCTTTCTAACAAGCAATGCCTACAGTTTACTATTTTACAAAGAATAAAGATTGATAGAGGTATGTCTTAAGGCATGCTATATTTACTTCAGAGGGGGAAAATAGCATTCCTTTACATAAAGGAAATTTTGAAATACAGAGTGTTGGATTAATAAACCAGATGACCTATGCAGTATTTATTCTTTCATTTGCCAAATTCTTTAACAATATAGAATAAAGCACTATTTCACAGTAATGTCATGGTATAAAGGTTCAGTTACAGGATCTATGACAGAGTATATTTTGAGGAAAACAAAAAACTTGTTGTTTGGCTCTAAATTGTTAAAATACTTAGGTCTAAATAATTTTCATAAAAACAACGAACTTTGCGTAAAATCCAGAAGAATTGTAAAGGAAGAAATGTAGGTTGTTATCCATTTCATTACTGGTATTTGTGGTGAATATTTGGAGCAAGGTACCTGGTACCTTGAGGACACTTGTCATGGTTTGAGCATGTTTTGAGGGTGTTTTTGTTCAAGGTTTTTTCCAGCCAGGGGGAGTCTGGGAGGAAGGAGAGACAGGACACCTGACCCAGGCTAGCCAATGAGGTATTCCATGCCATAGCACGTGATGCCCAGGATGCATACGGGGAAGGAGAAAGCTGGAGGGGTAGAGCTCTGGAGGAAAATGGAGGAGGGAGCACATGGTGCTCGGCCGGGCAGGGTGGAGTGAGTTATGGGTCGGTGGCTGGTGGGGTGTTGTATTCTATTCACTTGCTGTTTGCTGTATCATTATTATCTGTAGTAGTAAATGGCAGTAGGGGTTTTGTGTTATGCCTTAGCAATTAAACCGTTCTTATCTCAATCCGTGGGGGCTACATTCTTTGGATTCTCCTTCCTAACTCTCCGGGAGTTGGGGGACTTGATTTAAACCACGACATTTTTTGGCGCCCAACGTGGGGCCCGAGGGATTGAGATAAGAACAGATCTGAGCGGATTTATGGTCTCTTGTCACAATGCTGATTTATTGGCTCTTAGAGGTTTTTCTCTGGATCTCGCTGTTTCGGGATTTTACCGGGTACTTGGTATATGGATTGGATGTGTTTGTGTTTGTGTCGGAGGCTTGTAATACGGTGGGGCTCTGGCAGCAGGGGGGGATGGACGTGGCCGTGGACTTGGACTTGTACCAGGCCGTCCCGCTGCTCTTCGCTGTCCTTGTCCTCGCCCTCGTCTGCGTGGAGCTGCGTGAAGCCAGGAAGGAGCAGCCCCGGGAGCTGCCGGCAGCTGAGGCTGCCAGGGAGAGCGGCACGGGGAGCCAAACGGCTGTGGCAGAGCAGCGGGAGCAGGCGGGGGAGGAGCGGAGCAGGGCGGTAGCTGAGCAGGGGGATCATGCAGCGGGGAAGGTGAGTCCCGCGGCCGTTCCCCACCCTCCGACGGCCGAGAGTGTCCCCCGGAAGTCGCCCGCCGACCCCCAGCAGGATGCAGGAGACTACGCAGCACTTCCCAGCAAGGCAGTGGAGGAACCGAGTCCTGCCGCCGTTCCGAACCCCGCAGCATCCGAGAATATTCCCCGGAAGTCACCCGCCGAGCCCCAGCAGGATACAGGAGACCAGGCAGCACTTCCCAGCAAGGCAGAGGAGGAAGATCTGGACTCGGGAGAAGAGAAGCTGGTGGTGGGAGAGCTGGCAAGCACGGCAGCTACATCAGCCCCAGTGACAAGTGCAGCAGCATCATTTGAGAGTTCTGATGGTTTTGAATGGCTTTTGGGTGCCCTTGGGACCTGCCTGCTGATTGTGATGGTTTCCGGCATGGTGGCACAGACACAGAGTGTGTTCCATCCACAACCATTTTGTCTGATCCCAAAAGTTAAGCAGAGTCAGGTCTGGGTCTTGTCTAAGTTTAGACAAGTACATAGGAGCACCAGGAGACTGTCCCCAAGTCTGGACAGTCATGAGTGGCAGGGCATGTGGGACAGTATGGCCAGGTATCTGATCCACTGGGCCCCTCCAGTGCTTTGGAAGCATTGGAGGTGGAAGGCAGCTGTATGGAGTCCCCAGCAGCAAGCTGTAGAACTGCTGAAGGGGATGGTGAATGATTTTGAGCCTGGTGGGCCCAGATACTTCAGGCCATCATTCCAGAGATGCAACATAGAGATGTCTCATGATCGAGGGGTGGACTTAAGAGTGATTGTGTATTGGAAATGTGAGATCTGGGCATGACGTGAATGGTATGGAATAAGGGGTGGATAATGTCATGGTTTGAGCATGTTTTGAGGGTGTTTTTGTTCAAGGTTTTTTCCAGCCAGGGGGAGTCTGGGAGGAAGGAGAGACAGGACACCTGACCCAGGCTAGCCAATGAGGTATTCCATGCCATAGCACGTGATGCCCAGGATGCATACGGGGAAGGAGAAAGCTGGAGGGGTAGAGCTCTGGAGGAAAATGGAGGAGGGAGCACATGGTGCTCGGCCGGGCAGGGTGGAGTGAGTTATGGGTTGGTGGCTGGTGGGGTGTTGTATTCTATTCACTTGCTGTTTGCTGTATCATTATTATCTGTAGTAGTAAATGGCAGTAGGGGTTTTGTGTTATGCCTTAGCAATTAAACCGTTCTTATCTCAATCCGTGGGGGCTACATTCTTTGGATTCTCCTTCCTAACTCTCCGGGAGTTGGGGGACTTGATTTAAACCACGACACACTTAAGTAAAGTGCTTGTGTAAAAAAAGACTTATTAGCATACTTAGTCCTTATTAGTTCTGCTAAGGACCACATTGTGAAAACAATAGGACCTTTAGTTGAAGTTACTTATAATAGCAAACAATCAGACAAAATACCTTGTCTGCTTCTAGGAAATTAATAAACAAGCTGTTGTTAACCAAGGAAGAGGAAACTATTTCAACAACTAGGGAAACTGTAGCACTCTCCTACTAAATCCCAAAGGAATAAATCCAGATGCATTAGAAAAAGTCCTGCATTTTAAAGTCAGCTGTAGCAACATGCGAAAACTCATTAACAGCGAAGGACAAGGCAACTCAATACCTTTATAATTATTTCGTTACTAAATACTTTTTTCTCATAAATTATTATTTACGAAGGCTTGCCTTGACACATTTTGAATCTTATTTCCTTGCACTAATTGCTTGCATCTTAAGTTACTATACAGGTCAGCTCAGTGCTTACATATGAAATTTAGGTTAAATCAAACTCCCTAGAAAAGTATAGCTTTCAAATAATAGAATCGTAGAATGGTTACAATTGGATAGGAGCTGAGCATCATCTAATTCCAACCCCTGTGCCATGGGCAGGGGCACCTCACAATATTTGCATTTATTTTAAAATGCTATTAAACTATTATATTTTTAAAGAAAAGTGTCTTAGTATTAATGTTGTAATGAATTATCATTGTGATGAATTTCTGTGTAACTGATAATTAAGACACCATGTAAGTGATAAGGAAGCGTGTTCATTTTCACATCTATGGCAATGAACTTGATCTATCTCTACTATTACTAAGTCTCATTTTAGAGTAGATGTTTCTTTCTTTAAGAAAAAACAAATGAACTGTGAGGAAGGAGGATACAGAAAATAAATCCATCATCTTTTTTTTTCTTTAATTAAAATTATATTGCTCTTGATTCAAACAATTGCTGTAGCGTTACTCAATAAACCTTTCCTCACTGACAGTACTATTACATTTAAAAGGGTTTTCAGCTAGGCAACACATTTCTCAGTAATGTTATTTTGTATCATCACCATATCATCTCATGCAAGAGTGGGTAATGGAAATTAATATTGTAGTGATACCCAGTGACACTAATTGGACTAGCTTACTTCACTATTATTGAGAAAAGAAGATTGTCTAAAATTTGTTTAGAGGACTTGCAGGAGAAAGAAATACAATGCATTGTGTGTGCATGTGTCTGAGCTACTAAGTATTTACTTGGATTTGCAGAACATTATTAAAATACCTAGGTATATTGTGCATAAAATTACATTTTATATAGAATTGAAGAGAAACAAAAAGAGCCAAATGAATAATGAGAAAGGCATAAAAGTACAGGTGTACAAGATGAATGGATGATCACCATGTGAGAAAAAAACATCTGCATCAGCTTGAGTGGCACACACTTAAAAGTAGCTTTCCTCATTGTAATTGCCTCTTGAAAATGCTTGCCAATTTACAGAAGATTTACTAGTTGTATTTGAATTTGTCTTTTTCATTTATCATTGTCAAGAAATAATCTTCCCTGGATACACCTAAAGGGATCACCTAATAAGGTACTAGATAGACCATTCTATTTGCTACTGATTTTATCGTCAGCTAAACCTGCAGATAATCCTGCTAAATTATAGTTTGTGTAAAGTAAACATGTCTCTGGCCAGTGATACGGTCATTTAAGTGGGCTTCTAAGACTTGAAACAACACTTAAGGTAATATACTTTTTTTAAATATATATGTAACTACTGTATATTCAAGTTTGGTTTCAAGATGTTAATAGGATATTTTATTTGTTCATAGTCTGCAGAAAAAGAAAAAAGCTATTATGCATTTGTTACAAGGCAGATGCTGGGAATACTTATATGTGTAGTAGCATATAGTTTTATTTTTTCATAAGGTGCAAGTGAAATAGCTCCAGGCATTTTTACCCAGAGGCTTTTTCTCAAGGTACGGGAGCTATTTTATTCCTCATTCAGATTACAGTAATGTTAACCAGGAGTGCAATATCCTCAACCTCCTATCCTCCCAAAGAATTGCTAGGTTCTTCAATTTGGTTCTTTTCAGCAGATATTTGGAATAAAGGCTGTAGGCTGAGTTTTGGAATGCTAGAGGCTCACAATAGCCAAACTATGTCAAAGTCACATAAGGTTTAGGTTTGGTTTTCTTTGGGTTGATTCCTGCAGCAGCCCCTTTTTTTTTGTTTTTTTTTTTTTTTGTTTGTTTGTTTTAACAACTTTGCAACTCTCCCATCATTTTTCTATAGTAACAGAGCTTTGCTAAAGCAAAATGGTCTGCATTTATGCTTGAACTAAAGAGGATGGGAGATAGTGCATGCAACTATTCCCGTGCGCAGCCCCTAGGAAACTTGCATAAAAGTAAAAATAGTGGAACTTGGAGTAAATAAAAAAAATCAGAAAACCAGATTAACCTCCTGTGACTGCTGAGCCTTGGGGAACCAGGTCACAAAGAGGTAGAGGTATTATAATTGAAATAACAGTGTTACATACCAGAAACAGAGACCAATGGGACTGTAAAAATTAGTCTATTGCAAATGCCCCCTGTACGGCAATTGTGAAGAGGTGAGATGTAGATTTTCCTTTTGGTATGATTGTGTGAATATATGTACAGCATGATTTTAATTGATCAAATTTAGCACAAAAGATTATTCATAGTTCATGCATTTTGAAGTTTTTATGTGTGAAAAAGAAAGCTGCCATTTTCTAAGTGTTAAGTGTACAAGCAAAGGGTGAAGTGCACTGTTACTATATGTATTTCTGGTAGTAGCTGGAAACAACTGCTTTGTGGTGTCTCTTGTAATAAGAACACCATTAGCCAGTCTCGCAATGTCAGAGCTCAGACTTTCACAATATATAGAGCTAAAAGACCATGTCCTGGCAGGAAGGATGATAGACACCAAAAAAAACCCACATGTACATTATCTCTTGAACTTACTGATTTCCTGTCAATGAATTCACACCTCATAGATTTGGAACTGCTTTTAGAATGAGTTCACTTGCTTCTCAGAGTTGACAAAGTGACAGGAGAATGAAAAATAATTCCCTGCTGTTTCCTTGATTTGCTTTCCTGTCCTTTGCATTAAGATTTCATGGGATCAATGTGGAAATAGGACTTTCTTTGAGATTTCAGAGAAATCAACACATTAGGGAAAGAAAGAAAGAAAACTTATGTTTTCAGTACTGTATTTGATTTCTTTTTTTAAAAAAATATTAACTACTAAATTTATTTTTAATAGCAGTTCTAACATTATTTATTCTCAGTAATTCTGCAGAAAATGTACCCCTAACCCACTAACCTATCAAGCATATCTTACTGAATGATTATTACGTGCTGCAAATATACTTGAGTGTTATGTGAATAATGCAAGTTTATCATACCACCCTATGCTCAGCATCTCGGGTGAGGTGAATCCACTTCTTCTGATTATTCCTCAAATATTTTTCCTTCTGGGACAATTTTTTACAATTCAGCATAATAATTTCTTATCTTAAATCACAAAAGATATTAATCTTCTAGATGCTAGGGACAAAGCCTTAGAAGACCACATTTAAGAATAGCATGATATCTGTGTTTATAGAGTGAGTTTTGTCTTCTAAGGAGCAAAGGATTAGGTGGGAAAATATTCTGAAGTCTGCTTTAGTGCTGATCCTAAGAATGGCTTTCTAATGATTGTAAAACTTTACTGTAGTGTGGCTACTTTTATCCTGTAAAGGAAAAGCAGAATACACCATCCTGTTCTCATTTTGCAATGCTTTAGGTAAGTAGTGAATCAAGCTCTTCTACAAAAGAAATGTCTTCTCCACTCCTGAGAGTAGTGTTAGCAGAAAGTTATATAATCTGTTTTGGACATCTATCTTGAAAGTAAGAATTGTCCTCTGGAAATACACCACTGTATATAGAGTGAGTCTGAGGCAGAAGTGTATAGCACATGCAGAGCTTTTAGGTGGATAAATCTAAGGGGCATGTATCTCACTTTTGGTTTTCTCACAGAAAAAGGCATAGCAACCATTATATGAACAAAAAAACCTTGCCCCTTTATTTAGTATAAGCTAAGAGCTCACAAACATCAAATTTGACACACTTTGCTGGTAAGAGGTAACTGAAGCCAAAGTTACCCAGTTACACTTTAATTTTTCCCTTCTCTTTCCCTTCCTTCACTTTCTTCCTTCTTGAACAAAGGTTGCCAAGCTTCTTACCCTGCCTGATATTATCCCTGTTTGAAAGAAAAAAAAAAAAAAAAAGAAATGCCACAAGCACACACGAAAACATTAGCCAGAAGCAGCCTCTACAGTGAACTTAGTGGTGTCCATCTATCAGACATGCATATTAGGTAAGGTCCCTTAGGGATCTCAGGTGTGTGTCCATTTCTCACTTTCAAATGGTCTTCAAATGAAAAACTCCAATTCTGAAATGCTCAGATTAAGCAAAGCAGGCTCTGGGGTAGCCCCTGGGTCTGAGCAATGGCAAAATTTTGGACATCTATAGGCTTTCCTGGCAAAACGTGTCAGTACCTGGATTAGTATCAGATTTTCTTGCTCTTCTTGCTTGAGGTATGTTCTGTTTACACCAGACTTTGTTCATTATTTGTTTAGTCTATATCGGCCTAAATTTTCTACCTCTGAAATATGAATATTTTATTACTAAAAAAAAAAGATATTGCAGGGCTAAAATTATTAAAAAGTCTAAAGCAATCTGGCTCTGTGGTGACAGAGTTCAGCTATTTATTAGCTTGTAGTATGTGGTTAAAAGAAAGCATTTATATTTTAATCTGTTGCCTTAGCTGCATGAAAGGCATAAAAAACTCTGCATGTGATCCTCAGGTACTCTCTATGAATTACATAACTGAAGGATACTGGTATGAGGGCTGGACTATTTTCAGAAACTGTTACAAATACAATGTTTTTATTGATTCAGTACCTTTCCAATAATAAAAAGAGTTATCTATTGAATTTCCGTGAGGAGTGAAGGGCAGTTCTTCATCATCTGCTTTGCAATTTATACTGTTATTTCAAAAAAAAGCAGTGCTGTTCATAATTGTAAAGCTAGTTATTCTACTACTTTCTACTACTACCACCACCAATAATAATAATAAGGTAAATAACAAGGGGAGAGAATACAGTTGCTCATCACCTGCCAACCAATACCCAGCCTGATCCAATCAGCAATCTGGGCCTTCTGGGTAACTCCCCACAGTTTATATACTGGGCATGACGTACTGTGGTATGGAATACCTCTTTGGCAAGTTTGGGTCAGGTGTCCTGTCTTTGCTTCCTCCTGGCTTCTTGTGCCCCTCTTCACTGGCAGAGCATGAAAGACAGAAAAGTCCTTGATCGGAGTAACCATTACCTAGCAACAACTAAAAGCACTGGTGTTACCAATGCCATTCCTAGGCTGAAAGTCAAAAACACAGCATCGCACCAGCTACTAAGAAGGAGAAAAAAATGACTGCTACTGCTGAATCCAGGACATTTATATAATCTCAATACCAATGTTTTTTTGCTGTTATTCTTCTTTTCCTCTTATGCCATCCTACTGATGCTTGAGGGAGAAGTCAGCTAACCTCTGTGTAGTGTTTGGCTGCCCACCAGGGTCTACCAACAACAGAAGGGGATAGGAAAGGGAAGGGAAAAAAGCATACTAATTTCTGATGCTCGTTATGCTACGGTATATGGATTTTTCATTTATAGCATATTAAAGTGTGAGTAAAAAAAAATAAAAGAGCAGTGAATTAAACTGGTTATTAAGAAGTATTTCAAGATTACAATTTCAAAAAAAGTCTGTTTTTGGGAAGCCATAGCTTTGTACTCTGAGTTATACAAAACTATATTAATCTTGTAACTGTAAGTGTTCCATTGTGTAAGGGTTTGAATTACGAAATTGCTTTTACAATCTTTACTGTTTTCAGGTTCTTTTGAATACCTAATAGCACCACAAAGCAGTTATCATTTTTTAAATTATTGAGCTCTGTGGCTATCCAAGTAGTTGCTCTTAGAAAAGCAGATCATATTCCTATTCAAATGCCTACTGTGTTTTTTTGTATATAAACTAAACTTAGGAGGTTTCACTGAGAGGAAGAGATGCTCTTGCATTTTGTCCCTTATATATAAACACACGTTTCTTTCTGAACTTCATTAAAGATATTGTCTTCATGGTTTAATTTCTTTATATTAGGCTCCCTGTCCTCAGACAGAAAGCTGGATAAATGACAGAAATTGAAAATAGCTCTGTACGATAGACTAAACAAGTGTGACTGACCTTCAGTGACAGCCTCCAAGACAAGATTTTAACATATTTTTCTTTAAACAGTATGACTTTACTGTACTTCTAGATGAAATTTGTTAGCTTATTTGCAATGGACAACTACTTTAAAACAAGATGACATAGGAACTAATCCTTTCTGATACCTCACTGCCTCCACAAATAAACACTGCTATCTTCTACTTACATAAATAACTCTTTTTTTTTTTTCATAGCCCTATTTCCAAACATTGATTTCCCTTTGGCTACCATAGTCCACTGGTTCCTTAAGTCTTGGTCAAGTTTATTTTTCTTCAGTCCCATTTATGCCTCTTTAACCATTTTCTTTGAAGTGCCCTTATCTGAACTAAATATGAATTTCTCTACATTGCTGAGAGCCAGCATATATAATTTTCCCCTTTTTAACTTTAGGGTTTCTAAACTATCTGCATAACTATTTCCATTTAACACAGGGACACACATCAGTAGGATTTCTTTCTTGCAGTATTACTTCTACTAGGTGTAGTAAACAGTAAAAGCTTTCATGACTTTCTCTGCCTTCAGAAGACAGAGAGTACTTCATCAGAGCAAGCTATACTCACAGGAAGCAAAACATTATTGGCTGGAAAGGAGATCCTCAGAATCACCCCTGCTCAGAGGAGGTCCACTTAGAGACACTTGTTCAGGGACATGTCTGGTAGCATTTTGAATGTCTTGATGTCCTTGTTGGGCTGATTTCTTCGAGTGTTTGCCCATACAGTGTAAAAAAAACCCCAAAACTAAAAACAAGAAAACCAACCCAACAAACAAATGCATCCCCATTGGAGAATCTCCCATTCTCAGATTTGTGGTTATTGCCTCTAAACCAGTCACCATGTACTTCATGGCTCCATCTTCTCTGTGCCTTCCCACAAGGCACGTGAAGACAGCAATGAGGCCTTCCTTGAGCTCTTTCTTCTAAACTCTGGAAAGTCCTTACAACCTCTCCTTGCACGTGACACACTCCAACTCCCTCCCTAGCTTGATGACCTTTGTTGGACCCATTCAGTATACCTGTGTCTTTCTTGTGCTGAGGAGCCTAAAACTGGACACAGAACTCAAGATGTAGTCTCACAACTGCCAGCCAGAGAAGGATTGCTTTCCTGGACCTGCTAATTACACTTCTGCTAGTGCATCCCGGGTTGTAGCTGTCTGCCTTTGCTGCAAGGGTGTGTTAGCGATTCATGTTCAATTTGTCCTTTAGATCCTTCAGATATTTTTCTGCCAAGCAGCTTTCCAGCCAGCCAGCCCAGAGCCTGTTATATTGCATGGGATTCTTCCCTCCCAGATGCAGGATTTTACACTTTGTTGAATTGCATGATGTTGTTGTCAGCCCATTCCTCACACCTGTCCAGGTCCCTCTGAATAGCAGCCCTGCCCTCAAGCATATCATCTGTTCCTCCCCATTTTGTATCATCTGCAAATGTGCTGGGAGTATCCTCTTTCCCATTCTCCAGGTTGTTAATAAAGTCATTGAACAATATTTGCCCTGCTAACATTCCTAGTTGTCTTTTTAATTGCTGGTCACCAACAGTCTGTCAATTTCTCCTCCCACTTTGTTGTACACTTACACGGTCCATAACTAATGAATTTGGCTATAAAAATACAATAAGAGAGACTGACAGATGCGTTGCTAAAATCAAAGTACTCCACATCCACCATTCTTCTGTCATGCACAGTTCTCTCCTCATAGAAGTCAGGTTGGTCAGGATCAATTTGTTTGTAAGGGGAAGTCAGTGATTATTAGCATGTTTCCTGTCATGATGCAAATGGCTGGTCTGAGGGTGGCTTTGTTTTAAGCTGAGTTTTGGAAAAGAGTGTTATGCTCAAAGAGCAGAGGTGAAAGAGGTCTTTGGTTCCCAGTATTTTCTGTGTGAACATAATGACATAGAAAGATCGCTTGTCAAGTCTCAGTCTGTGCTACATACTATACAGGTCATGATACAGGCTTATATTAATCTGAGTCTCCTGGTTCCATTCAAGGATGTTCTGTAGTGATCAACCAACCCTATGAAAGATTGATGCTCCTACGCTAAACCAGGTGATGTACTTTGCCTTTTTTCCCTTCCAGTTACGCATCTTGTGAGATTCAGATCATCTAATTTTACCTTGTTACCTAGATTATCTGCTTACTTATTGAAAAGAAGTAGGCTTTTCTAGGATATAATTCAACTAATTTATTACAGTTACCTGGTACCAAAACGAGATCATGCTCTAAAAAATACTAGTTCTTGTTATTGAATATAAGGTACTCTGTCTTAGTTGTAGAATTAATCAGATAAATCTCACATAGTATAATTTCATTTGAATTTTCCCAAGATACTTCTATTATAATTCATTTGTTATTAAATGGATAGGAGAAAGTATAAATCTAGATTTTTCCTCACTTCTAAAATATTCCAGTCCAGAGGTCCTTGAAGATTTTGTATAGCTAATGGTACATTGTATCTCACACTAATAAATATATAACTGAGTTTTCTTTTGGTGCTATTATCTGTGTTTGCAACATCAGAACAATCTGTTTCCTTTTGCTGCTGCTAGATATTTTGGAAACATGTCATTTTTTTAAAGGGATCCAGTCTTGCCTAAGTGAAAAATAATGGAGTTTTGTTCTTTCCTTCAATAAATGCAGAATCAGGTCTTCAGTCTTCTTACTCTAATGTGATTCTAATTATGTTCTGCTTTTGTCCTTCTTCTGTGCTTTCCCTTGCAATATTAAACTTAATTTGTTAATTACCTAACATTTGCAAATTACGAGGCAAATCAGGAACTCTTTCAATTTCCTTTGCTGCTTGCTCTATGTCTTCCCTCTTAAAAAAAAAAAAAGAGTAATAAGCATATGACTATGCTTTGCTAAACTCCGTGTCCTTTATTCAAGTGCGGTGTACAGTGGTCCCCTTTATAGTCTTGCCAGTTTACCTTATACAAATGACTGTACTATAACTTTGCCCTGATTCAGAAAGATACATAAGGTTACAACTATCTGCAGCTGTGTTGGGAGTAATATTAGTTTTAATGAGTCTCCTCATGATGAAGACTGGGCTTGTCTGTAAATACTATTTGGTAGTAGGGCCTGCTTTCAGAAAAATCAATGCAAATGATGAAAGCATTTATGAAATATTGTAACTACTGGAATAACCATTTGCCTAATGCAAAAATGACACATCTAAAAAAGTAAGTTGAATAATGGAAGTTATTTAAATGCAGAATTCCATCTTTTAAATTTATTTCTTGAAATATTGCTGAGCACCACATTTCTATTGAGGAATATACTACTGTCAATCTGAGATTAGCTACAAAGAATGACTTTTGAAAGATTATTCAAAGTCCTACATTGAAAATGCCAACCAAACAGACTGTTTTCTGCAGGAAATCAAAATCTCTTTACAGGTTTTCTCTACCTCTGCTCTATTTGTGGTGCTCTTGATACTGTTAACAAGAATGTTAACTGTAATGCAGGTATCTGTCCAACAGAAATCGAACTGAGACTATAGGATTAATTTTCAAAAGCAATTGAATAGCCATCAATCAGTAATGATGTTTTGGTTGGATGTATTAATGAACTGGATCACATACAAATTAATAGTCTGTTGGAAGATGGAAGGTCATAGTCCTTTTACCAGTCTTTATATCCTTTAGTACTCTGAAATGTTTGGGGTTTTTTTGCTTTTTTATTTTGTTTTGTTTTTTTTCTCTCAACTTATTTTAATGATATTCCTTTTAAACTGTTTCCTAAGACTTGTATGAATGCATTATTGTTCAGATTACATTTTTTATTCCAGTTATATGTTGTATCAGGAACATTTAGGTCCTGAAATCTGACAGAATCTCTTGGGCATTAAATACTAAAAATCAATTAGTAAAATTGATTGCATGTAACAACTGCATCTCCAGGCAAAATTAGACCTAATAAATGGAAGTAGCAGTGCTTGCTTCTCCACAGTCACCAGAAAGGTCATTTAACTGCTCATAGCTTCCAAATGCACCATCTTGGATGTTCAGATCTCAGATCATATTTGGAAGATTTCCAGGCTTGGAGTCTGTCTCTGCAGCAGGAGTTCTCTGATACTCCAAGAATCCTTACTGTAATTCCAATGCTGAAGAGCTTGACTTAAGCCAAGGATTTCAGGCTCTTTCTTCCAAGAACAGAGAGCAGTGAGGATCTGGTAGCCCCACATCCATAGGTCTAGGACTTGAGGAATCCTGATTCAGGGCCTTCCACTTGCCAGCATCTGCCTGCAGCCCCACAGCTTAAACCTCTGCTCATAACCTGGCTGCAGAGCATGCTCATTGTGTGTACTCACTGACCAGTTATGTTCCATGAGTGAGAATTATGTTTATGTTTCCAGTAGTATTTTTAGTAAACTGAATATGTTATGCCCTGCTCAGTTACTTCTGGCATGAATTTTAGTAGTATAACCTTATATAATATGAAACCTGAAAAAGATATACATCTCCAATATTTCGATGTCTTTCTTCTGTCCTTTCATGGGGATTTCTACAGTCATTACTAGAATGAAATGTTGTATTATCATTGTTTTTTGTCATTTCCTGTTATTGACTACATGCTTTAATCTGAGGATCATTCTTTCAAAGTCTCTGATTTTGGGTATGAACATGTATACAGGTACAAACCCCATACATATGTACAGCTATAGATATTCATTAAACAAAAATAACTGCAGTCAGATGTGTACAAAAGACCTATGGGCTGAAAATTCAAGTTTGAGCTACACCTGCCAAATGTGTCACCCTACAGTCTCATCAAATATGAGTTCTTTCTCTCCATTCAGCCTTATCCTATGTCTTTCTCACCTGCAAAATAAACTCCATGTAATGAGCTCTTGGTTATTCCCTTCTTCTCCCCCACTTCTCTCACGCCTGTCTATCTAGAGCTTCCAGGAACGCTTACAGTAAATGTACCACCATCCGTTGAATTTAGCTATGTTGTGGCAAATGTAGGCATATATAGTAATTTTCAGTTACCTTCTTTTCAACTTTAATTTATATTCTAAACAGGCATCAACCAGCTCCTGAGTTTGCCACTAAAAACAAGATTAAGTATTTGTTTGGCATGCTTATCATAAGCTGGCTACTGCTGTGCCAGGGGAACCAGCTGGACTGTGGAATAAAAATCTCATACTAGATTTTCCCAAGGACTTTTTCTTTAAAGAAACAAATAGAAATAATCAGGAAAAAAAAACCCAAACCACCAACAATACAAATGTTTACAACATAGATTGGAAATTGTGTTTGCTGCTAGAATCACCTACCTTAATATTTAAGCCTACTAATTTTGAAGATATATGATTTATTCTGACATAAAATTCCTAAGAGCTGCAGCATTTTGAGTGGCTCCCATTAGTACATGAAGCACTGACTAAAAGCCCTGGTGTTGTACAACAGGTACATCTTAACTGTAGTTTTATTGCATTTCGTTTCTTTCGTAAAAATTGTCAAATTCCTGACACTCTTACATCAAAAAAACCCAGCCAAACAAATAATGACAAAAAAAGGCACCCCAAAACACTCCCAAAAGCTCCAGCTATTAGAAGACTGTGTTTTCTTTACTTGTGGAAGCCTTCCAATAGCTAAAGCTGTCTTCTTTTTAATGTCTCTGAGCTACAGTGTAAAAGTCAGTCCTACTAAGATAAAATTAGAAGTGTAGGATAATTCTAATGCTGTTTTACAACTGATGAAATCTGCTTCAGCTCTGTCTACTACCTGATTACCATGGAAACCACTGCTGGCCAACAGAGTAATTCTGATCAAAAGGAATTATTATCAATCTTCCCAGTCAAGGTTGGATGGACATTTGGACAACTTATATTAAAGTTTCTGATACAGGCTGAAAGGTTCAGTAAGGGTAAAAATTAATTCTTAGTGTGCTAGACAGCAAGAATGTTTTGTTATGATTCAAGTACAATTGTCTCTCCAAAAATCAGATATTACCAGATTGCCATATCAGCTGCGCAGCATCCTGGAAGTGAACAAAAATAAAGATAATTTTCTGAATGGTAAGCAGCTATGAGAAAAGTTGATGAGAGAACATTAACTCTCTGTTTCAAGGATAGACAAATGCTAGTTTAAAAACTAGAGCTGGAAGGAAAAAGTAGTAAGAATGTTCAACACAGGTCAGTGTTTAGACAAGCAAATAACTATTTTGCCCAAATATTTGCAGGTAGAAAAATTGCTTTAGTTTTCCTTAAAAAAAAAATAAAAAATAAGTTTGTTATAGAGAGACAATAGCCATGGTTCGTAATAAACATTGAGATCTAAATATTTTACAGACGCTTGAGAGGAGGTTATAGAAACATATCAAACTTATGCTATTTGAACAAGCAGCATTCCTTCTCTATAGTAAAACTGTCAAGAGAAAAGTAAGGCCACCTTTTCCCAGTAATTCCCTATCTCTTGAAACAGGTGGTGCAAGTTGATCATAATTCTTTTTAATAGACTTGAGAAGTTTTTCAGTTCACAACTGATGCTTATACCAGACACCAACAACCCCCAAAACATGATAGTTGTACATTAAAACTGCACATTTCCTATTTTCCTCTGGATCATATTCCAGAAAGGCTAAGAAGAACCAAAAAGCCAGCAAACATCACAAAGTTGGAGTGAGAAAACAATCTATTAGGAATCTATATGGAAAAATAGTTGTAGTAGTTTTGTTTTGCTTTATGTAGTACAAAAATGTATTCTTACCTTCTTATTACTAAACTGTTATTTTGCCTCTTTCCTGTCTCCATTAATGGAGGAAAGACAATTATGCACTTAGTTCCTGACAAAGTCGGTTACATAGATACTTAGCAATTAGCTGCCACAGTCAAGCTGTTCTTACAGGCAGTTTCTGTAGACAAGGGAGATAGGTATCTTCAAACAGTAATTTAACTCCATTTTAAGATTTTAAAGTGTCATTTTATTTCCTTTAACTATAAATGTAACATGGATGATATGTTAGTTTTGCTTTTGGAAAACTAAACTAGATGAGTGAATCTTGCACTTAAAGATCTTCACAAATTACTAAGTAACTTGGTGGTTAACTGCTTGTTCTCTTTGATATTGCCCCAGAAACTTTTAAGAAAATACAGGCCACTTGTTTTAAGTATTCAACAGCTTATAGATTTCTCTGTAGAACAGACTGGAAGATTAATACCAGGCTTGGATGGAAAGCTGTTAGGAATGACAGGGAATGGATCATCATTAGCATAGCCATATACTAAACCCATGCTAGCAGGGGGGCTGGTTTGGGGTTGCTTTTTGCTTTATTGTGTGTTTATATGTGACTGGATTAATATTGACTCCATGAACATAGTTATTTTCCTGAATTTTGTATAAGTAAAAAACAAAGAAGGAAACATTTTGCTTAATTTAATGATTTGGAAGAAGGAGGAAGTACTGATACACTGGAAGCCAAAACCTTAGAGGGATTTGGAAATCACTGTTAGAATTTATAATATTAGACTCTGTTTCCCAATGGGAAATAAAACAGGGTTTCTTTCTGTCTTCCGCCTCGGTGGCCAATTAAGAGCCTTTTTGGTTCCAGCTGAAGATTTGGCAGGTCTACTGTTTTGGCCACAGTGTGGTGAGGAGTGTAATGAAAGTTAAAGTTAAATTAGAGTTCAGCACCTGTGGCTAGCTTGGCTCTGTGCTCACATTTGACACTAAGCCAAGGCAGATCCAGAGTGATAATTTTCTAATGTTGTTTCTTGGCAGTCAAAGTCACCTTAAATATTAGTCAATTTATATATCTTCTCTCATTTATATAGTTAGCTCCAATGCTTTGACTTCCATCTTGCTCAAAGTGACAAACTAGGACCTTGGTATGTTTCTGTTAACATAGGTTTGGATGAAGGAGTTACACAGATTGAAGTAAAATTTACTTTCTAAATTACAAAGATGAAACTATAGTAGTTAACTTTATTGTGAGACACACTTTATTAAAATCTTTTTTGATCTCCTGTTTGAATGGGTGTCGTGTTTTAACTCCAGCTGACAACTAAGTACTACTCAACCACTCACTCAGTCCTCCCAACAGGATAAGGGAGAGAATCAGAAGAGTAAAAGTGAGAAAACCCATGGGTTGAGATAAAGACAGTTTAATAGGTCATTAAAAGCTGTGCCTGCAAACAAAGGAAAACAAGGAATTCATTCATAGAATCATAGAATGCTTAGGATTGGAAGATCATCTAGTTCCATCCTCCCTGCCATGGCCAGGGACACCTCCAGCTAGCCCAGGTTGCTCAAGGCCCTGTGCAACCTGGCCTTAAACATTGCCAGAGCATTCACACTTCTTTGGGCAACCTGTTCCAGGACCTCACCACCCTCACAGTAAAGAACTTCTTCCTTATATCTAACCCAAATCTCCCCTGTTTAATTTTGAAGCCATTACCCCTTGTCCTATCACTACAGTCCCTGAAGAAGAGATCACCACATTCCATTGTCAGGCAGGTGTTCAGCCATTTCCAGGAAAGAAGGGCTTCCTCATGTGTAGTGGTCACTTGGGAAAACAAATCCTATCACTCAGAATGTCCCTCCCTTCCTTCTTTCCCCAGATGTACATGCTGAGCATGATGCCATATGATATGGGATATCCCTTTGGTCAGCTGGGGTCAGCTGTCCTGGCTGTGTCCCCTCTCAGCTTCTTGTGCACCCCCAGTCCACTCACTATTAGGGTGGTTTGAGAAGCAGAAAAGGCCTTGACTCTGCATAAGTACTGCTCAGCAATAACTAAAATATCACTGTTTCCAGAACAAATCCAAAACAGCCTCATGCCTGCAACTGTTAAAAAATTAACTCTATGCCAGCCAAAACCAGCAAAATGGGAAATTCTTTTTCTATTTTGTGAATATGTTGTAACTTTTGTGATCTAATAAAACTAAGAGTTTTGAAACTTCAAGAAGAAAGAAAGACCTGCTTACCTCAGCATAGCCATTTTTCTGAGGACTACTATACTTTCAGAGAATGAGTAATAACTGTTTTTTCAAAATTGTCATGAATGAGGCTAAGCAGACACTTGGAGCTGTCTTAAGTAAAACAAATCCATCTATTGACTCTTCTGACTTGGGTTTCTCTCATTGTGGCTGTCCCTCTTTAAACTTTTTATTAAACAAGCACCAAAACAGGATTTTTATTCTTTATCAGGAGTGAGTACTCTAAATCCTTAATTTTTTGTAACTCAATCTGCCAAAAAAAAATGGTACACTTATAGAATAAAAGGGATGGTCTTTACCTTACAGGCAACATCTAGGTCTGGACTCTAAGTACAGAAGAAAAAGGCAGTTCTAGGCATAATTTGTCTCATCCTAAAGCAGATATCTAAGAGATAAAATAAATTTCATGCTAACAGCATCTCTTCCTCTCCATTGATTATAAAGGAAATTAGACTGATTAGCTTTGTTGCCTAGATTGTAGTTTTGTTTCAAGTAGATAAGATTATTGTACCTGTGTTGTCTCACATTTTTTAAAAAATATTTCATTTTAGATTAGTGTTAACCCAACTTGGAATTTTTTTCTTACCTAAATGAATAAACCATAACTTTAAAGCAACATTTATATCCTTTGTCAGTGATTGTATCAGCTCCAACATACTCCTTAATTAATGTACAATGCCAATTATGTTAGTTAACAGAGAGCAGTCAACTGGAAATACAGGAAAAGGACTGAGGACATCATGACTCCTTTGTGCAGTAGTCATACATCAATGGTTGTATTCCAGGAACTTGAGTTATTACAGTGGCTGCACTGTGAAGAGAGAACACTAACACTGCCTTTAGTTTGACTATTACACGAAATGCAATCATCTTCATATTAATGATATGAAGGGAATATTGCCAGTGGAAATGCCTTCTGTGGTCTATTATAATAAAATACAAGCCTGTATTCTTAGGAAGTTACTTAAACAGTGAGACCTTTATATCCTATCTTTGGCCTGCCTTTTGTCTTACTGATTTGTTTAAACTAATATACTTGACAGTATATGATTTGAGTGCTCTACAGAGCTGGTGAAAAAGGAGGAAGCTAATCTCATGAAGGTTGTTAATAAGTCTTAAAGTATTATCAACGTTTAACGTATTATTCATTTTTGTATGCTATTAGGGAGAGGGGAGTTGGCTAATGTGATAAGAAACCAATTACTATGATACAGAAGCAAGTATATGATAAGACCTTTGTTCATAATATTGCTGCCTTTGATAAAACCTCCCACAGAGTTGTTCAACAGCTTCTTCAGCTGTGATAGCTCCTCTTAATGTCCACCACAGAAGAACATAGTGATTTGTTCCTTGCTCTTTTTACATCTTGTAGCATTGTCAGCAATGAGGTAACAGTTTGAAAAACATTAGATTACCTCTTTCTCCAAGAACATTTCATTTACTATCCCACAGCTAAAGCTCATGGATAACTGACACTTTTTAATTGTATCTGAAATACTCGGCTCAAATATTATTCCTTCTATTATTTTTTGTGTAATCATTTGAATACTACAATTATTATCCCCCTAATATACAATATTTAACCTGGAGTAAAAGAAGGGTCTGATTGAATGCTTCTCTTATGAACTACATGATTTTTTTTTTTTTGACAGATGAGGAGCTCAAGTGATTCAAATAATATGCATATTTACAGGCATTGGTTATGCTTAAGTAAACACACAAGCTTGAACACCTACTTTAAATACAAATCCTAAAAAATGTATGCACTACCAGATGTTCTTCTATTAATGTTCTATGTTCATGTTCAGCAGTCTATAGTTTTACAAACAGCTTCCCAATAAAGAACAAAAATTATCAAATGTCTTTTTTATTGATGCTATATGCAGTATAGTGTTTCAGTGATTTCTAAGTGCATGATTAATACTCCTATAGAGTGTAACAGTAATGAAATTTGAAAGGTTATGTAGGTAGATTTTCCTTTATTTTTTATTCTCTTTCATGTGCTGCTATTTTACATTTTATTATACATAACGGTTAATTTTTCCTAGCTACAGATGTTGGTTTCCTCACATATTATTAAGTCATTTCGGAGTCTATGTCTTTTAAACATGCAATAAATCCTACTTTGAAGCAATGTTGGAAGTATTTTGACAAGAGTTTGTCATTTTGGATTGCGATTTGTCTGGGATCTCCAGAAGTTTGTCATGTTGTGTCACTATAAAACTATAGTATGTAAGACAATATATATTTCCATTTATGATTTTTTTTCACATTTAGGCAAGCCAGTTAAAGGCTGAGTTAAAAAAAAAAAATAAAGTGGGATATTAAAAAAAATAAAAGGCAGTTAAAGAGCAATACAAGAGAAAGAAAAGAGGAAACAAGCAGTGCAGAGCATGTGAATAAGGAAGCTTGATTCTTTCAATCTCGTAACACAGATAGGCAAGCCATTAAAAAGAAATCAACAGTGCAAAGTCTAAAGCTAATGAAAGAAATCTAAAATTACTCCTATACACAAAGTGCATTTTGCTTAATTTCTTTCTGATCATAAGTTTGGCACCCTGTGCTGGAAGAGAGTAGGTAGCAGATGCTGCCTTCTAAGGCATGTTCAAATATGTTCTCAGCTTGAATTCAGGAGACACAGCTGACTTGATTTTAAAACTGGGGGAAAAAGATTAATGCAAGATTTAAAACCTGGGTGACAGCAGTTAAAGGAAGCTAATCATATTTTTAGTTCACAATTTTTTTAATTGATTGCCAAAAGGAAGTTGTTAAACACTCGTTTGCTTTTTCAAAGTAAAGAATTAAATCTTCCATCAACGTTTCTTTTCTTTCTTCCCTCTCCCCACAAATGAGATGATGTTGCCCTTTCTGAAATAGATGTTGAACTCAAGGAGCCTTGAGATTAAAGCATTGCTATGTGTATTTTAATTCTATTTTAATTATATGATCTTAAATATTTTCTTTTAAATTGTTCTTTTGTGATTTGCTTTTTCAGTTCACTAGGTTCTATTCTAAACATCACTGAGCTTGTAATTGTTTGAGGCACAAATAATAAAAGCTAATTTGTTGACATTCCCTGAAACATCAAGGAATCCAGCCGAGACTTAATGGATTTCTCTATCCCTTCCTTAAGAAGCAGTTTCAAGTTTAATTCCTTCTCTGGCAAAGTACGTTTCACTGATGCGTAAATGCAGGAGTCTAAAGGTTATGAATGTAGCTCTTTGCTGTCCTATTTTTTTCATCCAGGCTCATGAAATCTCATCTGGAAATACTTATCTCTTTTTAATCTTCAAGACAAAAAGAATACAGTAAACAGAATGAATTGATTTCTCTGTGTAAATGCCAAATGCATTCATTAATATTATTTGTAACTTTTAAAAATTTGAGATACTATGAGTAGGACCTCTCAGATAATCTAAATACTTGACTATTGTCATATTAAATATACAAAATGTTAAAAGCTAAATGAAGATCCTGCTCTGGATCTTCCAAAGAGCTGGATATTCCTGAGCTTCTATATTCTTTTTTTTTAAAAAAAGTATCCCTTGATAAATTCATACACTATTTAGCTCACAAGCTGCTTAATAGTATTATTCAACAACATAATTGCTAGCTCTGATTGTTATGGTATTTCCCCTGATCATCTCAAAGTCATTTACTTATTTCAGTTGCTGCATTTCATAATGATTTAAGTTTCTAGGCACAAAGCAGATTTTTTTAAATTTTTTAATAAAGTATATATAATATGACAATTTAGGACTGATATGACTGTATGAGAAACCTGTAAGAAAAAATATTAATGTCTTATTGACTGATCTTTCAGTGTTTCAATCACTGACACTGTAACTATCACTGAAGTTGTGATTCCTAGGAATTTTTCGATTTTTTATGTATTTTTTTTAAATTATAATTTTTATCTGTGGTAAATGCTCCTCCGTCTTGTCTTCGTGTAAAAAGTGATAGTTAAGAACCTTCTGGATGGAATTTGGTGTTTCTAAGGGAGCAAACTTAATTTTATCTTTCTTAAACACATAATGACAAAGAGCAGGAGTGCTGAAATCAAGCCAGGAGTGGCAATGTTCCATACAATTCTCTATCCCATGTTGCTGCTGCCAACTGAAACCAGGAAAAAATTTTGAGGGACAAACCCAAAGATTGCAATTCATAGGAAATAGAAACTTGTAAAAGTATGCATACATACATGAAAAACACCAAGTTCTTTAAATCTGGCGCCAACAACAGAGACAAGTGTGAAAGCTCCCATTATGGTCAGTGATCTAGCCATAGTAAGTGAACTTCACTTAGCTGCTCACACAAAGGTGCATGATAGTACATATAATGGAAATCTTCATCAGTCAGACATCTATGACAGATAGATGTACCAGCTTTTTTGAAAACTTTCTTGATGAATTCCACTTAAATATTGTTATATTTAAATCACAATTTGTTAGTTTATTCATTGCTTAATATTCTTATTATTAATAATCAATTTTCACACTGGCATAAAGCCTTTGGCTTTCACTCCCCTAATTTATCCTCTTGGGAGCCATATAAGTGCCCTGCAAACCTAAAAGTTCATTCATTGTTCTTTAACTGAATGCTAATTTCATGTAACTTCTACATGAACATTATTGTAAAGCAAGATAATTTGACCTATTCTTTTATAATTAAAGAACTACAAAAGTAAAAAAAAAAGAGCTGAAATTCTTTTTATATTACTGATTAAGCTTTTAATCAATGATTATATATTTAAATTTCCATTTAAAACTATGACAATTATAGGTTAGCTTTTTAATTTAGTTAATAATCTGGTAATTTTATTTTAATAAATGTATTAATTAAAATATATAGTGCTTCATCTTTATTTCTGTGTGACAGCTATCAACCTAAGTTGATAATTTATGCAATACAACGCTAGAGAACATTCAGCAGAAGTATTTCATTCTGTGTATAATTTAGAGGCATCATAAAGGAAGGCTAAAAGACATGATTGCTAAAATTAAAATGTTAAACTGTGCTTCTTTCAGTGATTTACTTCTCTGTAAAATTCAACTTAAAAATGCATTCAAGCTGCAGTTGGTCTGTGTCTACAGGGCTTTTTGCCTTTCCACCTCCCAGCACCCCACAAAAAGAACTGAACTTGAGTTTGAAATCAGACATTTTAAAATCTGAATGTCAATGAAAAATTTGTTAAATATAGCCTTGAAACTCCTATTTAAAATAGAAGCTTTACTGATTTTGAAGGGAAATACCTTATAATATGTTCTGCTTTAAATTAATTTACATGTTATTAATTTTTAATATTATGTATTATTATACATGAGCCTGGTTATGATAGAGTTAATTTTCTTCATAGCTCTCCTATGGTGCTGTGTTTTAGGTTTCTGACCGAAACAATGCTGATAGACACTAATATTCTGTCTTTTGTTTAATAGTGTTTGAATGCATCAAGGCTACCTTTGCTTCTCACTCTGCTCCTCACTCCTCACTCTGCAACCTCAGTGAATACACTGGGAGAGTACACAGTACTTTTGGAGTTGACACAACCATGCAGATAACCTGAACTAGCCAAAGAGATACTCAATACCATGTAACATCATGCTCAGAAATGAAAGGGAAGAAAGGTGGTTTTAAGAGGGTAGCCTTCTTTTGCTTGGGAGCTGCCTGGGCATCTGTGTATCCTTGGGAGGTAGCAAGTGATTGCCTTTATGTTATTTGCTCTTATCCCTTCCTTTCCCTTTCTTTCACTTCCCTTTCCTTTCCTTCCCTGTATATTGTGCAGTAGACACAACATGTCCCTTGAACTAAAAAATTCATGTGAAAACTGATGGAGTAAGGACCCTCTTGACTAATATCCTTGTGGGCTGTATTTCTATCTATACTGCTGAATACTGTGAATACTATTTTCAGTGATGCTTTTCTCCAGCAGCAGTAGGAGCTGTGCACATATTGGTGTAAGTATCAGGCAACACAAAGCAGGTAAGAGATGACAGAAGCCAATTTGAGCTACTTATATCGAAAGCAAAAAGCATGCTTTAGAATATTGACTGCATGAAATAGTGTTTTTTTTTTTTCTGGAAGCAGTACCTGAAAAAACCCAAACCAAAACCCACATACTAAATAAATCAGCAGGTAGAATCACCAATCCTAATTCACTTTCTGAGTACATATTCATTTTAAGATAAACCCCCTATGGGTGGAAAAAAGAACACTTAGTAAAGTTCTTTTTCATAGCATTTTTAATTTCTCAGAAATATCAGTCTAAAGTCACAAGTTTACCATATCCAGCATACATTATGTATTTTCAGTATCTAGGTGCCATATGGTTTTGTTAACACATGTTAATACATTTCTAAAATGTATTTAGGAAAACAGATTGTAACAAATGCTTCATATGATGCAAGGTTAATTTTTTATGCCTGTAATGAAGTATCTGGATCATATAAAGACAAAAATATTGAAATCTGATGCACATAGTAGGACAACTGTTTGCAAAGGATATAAATTTTTCTTTAGTAGACAGTATTAATATAATTATATAATAACTACTAGAGCATAACGTTTGAGGACAATAATTTCCCAGGTATTCCTAAATTACCTTGCTGTTGAGAAGTGATTATAATTTAATATTTGAGAAGAGTAAAATATTGGTTCTTGCTGTATTCTAAACACTGCACAGTAAGAAATGTAGTAAAGAAAATATTGCTTTGAAGGCAGTGTAGGTCCGCATGTTTAGTAGAAAGAAAGCAAACCTCATCTATCATGTTTGCAAAAATTCCCCAAACATGGTCTTCTTCAACAATCCTAGCTAACCCAGATGTACTGCAATATTGTACTGTTCGTTATTAGCTGCTGGTATCAGACTTGTCTCTCTGGAGCCTGTAAATAAGCTTTGTTCTTGTACTAACACAACACAGTTACACTGCAGGTATTCGTGTTACCATTGCTGTTATGTGATAATGGTATGGCATATGGACATGCCCATTTGATCCCTATTCCATATGATTTCCTACCACTGGAACCAAGAAAGTGCATTTGACATTCCAACTTCTTTCTGCAAAAGAGCACAGAAATTAAACGTTGATTAGATCTGTTTAATAGCTTATCAGACATAATGGATTTAGGTGTTACTAGGATCATAAATTCATAACATTGCACAATATAGTTTTGTATATTTAATCCTACCATTTTAATCTGTACTAGTGGGAGCTGATATCCACAAAATTTAATGAAAACCTAATCTTGCTAGTGTCAAATGAAGTACAATTTTCTTTGAAATAAGGAATTTGCACAAGGTGTTCAGGATCCCAGTAGATTCAGATTGCTCTCCTCTTTATTTCATTTAAAAAATATTGTTTACATAATGTTTCATCTACTAATTTTTGCTCATGAGTGAAGAAAATGGCTTCATTCTTGATGTCTGCTCCTTAAGGTTTTACACTGTTATGGTCATTCTTTGCCACATCTCTCAAAAGCATTTAAAAAAAAAAAAAGAAAATTGAATCTTGTCAGAGACAGTAACTTCATAAGAAAAAGACATGGTCTGAAAAGTTACTTTTAAAAATATTGTGGTTAACATCAGTTTAGGTGGTGATGACAAATATTTCAACTCTTGTGTGTAAAATTTTCCTGTAAAATTAGAGTCCCAACAATAGTTAAATAAGATGCTAAAAATATAGTTAGTTACTGAGACTTTCAAAACATGAAAAACTGGACATTGAAATTAATAGTGTCTCTCCCATCTTGGTCTTTTTTAGACCTGTGTTACAGTGAAAATCATAGAATCATAGAATAGTTAGGGTTGGAAAGAACCTTAAGACCATCTAGTTCCAACCCCCCTGCCATGGGCAGGGACACCTCACACTAAACCATATCACCCAAGGCTTCATCCAACCTGGCCTTGAACACTGCCAGGGATGGAGCACTCACTACTTCCCTGGGCAACCCATTCCAGTACCTCACCACCCTCACAGTAAAGAATTTCTTCCTTATATCCAGTCTAAACCTCTGCTGTTTAAGTTTCAACCCATTACCCCTTGTCCTATCAGTGCAGTCCCTAATGAATAGTCCCTCACCAGCATCCCTTTAGGCCCCCTTCAGACACTGGAAGGCTGCTATGAGGTCTCCACGCAGCCTTCTCTTCTCCAGCCTGAACAGCCCCAACTTTCTCAGCCTCTCTTCATATGGGAGGTGCTCCAGTCCCCTGATCATCCTCGTGGTCCTCCTCTGGACTTGTTCTAACAGTACCATGTCCTTTTTATGTTGAGGACACCAGAACTGCACACAAGTAAGGTCTCACGAGAGCAGAGTAGAGGGGCAGGATCACCTCCTTTGACCTGCTGGTCATGCTCCTTTTGATGCAGCCCAGGATACGGTTGTCTTTCTGGGCTGTAAGCGTACACTTCTGGCTCATGTTCATTTTCTCATTGACCAACACCCACAAGTCCTTCTCCGTGAAACTTACGGACAAGTGAGTTGTATGTATGATATTATTTGTGCAATACTAATGCTAAAAACCATCAGACTGGGCAGCTGTTCAGCCCCTTGCAGAACCATGTCATATCATTCCAACTAGCAATTTATCTAGCTTCGCTGTAGCATCTACAATGACGGTGCCTTGACCAAATGCCCTTGAGGAGCTTATTTCTGCAACCATTCATCTTAAGACCTTTTTCTTATTTACTGTCACCACCACTTTCCTATTCTTTGCTTTTGGCCAATGCACCCTGTCCTTAACACATTTTCTAGACTAAATATGTCCCTTTATTCCTCTATTTATTATTATCTTGAAGGTATTTGAAGAGACTGACCATGCCCCTAGAGTTTCCAGTTTGGTAGTAAACAGTCATTTAGTGCACCTTCACATGGTTTATTTTCTGATGTGTTTCTTTTCTGCTATCAAACATTGTATTCCTTTAGTTTGTTCTGTGTGGCTCATTATCTGTGAGAAACAGCATTGCAGATACTGGGGAACAGATTCATGATCAGGACATAGAGGAGTAAAAGTGCTTCAGTTAATGCTCAATGTGGTCACTGTCCAGGGGATACTGGTATCATAAAAGACTGATCCATGGGACATATCACAGTCCCTAATGAAGGGAGAGGCACAAAACCAAGTAACACTCCATTTAAGCTTTGGGAATTGTTTTGTGAGTTTTGCTATGGTCTACACTGAGGGATGAAAGCTGTCCCATAGATAGCACAGAGTTATCAAGGAATAGCAAAGGAAAGATTTGTTCATCATGCTCATACTGCAAAATGCCAGTCATTTTTTTGTTTGCAGATTCGGACTGGTGCCAGACAATCTGTAAGCTTTCATCTTCTTTTTAATTCTATTGAGATACTCTTCCATTACAGTGAACTCCACATCTAATTGTATACATACCCTTAAGGAAAGTTAGGCTAATCATTTCTACTTGGGCTACTTACAAGGCTATAAACATGTCTCTTTGCAGCAGTCACATTTTGACATTCCTTCAGTGATAAGACAGTCACTGCTCCTAAAAGTAAATGGGCCTGGAGAAACCAGGCCTGATATACTTCATGCGCCTCTCAGCTGATAGCTTTATGGGTGCCTTGAGGATGGGATTGGTAAATTTACATTGTCTCTGTGTTTGTAGGTGCTTATAGACATAGTCTCCTCACATACCATTGGGATGTCGACAATGATGAAATTACCTCCAGCATGTCTTAAAAGTCCCAGATGCAGGGCAATACAGTGGACCTTGGGGTTTATGTGCTTGTTTTGTTATCTTTCTCTGAGTGCATGCAGCTGAGGTATTGACTACAATGATGTCGAGTACAAGAGTGAATATTTATATCTAAACAGAAAATAATCTCCAGAATTTCAAGGGAGATTTAAGATTTTCATGGTAGTATTACTAAGAGAGCAGGTAACAGAACTATGGTATCAGCTGCCACACTTTCTAGTGCTGTTTTCACTTGGATTTATTTTTTGGAGTTGACTGCACCTGCACCCACCCCAAGGGGCTGATCCCACACCAAATAGTGCAGAATGGATCATGTGCAGAGCATCACTCAGGGCTACCTACCTCAGACCAGACTCACTGCATCCATGCTGCAGACCACACAGTCCTGTTTCTCTGTAATGCCTATATCACTGTAAGACAAAGCAATCATTTCTTGTGTGCTTTCTTAATTTGGGTTTCTGAAATAGTACAAAAGGGTTGTACAAAAATTCTCAGTGTGAGAATTTCAAAGCACAAAAGAGGGTATGAGGGTGGCCTCTCCTTTGATATGGCTTGAGGTCAGATAGGAATGCTTACAGGTAGGCAACCTGTGAGAAGTATGTTAGAGGACTGCGGTAGGGCAAAGAAAACAAATGTGATTTAGCTGTGTCCATATGAATGGTCCCTGGAGCAAGCTATTATCAGAAATCTATATAGGGCTTCTTTTGGAAAAAAAAAAATACACTGGGAATTTAGGAATGAATTGAGATTTGTGTAGCTGTGAAAATTAGGGAACAAGGACATGGAAATAAACTGGGTAACAAAGATATTTAGCTTGCATAACATATTTGTTTCCTGTGTTTTAAGATGTTAGATTTTCATTCCTTATCTCTCACAAAATTGTATTCCATAGTTTTCTCAGTTGTAGATTGGGTTGCTGAACATGGTTTCACATGTATGAAACCATTTTACCTTGCAGGTAAGGCAACAATGCATTTTGCCCTGGATATCTCTGAGCAGTGGTATTTAATGACCAGCAAGCCTTGTTCAAATGAAGTATCAATTACTTTAACAGCAGATATAAAAATTACAGAGAAAAATAATATTTTAAACAAACAAATGACCTATGTGTGGGTGTGTCTCAGCCAACACTTATTATCCTTTATGGCAACTCAGGCAATTTAAAATATGCTGCTTCCTACCCCAGCATGTCAGCTGGTTCTTCTGAAGAATACCCATTCTCTACAGAAAAATCATATATCACTAATCTCACCATAGTTCTTCCATTTGTATATATTTTTCATACCATTCCTGTGCAGATTTAAAAGCAGGTTTGTAGTTGGCATTAGAATGATTTAATTTGAAGATTTCAACATTGTCCCTTAGCAAATCTTTAGCTGTTATCTAACTATGGGTATTTTTTCTTGAATAATCATATTCTCCTTAGTTGTAATTCATTTAATATAGCAGAACTGTAGTGTGAAAGTTAAAATGTAGTAATGACGCCTATATGTTATTTATTAATTGTGTTTTATTGCCTACTAAAAGGAATATATGCTGAGATTTTGGGATTCTTGTTAAGATTTTCTGTGGAGAAAAGTATCTTAAATGTGTATTTTCTATATCACTATAAGAATCATACCAAGGGCAATGTGAATATTTTATTCATAGAATATTTCTTTATTTATCTGTACTATAAATAGTCATCTCTCCTTCACAGTGTCTAAAGAAACTCTCTGTGACAAAAATTGTCAGCCATAACAAAAAAAAACAAAAATTAAAAAAGCTACAAATGACCACAGTCATTCCTATGGGAGGCAGTTCTACAAGCACCATGGGTTCTTCTAGTTCATAAAATGTACTTGAGGGGAAAGCATCAAGTTCCTGAGTCAGTTTTTCTAGCCAGTATCACTGCAGTACTGTAGGTCAGAAGAAATCTTCATGGATGAATCCAGTGTCAGGCTAACTTTCAACCTGAGACTAGCAGTACAGTGTTGGACCCTCTTGTGAGGCTTTATTTTGAAATAGATGCTGAGAATAGATGCTGAGAATTTGATCTAATGATCAGTTGACTTTTTCATGTCTTCAAGCGCTTTGCACCTAGCTGTTGTGAATTTTGTTCCCTACCGCTTTGCCCAGTACTACAAATATAAAGTTTACAGACCAATATATGTCAGTTCAGACACAGTTTATGAATATTTAGGATGATGTAGAGATATATTCCTCAACAAAGAAAGGAGCAGTCAGTGATATCAGTTGAAGGCTTGCTTAGGCCACGGAGAAAGAATATGGTCTGGGATTTAATACATAAGCTATTTTATTTTTAGCACTTAAAATGGGTATGATTATTTATGGAAAATTACTGAAAAAAAAAACAAACAACACTTTAAGAGTTGTACCAAATTCTAGGAAATATATTGACAGGTTGGAAAGGAAAAAAATTTAAGGCTCAACACAGTGCAGTAAAAATATGATGTCCTGAGAACTGTTACTGGATTTTTTTTTTCTACACTCTTCTGTTCTTTTTCTTCTCACTGAGAGCCATCTTTTCTTCTTCCCCATAGCAACATCTTGCTTTTACTTCCTGACAGCTACACAAGTCAAAAGTAATGCTCACTTTAAAGTTTTATATATTGGATTCAAGATCAACAGATCCAATAAATTAATGAGTAGTATGGATCTCTTCTCTGACTTACAGCCTAAGGCCATCTTCAGGCACAAAAAGAAAGGTTTTGCTTCTTAACTGGAAAGATTCTGTTAAAACTAAAAAGAGTAGAAAGATAAGTAATTCTGAAACTTCTAAGTAAATGGCAAAACTTTCAATTGACATCAGCAAAGGCCAGGTTTACCCTTCCTTCTTTGTGAGGTTTCAACAAAAAAAGAAGAAAACAAACTACAGGGAAAAGGCCAGGTCTGCTTCCTTGCTTGCATTTGTCACCCATGTGTTCCCACATCTCAGTTGGAAAATTGCAACTATAACTCCTATGCTTCCTTAGCCATAAAATTCTGTGGAGGAAACAGTGATTCAGCAGTGCTTTAACACTTGTGAATGTGTCTTTCTATTAAACTGACTTGAAATTTTTATAGGTTCCTCATTGTGACATGGAATCTGAGCAGATGTACAGAAAGATGAATGCATCATTACTGAATTCTGAGGGATTTTTCTCATCAGTGCATTCTAAGCAGCTTAACTATTTGGCTTTTGATTCTTAAAAAAAAAAAAAAGAACATGAAGTGTAAGCATAGGGAGTCTGTCATATCTGTACTGATCTATACTTTCAGCTCATAAAACCAGAGTTTTCTGTGTGCCTTCAAGGGAATTCTAGATGTTCTACACCCAAGAGATAAGACAGTAGTGTAAGATAAATAAAACAAGGTGAAAGTCATTTCTGGACTAAGTATTCCATGAACTCAGGAGAGTTACATCTGTTCTTATCATAAGGTTTAAACACCAAAGGAAATTATAATTACAGAACTGTAAATATACATAGTACTTTAGTCAAGTAAGTCAAGGTTACCTTCTCCAGTCAATTTTTAATGTATCGAGAGACCTAATTACAAAAGTCCCTGTTTCCCCTTCAGCTGACTAAAGGCAGCACAAAAATATCCACTTCCACTATTGATTCCTTGTCCTAATCTCCTTCACAATCAACTCAACTTAGTGGAAGGAGGAATTCTGTAAAAGCTTTCAAATGTTTACAAGATAAAGGGTAACACAAGATAAATAACACAAGATAAATGGAGAGGCACTACATTTGTATATTTAGAATTATCTCTATTTTTATATATTTTAATTGCTTAATTTCAAAATTTATTAAATAATTAATCCTACCCTGGTACAGCTCTCAGATTATTATCCATGATTGATTTTTCAGGTAGGCAGTGATGAATTTGCTACAAAAATTCTGAGGGCAGTCAAGACAGAATTCACAGCCTTGGTATGAGTGGTTAAGGGATCAGGAGAACAAGTAGTGTTCTCCTCTATCCTTCCAGTGGCAGGAAAAGATGAGGGAAGAAATAGGAAAAGCCAGCAGATCAATACCTGGCTCTGAGCCTGGTGTCACCAGCAGAATTTTGGCTTTTTGATCATGGTTTGGTTTACACAACAACAGACCTGCTGGCAACATACAGGGTATACCTGTCTCAAAGGAGAACAGGATCTTTGCACAGGAGTTAGCAGGGCTTATTGAAAGAGCCTAGATTTGAATGGGGAAGAGGGCTAAAACCAGGCTTGTTAGAGAAAAGCTTGGGGGGCAGCACACCAGTGTTTGAGGGACAATGTGCTAGTGAGGTCCTTCAGCCTGCCATCTCAGTGGAGGGAGGGGATGGAGATTCATGCAGCAGCAAAGATGAAAGGTTTATTGATGTGTTAGAAACCATGGTCATGTAGGAATTAGAACTACTTCCCTCAAATTCTTCAGAAGGGATAGGCAAGGAAGGAGAGGCGGTGAAGTAGCCCTGTATGTTAGGAAGTGTTTTCATTGTCTAGAGCTTAATGATGGTGACAACAGGTTTGAGTGTTTATGGGTAAGAACCAGGGGGATGGCCAACAGGGCAGGTGTCATGGAAGAAGTCTGTTATAGACCCCCAACCAGGATGGAGAGGCAGATTAAATATTCTATAAGCAGCTGGGGGAAGTCTAACAGTTATAGAATCATAGAATCAACTAGTTGTTTCTCAATGTTAATTAATTTTTACTAATTTACTGTCATACTATATATTACTTATTATGACACATAAATCTGAATAGAATCATGCAGAAATTACGTGATAATAATGGTAAACCCGTCTTAATGAAGTAAAACTCAACTAAGACCTTTACTAACAGTAGCATATGTAATTAACTGTTTTGCAATGTAATTACTGGAGTTTTCTTGGCTTCTTTTTACTTGTTATTATACATGTTATTACACTTCTTCACTTCATAATGTCACTTGTGAAGTGAATTGTATTTACCAAAATCATATAGTTCCAAGAATCTGCTTTCATTAGTTTTCTGCTTGTTTTATGGAAAGCTGAAACACATTTCACTGTGCCTTGTGTTTCATGGAATTTTAATTTACAAATATTAGAATCTTAAAGTTCAGAGTAAATCTTGTTGGCTGTAATTGTGAAGTGCAGTAATCATAGCAACTGAATTAGAAGTGAATGGTGCCTAGGAAAAACTATATATTTGTTATAATGAGGCTATAAAAACAGAATGTAAAATCTATTTTCCTATAATATATTCAATAAAATTGTGAAGTTAAAAGTAGATTTTAAAGAGGTATAAACAAAAATGCCAAAACAGGATAGCAATTTATAAAATATGTTTAATGTATTGGCAAGTTTATAAACATGTTTACAGAGATTTTCTGTGATTAACAGTGGCATATTAACTAATGTCTGCTATTTCAGGTGTATGTTCTTTGTACATAGCTGTCTATAAGTGCATACTACTATTTTAATCTGTCTGAAAAAAATCTACACTAACGACCAAGATCTTACATTAGACACACCTGGGAATCTCCCTGGAAGTCAATAAGAATGAAAACATTTGAGTGCTGGCCAAGTCTAAAGGTTCTTCCTTGAAATTCTCAAAGAAATTTAAGGTTAAAGTAATTTAACTCAATGAGGCTTCAGTAGTATATGAAAATGTGATGATAGACTTAATTGTTTTTACTTCATCAGAAGCCCTGTAGTTAGTATCTCACCCCTCATGCTACAAGTGTTAGCCAGCTGTAAGCTTAAAACATGGGACTTAGTTGTCTCTTCTATCAATAATAAATGTGGAAAACTAATCCCATGTGTCCTGACTATCAACACCTCACTGTATTGTTCAGCATTTCAAACATTTAGTCTTCCTTTGCTCTTCTGTTACATTTCTTCTCACACATTCGCATTCACTTGTTCCCTCAAGCTTTCAGTTTGGTAGGATTCAGAAGCTTCTTACATAAATTTAGGCACTTAACTAGCAGACCTTAATTTTCCTGAGGAAATATGGGGCTATGCCAGGCTCTTTCCACTGCTTAGGAAGGGTAACTCAAGGCCTCTTAATCTATTTGTCTGAAATAAGGACCTAAAACTAAGCAGTAGTCCATATTCACTTGGCCCATTTTTTTTTTTTTTGTTTCTAGTTCCTGGTTTATTTGTTTTTTTACTTTATCACTGAGCTATGTAGAAAATATAATAGTACTAATGTTTGTGAACAACTGGATTCTCTATCATATACAAATACATTGTTTATATGCAGAAGGTGCTGCAGCATGGTTCATACCTGCATTATTTGGGACTGTGACACTGGAACAGAATGGCTCTGCTCCACAAAGCATCATCTGTAGGTTCCCTTAAAGCCCCAGCTGGTACTCCTGTGTGAGGCATTAGAACCAGTTACGAACATTTTGAACTTTTATGAAGGCTGTCTTGTAAACTATCAGAGCAATGTCTTTATAGCTTGAAGCAGAGGATGCAAGTTATGCTTCAGGTCGGGCATGCATGAACATCAGGGTTTTTTTTAGACCTATGGCATTAGCCTACTGGGACAATGCTGATTGATAGAGAGCAGCACAGGGTGAAAGGATCCAAACCTGCGATGGTTAAGTCCATACTGAATTTTAGGAAGGGTCTCTGACATGAACAGCCCTGTGAACTGTGCTGAGGATGAATCCTAGGGAGAACTGGTTAAAATGCTGCAAATGCTTCTGTTTTGATGCCTAGTGCTCCCATTTGCTTCCTAGTCTGTCTTACTTAACAGTATAGTCCATGTTTATTTCTTCTTATCTATGTATTCCTATAGCACTACCAAACAGTTAAGGCTGATCCAGTCTCGAGCATTTAACTGACTTTCTTCTGTGTTCTACACAAAGATATATCTATATCTAATCTATAGCTATAGCTGTTATAGATGCATAGACATTTGTGTATATATCTCTTTGTAGCTATATCTATAGAGAAAGAGATATATACACAAACAAACCCAGATAAAACTGTGTTTTCTGTGCTTTTGGATATCTTTCTATGAACTGAAAAAAATAACCTCTTACTTAATGTTTAGAATTATATCAGTATTCCTTTGCTGTAGTTAGGGGTTTCTTTTCTTTCTTTTAACATTCCTCCAACCAGCTTCAGAAACTTTAAATGTATTTGCTTAAGCCTCGAGTATCTGTTTGTACTGTTTCGTGACTTCATTCATCAGATTTAAAATAAAACATAAAGCAGATATTTTACAAACTATAAAACAAACTGCAGTACTGGGTTTATCTTGGTGAAAAGACCCTTAGTGCTCTAACAATTTTTCCTTTAGAAGCGATGTCCTTATTGCATAGTGGGTGCCAAAAGCATCACTTGCTTCTTAATCTCTTTAGTAGGCCCTAATTTTTTGTTATGATTTATAGCTTCTCAGTAACTAGTTTCTAGTTTCATACTCAGCAGTATCACAGTCCTCAAGTTGCTGACCTGTTCAGCAAGCAGTTTAGTGGGAAAATTGTGGTACTTGGCTGTTTTCCACGTGTGCCCAGACCTCCATTACTCTGGAACTCCAGGGTTCAATTATTTCAGACCAAAGCAACTTCTCTAGAAAACTGAAATTATAATTAAAATATTATAAAATAATGAGCAATTGAATTCATTAAAAAAAAAACAAATAAAAAAACCCCAAAACAATAAAAGCTAACTTACTCTTAAGTACATTGATCAGTATTTGGGGTACTGTCTAGCAGGTCATCAGTATGGTCTTTATGCCTTTTGTGTATGTATTGTGTCAGCCATGTTGCCATGGTTTGAGCATGTTTTGAGGGTGTTTTTTGTTCAAGGTTTTTTTCCAGCCAGGTGGAGGAGGGGAGTCCGGGAGGAAGGAGAGACAGGGCACCTGACCCAGGCTAGCCAATGAGGTATTCCATACCATAGCACGTGATGCCCAGGAGGCATACTGGGAAGGAGAAAGCTGGAGGGGTAGAGCTGTGGAGAAAAATGGAGGAGGGAGCACATGGTGCTCGGCCGGGCAGGGTGGAGTGAGTTATGGGTCGGTGGCTGGTGGGGTGTTGTATTCTTTTCACTTGCTGTTTGCTGTATCATTATTATTTGTAGTAGTGAATGGCAGTAGGGGTTTTGTGTTATGCCTTGGCAATTAAACCGTTCTTATCTCAATCTGTGGGGGCTACATTCTTTGGATTCTCCTTCCTAACTCTCCGGGAGTAGGGGGACTTGGTTTAAACCACGACACATGTCAAAGCTGGCTTAAAGAAAAATGCAATGTGAATTTATTTTTTTTATAGCTAACCGTGTCTTTCAAGATTTTGACTCTTTTTTTTGTGTATGAATGTAATTTAGAAATAGAACTCTGATTTTCAAATCATAGATTACATCTACATTACAGGAAGAACGAAAACTAAGAAAAAAAATAAAAGCCTTTCTTTAAGTACCTCTTTTTGATATTATCATTACTTTTTTTTTTTTTTTTTTAGTTACTGTCACTTCATCAGGGGCTATGACTGAAATCTAAAATTGATGGGAGGGATGTGCTGAGCTTAGACTCATTTCTCTTGAAAGAGAAATTACTTGTGTAAAAGTACCTGTTCTTTACTGATTATCTGCTTTATTACTTCAATATTTTAACATTCTTACCTAGCTGGCTTCAGGAAAACTGTTGTGCAATGTATTAACACTGCACATGATTTTGTAGAAGATGTTAATATTGAGATGTCTGAGGCAGATTTATCCATAGTGTCAAGGAATCTCAGGCTCCTTTTTAATGCCAAAAAAACAGGCAGATTCAGTGTTCAGTGCTGTCTTCTTCTGTGATAGATCTTCACTGCTGCAAAAGATCTGTAATGAGTTTCTTCTGAATCATAGATGTCCACCTGTAGTCACTCTCTGTATTGTCACTGGAGACAAATAGGCACTTTTAAGAAACAAATCATGTGACTCGGTTTAGATATCCCTTTCAGTACAAGGTGAATCACATCCAGGAATTTTCTGTTTCTCTGAAAAGACTATAAAGTTGCCTAACTTGTCTTTAGATGTAGATACCTCTGTATCATAGATATGTGAAGTTATGTGGTAGAAATCCTACCCCTTCAGTCTGTTAAAGCCTCAGATTTATCGACAAAAAAGTATTTTTAATCTGGGAAGCAACACTAGTAAGGATTTAACATTCAAATAGCAGTAAAAATCCCAACAGAGAAACTGAAAGTGCCAAAGTTTTAACCTTATTTTAAAGATCTGTACATGTATTTTACTTATTTGATAGTAATCAACACATGATTAATATTTACTGCCAACAATTGCAGCAACCTCATGGAAACTATTTTTTTACTACCAAATCTAGACATTTTACTACCAAATCTAGCCCAGGTATCAGTGACCACCAGAGCTGACAGGATTTGTAAGACTTGAAAGCTGGTACATGAACAACACTTTTATATTTAAAAAAAAAAAGGATACTTAAGAATCCATTCCTTTCAACTTTGTCTGTAACTCTGTATCTGTTAGCTGATGCTATGCTTGAAAGCATTTTTTAATGGCGGATTGAGGTTGATGCGTTGGATGGGTGTTTTTGTGTTTGTTTTTTCCCAGAGCATAAGGAAACATTGCTTACTGTCTGGCAAAATAATAATTTGAAATGTTAGCATGCAAACTGCAGTAGATGGTCAGCAGGTTCAGATAAGTAAATCTGCTCTGATAGCTGATAAAGGCAAACACTTTCAGCTTCTGTTTTACCTCTAAGAATCAGTGTGAATCCTGTTAGAGATTCAATTGAAGCTGCATGCAACGAGTAAAGCTAAATCTTTAATATAAGTGATCAGCTATGATTGTAAGGAGCTTATTCGATTATTTTGGAACCAGACACAATGAAAATAAACAGTTCTTTCTATGAAATCAATAAATTATGATCAAATTGTTAAGGCTGTGATGTGTAGCAAAGTTCTGAATTATGTTTTCCCTAGATTGGAATCACGTGTGAGGCAGCAGCAGATTTCTCCGTGGCTGTTTGCATTAGATGAAAGCTGCTTGAGGGCATGGCAGTGGAATTGCCTTCCATTTCTTACACAGTTATATAATGTACTTGGAATGGAAAAAGGATGCTTCTCCATTAGACAACCCAAAAAACTGTCCCTTACTGAACCCAGTGTTTAATATGCAGGGAAGAGCTTTGAGAGGGGGAACAAAGGGAGACAGCTGTAACAGCGCTTTTACACAGCTTTATAACATTTTGGGTGTTTGTGGCTTTGCTGGGTTTTCTTTTCTTTCCCTGTGCTGTGCCTGAGCATACTAATTTCTTCTTTTCCTCTTCCTTGTTAGTTCTGCAAGTGCTTCAAACACTGTACTGTGCATAATGCCTTGTACTAGAGGTGAAAGTGTGAGGGTCATCTGGTAATATGACACTGCTTAGCAGAAAGGTTTTACCCTCTAATATTCTTTACACATGGTCTTTTCAGTTACAGCAGTACTGTGTATTTCATTTTTCACTTGAATGGATAGTCTGTTTCCAAGGGATATTTTTTACTTTTGTTATTTTGTTGGGTGGTCTTTTTTTTTTTTTTTTCTGACTGGCGTAAGTTACGTGAATTGTGGTCAAAAATTTTCCTTGGAAGCCTTGGCTTGAATTTCGTTGAATGAGGAGCCCAGTCACTGTTCTGTAAGAATGCCTTTATGAAAGGTCTATAGCTGAAATTTTTGAACAGTGGAGAATATATTAATGCAATCCAGAGGTATAAAGTTACTGTAAAATGGTACTATGGCACCATGTATCTGTGATTCCTTTCTCAGACAGAAACAATTATCAGTCAGAAAAAAAATAAATAAAAAAAATCTTTCCCAAATGGCAGGTAAACAAAATCAGCCTAAAAATGGACAGCCAAGCTAACATGTGTTTTCTGATTATATGTGCTTGTAATGTAGATACAATCTTTGTTGCCATTTGCATTTGAAAAGAAATTGTGTTCAGTTCCTTGTATTTGATGACTGAGAGTGGCAAATACACTTTTCTACAGAAAAAAAAAATGCTGTGGGAAATAGAAATATTAATGACTACTAATTAATAGTAGTCCTTGATAAGATCCAGGTTTACCCTTGTCATTGGTTTGACCTTTTATCCACTTAGAGTTGATGTCCCTGGTGTGCTTTGTAAAAGAATTTCAATTCACAAGACACAAAACCTGATGAGTGTTATGTATTGAAGATCAAACATTTTCACTTATTATTCTGATCTATTAGCTGTCAGTGATATACAGGTGTCTTGAATAGATACAGCTACATTTTTGTGGTAATAGTTATTATCATCATCATCATGGCTTGACTTCGCAAATGAAGATTTGGGAAGGGCTTTATCCATGCTTACTACAAGCGCGCTGACGACTAAAAAGGCTAATGTGGCATAGGCAAATCTGATAGGCAAAATGAAAGGTCCCCTTGGGTGGTATAAAGAATAAAGTTATAAAGAATACCTATAAATGGTCTGCCTATAAATCACTTTCTGTACTATGGCTACATTAAAATGCCATGATCTTGAGGACAAAATCGTGAAGGCTTTGAAAATTAATACAAATAATGTACCTTTCAAAGCTAGTTTGTACTTAGTTTCTCCTAATTTGTTTCATGGATAGGATATTAATATTGGTAAGTCTGAGATACATTGTCTTTCTCTTTGTTCTAATTCAAAGTTTTGATGTTCTAATGCTTTAAGTCCATTTTGTATAGAACCATAGACTGATTAGGGTTGGAAAGAACCTTAAGGTCATCAAACATAATATGGATTTAAAGTGCTACGAATGAAGCATTTTAGCGTAGGTGAGCTCAACATAGTATGTTTTTGACAGCATGTCATCATTAATAGGAACTCCAGTTTATAATAACATGAATAGTGACATCTATGCACCATCCATTAAGAACACTTAATAAATCAAGAAATTAGGTCAATCAACAACAATATTGCAAATAATTATAACTTTCAAGTACTTATATTGGGAGAATGAATATTAATAGTTAAATCAAATTACACTGGCATATACAATTTATCAGTGCAAAGCACAGCAGAAAAATCTGTATTAATTTAAAAGATTCAAAATGCTGGATTTATTTATTTGTTTTTTTTTAGCCTCAGAAGAAAGTTTTGGCATATTTAGTATGAGTAGCTGGACTGCTGAGTAGCTATTATAGGTTTATTTGCTCTGAATTTTCAGTTCATGACTTTGGTTTTCAGAGCTAAAATTGCTCCTCTGATGGTACAGTTTTCCCATACATAGTAAGCAAGAATACAATTAATTTACTGTGTATGTCAGTTGCTAAACAGCTGAACAGCTGCTAATCTGGTATTAGAAACAGGGTGTCACAGACAACATCCTTTAACTGGTTTCTAGTTTTGCAGTATGTTAGTTATCTGTTTTTATTTTCACCTGTCTGTCCTTGTGGCTACCTTTTTTTCCCCTTTGCTTAAAACATTTGAATTTATAACACGGCTTGTTTTGGCAATAACTGGCATATGTAACCAAATACTATCAATAGGTGTGTAATCATATTTATGCTTTCATTTATGCAGAAATATTTCTGTGTTAAAATTATATAAAGGATATTTACTGATTTTATATCAGCATAATAATAATTAAGTGATTCATAAACATATTCACATTTGGTAACACTTTATTTGTATGCCAAAGTATGTCCCTCTGTACATCCATCTGGCATTCATTAGCAAAAGGTAAATTCTGTAGTTTTAGCACAAAAGAAATAAATATGGCAGCTATATACTGCATAGTAGTACTGTTATCAATGTGCATTTCACCACAGATTTCATGCACAGGGCTATACTCAATGTAAGAAATTTTATCTTTACTGACATTCATTTTTATTAGCATAGTGCTAATTTTGATTGAGCTATATATTTATCTAGAGAGAAATTCTTGGATATACATATGTATGAATTAGCCAAAGATCATTCTTAGTAGTTATATTTATAGATACATGGATATAGATACACATGCCTACACACACATATGCACTAAGCACTGTAAACATACAGCAATTCTAAGAATAATCCTCATATCCTAGAAACAGATTTTTTTGTTGTTCTGAAAAGCCTCCATTGTTAAATAAGTTAACATACCAACAGTAAGTAAAAAGAATGCATTAAACAAGCAAAAGAGTTAGACTTGAGGCAGAGGGAGGTGAAGTGAGTTGCCAGTGATTACAGAAGTTTTTCACAATAGGGAAACTGGACTCAGATCTTCACACTTTTAGTAAGCACCTTACCCACATATTTTCTGTGTATATTTCCTTCCCATATAAAAAGAGCTCAACAAAGTTAATTAAGTTTGGTATGTTGTAAATGGGAAATAAATAGATGCAGTTTCCACTTAATTAAATTAGATTAAATCATGAGATTTGAGGGTTTGTTGTTTTTGTTTGTTTTGTTTGTTGTTGTTTTTGTTTGTTTTTTTTTGGGGGGGGGAGGGAGGGTGTTCCTGAAAGCTTATTCATCTACTCTTCAGCATAAAAAAAAAAAAAAAAGAATTTTCAGACAAACAGTTGTATTCAAATTTGCAATGGTCCCTTGTTCTGGAATAGAAGACATGTCAGTCCATAATATACAGACTGGCACTGATGGGCAGTACAGGATGCAGTGAGCCAACAGACTATTTACTTTTAAACAGAGATACAGATTCTCAGGGCACATTTTCTGTAGTAATAGGCTGGGTTTGCATGTCAGAAAAAGGAAAAAAACCCACATGTCCACTTTCTAATACAACTGCTTTCTGTGGGGTTCTTAACTGTCTAATTGTTGTTGAAGGTATTGCAAATAAAATAGTACTTTGTGGTTGAAATCAACTGACGGCAAATTATTATTCTAAAGAGCATTTGTTCTTGCCTCAATAGCTTTAACTCTTAAGCACATGTACTGGTTTCTCATCTGGCATAACAGTCAGTCACTAGAGAATATATAAAAAGCTTTTCTTTCCCTTACTGGTTTGTCCTTACTAATCTACTTTGCTATCAGTTCTTTTTCTGAATAGTTATTGAGTGGGTAGTGCCAGAATGACTAACATCAGTAAAATCTTAGGATCCAATACAGGGTTTTTTATACAAGGTTGGTAGAACTTTTGGCTAATAAGGAACTTAACTGACCATTTGGCAAGTGGCGAGTGGTGAGTAAACTGAAAAATACTTATATCCATATAGAAACAGAATGAAGAATCTGCATGATTTATAGAAATGAAATGTGCAAAGTGCTTTGTTCATACTTTAGAGAGGGTATGCTTCACATAATTTATGAAATTGTAATAATAAATATATACTTACATAAAGGGAATATCACATTATAGAACCCCAAAATATACATTTGCACATGCGTAATGATTAAAATCAATAAACATACTATGTGTGACAGATAATTTTTCATTCAAATATTAAGAAAAAGTAGGCATAAGTTTTTCCAATCAACCAGAATTTGATATCTTTGTGTGGCTGGGATGCCTTTTCGAGGTAAGATTTGGTACCTGTGGACCAAAAAAATAATTCAAGTGCTATGTTTTGAGAGGAAATAGAATTAAAATCCAAAACAAATTGAGTTTTATGTTTGTTTCTGCACCAGGTTGTGGGTTTTTTTTCCAGTATTTTTAGTGTAAGATTTTTTTTTTTTTATATTAATGAAAGAATCAAGGCCTCATTGGTGTCAGATATATTTAAATCCTATCAGAATATTAACTGTATCTAGAATGTGACTTTTCACAGATGGATACAATCCTTGGTTAGGCAGCATAGCCTTTGGTGTAACTTGAGATTGGTATCATATACTCATAGAATGGTTTAGATTGGAAGAGACCTTAAAGACGATCCAGTTCCAACCCTCCCACATTGGGCAGGGACACTTTCCACTAGACCAAGTTGCTCAAGAACCATCCAGCCTGGCCTTTGACACTTCCAGGGATGGGGCAGCCACAGCCTCTCTGGGCAACCTGTACCAGTGAGTCACCATGGTCATAATCAAGAGCACCCCCAAGTTCTCCAGGCTGCTCTCAGTCCAGTCTCCTCCCAGCCTGTAGTTGTGCTTGTAAAAATTATGTTTACATTCTTCAAGTTTTCAGTTGTTTGGATTCTAGGCTGCTTCTTGACAGGTATCTTTTCTTGCTTTAGGGCTGTAGTTTTATCATGGCTTTGGTTATATATATTTATATATATTTAAATCATAATTTTTCCAACTTGTTTCTGCCAAGTCAATTTTTTGTAATCTTTCAAGTCTGGTTTGAGTTCTGATCTTATTTTGGACATTTGCCTCAACTTTTTCTCAACAAAAACATTTCTGGGGACTTTTTTTTTTTTTTTGTAAAACCATGTGATTGTTGTTTGGGGTGATTTGAATTTTTTAAAGTAATACAATATGACACCCTTTAAAGTAAATAGCATAAACACGAGATAGTATTTCATGATAGTTTGCAAAAGAGTTATTCAAAGCTTGTTTACAAACAGTTCTTTACATCCATATCTTGTAGTCAGCGCATTAATAGATTTCTTATTTTTATCTCTGCAATAAATTACAAACTTGCTAGTAATTTGTTACTATATACATTTCTATTGTATCCTTTAAACAGAATGGGATTTGTCTACTAGGTAGCTTCACTGCTGAAAGAACTTTCTTTAGGGTTGGTTTCATTAACATTTTAATTAACTTTTTTTCATTAACATTATTATGAATTATTGAATTCTCACTACTTTCTCTGAAACAAAATAATAAAAATGTGAAAAAACTTGATCAAGGATTGATTATGCAAGTGGAAAAAGTCACTTCTATGCAGATGTATAGATTTAATTATTTAAATACTTAAGTAATAAATATGTATGTATGGTTATTTCATAATAAATCATTTTAAAATATTAAATAACCAATATATTGCTATTATTTTTTCATTCTAGATACTTTCTTAGTCTTCATCACTACATTATTTAATCACTGTATTTAGCTCTCATATATTTCCCATGTATGGTTTCACCTGGGTAAAACAATTAATCTTATTTATTTAATGTTATAATTTACAGTTTTAATTTCCTCCCACTGAGACAGTATTATACGTATATCGTCATAGTGAATTACTGTCTTTCTGAGCTGTTGTTTTACCTGTGTCTTTACCTGTTTCTTAGAACAGAAATAGAATTGTGTAATATTTCAAATCTAAAAAAAAATGTTTTTTTTTTTTTTTTTTTTTTGTAGCAGTGTTTTCTACTTTGTCTGAATATACTGATAAGATTATCCATTATCCTGTCATTCCTGTTTGTCCCTATGTCACCTTGACATTGTCTTTAGGGCATTTGTAAGCAACTATATTATTATAAATTCTCCATATTTTTATTTTAGTGGAATCTCTAACCAGGATATCCTTACAGAATTTGTTTTAGCATTCCTAAATAATCCTCTTCAGTAAGCTCTTGGCAAAAAAAAAAAAAAAATGTAAATTGCATTAACCTAATGGAAATAGAGGCACCAGAGCACACTTTTGTAGTTGTATGTCCTCACACACTCAGCAGTGGTCTTTGCTTTCTTTAATGCCCAAAGTCAAAATAACCCAATATAGTAAGGAAGAAGATAGTAAGCAAGAGATATGGCTGCTATGAAAGAAAGAAAAATACTTTGATCAAAAGAAGATCTGTTGAATAGAAATATGACTTGTATTTAGAAAGCTTAAGAGGCTCTCTAGTTCCTAGCTAATGTAACAAATATGTTTTCTAAATGTCTGTAGTAGCTGTGTGCTCTCACAATTATGTAAATGCCATGGGACTTGAAGCAAGAATATCTGTATGCATGCTGGTATCTTGTTGGCAAATCTGGACTCTTAATATGCATTTCTACACAGCATATGATGAATTATTCTGCAGATTAATTCTGTTGTTTATAGGTTGCTGTAGGCTACCCATGAAGTCATGAGCTGGTCATTCAAATGCAGAACACTTATAAATTTTAGCATCAAAGAATATAGATAAAGTTCTTGCCATGCAACACTCAACCTGAATATTAATATCCATGACAGGTGTTCTGAAATAAGTTGTTTTTTTCCTATGAAAGCAATGAAACATGTGACTGTAACTAACAATTCTTGCTGATGTGCTTGAAACATTTATTTTTTTCATATAACAAAAGAGAGATGACAGCAACTTCTAGATCTGGGAAAATTACTAAAATAAACCATAGTGGTAGTTTAAAAAAATCACATGTGGTGAAAATTGTAAGCTCTTATTGCGGAAGATGTTGAAATTTTGAACTGATCATATCTCCTTCTTTTAGTGCACTTAGATCTTAAAAATTTCTGAAGATTTTTTTTTCTTTTTTGTCACTTTAAATGCTATAAATATATGTTCTTACATTTTTAAACACCAAGTGTTATGTTTAGCCCAGGTTGGTTATTTACAAGTAATAATGCCCTGACAAGAATGGAAGTGCTGTCAATCCCTTCATTAAAATGTGGTGAAGATGATGGCTGTAATACAGGGCTTTATTTTAAGTAGAAGTCCTTCTTCATCTGATTGTGATGCCGCTAAGAGCAGTTAGATGCTGGTGTATCTTGTGACTGGTTAGGAGGGGTCTGTGAATTTAAAAAGGACATGCTCCATCTAAGTGCAGCAAGTCAAGATACAGTTTGAAGCATATTTATCAAAGCCTCTATGCTTGGATTTAGGCTTGAGCTGTAAATTAATGGCTAATTAAACTTTATTATAATGAGGGTAAAATGTTTTGTTCTCTCATCTGGAGTGCAGTTGTGATTTAAAATGTGTCTTTAACAAACTTTCAGTTCACTATTTCTAGCCTCTTCCTGAGTAGTCACATGTTTTCTACAGAGCAAGGAATACTTGCACAGTAAGAATAGAGATGGAAGCAAACAAACAAACAGGCCATCCAGAAAGTACCTATGCTGCTCTCCCAACAGGATCTCAATAACAGCATTCAAATTCAGTGACTGAAACAGTAAGATCTTCTAACAAGGATCTTACATGCTCTTAGTGACTCCCTTTTAAAAATCCATTTGTAATAAATTATTTTATGGCATTCCTTTAATTTTTTATGATACCAAATGGTCATCCAACATTCTGACTCATGGCTTGATCCACTTAGATAAGCAGAGCTATGTACTGAATGGCTTTTAAATGGACTAAGCATTTTTACTTTACTAAAGCCTGTTTTAAAATGACATGCTAACTGCAAGCAGAGGCCAAAACTAATTAGCTCATTTAAAATCTAAGCCATAACTTAAGACTGTAGCATTAAAAGTATGCCTATTATAGATATATGTGTGTATGTGTGTGTATGTGTATATGTGTGTATTAAAGTAGCTACACTGCATTCACAATGTTTGTTTTAAATAAATTCATATTTTTATACTCTTTCAAGATTTTTTTTGTTGCTCATTCTCCTTAAACATACTTGATTAAAATTCCATTCTATGATTAAAACATAAAGTAATACATTCATGATAAACTCAATACTGTTAGCATAACCAGGGAGGTTGCATTCAGATATTTATCTCCATCTTGGGAATTATGCTAAGGAGAGCTACCAGGACAATCTTCTGCAGCAGTTAAAAAAAAAATCCAGTAAGTTGTTGTCTATTTTGAAGAAATTGTTTGTTCAGAATGGAAATGGGCCTGCTTGCAACATTGGAGTGTATCCTGGGATATGCAGCTTTGAGGTGAAGAAACCCAATTTCTTTGTTATGTGGAAAACCAGCTAGCATCATTAGAGTCTACGAATATGACATTGACAATTGAGATGAGCATCTGGTAGCATTTGATAATGGTCTACCACTGGAAATAAGGTAATATTTTTCTCCATAATTGTTCCCTGCCAACAGTGCTCATTTATGAGTGAAACAAGATGACCATTTATTTTCCCAGTTGGACAATGTTGCAGATTTGTGTTCTGTTCCTTTTGGTGAAGATCTGAAATGGCTATTAAAGATATATCATTGCAAACTAAGTACATTGCTTTCAAATACTCTGTATGACAGTTCCTTGATGTAATTATGTTTTAATGTCAAACACTTTGCAGTTATATTCACGTAGGAATATATCTGAATGTGCAGAACTCAGCTCTTTCGTCCTTACTACAAATACATGCTTTCTGCACTGAAAGGGTAAAAGCATAAATTTTCTGTTGTATAATGGAGGAAAGCTGTGAATTGTGCTCTTTTAACAATGTAAAAATCAGCTTAAAGCTGATTCATATGCAATTAAAGCAGAGCCTTTGTTTCTGACACCTCTGCAGTAGAAAATGCCACCAAATTTATCTGAGGGAATGTTGCTGAAGTATGCACATTTAGGAGCTAGTCTTAATTATGAATCCAATGTTTCTTTTTGTTCCAGTTTTATCAGTGGTGTGTTTCTGAGTGTAGCAAGAATTAACAGCTGTTTGGGTGAATATCAAATGTCACTCTAAGTCATGATCTGGTGCCTCTAGACTTCCTGTATAGCTCCCAGAGAAAGCAGACACGCTTCTACACTGCAGAAATACCTGGGTTAGCTCTGAGCCTCCTTGTATCACCATAAGATTATGACAGCATTGTTAAAAGCTTTCTTCCCTTGTCTCATTCCTGGCATGTGGAAAGGAGAACCAAGTAATTCCAGGTCTCTATAAGAACATCTTTGTTGAAGTGCCAGCTAGGACCAAGACTGTGTCAATAAAGACTAGCAAGTAGCAACCATTTGTCATTGCAGTAGTCTGGATTTGATGATTCAGAAGATCACTTCTGCTGTGCTTTTCCTAGCTAAGGTACTGTGCAGAAGTCTCAAGGCTTTATATGATCACTGAGAGTATAACGTACTTTGCTGAGCAAAGTAATAGCATATGATATGCCTGATTTTTCTGTTACAAAGATATTTTTTTTTTTAGCATGTGTGTGTGTGTGTATTTGGGGAGGGTGAAGGATGAAGGACAATAAGCTAGCTCATGATAAATGAGCTGCAGCAGCAAAAGGCATTGTACTGCTTACTATGTCTATTTGTTGTTAAGGGGAAATACAGTTGTAACAGCATTTCAGTTTCTGCATTACATGTATTTAAGTGCCTGTCTACGAAGGACGCCTGCTTCCACTGATTCAAGACAGGAAAGCTGGCATATTATTCCCCAGTGCTCTAAACTCAATGTTGGCTTCTATTAAATGCTGCCAGACAGGCAGAACAATATTTGAAACAAGACTGTTTGAACTAAAATGTAATTGGACTCATTTAAAGTCTTATTACAATGAAATCTGACTTCCTCCTTGTAATTTGACTTGTAGAAACCTCTCAAAAAACATTACCTTTTGCCACAGGCTGTAAATTTAAATTCCGCACCAGGTAAGCGTAATGAGAAAGGAAAGTTCTGACATGGCTGGAGATCATATCAGCTCTGGCTTGATTAATTATTTCCACAAGATCAATCAGCACCTTATTTAGATAACTGGAGGCACTCACTACTTAATTTGTGAGAGTAGAACAATGAGGGCAAGCATTTATATGGTCAGTCAATACTCCAATTAGTGTTAGAAAGTCAAATGTGGGTTTGAAAATAGCTAGTAGAAGAAAAGGGACTGAAATAACAGTTCCTTCTCTGTTCTTAGATATATTCCTTTCTATGATTACATTGCAGTGACTCCACTCACCCTCCTCATAAGTATTTGCCTAGATTTTGCAGTCATCCACTTCATGTAGAAAAAAAAAAAGATTCTAGAAGTTTCTTTATACATTTAAATCTAGTCACAATAAATACCAATGCTGCATCCACATAACAATCTCAGATTTGCAGCTGTATATTTACTCACTCAGATTCACCTGAACAGGACTTACTTTCACCTGCAAGGCAGTAGTTCTAGGAGGTAAAATCCAGGAGGGAAAACTGCACTTCAAAACTGCAAAACTTTGCAAGGCATAAGTTACAGAAAGGATTGGTTACTGCTCCATGTACTGCCTGGTGCAGGGATTAATTAGCTTGAAATATGTGATGGCCAAGTCTGTAGACTGACTTCAGCATTTAGAATAACTCCCTGGCTACAGTGTCAGACACAGGGTGATAAACTGGTAGAGGTTTAGGACAAACATTGCCCAAAATTACATTGTTGTTGTTCCCCGTAGCACCTAAGCACTGGCAAATGCCTGTAGATGAGAAAAAGAGAAATAATCATTTTATATAACATCATATTTCTCCACCTTCTGCTTCAGAAAGGAAAGAAGCCAAATTCAGAATCTGACATTTCAGCTAAACCATTTTTATCAACATCAGACTGATTTTGACAGAATCTTTTAGGGGGGAATAAGTACAGAAAATTAACAAAACTTTTTTAAGGAGAAAAACCCTGAAGTTTTGGTATACTTAAATATGCATAACTTTAATTTATTATCATTGTTACTTTTTTTCCTTTATAATCTAATGTCATTTGAAACAACTCATTTGCCATAAAATTGTCTTTGGAGAAACATTATTACATTTTTACTAGGTACTATGTAAGACAAAGTTTGGAAGGAGGATTTTGGTTATGAGATTGATGGAAGAAAAGTCAATCTTTTTTCACACACATATCTTAGGTTACAACAATATTATCCCTATTCTTAGATTTTTAAAAAATAGAGTGGTAGCATATTCTATTACTTTCATAATTAATATAACTTTTTAAATTCTTGTCTTTATAGAGGTTAATGGAGATGAGAAGCCATCATAAAAATCACCACCACAGTTGCAATTCATGAGTACTTGCACATTAATATAAGAATCATACAGAGAAGAAAAAAAAATGTAATAAAAAAGAAAAAATTGTGTTGCCTCAAAAGCCCTTATTTAATCAATTCAAAATGAATCTGAGGACCCTCATTGTAGACCATTGAATCAGCATCCACAGCAATGGATTTTGCTGTTGTGTTTGTTCCTGGTATTGCCGATCTCTGAGGGAAAACAATGCATCACTATATCATAAATAAGATTATTTATCTAAAAGTGTACATGTCAATATGTAAACAAAAAAAATATTTGCATACTTCACTACTGTAAAAACTGAACCGGTTTATTGCTTTTTCAGTACTGCTATCCAGTGGAAGTTGTCTGTTTCTTGGCAGACTTTTGAACCATTTGCTAAATAAAATTTTCAGACTTAATGTTCATGTTGATGGTCTAAGAGATAATCCAGTTCAGAAATCCTTAGACTTGTGTGACACTGGGCACGTAACTGACAGGTGGGAATTAGTTAGATGTTTTCATCGGAGCTGTAGTTATTTTAAATTGTAAATATAACAAATGTGGCATGGAAGAACTGCTCAGCTCATTTGGGTTAAACCAAATCAGGACCAGTGATTCATTGATTCTTGAACTACATTTAATTAATTGATGAACTATTATTTGGGCTCAGCAATACAATGGATAAAGCATAATACTGGACACCTATAAAACCTGAGTATATTCCTACACATTTCTAGCTGCTCTGCAATACTCCCAGGAAGATCTAACAGCACAAACATACAACAACATAGTTATATACACACCGTATGTCATCCATGAGTGTGGGCTCCCCTCTTGATACACACCTCCCAGTAGGATTGCAAGTGAGCTGGCTTTGTGTGTGATCCGTACCCGTGCTGCTCCCTACAGGCTACTGCTGGTGCAAAAGGTCCACTGGGCTCATGGAGGAACTCCAAGGTGTGGGTCCCAGCATGGGGCACCCTTGCAGTGCCATTCCTGTAGCTGGAGTGCAGCTGCCTATGTTGTCAGATGGAGGGAAGGCCCCCTTTAGGCCAAACCAGAAGTTAGGATGGACTGACTTCTAGAAGTGTCATCTTGGATGCTCCTCTGTTACCACTTTTCTGTTCCAAGGTATCTCCCCCATCACAAAATGCCCTGCTTCTTTATTCTTCTGGTTAAACAAGCTAATTTTCTCAAAAGTCCTTTTGCAATTATGTGATTATTGTGTAGTCTAAGTGACAGTAATTTCATGCAAAGTCTTGCCATTGGTAATTTCCTCTTTAGGGGTTTCTGGTTTGGGGCAAAATCATCTCAGAATGGGATACTCCATTCACAAACACTGTTAAAACTTACTTTCCTATTCATTGCTATCAGACATTGTTAACCTGGACAGGTGTGTGAACAAGAAAAGGTATTGTGGATTCCTTAGCAACAACTCATCTAACAAGGGTTAAGGACAGGAGCTTTCAAGTAAAGTAGAGGAATCTCAGATAATCTGTTAATACCTGGATTTGGACACACACCCTAATACTGAGTAACTTTGGTCTATTTAGCATGGCTACACCTTGCTTGTGGATGAAGTATATAAAGTAGAATTTGGTTAAGCTTCCTCAAAAAAAGGAAAAAAATATTTATAAGATAAAAAATAGCTGAAGGGGTATGAACAGCTAGAATAAGAAAGGGTTGTTGTATCTTTTACTGTGTCTCTTCTGTACATTCTCCAGACTGATCCTCTTCCAGCAACTCCTGCAGAAACTGTTGAAGTGCTAATGTATGCCCTTTGCACATGGCTGTATGCCAAGCCATAGGATTTTGCTATAATTCTCCTTTCCTACACCTCTTACCATATTGAATTTGTCCTTGGAATGGATGGCATCATTAGGAGTGAAGATTTAATTATTGCCACTTAGAGACAACTTAAGAACTGTTGTCTAATTTACTGCAATTTTAAAGTGAAAGCTAGGTAGATGGTAGTTTGGAAATTCAGCACTTTTAAAACACTGACACATAAGACACGTAGTCAAAGGCTTGTGTAGCACAATTTCATTCTCAAGGAGAAGTGAAAGGAGTAAGCACTCTCAGATTAACTTTTTTTTTTTTTTTTTTTTTGCTAAAGCACCAGTGGCTATACCTACAGGTAATCTGAGCAAATCTTTTCAATATACTTTATTTTTATGACTGATCTACTGGTGCCTCAGCTAGTCATTTTGACTAGGATTTATGTGCCTAGCTTTAGACATCTACAGTACATACATCTGCAATTTTTATATGTTAACTTTTAAGATTTGCCTTTATATGCAAAGAACAGAGCAACATAAAACAATGTACTTGTACCTTAATACAGGGTAAGATTTTCAGACTGCTATTGGTCTAATATGTGTTTCGCCATTTGAAATCAGTGAATAATTATTCTCGTAGCAGTTTTAGGAACATTGTCAGTGCAATCAGATAAATTCCAACTCTAAAACATTCAGCATAGAGAAAGAAAAGAAAATTAAACAAAATCCCTGTGGCTTGGAAATGAAGAGTTGATTTTTGAGCTGGCATGCGCCATGCCTTCTTTAGGTAAGATCTGTCTGGTAAATGTGCTTCATTGTGTCATGTTTCACATTACTTTCTTATTCAGTCATTTATTTCCACATAGAAGAAATACATTTCTATCTAGAAGAAATGCATTTCTATAGCTGACCTTACATTAGGTTGTTGATTTCTCTAAATGACTGGTATTGGCAGTTTTTTTGCCAGTAGAAATTTTGTTTCCAGTTTCCCCTAGCAGCAGGCTACCACAGAAATGGACTTCCCAGCCTTCCTTCCAGAAGGCCAAAAGCTTCTATGTGGTCATGTCAGAGATAAAGTAGGTAAGGTCATACCCTGAAGACCATGAAGGAAAGGTTATAGTGTGAATTACAGAGGTTTTCTGGTTTGTTGATTTGTTTCAGTATATTTTATACAACAGGATGTTGCACTGTCTCTGGGTTACAAGGTTAAATTCAGCCCAAAAATTAATAAGGTGGGGGAACATGGACCTCTTTCCATGCTTCACTCAGATCAACGGTGAGCCTAGTGCAGATCTGAAAGACAGGAAAGCACAATGAAAAACATTTCATGGCTTTGCACAGCATTTTACTTTCTCTATAGTTTTCTATGGCTGGCTTACTGATGTCTTGAACTACTTGCTGGATCTGTGGAAGGGCTAAGGCAGAAGCCCAGAGGAAAGAGGGGTTTGTGTTGTGAACATTTGCTTACTGTAGCCTGGGAGATGGTCATGAATGGGAAACAAAATTCCCTTATCCTTCTTCAGTCTCTTGTTGCTGCCCCTGCCCTGCTTAGAACAATGTTGACATATTATATTACTAGTAAGAATACTATACAGTTTAATTAAAATTGCTAGCTTCTTCAAAAAAGTTTGGGGTTTCAAGCAATTTATTACTGATAGTAATAGTAATAGTGATTGGTGATAGTTCTCAGACCATCTTTGCATTTGTTCTTTAATGATACCTGCAAGAAAGTATTAACTTGATACCTAATGTTGTAACGAAAATTAAAATATTCCCTAGTCATACTCCTTTCTACATTTTAAAATGTTTTTTTATAACCAATCAACCAAACAGTCTTCATTTTGGACCCTTCATATTGATAGCCACCTTTCAACAACAACAATATTGGTTATTAATAAATGTTTTATTTTAAGGGATACCGAAGAAAATGAACATTTCCCTTAGCACTGAATATTTTACTTTTCTTTTTGTTTGCATATACATTTCCATAGCTCTCACAATTGTCAATTATTTTTAGCTTTGACTTACTATTAACTGGTGTATATTATCAGTTTTAATGCTTTTCAATATATTTTTGCTTTCTGAACTTCAGTTCATAACTCTTTATGCATATAATTGAAATTAATTTAAATCTCAGCCTTAGCAGAAATGATATTTAATGGGCTTCTACAATCTGCCCATCTGTTTATGTAAGAAAAATATTTTCACATTTGATGTAAAGTCAACAAGATTTAAAGAAATTAAAAAGCTGGAATTTTAAGATAAAGCATTAGACTATTTCTAGCATTTCTTAACAATATTTCTGAAGCATACAAACACACAATCCAGTATTTTTGAACCAAATGGTATTCCATTTTCTTTATTGCTTTTTTTTTCCAAACTTTACCATGCATGCAGAATCTACAAATCTTTGAAAGTTCCTTGTTTCATTTTTTTCCAGAAAAAATAACTGAATCAGGATGTAATATTTTTATTTCCTGAAAGCAAGACTTGAAGCCAGTTAATTGAGTGATTGTCTTTGCAATTCTTTCACAATTTTTTTCTGCTTTGCCTTAGGGTGTTTTTAGATAAAAGTTATGTTTATAACCAAATTAATTGACTTTGGTTCTTTGCTGTCAGGTAATCTTTCAGTTATGCCAGAAACCTGAACACATAGACGATCAAATTTCTCTCATTTAGAAGCTGTATCATAAAAAGTTTTAATACATGCTAAAATACTTGAAAGTGGTATTTAGTTGCTGACAAGGTCTTCTTGTCACTTATAAAGAACTTAAAAGTTACAACTGAGCAGCCAACCACTCTTTACAAGACTAACTTTTAATAGGTAGAGAAGTTGCAAACTTCCTTTTAAGTGTAAGTTACAAAGAAGACTGGGATCCTACCTCAGTAGCCCTGTGTATTTACATCTGATAAAGTGAAATGTCTCCTTTTGTTCTTAAACTAATTTGGTAGATGAGAATAAGTTGTTTTCTATTTTCATTACATAACCCTAAATAAGGCATGATGGTTTGCATGTAGTCACATTTGCTGTATTATTTTGAGGGTTGACCAGTTATGTAGAAGCAAATTTTTACATCCTTTTGCTATTTATTGATAGACCTGGTGGTATCTCCTGAAAGTAACAGCACTAGCAGTTGCAGATAATTGTACATTGGATCACTGAGTGAATTACATTTACACATTTTCAAATATTCTGAATTTTCAACAAGGAATTACTTGTTCACGGACAGCTACTGTCTGGCTGCAAGTGATGTCACACCCTATATTCAGTTCATGTGGTACACACTTTGTGGGTATACTAGTGAGACTTGACTGACTGAGAAAATAGTTTAGAAAGATCTCTGTATATTTGGTAGTGAGCATATATGGATAGAAGAAGAAACATTTTCACCATGAAGAGTGTTGTGCACAGGAATAAGCTGCCTGGGGGTCTCTGCAGTCTCCATCCCTAGAGGTTCTTCAGACTGGGTAAAGCCGTTACGAATCTTTGCTAATCCTACAGCTGATGCTTCTGAGGATCAGCTATTCCTACAGCTGAACACAAGGGTGGACAAGAGACCTCCTGAGATCCCTCCCAGCTTCAACTCTTTGACTGCTCAATTGTTCTGCTTTGCAGATGTGCTGTGCCCATGTCCTGGTTTGAGCAGGTAGCTGGTGCAGTGCTGCGTTTTGACTTTCGGGCTGAGAATGGTTGCTGATAACAAGTATGTTTTGAGTTACTGCTCAAATGTTTGGTTTGTCCAAGGCCTTTTCTGAGCTCATGCTCTGCCAGGGAGGAGGGGAAGCCAGGAGGAAGAAGAGACAGGACACCTGACCCAGGCTAGCCAAAGAGGTATTCATACCCAGGATGTAACTGGGAGAGACCCGGAAGGGTTGGAGCTCTGGGGGGATGGAGGAGGTATCGCTCGGTGCTCGGTCGGGCAGGGTTGGGTGAGTTATGGGTCGGTGGCTGGTGAGATGTTTTATTCTCTTCGCTTGTTGTTTGCTTTACCAATATTATTTGTTGTAGTAGTAGCAGTAGTGATTTATGTTATACCTTAGCCATTAAACTGTTCTTATCTCAATCCGTGGGGGCTACATTCTTTGGATTCTCCTTCCTAACTCTCCGGGAGTTGGGGGAGTGGGGGGGAGGGGGGGGGGGGGAGTGAACGAGCTGTGCGGAGTTGGTTTAAACCACGACAGCCCGAAACTTGCTTTCTACCAAAACTTACATGTCCTGAGTAGGTCTCTTTAGTAACAGGCAAAATAAATATTATAAGCCGGTATTAACTGATCAAAAGGAGATATTTGTCAGCTCAATCACTTTGTCTGTGGGAAAACATCAAGGACTGCCTCTGTAGCTCTGGAAGTCATTGTGTTCATCCTCATGACCTCATTTCACTGCTTTCCAGCTAGCAGCTGCAGATTTGAGGGGGAAGCCTCAGGTAATATAATCACTTTGATTGAACATTTGCTGTCCCATTTATTTTCTGGAAGTTAAAAGAGGTCAAAACAGAATTTCTGCATGTCTAATAGCACAGCAATAAGAGGACAATGTGGCCAAGGACTTGTTACCTTTCTTCATTCTGTAAACAGAAAGGTTACTTTCACATTTTTTAATTTAAAATTCACATGATATTTTATTTTTCAAAGAAATAATTTAAATATTTATATGAAGGTAGGCTTAGGTTAGATTTGTTGTCAAACTTTTTTTCTTTGTTTTGCTGTTTTGTTTTGGAGAAAGTGAGAAAGAAGAATGGGAGTTTCCAGGTTTGTACCTATTTGTCTGGAACTAAGAAGGCAAACCAATTTTCTTTTTATTAAATCCTCTGGTTATATCACCATTCCACAAGTAATCAAATTGACTTTTTTTTTTTTTTGGCTTTGTGGTTTTATTATCTACATAGAGCCTCCCAATAGTATTTTACGATGTTGAGTGTTAATTTTTTAACATTTTTTTTTTTAATAATTTGATAAAATTTCTATTTAATACATTTTGGACATGTCTAAGAAACCTGTAAACAAATCTAAACACATTTGGACACACCTAAGACTACCCTGTAAACACAGACATGTTGCTGTATTTGCTGTGTTTGGTAATACTGCTGTGTGTAACTTTATATCTTAAATTAATTGCATCTGAAAGTAGAGGATTTTTTTGTTTCTAAAAACATACAGCTTAGGATATCTTGAATTCAGAAATTATTAGTAAAGTTGAATATTTAAATAGTGTAATCAATACAATAAATAAGAAATTATTTAAGATATTACTTTAAATGCTATGTTTTTCTCACTATATAAGTTACTAACATGAAAAGCTTTATTTTGTGCATTTTGTACTAGTAGAGGCTTCGAGCACTTTCTCCTGATTGTTATAAAGAGCTCTTGCTCCATAAGTGAAATCTGTTCAATACTTTCCTAAGAGATCTGTCTTTTATATTCAGGCTTTATACTGTCATTCATAAATATGACATTGAAATATCTTCCACTTAACTTGCCTATGAATAGCAAATCTCCAGTGCCAACTTACTTTGCCAATATTTATACAAATAAAACAGCTCCAAGGAATGTTTTCAGTCACTGGAACTGGTTTTGTCCATGCTGTTAAATTGTTAAATTTGTCCCTCACATGTTTTTGGCCCAGGCCAAGTGAGACTTTTCCAAGAAGCTCCTAGACACAGTACAGTAGTCAGAGCAGACCAAACATCATCATTAGAAGGTAGTTCAGATGTGCTTTGTCCTGACCCTAATGTTTCAGAGGGTAATAGAGTAAATAGCAGCAGCACCAGCTTTTCTATGCTGGTGATCTCAGTGCCAGAGAACAGCACCAGGATATTTAATTCACAGCCTTAGAGGCTTATTGTCTGTCTTACTGTCTTCTATATCAAATACATCCTAGTGAAAATCTTTTATTAATTTAGTTGGTTTTTGTTTGTAATATGATTTGCTCATTATTTTGGAGGTCTTTCGAAGTTTTGGTTTTAGCACCCTCTAGAGCTACCTGCAACTAACAGGGTCAAATGGATCTATTGAAATATTATTGACAAAGTATTCTGCAGGTAGGTCTTTATCAAAACTGGGTATTTTACACATGTGCTAGTTTTCTGCTTTTCCCAGTCTCTTCTGGATCAAGTATTTTCTAAATATAAACCATTCAACTTTTCCTCACCATTGTATGTTCCATCTTGAGCTCTGTGGACTAATTTGTTCTAGGAATACTACTGTAAAGGTATTTCACATGAAAAGGATTGAACTTTACATCACTGTGTAAAGTTATGTCCTTAACTGAGTCAGGAGACTGACACATGAGTGAAATATTGGTGTATAAAGGTTGTATGACCATTTGGTAAATTATGTCAATAAAGCACATACACAGCAAGAGTTTATTTTTATTTTAATATCACATTATAAAGTGGATATGTGCCACAGCATGAAGATCATTCTTAATGTGCAAGTTCTATTTTCTTTTGCTCTCTTGTTTATTTGAATATATTTGGATTAATTGCAGCAGAAAACAGACTCTTGAGTTGAGGCAAAGTTGTTACATAGGAAAAACAGAGACTTCATACTGATCAGTTCTTAATGCTTTGTCTAACTAACTATATTGTTTCTTGATGCCAGAAATAAGAGAGGAAGCAAGCATAGTATACTTACATCTGAACTCCATAACCTAACAACTGTTATATGAATCAGAGACAGATTATTCCTTTACTGGAGGATCTGTAAAACCTTTATAAAATATTATTATATTGTCAAAGCATTGAATGACAACAAATCCTATATTTCATGTTTAAATCCATTTTCATTTAAACACACAGTTTTGTGTTCTACTTTCTCCCTGGGGCTTTTCAGCAAAGTTATTTCCATATTAATTCCTATAAAGAGGACTTAAAAATGTAGCCCAGAAACACATTTTGAATGAGTAAGTCTATATCTGTGTAACTCAGCTTTCTTGGGAAGTGTATTTTTAATATCTGATTGCTTTTGCTTATACAGAGAGAAAGAATGTAACATCATTTACACTTTTGTTCCCAGGAAGGTCCATTTTCAATATCCCTCCAGCAACAATTACTCACAGAACTATTAATATTGCTTTGAAACAACTTGTGAATCACTTGCAAGTGTCTGGAGAAAGATGGAATATCATATAACTTAACTCTGAAAAACTCTAAGGTCCTGTTGCTACCAATTAATCTAATTTGGTTCTTTGCTATAAGTTTGCCATAATGTGAAACTTGAGGAATGTAATATTGGATTGGTGCAGACTATTTTCCAGATTCTTTTTTCCCTAGGGTTTTTTTTTTTTTTGAGAAAAACAACTAATTCTTTACAAATTATTCATAGATTCCCTATTAATAGATCCCTATTAATCTCCTAATTCTATGCTTTAGGACAACTCTAAGCACAGTTTCAATACACTGATTTCTAAATCTTGTTTTGAAATGTGATTTGAGTTTTTCCTCTGATATCTCATTACACCTTATCAGTGCAAAGTAACTACTACTACTTCTCAGACCTCTGAGCAGTCTACAATTTTTTTCTCTGTGATTACTTTTTTTAGCTGCTGTTTAAGAAGTGTATGGTCCATGATAATCATGTGCATAATGATAACATTTTACCTGTTGACATATGTAGGAGAGTAACATAAAATGTGAAGAAGTTCACATAAATGTCCACATTATAGACTTTCAGAAGCCTAGTCATGCTTACTGTTTATTTCAGACACCTGCAACCTAAGATATACTCTGGGAGATGGTGGGGGTTTTGGTTGTTTGCATTTTATTTTCTTACATATGATATGCATAGTGTTGTATTTTGTTTTTATTTGGCTTTTTAAATGCTGTTCATTAGGAAAATACATACTAAGCAGTGGAGAATATGTGGTTATGTGTGATAATTTAAAGAAACACTTCCATAAACATTCAAAAGACATTGGAAATAGAAGTGCTCAGAAGTCTTGCTAAGATGAGCATTCAGGCATAAGGTTTCTGCCCAAAGGTGCTGTCTAGTCTAAGACCAGATAGAATGTCTGAATGTGATGAACAAGGACATATTGTGGAAGTATCATCATGCCAAAGCGAACAACACATGATGGATGTTACTTGCAGCGACTCGGACTTCACTGTGAGTGCTTATATAAGACAGAGAAAGAGAAATTCTTACTTTTTTGTAAGACTTGTACCCAGAATAGCCAGCAGCAGTAACTGATTCAGAAAAAATATTGGGAGAATGATTCAACGGGAAATTAATCAAAATATCTGCTACTAAATCTAATGCTCTGCTCTCACTGATCTTGCATTACAATAGATATTAGAATTTATCTGTTATTACAGGTAGTTGTATATTGTATGATCTTGCCAGTAATATATTGCAAATACATTTTTACCTCATTTTTCTTTTTAAAGTTGTGCAAAACGTTCTGACAAGTTTTGGACAGGTTTTATTATTACATAAAAGTATTTTGAATTTTAAGTTCTTGTGAATCAGCAAGTGCTGAGAAGTAATTTTAAAAACACCAAAAAGCCTGAGCAGTGGAAATCAGGGTACCCAAAATTTTGTAAAAAAGAATGCCTGCTGGACTCAAAGGTATGGATTATTTCTAGCTAAATGTTTGTATGTTGTAAATGCTTTGTTGCTGCTTCAGCAGGGGACATTCTCCAGCAGCTGAAAATGGAAGTTACTTTCTGTTCCTTTTGAGCTGTATTTTAAGCATCAGGGATAAGATCTCTACATTCAAATAAAATTCCAGTGCTAAAGCAGATTAACTACTGGAGGACAATTTCTTCATTAGATCACATATTTTGAGAGTTCTATGCAAAATGCTATTCACTACCAGAGGAAGGAGGGCTAAAGGGTGAAAATAATCAGGAGATGCAGATTAGAAAGTACAGTTAGGAATATATGTGATGATGAATACATTACAGTATTTTAGATGCATTAATATCAGTGTTAGATTTTTTTTTTGAGGAGATCTTCAGAATGCAGTGAAAAGTGAACATGGTTAGTACTTCCCTAGAATTTTTTAAAAGTGAAAAAGTATGATGATGGACGAAAAGTTTCTGTCATCTCTCTGTTAGTCATACTAGATCTAACTAGTTTAAGATGGATTCCTTCTTCAAGCCATAGCTCAGTTTGGTTGTAAATTTCTCAATTTGTGCACTTCATTTACTTTTTGTGTGTGTATGAGTAGACAGGATAGCAGCCAAGGTTCTCCTTTCTACTAGAAAGCTGAGCACATAACATACTTAAGTTTTTTGCCAACCAGAATTTGCTAATAGTCTGTTACAGAGAGATATTTATGAGCCAAGAATTTGTTATTTAAACAGTTTATTAGGCTGAAAGCTAACAATTAACTAAATATAAAACTAGACTAATTCAGAGTACTTTATGTAATGTTTTAGGCCATGTCTCTATTATGTGCAGGAAGAATTTAAAAAAGCCTACAAAGCCTTGCTTTTCATTATGAAAATTTTGAACTATCATTTTTAGAAAAGGAAAATTAAGTTTGTGGTTAGCTTATTTTCAGAGAAGCCTCTTAGAGTGGATTAGAAGTTGTCTACAGATAGGATTGTCTATACAATTAGGCTTAGATTCATCCTATTACTTGATACCTTGTCAGGTGCCTCACTACAATTTTATTAACTGATAGCTCAGAGGTTTATAACAGAAGGTACTGCCTGCAGAGAGTGATCCAGATTTAAGGTATGCAGAACTACCTAACAATGTGCTCATCTTTGACTGTACTTGCTCTTAGATGCATCGCTCACCTGAAGTGTTGGTGTTGTAAGTCTAATCTCATAACATAAATTTGTGCAAGTAAATGAGCTTTCTAAGCTATTTTAATCTGGAGAACATTTCTAGACAGATGAGGTTTTGCTGTGATGTTTTAATCTGCTTTCCTACAGAAATATGCCATGTTCCTTGTTGAGCCCTAGTTCTAATTTAGCTATGATCTGGGCTACAATCCAGATATACTAAGTGACTGTATACAATGGATAAAATTCCAAAACAGATGAGTTTTCTAAGGGCCTTAAGCTACAGGAGTATGAGATTCACCTCATCTAGGTCTGGCCATGTAAATGTTTGTTACCTAAGTTTAACCTAGTCAGGATCCACCTATCGTCAAAAGAAACAGGCCTTTTCAGGGGAAATTGATGCTGCCTGTCTTTGAAAATACTTTTGAAAAGCAAGGAACTGCCATTTGAACGTAACAGTTGCTTGGAAGTGACTATGCACTAACTGATATCACTGTTATACACATAAATTTTGGTGAGATGAATCCCATTGATATCTAAAATTCTGAATTACTGTACTCTTCTGCTGTTAGTCATGCTGTCTTGTATTAATCCACACAGAACAGCTCGTGACCAGGATGTTCATGTTTGGCAGTTTAACATTACATACAATATTCTTTCCAAGCATAATTTTTCTGTATTTATTTTTATTTTTAACTTGGAATTTTAAATATGTTTCCTGATATTCAGACTGATCATCATTGCCATATATTTCAAAAGTGTTTTCTAGGAAGTGTGCACACAATTTATCATCTGAATTGCTCAGTTCACTCAGCAAAGCCTTTACAATGTAGAAGTCTTAATTTTTAACTGAGTTTGTTTCTATTTTTACTTTCACAATTACAATTAATATCTCTAGTTCTTTGCAGGTTTTTATTAAGCATTGTTCTCTTTTCTTTTGGTTTACAATATTTGCATGTGTTTATAGATTTACTGATTTGTTTTTATCATTTTGTAAAAACTTTGATGCCGATTTTTTTTGTCTAATTTTGAATTTTTATCTTTGCTTTATTTTTAAAAATCCTTTCTCCTTTTTTTTTTTTTTTTCTAAGACTGTTTCAGTCTTTGCAGCTAACCTACTATTTTGCTGATGTTCAGTTTCCTACTTCAAATAAATTTCCAGTGCCACTTTGGACAAATCATTTGTCTTGGCCGTTCATTTCCTTCTCCTGTTCAGAGGATAAGCATATTAACCTTCCGCAGCTCTCATACACAACTCCAGTATGAGCCAGGGATAATCGTAGGGTCTTCTGTTATTCTCCATATCAACCCCCAAAACAAAAATACTGGTCATGACTGGCTAGCCATGTCTTGATAAAGTTTCTTTCCTACCTTTACTGTTCTCATAGCCACTGGCTATTCTTTTCACAGTCCTCACCACCTTTATGTTGTTTCAAGATGACAACTTTTTTTTATTCCTGAGAGATGGAAAACTTTAATAGGTCTTTCAACGAGGTAGACACTGGTTTTACCAGATTCATTCTTTCCTGAGAGCTATTAGAAAACCAAAGTGCAATCAGGGTCTTCAACATGGCAACAGAAGTGGGAGAATCATTTTATTCCTGCATATAATAACTGGTGAATAAAATGAGACAGGAATATAGAAACAGACAAACACTTACTTAGGAATCTGTGGGACTTGGTTGTTAAAGGCAAAATCTTTACACTTTAATGTGCCATAAATTCTTCTTTAGTAGCTGCTGTTTTCTATTCTGCTTTTTATGCATCAAGCTACCAATACTCTTTTAATGCTCCCTCTCTCATTTCTAAAATTCTCTCAATTTGACCACTTACAAGTACAAGAAAAAGACACCTTTTCAGGGAAGCATCTCTATTCTGCATTTAAAGGTTGCACCAGATGATCCTTGAGGTCCCTTTCAACCTGGTGTTCTATAATTCTATAATTCAATATAGAGCTTTAATTACATGATTACATTTTTAAGCTTGTGTTTAAGTTTCACAGAAGTCAATGGCTCTTACAGCACATGCTTGAAGATAAGCATGTGCTAAAGAGCTTCTCTAAATGGATATAGATTTAAACACATACTTAAGTGCTTTCCTAACTAAGGGACCAAATTATAACCAGGTAGCTCTAGTGAGATTAATGCAGCATTCACAGCTTTTCATGTTAATTAATTCTGTATATCATAACTGCTGTTTCCTCTAGCATTTCCCATTTAATACTTTAGTGTTATTTATATTTTCAAAATTAAGTACCAATTTGCAATCCTTTTTTTTAAATTAATCAGTTTGCTGAAATCATGGAATTATGGATCACTGCATCTGATTTCTCATAACATTGTCACATAAAGCTGTCTTTCATTCCTACCGCACAGAGCGTAAGCAAGATGGGCTCATGGAAACCTCTCTGGAGCTTTATACCTTATTACAAAATAAAAGAGTCAGGTAATTAGTATCTACTTTGGATATAGAAATAGGTGGAGAGAAGAATGGAGATGGTGAAGGAAAAAAGAAAAGAACATTCTTTGATAAGTCTGCTTTAGTTACAACTTGTGTTGCATGTTTTAAAGAAAACATGAAAGAAGGTTAGAGGGCCTAGACATGAATAAATTCTCATTCATTCAAGATGAAACGTGGACTAACTTCACTGCTATCCAGAGGAATACTACCTTAACCAATGCTAGCACTGGAGTCGAAGCATCATGGAATGCCCTCCACATTACCCTTATTAAAAGTAGTTCATCACATTTCCTCCTGTCTGAATTCTGTATGCAGAAGTCTGCTCCTACTAATATAAGTTTGCTAATGGTACTTTTTTTCAAATCCGGTTGCTGGCCAGTATTACATACTTTTCTGTCAAGAATGACTTGTCTACAAACCCACTCGTATAGAACTGAACTGTCAAAATCATGGTGGAAAAAAAACTTTTGCAGTTTTGTTTATTTTTGTGCTCTAAGTAAGTGAAGCTACTTATCTATTTAGAAAGTACCTCTGAAAACTCAAAGCTTACATGAGCCTTTTCACTCATATTCAGTGCCTCTGGCTTACAAGCAAGTGTCATATGGTTGCAATTAAAAGGATGTCACAAAAACTTCATTGTAAGTAGGGTAACATATGCTCTTAAGGGGTTTGTTTCAGTTTCCAGTGCTTTGAGTCTTGCTGGGGTTGGGAGTCACATATTTCACAGCTAGTCAGTCTTCCTGCTTCAGATATGTCAGCTGACAGGGTGCCAGTTAAAACATCTTCCGGAAATGTTGACAAGTATCTGAAGGGAGAAAGCCAAGTTCTTCAAATAAACAGAGGTGACAGAGAAATAGGAGTGGCAGTTTTGCTCCAGAGGTGGTACATCGATAAATCACGCAGTCTATGGGTGGCATTTGAGAAATGTTTCTTGTTGAGGGATAGGGGTGAGAAGAGTTTTCAGCAAGTCTATCCTTCTGCTTTGGGAACTGCCACAGGCTTGCCAAACATGAGTCAGAAACAGGGACATCAAGTAATTAAAAAAAAACAACCAAACAAAAACCAAACAACCAAATGACACTGATAGCACAGAGATGAGAGAAATATAAGGAGATGTGTGACATTGGTGCTTATCACAGAAGGCTAAATACGCACAAATTCAGTCATGTTACAAGAACAAACTGAATTAGTGAGGGAGACGTATAATGCATGCCTATACATTTAAAATGCATAGCTGCAAAATTAGTTGGATGTGTTTACAAAGAAATGCCTTCCAGAACTATTTTCTCATTATGAATTTGTTAGAACAGGGGCAGGCATTTGACTCAAGTTCTCAATTCACTTTGGCACATTTACAATCAGATTTTCCCAGATTTCAGCGTAATCTTTACATCTTCTATGCAAAGAGAGCAGGGGAATCAATCTGCAAATTGCACGTTTGAAGGCTATAACAACATATTGCCATTTGGTTTCCTTTCGTGCAAATTTTTTTCCCTGGCAGAGATTTTTTTTTTCTCCTTTCATCTTAATCCTTTATTTGGCAACCGTGCTTTCCTTCCAATACAGCTCACATCTCAGTGTACACTGGTAATTCAGCCCAGGCTGTAAAAAAATTTAGCAATTTAATGTGCTGGGCAAAAAGTAGCTATTCTTAATTATTTTCCCATATAACCCAAATAGATTTTTTTCAGTTATGAACATAAGGAAAAAAAATTCTACTGCAAATAAGATCCTATTTCAGTCTGTTGTATGACTGAACTCATCATTACTTCCATAAAAGCCTTAAACATATTTCCTTCACCATCTGTGTTGAAGCTCTTTCTTATAAGGCAGGAGGTGTTAAGATTCCAGCTGATGTTCATATCAACTAATATTTTAGCTTTGCTGCAAAAACTTTATTTGGTTACTTGGCAGTGATGAAGATCATTACTAGGTTAGGTTTATGACAGTGGTATTTTCAGAACTTGTAGTAAAGTAAAATAAAAATCCTTAGTAATTTATAGAAATAGGTAGAAAACATTTTTCTGAAACTAATGAACTTCTTCCCTAGTGAATTCTTTTCTACAGGGGGAAGTCTGTTTAGAATACAGAAGTTTAATATTGCTTCTGCTTTACTGTCTGTCTTAAAGGTGACAGAAGGAATAATGTTGAAAGTTTTAAATATGCAAGTAAGATCAAGGGAATTTACAATTTCTGGCTGATGTGATTTTTTTTTTCTGAATGTAGCTGAAAATTTCGCAAATTTATTTTGTCTTGCTAATTGTTGTCAGTTAATTTTTTTTTACTTCACTCTGCCTAAACCATACTCATTCTTTATGACTTTAAAATACCCTACAATATTACATCCTGCTACAATTATACTAATCTGATTTGAAAAAAGCAAAAACCAAAAATCCCAAGAAGAGCAAAAAAAAACCCACCACCCAAACCACTCCCCCACCCTCAATGAGATGAGAACAAAACATATGTCTGAGGAAAACTTAGACTGCAAAAGTTCAGAAACTAACCATATGGACGTGTTTTTGAGAAACACCAGTGACATTCATTAACAAAAGTAGTTTTGTCTTAATGGGGTGATTTTAAAAAGGGTAAGAGCAGAGGAATTGTAAATAGTGCAAAAGCAGGGTCAACATCTGGCTTGCAATAGCCTTAGCCAGAAGAAGGGTCCCTCTTCTCACTCAGTTTACTGACTTCCAGTGCATTGTAAGGGTGTGACCACATCATATATTTGAAGCATGAGAGATTTGGGCCCAGTGTATGTAATGAATGATATTATGGGACAGGGACCTGCTCTGATTCAGGACATGACATTAAGTCTGTTATAATCTACTTTGTTTCTCAACAAAAAATGTGACTGCATTGCTACATTTATGTACCTTTAAATGCCTTGATCAAAAGATTCATAAGAATAATCCATCCAAAGTATATTTTGTGTTTATAACTCAGTCTCAGAAAATTGTGTGTTAATTTGTGTTTTCCACTAGTAGCTCACCTCAAAATAAGCTTTGCTTCTGAAGTCTTCTTGGGATGTTTTCATACTATCTCTATAAATGTACAACAGTAGAAACGGTCATAGCTAACGGAGGTCTATATTTTGAAGCAATGTGTCATATTCACAGAACTAGAGAATATGAAAAAAAAAGAAATACAATGTATTGCTCTTACACTGGTTACATTGAATTTTATTATTTCTCCTGATAAGATGTCCTGATTAATCATCTTGGACTGGATAATTGCTCAGTAGTGTACCATACAGAACCTTTACCTTAAAAGTGGTTTACAGTTACTGTTCAGTTGAGGTCATGATTATTTTTTTTTTTCACAGATGAAGAAAAAAAAACAAACACAGCAATTCTTATGGATAGATATATTTACATTAGTATTTGGGTTTAGGTCAGTCATACTCTTTCAAAGCAAATCCTCTGTTTTTCCCGGGATAAGGCATCTGAACTAGACACTGCACATCTGGGGAACTTTAAGTGACACAAATGGTAGGGATGTTCAGTTGAGGGAGCCAGATAGAATATATATCAAAACAACCATCCCCACCCCACTAAGAAGCTTTTGTAAGGGCCTTACTACTAGTTAGTATGATTAACTAAACCATTCCTGTCGCTCTAAACTACTTGCCATTGTGGGCATAACCAGTGGTAACAGACTGGACTTCAGAATCTGAAAGGGAGATACACCATCCATTATGATAAAATAAGCCTACCTATGTAAGGATGGAAACTTACAGTTTACTTCAGTGAAAATCCAGCATAAAAGTCTTTAAAACATCTGCTGCAAATTTATAACTTTCTTCAAGAAGTATCTTTTTCTGATGGAAGGGTCAGAACTGTAATTAGTAATTCCAGTATTCTGAATCCTATCTGAGCACATTTAGTAGCACAGGTGCAAAGGGTATATAAGTACTTACAACTCCTAAGTGGGCATTTTCTCAAATTTAGGGTTGTAAAGTGATATTTTTAATAACTAAAATGAAAGGCACATTCTATTACAGAAAATACATCTGTATAGCTCTCATTTATCTATTAAATTCAAATGATTGTTGTGTGGTATATTTCCATTTATGTAAAAGAAAGGCTATTTTGAAGTATACATATTTACTATTAAAATGCAAAACTTGGAAGAAATTGAAGACTCTAGGAGTGAAATTATGAGATTTGCACACAACTCCACATTGGTTGAGAAATTCATTGTGAGAGTACAGGTTCTATCTACTTAATACATGCTGGTTGTGCTTTTGTGTAGATTGAGACTTGTATTGATTCAGTAGAAACACACAGTGGGAGCATGTTATTATGTAGATTATCTCATCAGTTATCGAATATAGGAATATAGAATGACTTCACTTGAGTATTTGAGAAAACAGAGTGGTACCCCATTTGAATGAATTGTCTTCAGCTTGCTCTCAAAGGCTCTCTGATAACAGATTGTACTATCAAAGAATTGGCTTACCTTATGGGTGTGTTAAAAAAAAGATTTTCAGTTTCAAGGAAAAAACCCTTTGATAAAGCTGGAATAATTTTTTGAGGTGTCTGGGTCAAGCTGGCTGAGAATAGAAATGCAACATCTGTGTCTGTGAGGTAAAATTAGAGAGGATGAGGTCAGACTCTATAATTCGTATTATTCACTTTTTACCTGGGAAGGATCCAAGATAATTTGAGTATTATTCAAGTACATGAGTTAATGCTGTTTACAGTATATTTTCAAGTCACACAAGATTGAAATACGTATTTTAAATTTATGAAAAATTGTATTTTTCCTTATTCCTTTGTGGTACAGATTTATAAGTTCTCTATAAAATAATGTCAAAAGTGTGCTCTGTCAAGTACAATGACAATACACCTGGTTTTGCAATCAGTATTTGCTCAGCCTTTGAAAGATCTACTGTATGGCAGACATGCAGGTGATAACCCTTTATAAACACCACATCTTGGGACTAATAAACACTCTCCTGGTTTCAGCATCTGGAGTGTAAGTTTCATTTTGCATAGGATGACCTTGGTTGAAGCAACAAAAGAGAAGTGTGTGTTACTGAATTTATAACTTGTCATTAATACCAGCTACAAGGAAATAACATGTGTCCCTGTTTTCTGCTTTCTTACTTTATCAATATTACTTTAGAGTGTTATTCATTCAGGAAATATATGAAAGAGCATCTTTACCTCTGTTGTTCTCAATGCTGTTTTGTCTAAGGAAAAAACTCTCTGAGGTCTGAGGTCAGTGTTCTAGGGCCAAATGCAATAGCTGCTGATGTCAGCTGGAAGAAACATATTGGATTCATTGAGGGCCTAGCCTTTATTAACCTTTAACCAACATAAGATAGATAGTCACCATAGGTAACCTATTGCAACAGACAGTGGGCAAGAGGCAACATACTAGTAGCTTCTCACTGTTGTATGTGTCAGGTTTCTGAATTCATATGCTTCCACACTGGGTCTTCTGGATGTTTCCTTTTCAATGCAATTCATCTTCATGTGTTCTGTACTGAGAGACAAGAGCCTACTTAACAATGCTATAGCCAGGAATATTTTTACTGCTTTTCAGAGAAGACTCTTAGGGCATGACTATTTTCTTTTTTTTTTTTTTTAAGGAAACACTGGTTTCGTGATTATGAATGAGGACTTTGATATACAACTGGAAAAAATTTAACTGTCATATGTTTTTATAGATTGCTAAAGTATTTTGATTTATTTAGCAGTGCCTTTCAAACTAACCTGGAGAAGGACAAGGGTGCTATTCATTCCATATGTACAGTGTTTCTTAGCTGCCATTCATAAAGTCTTTACAGTAGATATAATAGATCCATGGTCCTTCAAAACTGGCTGACCTACAGGCAGCAATGTTAAGGGAATAATAAAGCTGTGGGAAACAACATATTTTTTTATACTTTTGGATTTCAGTTTTCTTTTTAACTCTTCAGAGGCAATAAACAGTGTCAGAAATCCTGTACAGCAACATGTTGCCTAAGAGCCAAAGGTGGGGGAACTTTAAAATTTGCATCCTGATGGTATAAGAATAATATTCAGAAGAACCAAAATTGACCCTCGCTTATATGACATGATGGAGTTATACACACACAAAAAGAAATAATAAAAAAAAAATCATTCTCAATGAAATAGTGATGAGCAAGAGAACAGCATGAGATGGATAGATGTTTTGAGATACAGTTGCTGATTATTTCTCAGTGAAGGTTTTCTTCAAATAGTTTGTAGCCAGTGAATGCCTTCTGATTCATAACATGACTTAGAGGTTCCCATCTGTTGAATTTAAGTCTTTCACATGGTAAGTTTAATAAAATAGCTGAGTAGCACACTTCAGAAGCTAGTCACATAGTAAAGCTGCATAGCTGTGGATTTTGAGACCATCTGTATTGTGAATATAGCAACAAGTCATTCACAACATTTACCATACAATAACAGTCAGGGAGCTATTTTAGGAGCAATGATCCTTACATTGCAGACATCTAGCAAGAAACTACAAAATACAATTTATTTACTTCAGTGCTTCACAAAGATTAACTTTATCCTTGGGAGGCTAATAACCCTAGGCTCCCTTAATAGTCCATGGAAAGAAATAAGCTCTTTCAGTTGATGCTGAGCAGAACCCTGACTTGAAGAATGCAGACCATGTGGAAAGAGTACAAAAGAGATCAAGAAAAGATTTCAAAACAATTATCTGCTTGTAAAGATTGGAGGAATTAGACTTGTCATGAAGGGGAGATGATGTAGGATACGAATATTTTAAAATACATAGCAAACTGGTGCAAAATCTGTTTTCCATGAGATTAGTGAATAAGACAAAGTAATAATGCAGCAAGAAAGATCTATTTTGAACAACAGGAAAAATCTTCCAGCAATACAGATAGGAAAAACACTGAAAGAAATTCTCTGAGTAGATTGCAAAGTCTTTGTTACTGGTAAGCAGTGTAGAAATCTGTCAGGAATGCCATAATATAACTGATTCTACCTGCAGAAAGGAGTAGACTAGATAGATGACCTCTGGAGATTTCTTAAAGTAATATAATATTTTGGCTTTCTAAAGAATGGGTCTATTTAATGGGATGATTAGAGAGATTTGTTTTTAAATGAACTTTAACTTGTAACCATTCCTTCTTTAGTGTGCAAGAATATCCACTTAAAAGTTGTCAGGTTTCTGTGTTCCTCCCCAGGAGAGATCATCAGCCCGTACATTCTTGATCATCATAATGCACTTCACACTATATCATCTTCTTACAATACACACATAGAATCATAGAATCATAGAATACTTAGGGCTGGAAAGGACCTTAAGATCATCTAGTTCCAACCCCCCTGCCATGGACAGGGACACCTCACACTAAACCATGTCACCCAATGCTTCATCCAACCTGGTTTTGAACGATGATCAGGGGACTGGATCATCTCCCATATGAAGACAGGCTGAGAAAGTTGGGGCTGTTCAGCCTGGAGAAGAGAAGGCTGCGTGGAGACCTCATAGCAGCCTTCCAGTATCTGAAGGGGGCCTACAGGGATGCTGAGGAGGGACTATTCATTAGGGACTGTAGTGATAGGACAAGGGGTAATGGGTTGAAACTTAAACAGCAGATGTATTAAAGAACTTGATTTTATTACCTTCAGTATCGGTGATTCTATTTTTACTATCATAATTCAGTTTACTAATAAAGTGTTCTGAACTGAGTCAAATTTTATACCCAATTTTCATTCTAATACTTAGAGCTTTTGCAATCAACTCTCCATTTACTGCTCTTATTGAAAAACTACTGAAAAAGTACAGGCTTCAATGATATCTTCTCAATGCAATGAATTTATTGCTATCTTTGATATATTACTATACATATATATATATATGTATATATATGTGTATAGTAGACAACATATTGGATTTATTTCTCTCTTCATTTATACCAATGAAGGAGAAAATAATTCTTATGAAATAAGATCATTTATTTCAGGCTTGATTCAATACTATTTGTCTCCCTGTGTTTGCTTGCAAACAGGTTTGTGGTTTTGGTTCTACAGGATATGCTATTGCACCCTTTAGGTGCAAACTATATTAAAAAAGCGAGAGAGAAAAATTTCATATTTTAAACTGTTACAGATAATTTTCTTTAATTAGCTATTAATGAAAATTCTTTAGTATTTCTCCCAACTTGAAATTCTGAAGAAGCATTTGGAAATAAGATCTTACATTTTCTTTTTTTATGTTAAAATTAAACATAAACTTTTTACAATCAATTGAATTATTATGTATACATAAGATTTTCTTTTTTTTATTGAACAAAACCAAGTGTATTGCTGTTTAACAATTTGTCAGTACATACAAACCAATGAATTTCTGTCCCACCTTCCGTTCTTTTGTTATGACATTTAAACTCTCCCAGGCATTTTAATTTAAGTATTTTATCAAAGCCTATCAGTAAAGCACAGTGCTGACAAGTGTATTTTATAGCAAATTATTAAATAGGGACATATTAAAATGCTGATATACTTGCCCTCTGCTTGTAGATCTGACCCTACAATCACATATTTAAGTTATTAATATTATATTTTAAGGAATGTTCATAAAGTCACTAAAAGTACACAAATGTGAATGCATCTGTATGTATTTAAAATTATATTATCTTCATACAATAGTAGTTTAAGATCATTCTGATCTTGCTTTGTCATACTTTAAATCATACTTGGTGAAGCTACATATGTGGTAAGCAGCATGGCTTCCTTTTTTTCATTTCATTTAATTTCTTTCTATAAATGATGAAGAGCAGTTAATATTTCCCTCTGCACCCTACCACCCCTCACAGCTCCTAGCATGTACGGGTACGATAGATGCAATTTTAAAAGCCTGCTCATCCCCCAGCTCTGCTGAGGTGTTATTCTGCTATTGGAAGTACACAACAATTATACATCATATAGCAGCTGAATAATAATAATAATAATAATAGTAATAATAATAATAATGACTTGGATAATTACGTTGTAAAGCCATTTACTAGGAAATCTGCTATATTTTCTTAATAGTAGTAGGGGGCCCAGCAAATTAGAATGGTAAATTATTCCCATGCAAAACACGAGCAGGTAGCATAATGTCCAATAGCACAAAGGTCATAAATTTGCAATAGCATGGGCAAGAGAATATAAAATACCATAGTGAAGGAACTGCAGGTCACCTTTATTGTCACTCTGCTCATCAGTTGTCTGTTTTGTTCTGTGGGCATATTTTGCAATGAAAAGTTAGATGATCTGAATTCAGATTGCAGTATGTAAATCTGTATAATTTTTCAGAAACCTGTCTTTAAAAAAAAAAACAACTTTAGTCTCTTGAAAATTCTTCTGTGAGCATGTTATTTCTGGGTATTTTCTACAGGAGAAGAGCAATACCAGTTCTTTAGGTTTGCATGTTCATATGCTTGGATGCTTTTTTTCTTAAAAGTCCAGTATGATGAGAATATGTATAAGCATATTATCTCTTATTACAAAAATAAATAAATGGCTAGGAATTGTGATCTGAGGAAGAAACCTGGAAATGAAAAGTTAATCTTAAACACTGAAGAAAGAAAAATAAAAAACCCAACCAAACACTACAAAAGGTGTATCTAGCCATTCAAACATGTAAAATGTGTATCTAGCCATTCAAACATGTTTACTTTGTGGTTTTTTGTTGTGGTTTTTTTTTTATTTATTTTTGTAAGCTAGCATGAATTTTGATCCTGCACTTGGGTTTGAAATGTTTGAGGTTGGCAGTGTTTCATGTGCATAGTCTTCTTGGGAGAAATTTTCTTTCAGCTAGTACATGAACCATGAAATTGCTGAAATCAAATAGAGTTTCAGGATTGTACATAGAGTACAGGCAGTTTTCTTTGTTTACAGCAGTGGATGAAACAATGTGCTTGATGAGCTAAGCCAAGGAGAAGCATTTCTGCAAAAATAGGTTGGGGGGTTTTGTTTTCTTTTTTTTTTCTCTTGGATTGAATCAGTGAACCAAATTCTCTGCTGCTATAAATTGTTGCAGATTACAGTTTTGTTAAAGGATTGCTAGTGTGTAGTCTGTGCATCTTCCATTTACTTTCTTGTGTTTAGTCTTCTATATTTCTAGCCAGGGTTCTCTCAGAATTAAATTTACCACTGATATGTCTGATTTCCTCAACAAAGCCAATTTTGGATTACTGAGGACTTCAGAACCGGCTTTGGACAACACAGTTTAACAAAGGAAGAAAATTTCTTCTGCATGAAAAAAACCCAAACACAACGAGTTGGAAATGCTTTGGGATAGAATTAAGTATCTGATGGAAAAGTTAAGTTGTTGTCATCGGCAGAAAGATACGGATAGCCTTCTGAAGAATTAACTGATATTAAACTATGTCTCTAGCAGGAATAATTACATCTTGTAAATTATGATCTTCCTAATCCCCATAAACAATAACAATCCACAGGAGGTGCTGTAATGCTAATGATAATTATGTAAAAAGTAAGTGTTTAGAAATTGCAATTATTAGAACTTTTTCTTTTTTCTAAGATGCTTTAGCTGTTTTGAAATTTCAATCTAATTAAATTTTTACATGGTAGAAGGTGTGTTTTTAATCAACTTCGTTAAATGACTGTGGTACTTCAAACAATAATAACTATCAAGGTCATACATTTCCCTTTCTGTTGTCCATCACCTCCTACAGAATGAGGATTTTTCTTTGGGAGAATTTGCAGAAGAAAACTAACACCTTTTTTTTTTTTACATATTAACTCACTGGAATTTGTATGGCAGCCAGAAACTGTTTAGATTAGTGTAGGAAGACATTCTCTTAAAAATTAAAAGTAGTCCATAAGATATGGAAAACTTGTACTACAGTGTAAGAAGACCCCAAAAGAAGTAGTCATAGAATCATAGAATCATAGAATAGTTAGGATTGAAAAGGACCTCAAGATCATCTAGTTCCAACCCCCCTGCCATGGGCAGGGACACCTCACACTAAATCATATCACCCAAGGCTCCATCAAACCTGGTCCTGAACACTGCCAGGGATGGAGCATTCACAACCTCCCTGGGCAACCCATTCCAGTACCTCACCACCCTAACAGTAAAGAATTTCTTCCTTATATCAAGTCTAAACCTCTGCTGTTTAAGTTTCAACCCGTTACCCCTTGTCCTATCACTACAGTCCCTAATGAAGAGTCTCTCCATAGCATCCTTATATCCCTCTGTCAGATATTGGAAGGCTGCTATGAGGTCTCCATGCCCCAACTTTCTCAACCTCTCTTCATATGGGAGATGCTCCAGTCCCCTGACCATCCTTGTGGCCCTCCTCCGCACTTGTTCCAACAGTTCCATGTCCTTTTTATGTTGACAACACCAGAACTGCACATAATACTCCAAGTGAGGTCTCACAAGTGCAGAGTAGAGGGGCAGGATCACCTCCTTCGACCTGCTGGCCACGTTCCTTTTGATGCAGCCCAGGATATGGTTGGCTTTCTGGGCTGCAAGCGCACACTGGAGGTGGCTCATGTTCATTTTCTCATCAACTGACATCCCCAACTCCTCCACAGGGCTGCTCTGAATCTTCTCTGCCCAACCTGTAGCTGTGTCTGGGATTGCTCCCACCCAGGTGTAGGACCTTGCACTTGTCATGGTTAAACGTCATGAGGTTGGCATCAGCCCACCTCACAAGTGTGTCAAGTTCCCTTTGGATGGCATTCCTTCCCTCCAGCATATCAACCAAACCACACAGCTTGATGTCATCGGCAAATTTGCTGAGGGCACACTTAATCCCACTGTCCATATCACCAACAAAGAAGTTGAACGAGACCGGTCCCAACACCGATCCCTGAGGGACACCACTTGTTACTCATGTCCAACTGGACCTTGAGCCATTGAACACAACTATTTGTGTGCGACCATCCAGCCAGTTCTTTATCCACTGAGTGGTCCACCTATGAAATTGATGTCTCTCCAATTTAGAGACAAGGATGTCATGTGGGACAGGGTCGAACAGTTTGCACAAATCCAGGTAGATAACATCAACTGTTCTACCCCTGTCCATCAGTTCCAGAGCCCCATCATAGAAGACCACAAAATTGGTTAGGCAGGATTTCCCCTTAGTGAAGCCATGCTGCCTATCACCCAGCAGCTTATTGTTTTTCTTGTGCCTTAGCATGCTTTCCAGGAGAATATGCTCCAAGATTTTGCCAGGCACAAAGTGAGACTGACTGGTCTGTAATTCCCTGGGTCATCCATTTTCCCCTTCTTGAAAATGGGGGTTATATTACTCTTTTTCCAGTTGTCAGGAACTTCACATGGCTGCCAATCTTTATTCGTAAGTATGGGCTGGTACCTCAAAACATCTACAATGCATATTCATAATGCTCCTTTCTTTAGTTTGACCTTCCTGAATTGATTTTTACCTGCAGTACATTGTCTTCCCTTTTAGAAATGTCAGGCATGTACATCATGAAAAGTTCTGTTTTCTGTTAAAAAAAATACATTTTTACAGAAAACTTTCAGTTGCACCTAGCACATTGTCATGGTTTGAGCATGTTTTGAGGGTGTTTTTTGTTCAAGGTTTTTTTTTTCAGCCAGGTGGAGGAGGGGAGTCCGGGAGGAAGGAGAGACAGGACACCTGACCCAGGCTAGCCAATGAGTTATTCCATACTATAGCACGTGATGCCCAGGATGCATACTGGGAAAGAGAGAGCTGGAGGGGTAGAGCTCTGGAGAAAAATGGAGGAAGGAGCACGCGGTGCTCAGCTGGGCAGGGTGGAGTGAGTTATGGGTCGTTGGCTGGTGGGGTGTTGTATTCTCTTCACTTGCTGTTTGCTGTATCATTATTATATGTAGTAGTAAATGGCAGTAGGGGTTTTGTGTTATGCCTTAGCAATTAAACCGTTCTTATCTCAACCTGTGGGGGCTACATTCTTTGGATTCTCCTTCCTAACTCTCCAGGAGTTAAGAGACTTGGTTTAAACCACGACATTTTTTGGCGCCCAACGTGGGGCACGAGGGTTTGAGATAAGAACAGATCTGAGCGGATTTATGGTCTCTTGTCACAATGCTGATTTATTGGCCCTTAGAGGTTTTTCTCTGGATCTCACTGTTTCTGGATTTTGCCGGGTACTTTGTGTATGGATTGGATGTGTTTGTGTTTGTCAATCATGAGGCTTGGGCTAAAGCTTTTGTTTCACTGTACTTTGTGTCGGAGGCTGGTAATACGGTGGGGCTCCGGCAGCAGGGGGGGATGGACGTAGCCGTGGACTTGGACTTGTACCAGGCCGTCCTGCGGCTTTTCGCCGTCCTTGTCCTTATCCTCGTCGTTGTCTGCGTGGAGCTGCGTGAAGCCGGGAAGGAGCAGCCCCGGGAGCTGCCGGCAGCTGAGGCTGCCAGGGAGAGCGGCACGGGGAGCCAAACGGCTGTGGCAGAGCAGCGGGAACAGGCGGGGGAGGAGCGGAGCAGGGTGGTAGCTGAGCAGCAGGATCAGGCAGCGGGGGAGGTGAGTCCCGTGGCCGTTCCCGACCCTCCGACGGCCGAGAGTGTCCCCCAGAAGTTGCCCGCCGAGCCCCAGCAGGATGCAGGAGACTATGCAGCACTTCCCAGCAAGGCAGTGGAGGAACCGAGTCCTGCCGCCATTCTGAACCCCACAGCGTCCGAGAATATTCCCCGGAAGTCACCCGCCGAGCCCCAGCAGGATACAGGAGACCACGCAGCATTTCCCAGCAAGGCAGAGAAGGAAGATCTGGACTCAGGAGAAGAGAAGCTGGTGGTGGGAGAACTGGCAAGCAAGGCAGCTACATCAGCCCCAATCGCAAAAGTTAAGCAGAGTCAGGTTTGGGTCTTGTCTAAGGTTAGACAAGTACATAGGAGCACCAGTAGACTGTTCCCAAGGCTGGACAGTCATGAGTGGCAGGGCATGTGGGACGGTGTGGCCAGGTATCTGATCCACTGGGCCCCTCCAGTGCTTTGGAAGCATTGGAGTTGGAAGGCAGCTGTATGGAGTCCCCAGCAGCAAGCTGTAGAACTGCTGAAGGGGACGGTGAATGATTTTGAGCCTGGTGGGCCCAGATACTTCAGGCCATCATTCCAGAGATGCAACATAGAGATGTCTCATGATCGAGGGGTGGACTTAAGAGTGATGGTGTATTGGATATGTGCGATCTGGGCATGACGTGAATGGTATGGAATAAGGGGTGGATAATGTCATGGTTTGAGCATGTTTTGAGGGTGTTTTTTGTTCAAGGTTTTTTTCCAGCCAGGTGGAGGAGGGGAGTCCGGGAGGAAGGAGGGACAGGACACCTGACCCAGGCTAGCCAATGAGGTATTCCATACCATAGCATGTGATGCCCAGGATGCATACTGGGAAAGAGAGAGCTGGAGGGGTAGAGCTCTGGAGAAAAATGGAAGAAAGAGCACGCGGTGCTCAGCTGGGCAGGGTGGAGCGAGTTATGGGTCGTTGGCTGGTGGGGTGTTGTATTCTCTTCACTTGCTGTTTGCTGTAACATTATTATTTGTAGTAGTAAATGGCAGTAGGGGTTTTGTGTTATGCCTTAGCAATTAAACCATTCTTATCTCAATCCGTGGGGGCTACATTCTTTGGAATCTCCTTCCTAACTCTCCGGGAGTTAGGAGACTTGGTTTAAACCACGACACACTTATGCCACACAATTTATGCTTTTTTTCATGCTAGGTCAGGCAATTGATTTCCCACTTTAGTTTCTGTTTTACCTACAGAAAAGTCAGGCACAAATACATAGACAGGTAGCATGTGTATGCCGTAGGAACAGATGACATTAAAGGACACCAGCATATTTGGCAAGCTATGGTACTTTACGTTTTATATTGAGCTTAAAGTAAATTTTTAAAATATATGTCTATGTAGTCCTATAAAAACTACCAGTTTCTTCTTTAATAAAACCAAGACATAACTTTTCTTATTCTTCTTTTGCTATGAGTTGAGGAAAAAAGCAACCAAACAAACAACAAAAAAAATCATCCAAACAACCACCCAAACAAACCAAAACAAACAGAAGAAACACCAAACAACAAACCAAAACAAACAGAAGAAACACCAAACAAAACCCAACAAAACAACAAAGGAGTAAGACATCAGGGGAAATATGACAGGTTACATTAGTGAGACAAGAAAAACTAGGGAGAAATTGCTAAATACCATCAAAGCTATTAACTAAGACAAATATTTTGTTTCACTCTTAAATGTGTCAGATGCACTGCTGGATTTTCCATTTAACCAGTTGTTTCTCTTCATACTATTTAGCCACCTTGTGACTTATTTGTGCCAGGTGGCATTTCTCCAAATATGTGTTAGTTCCGTGTGCCTGTTTCCAACTTTCTGGAGACAGACAGATAAAAACAACACCTACATATAATTCTAGCGGTAGATAGATGAGAATACATATGAGACTAAGACTAATTTAATAGCAGCCAAAAATGCCATAGAAAGCAAGATTTTATTAATGATTTTAGCGTAAATTGAAATTTGTATTAGAAAGCTAGAGATCTAAAAGGAAAATTTGCAAACCAGAAGGATGGCTTTATGCGAAATACAGTAAATTGCTCTATTGTAAAAGTATGAAATAAACACTGTTAATCCCCCTCATTTTTAGGGTTGTTAACAGCTTATCGAGAGCTTTAAATAACTACTTTGTTACAGTCAGCTGCTTGAAGCAAACGAAGGCACTAGATGACTGTCAGATTGACAGACCTCTCTTGCTGATTTTGAATCAGAGAACTTAGAAGTTTGGTGTAGTATGTGTTTAGTCCCTACCAGTTTGGAGCTTCAAAGACAAATCTCCCACACAGAACTGCAGAAAGGCAAAGAAATCAAGACTTCCCAATTCCTTCTCTGTGCTGAAGACTCCCATTATTCAGGGTCTTGATGTGGGGCATATCTGGCCACTGTGAAACTTCATCAAAGGGACTTTGTGCTCAGAGAGAAAGTCTTAAAAGAGAAAAGCTTTGAGGTGGTCTCCTTACCAACTGGAAAGGAATATTTCCATTCCCCTTTTTTAGGGGGTCTAAAATAAGAGTCACATGGTGATACTACAAGGGTTTTGAGAGGGAAGATTAAAGATCTTAGCTACTTTTCAGACAAGATGTCCTATAAGAGTATGTAAGAAGAATGATTCATAAGAATTTACCTTTTATGTGAATTTGGCCAAGAATAAAAAGATTAGAAAACTTATGAACAGGCTTTTATTACAAACAGTTTTGTATCTGAGTAATTTTTGTAATACTAGATATTCCTGCTTTCCAAACTGTGAAAGCTGCTTCTCACTGAAGATTTTATAGTGGCAAAAGAACAAAGAACAAAAAAGCAGTGCATAACATACTCAACATGTAGTTGATATCTTGGACTTTTGTGTATATTACAACAGGACTAGACAGCAGCAGAACATTAGCATGTTCAAGGCACAGAAAGATACTTATTAACAGCACCTTACTCTTCCTTCTTATACCATTTTAGGCTCCCTCTCCACAGATATGCAGGAAGCCTAAAATTAACTTTTGTTAGTATTCCCCACTTACCAAAATACAGTTCTCTGGTATTTTTTAGAAAGGTTCATTGGATTGACAAACCCTGCTCTTTAAAAGTGGCAGAAATTAGACTATTAGTGGCTTTGAAAAATATGTTTTCCTCTTTATTTTTCTGTCTCCAAGATTTTGTAGCATTATTGATCTTCAAGTCAATGCCCCATTATGTTCCGTGAGACCACTCATATCCTATAGCTATGTAAGTGCAGCCACTGAAAAAAAGCCCTGTATTTTTAAGAAAATAATACTTGGGTTGTAAGCAAAATCAAAAGAAGAAAAAAAACACAAAAGGAATTTCACTTGAATCTACAATCAATAATATTTGACCTTATCCAGTTTAACTGGTTGGTTCTTCAAGTCTTTAAAATGGTGGATTGCTTACACTGGTTAGTGGAGTTCTTTTACAGCAACTATGTACATTTTATATTGATGAGGCTTGGTCGTGATTGCACTGTAATGGATAGCTCAATTGGAAGAATTTACTTGAGCACAGTTAGCCTTTAAGAAGTCTCTACATATTCACAGAGTGATGCAAATCTGCAATTCTATTCTAGAAGGGAAAGGTGCTGAAGCAATAATATAAGATACAATTTATAAGGCACTGTTATCAAACTAGAAAGATTAAAGTTGAAGTAGAAAGGGTTTGCAAGCTGTGAAGTTTGACGAAGTTCAAGAAAGAGCTATCAGTACTTTTGCTTAGCTTTGGTTTTCTCTTTATTTATTGCTATGGATGTTTACATGTATAGAAAGACGTATTTATCTACACACATGTGCCTGCACAACTTTGAATACATCCTGTAAGTAGAATTATGATTAAATAATTATATGTATACATGTTCCTGTGCTTTATGTGGTCTTCAATAATGAAGGAATGCATTTTCCTTCCTTATCTAATTCTCATTCTAGTTCTTATGTTAGTTTTAATTTTATCTTTGCTAAAATTTAGGGCTTAGTTAAAGGTGGATCATTACCAACTACTGACAGCAGACATTTAACAGTTAGAGGTATTTTGCCCAAAAGAACTAAGATGCTTCCCGTCTTTTATTTTATTACTTTTCTTTACTGCATTAAATTTAAGTATATTTCTTTGACTATGTGAAATGTAATAATTTAATTTAAAAGCTCTTTTGCCTTCTCTTAAGTCAGTTTTACCTTCAGAGTATGTCTTTTTATTCTTGTCATTAACAAGAATTGTTCTATTTATTAAATCTCCAGCTTCAGGAGGATTCAGGTAGCATCACAGACAAGTATGGAAATCCTAAAAAGAAGTCATGATCTAATTTTTGTGTCCTTATATCTTCATAAAAATAATTCAGAAAAACACTTCTGTTATCATTAAACAGCCATTTGGCTCCTGTGAGCTGGTATGCAGCCATGATTTCAGCTGAGGAGATATTTAATGTTGCAGTGCATAAAATAAACAGAACTGTTGACATGACATATTTAGGACAAAAGAAGCATATATACAATATTTAAAAGAAAAATCACATGCTGAATATTTCTGGTTTTGAGACATGCAATTTGTTCATATAAATGCTTTGCAGAGTTTCAGTTAGGAATTCAGAGCATAACCCTACAGCACATCCTCATGCAGGATCAACTAATTGAGGTAATTCTTGCTATTATTTATAGACTTTGCATTAACTTAAAATTCCTCATATTTCACAAACAGTTTCTTTAGGATGGAGGAACAGAACCTTGAGCTAGTCTCCAGTTAGATTTATTTGAATTCATTTAACCTTACTACTTCTCAGCCTATGTAACAACACTGTTTTTATCTGTAAAAAAAAAATGTTTTTCCAAGCTGAGAGAGCATGCTGCATCTTTTAATGGAATTATTGTTCACTGCAAACATGGGACAGCAATTATAGCAAAGAATGGGTATAATGGTGTATGGATTGCAAAGCATATGAGGCAAGAGTAGGGGAAGCTTTACAAACAGCTGATTACTCAAGACTGTTTTTGTAGATTGTGGATTCATAACATAAGCAATGTTCACAGTGAAACTGAGTAGATTCATCTGGAAAAAAAAATGTTGTCTCAAATAAAAAATTATTTACAACAAATAGCCTGATTATCTGCATGTACATATGAAGGAAACAATTAGGATATTTGTATGTGGCTATTTTTCACTGGAAAGACTGTGATTTAACACTGAAATCTGCATATTTGAACAGTGAAAGACTGATTTTCTTAATCTAAGTAATAAGTATTGTAATTTTTTTGTCCTACAAGTGTCGTTTTCATTACCAGATATACCTTTGTCATTTGGAGGACATTTTTCTTCTAGGTGACATTTCAAACAATCATCTGTAAGCAGACAAGTGTAATGAATCATCTTCTGTTTTAATTTTTCAGTTTCACTAGGTATTTCTGACAGGGTAGTTCATTAGAGTCTTTTCTTCTGGAAGTAGCCTCAAACATTTTTTTCTATTGAAGGCCTTCTTTCTCTTGTTAAAAAAAAATAAAAAATTGCGCAGGCCAGGATACTATTTGTGCCAATACCATTTAACATAGGAAATGCATTTACAGATATATAGGTTTTCAAATGCAGACCAAAATCTGCACATAGTCCAAGTTTTTAAACTGAAAAAAAAAAATAATGGCATAATATTATTTCTATTATTTTTAATTTTAATGGCTTACATATATGTGAAAAAGCAAAAGTATCCTTTTGGTTTTATTCGCAATAACTGAAATCTAGAATGTAAATGCAAACAATTAAGTTAAAATTAATTACATTATAATTTAGATTATTTTCACAAACTTAATTTGAACAAATCCCAAATTATACAGTCTTACTTGCATTATTGAAGTCTATACTCTGAAAAGTAATAAATTTGGCTTTCACTCTAAAGTTGTATTAGAATCATAAGCTCTTTCCTTCAGTTTATTTAGAAACACTTTATTTGATAGTTAATCTGCAAAATTATTATAATTTCTATGATTTTATTTAATTAGTTTTTTTTACCATGTTCAATAAGGAGAGGGAGAAATGTTTTATTTTGTGTGTCTTTTGTCTCAGAATTCACAATTCTAGTTTAATATAGCAACAAACATCAGTTTCTTTGGATTTATTTTTAAACCTGTAAATATCGATTTATGGTTGATATTCTGGAATCAGTTTAAGTTGTGAAATAGTTTTAACAGTACTTTCAAGAGTACTTACACATACCATGTAATTAAAAATCTGCATCAGAATTTTGAATATTTTTCTTTATAATGGATTCATGTCCTTAAGAAGTTATCTTTAAACAGCATTCCTTCTTATTTTATATTTATCATCTGATTTCTTTTTCTGAATACCATTGATGCTAAGAGGTGAAAGTGCAACAGAGGAAATTCTATATGAAAATTTCAGCATGAAAATATCTTAAAAAATATTAATATACTCTAGTGATTAGTTTTAAAATAGTTCGAAAATATCTTGCCTAGCAAACATTTCATTTGCTATATTGTTGTGGTTTAAACCAAGTCCCCCAACTCCCGGAGAGTTAGGAAGGAAAATCCAAAGAATGTAGCCCCCACGGGTTGAGATAAGAACGGTTTAATAGCTAAGGCATAACACGATGATAATGATACAGCCAATAACAAGCAAAAAGAATACAACACCCCACCAGCCACCAACCCATAACTCACTCCACCCTGCCCTGCCGAGCACCACGTGCTCCCTCCTCCATTTTTCTCCAGAGCTCTACCCCTCCTGCTCTCTCTCTCCCAGTATGCATCCTGGGCATCACGTGCTATGGTATGGAATACCCCATTGGCTAGCCTGGGTCAGGTGTCCTGTCTCTCCTTCCTCCTGGCCTCCCCTCCTTCACCTGGCTGGAGCACATGCTCAGAAAAGGCCCTGAACAAAAACACCCCCAAAACATGCCCACCACCAAGCAACCACTCCCAGCCCAGAAGTCAAAACACAGCACTGCACCAGCTACAGGAAAGAGAAACATGACTGCCACGGCTGAACCCATGACATATATATATTATTGGACTTTACAGTCAAAAGTATCATGACATTAAACAAGAAAAATATTGGTAGAAATACTAATTAGCAATTAAATCCAGGAATTGTGATAATAATCACAATCTGAACTTGAAATAATGTTGGTGGAGCTCTTATCAGTTAGAGTCCGATATCACATTATGGGTGGGAACAGATTTAACTCAGATAAGAACCTGAGAACACCTTTCTTTAGAACACATTTTCATGGATGCTTCAGGGGAGAAAAAGAAGAAGGGGGCCAGCTGCAGCTTTCTTCAGATAGCAGAGAGCAGGGAAAGTGCCATCCTCATTCTTTATTCATTACTTAACCCTTATTATTTCTTCACTGTGTTTTCAAAATATCTGTATTACCAGTTACTTTGAAAAGCAGGAGTATTTGAAACCTTTTGAGTATAGATCGCCAGGAGTGTAGCTTTCCATGTGTCTACTTAACATATTTGATTTGGCCTTAATCTAAAGAGGCACCTCACAGGTCTTTTTGATTAGCATTTGATTAGCATGTTTCCCTTATGTGAAAATGTTTTATTTTTTTTCCTTTTCCTCTTTCAACAGTAAAAGCTCAGCTGGATAAAAGAGCTTACTTAGGGACAGTGTAAATTCTCCAAGGAAATCCTGTGATCCAAGAAAACTTCTGTTCATATGAGAGCTATATAAACCTGACCCTCATGACTACACTACCAATAATTCAAATCAAATCATATATAAACTGGCATTGGGTCATAGCAAAAGATACAGCTGTTATTGCTGTGCAGTGATAGATGAACTTACATAATAATGTCAAAATCTGATATTGATTCATGAAAGTTCTGCATCTTTCAAAATAAGCGGCCTTCACCTTGCTTTCAAAACTGGGGGGAGAGGGATTGTGGAGAACAGTTTCCCCTTCCTGGTGTAGATAGATACTTCAAAAGCTCATTCTCTAACACTTGTTATATTCACAAACTCTTTGTGCTAGCTGTTTGTATGAGTTACAGCAGAAGGGATTCAGTTCACATGAGAAATCATTGTTTGGAATATATAGTACAGCGGTGGTATGCTCCACCACTTCTGTCCTTCACAGCATAGAAGATAACCTGAGGTGAGCAGTGGCCATGAGGGTGTAATACAACTTGAGTTACATATGCTTTACTTATAACTATATCATATCCCTTTGTGATGTTTAAATGACATGATGCACACTATGAATGTTAAACATTTACATTTCTGTTCCAGCTTCAAGGAGGGAGAAACACTGTTCTGTATTAATTGGACATCTTTGGCTCAAACTTTTAAGTGTGACAAATGGAGATGTGCCAAGCTGCCTGAAAGTAATTTGGGCTGTCAGTGAACCACAGTGGCTTCCAGTTTGCAGAAAATTTCTAGTCTTCTTGGGTCTGTCACATCTCTTTCACACTACCTATTTACCATCTGAATAGAAAGCCAGCACTCTGTGACATACATAAATGCATTTTCTTTTATATGAGAGTGTTTCTGTGAGGGAGTTCTGTTACATTGAACCATACATCATAAACCCAACTGAACTTCTGTGCTGACACAAATGGCAGATAGGTCTCCTCAAGCAAGCAACAACTAAAGTGCTGCTGGAAGCCAAAGAATGTAATTAATAAGCAGGAGACTTTGAGGTTGCCACATAATTTTCTCATATTGGAATGATATTTGTGTTAGATTAGTTTACTCTCTCCAGGACACCTGAAAGTATATTTGTGATAGAACAAACAACCTATCCCTGTGGATGCAACAGCAGAAGGCTTTGTTGCTTTATGAGTCTGGTCCAAAGATGCCTTATGCTCCTTAGTTTACAGGAAATCCAGGGTAAACATTTTATTTACAAATACAGAACACTTGCCAGAACAGAATAAAAAAGCAGCTGATTAATCAGCATGCAGTTTTCATCTTGAAGGGCCTGGACCTTTTTAACATTTGGAAGATTAGCCTTGGTGAGAGAAATGTTTGTGTGGAAATGCCTTTGATAGCTCTGTGATTAAGTCTATCATACTTTGGAAAGGGGATAGCAAGGGGTTTGAACAAGTCTGCATGATAGAACAGAGAATGTTCATGGCTGGGGAAAAAAATTACCTTGTTATAGTTCTGTACTGGTGCCCTTTGAAGCAAAATGAGAGGAAAGCTTGCCTTGCTACTTCAGCTGATAAAATCTGCTTTCTGGAACGTGACCAAGTCTCAACATATATCATCTACAAGAAACAAGACAGACAAAGGATAGTATTCCCAAATAGGCTTGGAATATCTTGGCAACTGCTAAGAAAACACAAATAAGAAACAGTGCCCTGCTAGTTCGACCCATAAATTATGCAGCTGTTCATTACCAGAATTATATATCTCATGCTGCCCTTTGGAAAGAAGGCATAGTGCACAGAGATGGAACAATTACTGAATTATAGTACAATAACAAAGACCTCCTGAAGTGTCACATGCATGTAGAGGAAGATAAGAAAGGCCAGCTTAAGTTCTTGGCATTTTAAAGAAGGCAATCAAGAAACCCTTTGAATTCCTTGGTTTTATTTCTGTGCATTTCATCTACATTTTTATGCAAGTCCGACAAAGCATCCCATTCATGTGTCAGCACTCTTGTCTCTAGATGCATTAGTGTTTATTGCAGGCTGAATTTGCAGATGCTACCATTTGAAAACAGTAATAGAGCCAGTTGTGTGGCCTTAATATTTATATAATTAGTAATGATTTCATGCTTCCCTCCCCAGTGCTTCTGAAATAAAAATGGTAACATTAGCATGGTCAAGTATAACAGTACTCAATACAATCCTGTAAGCCTAGATTGTTTTGCCATAAAAAGCTTTGAATTTCACTCTGAAATAAAATATGTTGTGTTAATCAGCTTACCATTAATGAATAAGTGACACATTTGGCAGATTTTTGCACATTTAGCCACAATCTGATTTATTTCTTTTTTTAATCACTCATAAAATGTATGCTCTGAAGAGTGTGCTGGAGAGTCTTAAATCTTTGTATTTGTTGATCTGAAAATAATATGTTGTATTTCTCATCTCCCAAAAGCTTACCCAGCACTATAGTCTGGAAATTAGCCTAATAGAATTTTTTTTAGTCCTTTTTGTACTTTCAAATACAGTGTCTCTTCATGCATTTAGATTGTACTGAGAATATCTGTAATCATACCCATTCTTTTGATGAAGAAGAAGTAATGCAATAGTTATTGTCAAGATATTACTTATCCAGAAATCACACCTGTTCATAAAATGTAAGAATTGCACTCTTCCAGTATATTCAGTGCTATGGTGTTCAGTATGTCTCTGTATTTGTCCTGGGTTCAGCAGTAGCAGTTACTTTTCTCCTTCTTAGTAGCTGGTGCAGTGCTGTGATTTTGACTTTCAGCCTGGGAACAGCGCTGGTAACACTGATGTTTTTAATTGATGCTCAATAATGTTTACTCTGACCAAGGACTTTCTGAGTCTTATGCTCTGCCAAGGAGGAGGGGAAACTGGGAGGAAGCAGAGACAGGACACCAGCCAGAGAGGTATTCCATACCACAGCAGATCATGCCCAGTATATAAACAGGGGAGAGTTACCTCGAAGTGCTAGATCACTGCTTGGGTCAGGCTGGGTATTGGTCGGTGGATGGTGAGAAGTTGTGTTCTCTTTCTTCGTTTTTTCCCTTATCATTATTATTATTGGTGGTAGCAGTAGTGGTTTGTGTTATACCTTAGTTACACAACTGTTCTTATCTTAACCTGTGGGAATTACATTATTTTGATTCTCCTCTCCATCCCCCCAGGAGCAGGGGGAGGAAGGGTGGGGAGTGAGCAAACAGCTGCACAGTTCTGATTTGCCAGCTGGGTTTAAACCATGACGGTATTAAATCCTTCCTCATATAGAGAAGACTAAAGAAAGGTAATTTAAAAATACATCAGGTTTCCCACTTTACTTCATTTGTTAGGATTACAAAATTTCAGTTATTTCTATGTTTTGAAATTAAAAAAAGAATTAATAGATACTGGTAGACTAGAACAGCATTTAAGGATGCATGTTTTGCTGTTCATCTGTTATTCTTTATTCTGTCACTTTGTCCAGAGGTTTGAAGGAGATGGGTTCAGTAAATCTCTGGATCAAATGCTAAGTAAAAATTCTGTATAAATGTACAAAGGAATTATTAAAGAAGATTAATATTTTAGAGTCTGTCCCTTTGTTGTGTAAATAGTAACACGACTTAAGAAAAAGTAAAAGCAAAGCAAAGCCTTTTGATTGTAAAGTTGAAAAGTGGAATTTCTCACCCCTTAGAGGATACAGCTAACAGGGTCTGTAGGTCTGGAGTTTGGGAATGATGTGCGAATGCAGAGAAAGCTATGAAAGGCTAACAAAATCGCTATTCTTAACAAACAGCACCCCTGAAATTAACAGAGCTGAAAGACATTTCTATTGTTTTTATCTCAGATGCTCTGTAATTATGTTCGCAGAGTAGCTTTACCAGAATTTCTAAGGATAGTGTCAGAGGACTCTTGTGTCTTTTGTCTTATATTCTGTTTACTTTGCTCTTCTGTAGTCTAGTCATTAAAAGCTTGTATCACTGTATTTCAATAAAATCTCTGTTATGTAGACTGGGCAGAAGTCACTTCTCCCTTTGCTGCTTTCTCAGTGACCCAAGAATAGGACACTTGAGAGTGCAAATAATTAACAAAGTCATTAATGCTTGTCACTAGCCACTTGAACAAGCACCTAATCACTGCTCAAGTAATAAAGTGCTTACATTACAATGGAAGTTGTAACTGTCTTCTGCAAAAGCAACTCAAAAGTCTTTTAAAATATTAAAGACTTTTAATTAAGTCTTCAAGATATCTGTCCATCTTCTACTCAGTTTCCAAAACTTAATCAGGAGCAAACAAAGCCATATGAAAATCCACCATCAAGAGGGTAACTACAAGTTCTCTCTTTGCCAAAACCACACTGTGGTTGAGAAGGCTTGCAGGGAGCTCATGTGCTTGCTTCTGGTCTCAGCGCCACATGCTTACCATACAAGTAACACAAGGCCACCGCTGTGCCTGTGCAGCTCCTGTTTTGACTGGTGTTGCGTTTTGAGTGGACTTGCTATTTATATAGCTGGGGATCTGGTTTAGGACTTCTGTGAGCAATTCTGCCTTGAGAAGAAAAAAAAAAAAGAAAAATAAAAAGTACATTAATTTTGTTATTCTTTGTTCCTATGGAAATTGGAGACCAGTTTTCTATGAGATTAATTTCATCTCTTGTGAATGAATTTCAGGCACTATGGAAGACCAAAAGAGTATTCTTAAGTAGAGTGCTTTCAAGGCAGACACAGAAAACATGACACCCCCCCCACAGGTCTGGCTTGCTAGAGGGGTTACTAGCCTGTCATCTTTAGCAGAGTTATCTCAGTACTTCTTTTGAGCGACATAAGAAGACTCAAATTTGGGCCTGTGAGCTGCAGATAGCTTTTCCTGAAATCAAAGAAAAGAATGTCTAGTTTGACTTTAAACATTGGATTGTAAATATAGTGCTGTTGTCCTTACTATTGACAAGTACTTCTTTGTATCTATTTCTATGCATGCTCCAAATTCTATCATTGGCCATTAGCTCTGAACAACCTAACAGGAGATTTTTGTTATTTGCAGTAACTTTAAATGCTTGCTTTCTCTTTATGGCTGCTGCTGCTGTTAAAATATTTATATCCTTGATTTTAAATAAATAAGGCCTCTATGTTTCTCTAAATCAATGTGATTAAAAAACCCCTTCTCCCAGGGAATTCTGGATGAATGCCAATTTAGCCTTAAAATAAAAAGGCACTTTTCTGCTGGAGAGTTGTAAGCACTGGCTGAAATATGAGGATGATTCTGACAGTGATTTTAGGGTAAATTAGGAGCAGTTCAGCTGGTAAATTGGTATTGGTGTAGATGAGATAAAAATCAGCCTTTGCATATATGAAACAATCACATATCACAAGAGTCACAATATAAACCTAGAAATGTGTTGCAGTGAATTTTTCATTAAAGATTTGAATCCTGGCAAACATTCCCCTGATAGCTGTTTTAAAAGAGGACAAATTCAAAAAGATGTATCACATATCAGTGGGCAATAAACACAAAGGATTCTTTTGTTGATGCAGCAATTGTTTTCTTGAATCATGAGAGAAATGGAACAGCCTGTGACAAAAGAGAGAAACATATCCTGGGTGAATTCTCTTATTCAAGAGGGAGGAATACCCCTTCTTTCAAAACTATCACTTATTGTTATGATTAATCATAGCGTACTTTACATGAACCCCATCCTTCAATGGCTCTTTGCTTCAGGGAGTTGTCAAATGGGCCTCTGTGAAAAGAAATTAGTTTGCAAATTTTACTGTCTGTTCATCTTGGTTTCCTCATTTAGCAGTCAAGAACAGGCGTAAGTACTTATAGGGCACCCATTGCCATGGTATTAGAGAGTCATGTAATCTACAACCCACTGCATTGCCCTGTAAGCTATAGAAATTCTATTATCCCCATTTTATAGATGAGCAGTAAATACACAGAGGAACTAAATGACATAGCTAAGGTCACACACATTGTCTTTGATTTAGTAGATATTTTGAAAGATCTGTCTTCTGTTGCTTCAGCTGTAGAAGCTCAGGATCACACATGCACGTCTGATCTAGGCACTTTGGGTAATTTAGTAGTCAGCGGGGAGAAGAAGAAACTTTCAGGGCACGATTCATCTCATCATAAAGTAAAACCTAAAGGACTTCAGATGAATCACATTGTAAAAGAGCCCATTTAAAGAATCTATCTGATTAGCTGAAAGGTGTTCTTCAATTACAAATGCCAGTATTTCATCAGATCATTCATACTTCTAGTACCTTCTTTTACTAGCTGAGATTTTTTTTTAGAGGATATTAATGCTGTACAGCATTCATACTAAAAATTCCACCTTCTTGATAGCATTTCTTTTTCTTAATGGTGCATATTCTCTCTCTAAGGAATTATAAATCCTTTAATCTACCTTGTATTAGAAACAGTACATTGCGACTATAGTGTCTTAATAGTTTATTACACTGCAAACTCCTACTGTACATCAGCTTCCATAACTATAGGTCAGACATTAAGAAGTGAAATGTAAGAGCATAAACTTCAACTAAGATTCACAATAAAACTAAGTCCACCTTTTTATTTCATGGGGAATTTTACTAAGATAAGAATCTAAATATTAGGAAGTGGTCCAGTAGTCTGCTATCATAGACACCATGTCACCATATTTAGTCTCTTGGCAAGGCTATCTCTTAATTTACAAAGTTTTTACATCTCTAATTGTTTAGCATACATTCTAGGTAAACTAAAATAATTTCTTACGCAACACTTCACATGCTTTACAGAACTCCAGAGAAATGAGTTTTAGTCAATTTTCTTTGCTTCTAAAACTGAAGTAATTTACCATGGTAATCTCACATTATCTACCACTCTTAAAATATATGTGGCAGGGCTTCCTGTTTATCAGTTGTCATGGTGTTTTATTTTGCTTTTTAATTCTGTTTAATTCCTTCAGATCAATTCTTATAGATTTGTGGTAACTTGTGCTCTCTATTCTTTCCTCTAAGATCGACTGCACACTTATGACATTCCTGTGAGGTGTGCTCATCTTATACTTCTCAAATTTTAGAAATTTTTTTGTGTTGAATTTAGTTTTTTCCTCCAATTAATTATGCCTGGTTTTGTATAGTAAATGCCTGCCCAGTAAACAGCAGGTGTTAGATAAAAGAACATCAGCTATGGACAGAAAACCTTAGGTTATATGCAACACAGTTAGCATGAGTTTAAGCAAGTATTTCTCTTTGGTGCTGTGAATGCTGCAGGTCATGCTGAGGTGGGCTTTTGTGCAGACAACTGTTGAAGTCTCACTTAATCAACCTTGTCAACAATGAGACCTTACTAACCTCTATATTTTATCTCTAAAATAGTAGCCTGAAGGTTTACTTAGGAAACTGACATAGATCCAGAGAAAACACTGTCAATGCATAACCATTAGGACTGTTTTTAATGTTACTGCTTTCCGGAAAAAGAGCACTGTGGAAGGGGTATGCAAGCCAGCAGTGAACAAATTATCAAGATTTTATGTCATTCCCATGTTCTTTGACAATACATGTATACAAACTGACAGAGCACAAAGTTCCTTTGAAAGTCAGACTACTGAGAAGTTGCAAAGTGATTACCCGGGACTGTGAAACAGATTAATTAACAAATAAAAAGAAAAAAAATACAGTGCTTAATAAAAACTTTCATATTCAAGGTGCCTGCCAGGTATTTTCTGCTTTCAGTGCTATTTTTGTCCCCACAGCAGGGAACAACATTTTCTGTTTTAATCAGGAATACTGCTAGCATATAATGGCGGAATGGGGGACCAAATGCAACTTACAATGTAATCCATCTTTTCAAAGTTTTTCAAAGGGTTTGTCGTCTCACTTGCACTCAGCAAAGCTAATAACAATAGTTGAATTTTGCAGTTGTTTGTTTTTTCAGTGTCATTGATGTGGGCTGCTGTCCTACAGCTACAGCTTTGGTCCCTTAAAACTGCAGAAATCCATACTGCTATGGTGACAGAGATCTGAAATACTGTGAAAGTCAGTGCAGTCCCTAGTATTTCTATGAAATTCAATTCTATTTTTGTGTTACAGTGCAGAAAGAATGAAAATTTTCTCTAGAGAAATCATCTGAAACTTTTCAGCATGGGCTTTCAGACCATCTGAAAGCCTTGCTAGAATAGGGGCTCTGTCTGTCCAGATGGAATCTACTCACAAATAATAGAGCTCAGGAAAAATTGATTTCTTCAATGGGCTTTATTTTGTAAGTAAAAAAGTCATTGGTTTGATATAGCAATTATTTAAAAGAAATACCTAATTGCATAAGGGAAAGTTTCCTAACCTATGTACACACATTAGGAGATGAAAGTGACAAAGTGCTACAGCAAAGTCAAGGGTAGGACATAGCTCCAGATTCAAATGCTAAATTTAGCTATCTATGATGAAAGTGTGTAAATAATGGTTAGATGCCTTAACTTCTCCTTGTGGTTAATAGATATCTAGTCAAAACCATTAATACAGAGAGCTTTTCAGATTCACTTCTGTACACTGGGTTTGGTGAATTACTGTATTAACAAGACCAATAGGATTGACAGGATCTGTGTTAATTAAAATGGGATATTAGAAAATACATGTACCTCCGGTTCTCATGTAGATATGCAAATTGTAGATAGCTATATTTTGAACCTGAATCTGAATCTCAGTCCTGTACTTGTCTCCTCTGTAACATTTCATCACCTTGATCTTTAAAGTTACAAATATATAAGATTAAACCTTTCCTGCATGATAAGTTTAGATAACTGTCTCTAGAGCTAAACTCTAGGGTGGAATGAATCCCTCTTTATGACTCTGTATTTAAGTAATGTTAAGCTTTATACCCAAATGAAGTACAAAAAGAAGCCACTAACCCATGTTAAGTGAAATCTGGCAGCTAAAATCAGAGAAGAACTTACCATCCAAGCAGCTAAGAAGGTGGTGGAAGGAAATATTTTTTTTGAGAAAAAAATACAGGAATCCTGGTGAGACCTGAGTTGAAAGCATGTCAAAAAGACAGTAAGCAGAGCTATATATAGACAACTTGGAAAAAGTAAAGTCTTCAGTTGAAGAAATTGTAAAGGAAGAACTGGTGTAGTATATAGGGAAGCTAAATGCTAAAGGAATGACTTGTAGTTCACAAGGGAATTGATCTGTTTCCTTCAGTGTGTGCTTTCCTAAATCAGGCTTTCTGGTAAAATTAATCTGGTTTTCTAGAGAGACAAAAGACCCAGTTTTACACTCAGTGAAGGCAGTAGCAAAACTCCAACTTATTTCAAAGGAGAAGCAGTATGTGTCTAATGAATGTGTGGAGAAACAGCTGCCTGTCTCTGTTATCCCATCAAATAAATTGACCTGGAATATTTTTGTTTGTCTACTGATAAAGTATTCTGCCATCTCAGATAGGTCATTGTGCTCTTAAGTGTCTTGCATTGTTTCTAAATTACTTGCTGCCTCTGAAGTTACCCTTTAATAAATTAACTTGCTTGATAGGTTAATAATCTTCTTAAATGTGACTGTTAATTCCCTCATAACTACAGTTTTATAGTAGTTCTTATTCTAAATCTAAATTGTTGGCTCAAAGCCATGCATTACTAGCTGGGCTTTGCAGGGAAAGACAATGTGTCTTGACCAAGTGTCAGTGATTCTTTTCAGTGTTCTTCAGCTCAAATCAGTCATTGAACTTAAGCTTGGGACAAAGTCATTAACAGAACAATAATTCTGAGGTGTTTTGACAAGGCATTCTATAAATGGTAATTAACATCTGCAGTACAGCTCCTGCCAGGGAGGTGAAGCAGCAGATATGTTATGTGAACTAAATCTGCCAACTGAAGTTCTTCATTTAATCTTTTGTATTTTGGTAAATCAGCACTTTTTTTTTTAATACAGGAAGGAATATGTATTATTTCATAAAGGCTGTTAATCTGAGTTTCTTCACAGTTTTTTAGTACTACATCTGAGTATGCACAAAGCTGTTTATATTGTCAGTTATTTTCAGAAGCTTGAATGTGACAAGCCTATGACATACCTCATTAAGTATGAGCCCCAAATTATATTATGCATTGATTTTTCTCTTTTTATTTCTTTTTTTAAATTGCTATTGCAAGATGGAAAATAAAACCAATAAATTCAAATATATGAAATTACAGTTTACCTTTATGTTTCAAGCTGGAACCTAAAAGAAACTCCAGTGAACTGTCAAGTATTGGCAACTCTTATGCTATAGGAATTGCCAGATTCATAGGAATTGTCAGGTTCTTACATTGGGCAAGGAATTAAGTTTCTAAGGAGGTAAGCAGTCTTAAATCTTGCCTTTTGGTATTATACGAAAACTAGTTTTAGGAAAGTAAAACAGCAGCTTTTCTTGGAATGCTCCTACCCAAAAATTGCTTTCCATATAAACAAAATTTCCCAAACTTTAAATGAGTGCTTTTTTGATTACTTGAGGCTGCATATAATCATAACTAAGAATGTAAAGAGGTTGTTACATTAGTAAGAGTTCGTGATCTGTGCTCATCAGAACAATTCTTTATCTCTCTCAAGCCATTTTTGATCCCTTTAAAAATAAATAATATTTTTACTATTTGTTTGCTTAAAAAAGTTCAGGCACCTGGAGATGCCATCCAGGATATTCCTCTAAATGTGTTAATGGAGAGCTACCATATGTGTGCTTTCAACACTCATTTCAGACAATCTTTTTACTATGTACTTAGATTTGGATGCAAATTAAAATGGCCTACTTTACAGCTTCTCTTGCATGAATAAATATAACACAGTAAAAAATAAATGTAAGAACTCTGGAAGGCTTGGTTTACTGAGATGTTTTGTTAATTAGAAAAAAAAAAGAGGCAAAGTTTTCAGCTTTCATTAAATGTGGATTCACTTTTCATGTGAGATATGGTTCGATTTTCTCTTTAAAATCACTAAGATTTTTCTTTTTCAGTCTTCCAGGTAAGACTGAAAGCCCAGAAGTATAGCTCTTGCCAAGGATTACAATAAGACTATCTAAAAGTATTCAGAAAATAGTGTGTACACACATTGCTTCTGTGTTAATTTTCAGGATATTGAATGTAATGACTAAATGCAACATAGTTTAATTTTCAAGCATGTTTTAACAAAATTTAAATGTTCTGACTCAGGAACATTTGTTTAATGGGAGTTTTACTGTAAACTATATAAATTCATTAAGACACTTATGGATATGTCTTCTGAAAAAAGATGCAAAAGAAAATAGTTTTTAAAGGAACTATAGCATAGGTGTAGCTCAGAGATAATGAAGGAAAGCACTTTCTAGTATTCCATGTGTAAAATGCCTGCAGTTCTGACAACTCTACTGGCACTGAGCTGAATTTTACAAAATGAACTAAATGGGATGCCATTATACAAGCAGAATTAGGAAATGGTTCTTTCATCTTTGGATTAGTTTAATAGCATCTCTGACATCTGTGTCATGTGAAATTTATCAAGCATACATTTCTGGTTAGAATGGAAGACAAAATCATCAATATAATCAGCCTTTCTTGGCACCTCATTTAAGCACTTTCTTCTGTTGTGTACTTCGGTTATTCAGATTCAGGTAGTCTAAGGTAGGAGAAGTGGTTGCCAGATTTAGGTCCTAATCTGCAACAAGAAGTGTACTTCAAAAGTCTTTTCAAGTCAGTTAAATGACTTATTTACATAATAGCACTTACACATAAGGCATCTGCCACAAATTTGCAACAAATTCAGTTTAATCTAAATTCAGTTTTAGCCTGAATTGTACTTAAGGAAAATAGGAAAACACAAAAGTGAAGAAGTGAAACATACATACTAATAGGGCTTCATAAAAAAAGACACATTTCAATTTAAATTTAATGTATGATTATATAGCTTTAATGAACTAGCATTATGTTTTTAAACACCATAATATATGTCTGCATTTTTATTTTGCTCTCAGATGAGTTGTCATCTGGAGTATAAGATTTGTAACTTTTTGATATTGTCTTCTTTTTTTTCCTTATTTTTTATTTATTAATTAAAGGAGGCAATTGATTTTTCCTCTTTTATTTATTCAAAAATCATGGGAAAAAATGTTTACTTTGGCACTTGATGCTGTACAGAGGTTAATCAAGTGCTAAGAAATAGTACTTAGGAAAAAAGTCTAAATGTTCAAAAATGCAACTAAGTGATAAAATTCGAAATGAAGCTACACTGATTTTTCCTTATGATAGTCTTATGATATAATTTTTATAAAGGTCCTGGAGTTAATAATGTGTAATTATTTTTCTCAAGATAAAATCCCAGACTTGTTACTTTTGGAGAGAAACAAGCCAACAATCCCATCCAGGAATGCCTCAAAATCGTGGTTTGTTTGATTTGAGAAAAAAACAAAACTTACAGGAATGCAGAAATATACTGAAATTTGGGACCAAATTCCTGGAAATCTGGAAAGGTAGTAGGACAGTGAAGTAAGTTGTACAGTTACGGTGAAATAACCTTTTCCATCAAAGCTATTTTTAATGAAGGATGCTACTCTTTATAATTAAATAACTCTAGCTGTGGTCCCTATCCTGTTTTCTTTTTTATACATTTTTGTGGTGAATAATAAGAGCAGTGTCCTGGTTTGAGCAGTAGCAGTCATTTTTTCTCCTTCTTGGTAGCTGGTGCAGTGCTGTGTTTTGACTTTCGGGCTGAGAACGGTTGCTGATAGCAAGTATGTTTTGAGTTACTGCTCAAATGTTTGGTTTGTCCAAGGCCTTTTCTGAGCTCATGCTCTGCAGGGGAAGGAGGGGAGGCTGGGAGGAAGGAGAGACAGGACACCTGACCCAGGCTAGCCAATGAGGTATTCCATACCATAGCACGTCATACCCAGGATGTAGCTGGGAGAGACCCGGGAGGGCTGGAGGCTCTGGGGGGATGGAGGAGCAGAGTGGGTTGAGTTATGGGTTGGTGGCTGGTGAGGTGTTGTATTCTCTTCACTTGTTACTTGCTTTATCATTATTATTTGTAGTAGTAGTAGCAGGAGTGATTTTGTTATACCTTAGCTATTAAACTGTTCTTATCTCAACCCGTGGGGGCTACATTCTTTGGATTCTCCTTCCTAACTCTCTGGGAGTTGGGTGAGCGAGGGGGTGTCATGGGTTCAGCAGTAACTCATGCTCTGCCAGTGAGGAGGGAGAGATAGGGCGCCTGGTCTGGGCTAGTCGGGGAGGTATTCCATACCACAGCACGTCCTGCTTGGGGAGGGGACTGGAAGCTGGCTGGGATGGAAGGAGTTAACACGCCGGGGCTGAGCTCGGGGAGGCAACGGGAAGCTCTCTCTGGGGCTTCCGGCTGCTGGCCTCGTGGCGGCGGGTGGTATCGTATTCTCTCTCTCTGTTTGTCTCCTCTAACATTGATTTGTTATTGGTACCGGTAGTTACTTCTGTTATACCTTGATTGCTGGACTGATTTTACCTCTATCCGTGGGAGTTGTATCCCTCCGGCTCTCCTTCCCATCCCTCCGGGAGTGGGAAGGTGGGGGGGGGGGGCGGGGGGGGGGGGGGCAGGGAAACAGAGGGGGAACTGTGCAGATTTAGTTTAAACCGTTTTTATCTCAATCCGTGGGGGCTACATTCTTTGGATTCTTCTTCCTAACTCTCCGGGAGTAGGGAGACTTGATTTAAACCATGACATTTTTTGGCGCCCAACAGTTGAGTGAGTGAACAAGCTGTGTGTGGACTTGGTTTAAACCATGACAAGCAGTAAGGTTATGCCTTAGAAACTGCAGTCTTTCATCAAGTTCTGTTGAACATAGCCTATTGCTATTTCTAGAACTTGCTTGAAAGAACAAAGTTTTGTGCAATCTTAAAATATGATGTCCTTTTAAAAAATAAATTATATTTTATTAGAACACAATACCTCAAAAAAAAAAAAAAACAAAACTTGAAATGGAAATAAATAAACCCTTTTTATTAGGCTATCAAGTATATATCAAACTGATAGCAGAATATTAGTGATATTTCAAGATTACAGGAAAATTGGCAATGTTTGAGTCTTACTTACAAAAGAACTGGAGATATTGAGGTGAATTAATGAATGACTCATCAAAGAAGATTAATATAAACTAACAAAACTACTAAAGTTTATAGATGGTTTCGGTTTCTTTAACCCTAAGGATGTTCTGAGGAAACTGTGGAGATAAGTACAATAAATAAAACTATATGCATCTCTGTTTGAATATAAAGTTTTTCTCTAATTTAAAACTCAAATAGTTTTGTGGTCCAGTACATAACTTACAAAGATACCTTTCTAAATCTGGCCCATAAATTTTATAATTTTCTTTTCTTTGCAGTTACACGTGTTCCAGGCTTTTAACTGTATGATCTGTCCTACTTTCAAGACTTCATGAAACTTCAACAATCACAGTCTTCCCCTCTTGCAAATAACAGCATTTCAGGGTCTTCCACTTATTTCAGAATGTGGAGAAGTAGAGTAATTCCCAAGTATTCATTTTCTGAAAGATAACTTGACTATAGAAGGCTCCCTCCAATAAGCCTCTTCCGGGCTTCACAGGATCTCCCTTCCTGAGCATGGTACCATTTGGGTATTTTGGATATTGTAGTCATCTGTTGCTTTATTTTACTGGCTGCTGGAACCATTTTACTAGCAATGGAAAAACTTTATGCAAGTGCATTTTCAGATATCAAAGTGAATTAACCTAACATCTTCTGGAACGGTAGCATAATGATCTGGACTCATTATTTTAAATACATAGAGCTAGATGTAATTGAAATCCGTTGATCCTTTTTTTATGAATGGACAGAAACTCACACCTCCAAAAAGTGAATCAGGTCTTTAGGGAGCTGATCACTTTGTGTAAATGCTTCTTTCTTCATTGATAACAGAAGGAGATAAGGATGCCTTCATATCCAACTTGAGCATGGAAATGAAGTTGCTCATTTTGTGAGTGATTCCTTTCACTTCAATGTGCATCACTTTATTAATTGCATTGTGTTATTAAGATGGAAGATTTAGATGGTTAGATAGAATACATATAAAATATGTATAAAATAAAAATATAGAAAGTGTATGTGGTATATATATATATACAAATAAAACACACACTATGTATAATTGTACAGATAGCACAGTTCATCATATATATCTATATGATGGTGAATTGTGCTTTTATTCAGTTATGGATTAGGAAAGTTAATAGCCTTACTTGGATAAAATCACAAGGTATCATGCCTACCCTCAAGGCATTATCTGTATTTATCACAAGTCAGAAGATCAGGGTTTTACTATAAGTTAGAAAGTGCTCAGGAGAAACAACTCTTTTAATTTAGACTCCTTTTAAAAATCATAAAAATAATATCAAATTCATGTTGACTGGTTTTATTCTTTTCTGCTCTATGTGAGTTTGTGACATAGTCAGGCATTATCAGATGCAAAACTGTTTATAAAGTTATAGTGTTGAAATAAATATTGTTCAGCTTAGTTTCACAGCATTCTGTCAGTTTTTCTCATTTTGAATAATACCTTTTTTTTCACTTTGAATACTCCTTTTTCTCACATGCAATTTGTAGAATTTACTCACCATAATTTGATTTTATGATAAGCAGTTAACAGAATCTTCCAAATAATTGTTACCTAAGTTGTTTTTTGACTGACACCAGCTTTAGGGCATATTAATAGATTGGAAAATGTGACCATGTCAAAAGTGGTGCTGTGTCAGCAGGTTGCCTGTAAATCGATTCAACACAATATTTTGATCAAGTACCATAAATATTTAGATGTAAGAGAAAAAAGATTGTAAATGATTGCGACCATGGGGTGCTTTATAAATATTTTATTATCACCATCCATCATCATGTTTTGGGATGTTGTGGTGAATAAATATTTTTTTTAGGCAGCAATATGAAGAGCTACATAGCGAAAAAATATTAATGCTGAAAATTAATAGTATTCCAAATATTTGAACACTCACTGGGCTTTGTGTCTCAGTAAGTGATCCAATCAGATTTAGAAAGTTCATTTGAATTCTCTGTGGCATTTTGATTTGCTAGATTGTCCTGTTTAAACTAAGTGTATGTAGGAAAATAAAAAAAAAACCAACAACCTTATTTTGAGAAAATAACATTAGTTGAGATAGCATTCTTCATAGGAATAGCTTCAAGAGATTAAAAGATGGATGAGTTCTACGCCATGCTAAAGATGGGTACAAATTTATAAAGATATGCTGTCTGCTCTTTGTGTGCCATAAACTCTGTCTAAATAACAATATCCTCTCAGGGAGAGAATCTGCTGTTCTGGCTGCTCATGTATTATTGTATTTGGACTATCTCCATTTGCAAATGTTGACTTTTCATCTGTGACCAAAGAATGAAATCTGTATGAGAGATATGTAAAACATTTAATCTTTATTTATTTGTTAACAAAACAGGTTTTTGCCAAATCCTGTTTGCATTTCTTTTCTCCTGTTCTCCCTGGAAGGTGACTGTCTGCATTCACAATGTGACACTTAAGCTGAGAATACAAATTGCAGGGGTCTGGGGGAGGGGGTTGTTTAGTTGTTTGGTTGTTTTTTTGTTTGTTTGGGTTTGTTTTGGTTTGTTTTTTTAATGACAGAGTGCATTAAACCAGAATAACAATCCCATATATTATTTTCCATCTCCTGTAATTCAAAATAGTATGTTACAATTTGCTACATTTGTCAGGAAAAGTTTATACAGGATACAGTTTTATGTTAATATTTGCTGATAAATAGAATTTTAAGACCAGAAAGAATCATAGAATCATAGAATAGTAGATTATGTAGTTAACCTACAGTTTTTTACTCCAAGTTATAAAGTTTCACCCAGTTAAATTCTGGGGGGGATTTAGAGGAGGGGGGAAGAATGGCATAGAGATCTGAACACAGGCAATGTACAGTCCATCCATGATAGGTAGCAGAGCTGGATTTTTATCACCAGTGAAGAGCACTGAATTATCCAGGTTTGGGTTGTTCAGTGAGAGCTCAGACCATGACTGCTTTGGAAAGCATTCTGTGGCATCTTCCTACACCCTTGGTTGCATGGACCCTTGTGATTTCAGAGTAAGTTTCCTGCATAATAGTCACTAGTCTAACATTAGTCAATTCATCTATCTATTCATAAAGAATAAACAAAGTTGACCCCTTGTATCTCACAAGCTCAGCAATCATGTAAGGTGTATTCAGTATTGATCACAAAATGGCTTGCTTGCTATCTTCTATGGACAGCTGAGGGCTAGAATCTAGCTAAATCCCTGTGACTTTTCAAGCAACCAAGAGAAACTGCCACTATGTTATGAAAATGTATTTCATACTCTGAGATGTCACTAAGCATTAAGTCCTAAATAAATCCAGTACTAAATAATTTCTGTTATAAAAACCACAGAACTAAACCAGAAATTTAGTAACATACAGCTGAAGTAATTTCAGGGGAGTGTTTAGATGACAGAAGCAAATGTAAATGTGGCCTTCCTATAGACTGAATTTTCTATTTCCAAACAAGCTGGTTTGGAAGACTTCACGGGATTATTAATAACTTTAAAATACTAAACACTGCTGAAATTCCTAATACTTTCTATATGTATTTGTTTACCCACAGCAATATGCAAACTTATTCTTGTGGCACCTGCTCTGCATCTAGCTGGAGAGTAGATAAAGTAGCTTATTTGTTCCCATCTGCAGAAACAGGCCCCAAAATTCCTTTCAATGCAGAGAAAGTAACTGGAAGTAGGCACAGAATGTTAGGCCAGATAAAAATAACGTATTGATAACAGAGCCATTACTGATGGAGGTATAACTTGTATATGGTAATGGTATTAAATTTCTAGGAAGGATACCTGAAAAAAAAGAAATTAAATATAACAACCTAAGTAACAAACACTTTCATTGTAAGATTTGTAATGCAGCCATAAATGAAAGAAACTTGAAACAAGAAATATAGAATACTTTCTATGTGATCATGGTATTAACAGCTACCTTTTCTGTAGCAGATTAGTAATTTCAGCATTCTCTGGGTGTGTAAGAATTCCCCTCCTTTGCAGTGTGTCATAATAATTTTTTGTTTCTCAGAAGAACACTTGTTACAAGGATCAAGGTTGGTTCTTGTACATCTATGAGAGGGAAGAACCAGAATCTGTCAGGAAGAAAAGGGAGCTGGAGCTGAGCCTTCTGGAAATGTTCTAACCACAGGTGGCTTCTGCACAATGTGTGAAACAAAATGCAGGTGCCCTATCTGTGATCAGCCTATGGGTATAAACCGGAGGAGAAAAATCCCAGACTACTACATTGCTATACTGTTCAAAGCTACAACCTTTTGGCATATGTTAGATGTACTCTTAAAACGCCAGACACATTTAGATGTTCAAGATATAAAGGGAAGTGAACACATACTTTTTTTGCTCTGAAAAGATTTAGACATGAAGCAATCTCTGAGTCAGTTCTGTGTAGAAACAGAACTTCAAGCAGTTGAATAGTGTTGCATTTCAAAATGTCCATAGAGTCAAAATTTTTGAAATTATAGTTTGAATCTTAAACACCTACATTTCAGTGGAACCCATCTGGATCACCTAAGCACTTCAAAGAACTGTGTAGAAAATCTTCCAGGTTTCCCTGTCTTTCCAGAAAATACTTTAGTTGCTGCATTTCTGTATTCTAGGCAGTACCTTGCACGCACTTGAACACCCCTGCTTCCTGTTCTGCCTGTTATTGTGCTAATTAAGGGTTCTTGTAGCTTATCTCTGCTAAGTAATGCAGATATAAGCTAACCTTATGTTATTATTTAGTTAAGTCATGATGAAAAAGAAGCTTGAGCCAAGACAGAGAACAGGAACTTGCAGAGGTTTCTTGATCTGTATGTCAGTACAGAGGATGCGATTCCAGGAAGGGAAGAGAGAAGCAGCAGGTTGCAAGGTGATGGTGGTAAGTCTACCAAAAACTGACAGCAGCAATGGTAGGAATCCAGGGACCTTGGAACAAGGTGATTTGGGTACAGAATGTGATTTTATCAGCACTGACTGTGGCAGGTGGAATGACCATGGAAGGAGCCACTAAAAATATATTTTTAGTAGTCACTGAATCTTGCAGTTAATTAATAATACCAGGAAAACACATTTCAGCACAGCATGGTAAACTTCACAGTAGTTTTGTATTATATCTTTTCTACAGTTTAGAAATAAAGAACAGTCTCATTTATTTGTCTGACATGTAAAAGTAAAAAAAAAAACCTCAAAATATTTTTTTTTTCATTATAAACTGTTTTCCAGGTTTTACACTTACTAAATACAGCAATTGCAAAACCTCTTTGAAATGTAATGATGTCACTTTAGTTCCAATAGATGTGGGGAAGGCTGTAAAAAAATGTGGTCTCAGATAAGGTCATTTAGTAAAGTAGTCCTTGAAAGCCTAAAAATACTTTCTGTATTTGAGGTTAAATAGAACTGGAAATGTCCCTATTTTCTTTTTTCTTTTTAAGGTACAATATAAAAAGTTAAATAAATATGATTGCCTGAAACACAACTTTGGCAGTGTTCAAACATACTATACTTAATGTTAGGATCACTCAGGCAAAGGGTAGCTATTTTTTTCTTTTTCTGAAACCAAAAAGTCTCACTGAGTGGAACTCATCCTGTGGTCTTGACTCTTTCAGAACTGAAGAATGAATTTTCTGGCTTAAAGAGAGAGAGTTTTGGAGAAGCAGGTTGAAAAGCAGCTGGTCAACACACCAGAAGCTGGCTGCTAATTGCAGCAGTAAGTTAATCAATGAAATGGCAGTTTAGCTTCTGGGTATAATAAAAGAGATAAAAGATCACAAAGAAATTCCGGCAGTAGGGTATGACCGACTCTTGAGTGGCATACCTTATTTTCCTTCTTACACCTGTCTGCTTTTGGGTAGGCAAGTCATGCATCTGTTTGACAGCTATTAACAAAATAAAATAACAAAAAAGCATTTTTGGGTAAGATCTGATATAAATATTTACAAAGACAATTTAAGGGAGTGTTTGTTATGCACTTTCGTGTTTGCTTTCAAAACATTTAGCTCCAGAGACAGATGGCTTGTACAGTTTTATCAGCACTTGTGTCATTATATATTCAAGCAGCCAAGACTGATAACCAGCCTCATGGATTAGGGATTGTTCAGAGAACAAATACTTAAAAAAAAAGAAAACAACACACACATCAATAAAATACTTCAGAGTGGAAAAACTTGATACAGAAATTTCAGTGACACTTTTATGAAGAGAAAGGAAATAAATTAATGCAATTATAAAATTAAAGCAGCAGGAACAGTTTTTTCAAATGGTGTCATTGTATGTGGTAATGAAACGACTTTTAGAAAATTGGGTGAAAACTATTGCTCAGCAATGGTGGAGGAGAGAGATAATTACCATTAAGGCAACATTACATTTTCTCAATACAAAGCAGCTAATTCTTCAGTGCAAGCTATTCTCAGAAGATCTCTCTCCCACCATACTGCTCATGATCTTTTCACTTTAGTCTACTAAATAGCAACCTCAAAAAAAATAAGGATTCTTAGAAAAGAATAAACTGCTTATACTAGATAACATAATTACACAGACTTTTTTTTTGTGAGATCTTTTTTTTCCAAAATCTGTTTTTCATCTTTTTTTTTCTGGTGTCTTACAGTAGGACATTTATAGATTCTCTTAAACGATGATAACCATCTTTATTAGCCTGTAATATTTACAAAAAATATTATGCTTGTATCTGAAGGCCTTAATTGGAAAACAGGTGTGATAGGCAATATGTGCATTATGAATGAAGCTGCCTTCTTCCTGAATCAGTAAGCATGATCATTCCTTGCGGTAGCTCAACCATACAATATATTATTCTAATAATCTTCATTTCTAAAAAAAAAATACTTTGTGGATTTCTTTTTCTCTTGTTATTAAAACAATAATTGTTGATTATATATGTGATGAAGTCTTGCAATGTATTTTGTAAACGTAAGCCTTACAATATTTTAGTAAGGCAAATAATAGCCCCTTTTGTTACAAATTGGAAAGCATGAGTCAGAGCATTGGAAAATATGCACACTCACTTGAGTAGGAGTCTGAACTTATTCTCAAATCTGGACATGCATTTTATTCACAGATTTTTTCATATAAGCATATGGAGACTTACACAATACCTCACAGCTATTTGAACAGCTATACAGCTAAAGGTCTCCTACAGTCCTCTCCTTCACCTCACTCTGTTTGTAACTGTCACTTGGTGCGACCTACATCCATACAAAAATTGTAATTGGTCAGCCGCAGAGACTACCATGGTCTTGTATTTGGCTGAAATCTTTGCATAAGGAAGGTTGATTTTAGGAGGACTTGCACACGGTAATTAACTTTTGAAGTCTTAATGGGACAGAGGTATTTTTGTTAAAACAAAAAATCTCAGGGACTAGTTCGTCCTGAACAGCTGACCATGTCAGCATTGCTGCCCTGTTCACACGCAGGGTATGAATTGCTACCCTGTTCTCACACAGGGACGGTGAAAATGAAGATCCTAGGCCCACTGTAGGAGAGGATCTGATTTGAGACCATCTTAAGAACCTGAACGTGCACAAGTCCATGGGATGTGCTGAAATCCATCTGTGGGTCCTGAAGGAGCTGGCAAATGGAGTTGCTAAGTCACTGGCCATCATATTTGAAAAATCATGACAGTCAGGTGAATTTCCCGACAACTGGAAAAAGGGAAATATAACCCCCATTTTCCAGAAGGGGAAAATGGATGACCCAGGAAATTACAGACCAGTCAGTCTCACCTCTGTGCCTAGCAGGATCATGGAGGAGATTCTCCTGGAACGCATGCTAACGCACAAGAAAAACAACAAGGTGCTTGGTGACAGCCAGCATGGCTTCACTAAGGGGAAATCCTGCCTGACCAATTTGGTGGTCTTCTATGATGGGGCTCTGGAACTGATGGACAGGGGTAGAGCAGTTGATGTCATCTACCTGGACTCGTGCAAAGCGTTCAACACTGTCCCACATGACATCCTTGTCTCTAAATTGGAGAGACATAAATTTCATAGGTGGACCACTCAGTGGATAAAGAACTGGCTGGATGGTCGCACACAAATAGTTGTGTTCAATGGCTCAAGGTCCAGTTGGAGACAAGTAACAAGTGGTGTCCCTCAGGGACTGGTGTTGGGACTGGTCTTGTTTAATATTTTTGTCGCTGACATGGACAGTGGGATTGAGTGCGCCCTTAGCAAGTTTGCCGATGACACCAAGCTGTGTGGTTTGGTTGATACACTGAAGGGAAGGAATGCCATCCAGAAGGACCTTGACACACTTATGAGGTGGGCTGATGCCAACCTCAGGATGTTTAACCATGACAAGTGCAAGGTCCTACACCTGGGTCGGAGCAATCCCTGGCACAGCTACAGGTTGGGCAAAAACTAAATTCAGAGCAGCACTGCGGAGAAGGACTTGAGGGTGTTAGTTGATGAGCAAATGAACACGAGCCACCTTCAGTGTGCGCTTGCAGCCCAGAAAGCCAACCGTATCCTGGGCTGCATCAGAAGGAGCGTGACCAGCAGGTTAAAGGAGGTGATCCTGCCCCTCTACTCTGCACTTGTGAGACCTCATTTGGGGTATTGTGTGCAATTCTGGTGTTGTCAACATAAAAAGGACATGGAACTGTCGGAACAAGTGCGGAGGAGGGCCACAAGGATGGTCAGGGGACTGGAGCATCTCCCATATGAAGAGAGGTTGAGAAAGTTGGGGCTATTCAGCCTGGAGAAGAGAAGGCTGCATGGAGACCTCATAGCAGCCTTTCAATATCTGAAGGGGGGCTATAGGGTTGCTGATGAGGGACTATTCATTAGGGACTGTAGTGATAGGACAAGGGGTTTAGATTGGATAGAAGGAAGAAATTTTTTACTGTTAGGGTGGTGAGGTACTGGAATGGGTTGCCCAGGAAGGTAGTGAATGCTCCATCCCTGGCAATGTTCAAGACCAGGTTGGATGGAGCCTTGGGTGATATGGTTTAGTGTGAGGTGTCCCTGCCCGCAGAACGGGGGTTGGAGCTAGTTGATCTTAAGGTCTTTTCTAATCCTAACTATTCTATGATTCTATGATTCTATTCAGGTCTGCTTCTTACAGTAAAAGATATCTAAGTATTCCAGTGCTCTCCAGGAAGTTTGTCAACTTAAAGATGGCTAAAGAAAGGATGTGCAAAATCTATTATGAGTTTAACATCATTAACTTCCTAGAACTGATACTATAAAACTCAAAACAGAGAAAGTAAATCTTCTGAAGAGTTTGACATGTAGCTTACAGGGTGACATGCATATTTAGTCCAAAATAAAGCCATCTTATTACTCATTGAAATTTTAAATGGAAATTCATGTCTTATCTCTTGACATTTATTTAACTAAACAGAAAATATAACTTACCCCCTTTAGAACTGTAACACTGAAGTCTCTCCTGTTAACCTTTTTTTCCACTGTAGACTGGAAGCACAAAGTGCATGCACTGTATTTCTTTAGATGTGCCATTCTGTGGTGAAAGGTTTTCTTTGTGTTTTGAAAGTATTAATCCCTGTCATATCTTTTCTACTTGGTCAGCAAGATAGTATTGTACTTTCAGAGTAGGCAAGTTGAAAATAGTTCTGCCACTTCCCATTTTCCTCTGAAAATGGGGAAAAACTAATAAAAATTAAATTTCTGTTGTCAGGAAAATAAATAAAAAAATCAACTTTTAACCTATAGATTAATGTTTGAGAATGTTAAGAACGTACCATGAGTACTTCCTTATTACTGGGTTTTTTTTATTAAGTACCTGCCTCATGTTGGTTATAACTTCATACTAGAGTATTCAAATAAGGGCTTTATAGAAAAAAGAATCTTTTCTAGGGAGATATCACAGTTCTCCTTTTAGATTCAAGGTTCACTGAAATTTCTGCTAAAATCCTTCTGTACAGTTGCTTTTTCTTTTGTTTTTCTAATGGTTCTGGCTTAATTATTTCACCTTGTATTGATCTAAATGGAAAGCAGCACTGATTCTGTACATTGCTCGTGATCTAGTTGTCAGCAGTAGGATTCCTTATGCAGGGAATGCAGAAGCAACTTTAATTATGGTTTATTATATACTGTCACATCAACAGTGTACTGCATAGTCTCTAGATATTCAAAGAGGCACTTCTCAGAGATAAGATTAGCTAATTACATTGTAACATACAGAAATATACCTGATTGCATTTTCTGTATGTGTGTATAAGAGCAGTGGGTTGATAATCTATGGAATTTATAACATGTCAGTTAAAAACAAAAACTAAATCAAAGAGCAAACAAACAAACGCAAACCCAAAAGAAACAACTAGGAAAGAAAATCAAATTTCATAAAATTAGTTGGGATAATTTCAGTATTCAGAAAAAAAAATGTTACTAAGGGTAATTCATTCTATATGCATGGAGTACAAAAGAGTGAAATATTCTTTGGCATCATAACACAGAAATCTTAGAGTGTCCTCACTTTTAATTTTGAGTCTCAATTATATTATTATAAAGATATGGTGTCTTTTGCTGATATAACACTGATATTTTCCTTCTGATTAATACTGCTTTTTTAAAATGCTTTGTAACTTCACTACTCATGTCTACCTGCTAACATTCCTTCTCAAAAATCAATCTATAATTTCCTTGCTGTCACTGGGCTGTTTAATCAAGGAAATATATCTCTTTAACTCTTCAAATATCTATAGTACTACCCATCTGTTTTACTCTGAAGTCAAGAAAATGTATCTCAAATTCTTGCTCAGAATTATAATACAATTAGTAGAGAATCGTGACAAAGCATATTGCAGAAATTGAGAAATGTCTAACAACACAAAACTTGACTTTTCTGCCTCTTTCCTTGTTTGTCCTTCCTCATACATCCAGTCTAATCTTATGGGCAAATAAGGCTATTTCAAAATGAAGTAAGATTGAGAGGAATTCAGTGCTGCTGAAGACATGGGTAACTTGTCTGCCTGACTGCAAGACACGTGCAGCTGGCCAGCTGTGTCCTCGGTAGTGCGTGAAAAATTATGTGGATATTTAATATGCATTTTAATTCAGCAGATTTCATTTCTGTCTCCTGTGTTCTCATATTCCTGAGTTGCAAAAAACTACGAGAACAGTTCTTTATCAAGCACAAGGTTTGCATAAGCCTTATTTTTTTATTTACACATTGATTTTTTTTATGGTTTCACAGCAGCTGAGATGTGTTTAATGGTCAGAAGACTTACAGATTTTGTTCTCTTTCATATTGCAATGTTTGAAGTGTTTCATGGTTTCATATTAAACCCTTCAAAGTTTAACTTTTCTCTTGCTTCTTGGGAGCATGTATCAGAGTTTTATTCACTGAGTAGGTGTCTAGAACTATGCGTCAATCCAAGTCTGTAAAACTAGTAGTCACTAGAGTAATCTCACATAGAGAGCATTCTTTTGGGCAAGCCCATTTTTTGGGTAGTATAGATGTTTCTCAGTTTGTGGTAGGCTGTTAGTTCACCAAGGCTCTGCAGCAGTCAAGTGAGTTGAAAACAGAAGGGAATACATCCAAACTGCAGGATTTAGCAAGCAGCATTAATTCTCACACAGAATCTGCAAGGGTTTGTTTACTTTCTCTGACATTTTCACCTACCTAGCTTTATTTTCTTAGTGTGACTGAGAGAGTTAAGATTATTCACAGTGGGTTCTGAAGCAGGTAACTTAGGGCTAATTGAACTGTATTTCCACTTTTGGACACTAAGCAGGACATATACTCCCTGTATATGTTTCTGGTGGTGTATATACCTGTGGGACATATACTCCCTGTATGTATTTATGGTGATGGATGAGAGGGAAAGGTGCTTGTTTGTAATCCTTGATCAAATTATTCGTAGCCTGTCATTTTATGAGTGACCTTGATCTAAGATGGAACACAGAGAGGGAATTCTACAGGAGCAAAATACAATACATATACTCCCTATATATGACCTACAAAGCAACTACTTTCTAACAGAATTAAAATGTATCTAGGATTCATCAGCACAATATTTTTTTGTGGAATCATCACTTATTTTCTCATGAGGGGTATGTATAAATTTAATGCCAAATATCACAATCTAATATTATGTCTTTTTTGTTTGTTTGTTTGTTTGGATTTTTTTCCCCCTTTCTCCTTCTTTCTTCCTTCTGCTTCTTTTTTTTTTTGTTTGTTTGTTTGTTTGGGGCTTTTTTTTGTTTTGTTTTGTTTTTTTCTACAGATGGGCCTCTTGGGCCACGAGGATTGGCTGAAGCTACAGAGATGTGTACTCAAGAATGCCTGGTTTTGGGTCACTCAGACAACTGTTGGATGCCTCCCACCTTGGGCCAATACCAACAGCCAAAGTCTCCTCTGTCCACCTTCACATCTCAGAAAGAATGGGTTAAGAAGGACAAACTAGTTAATGGACACACATTGACCAGAACCTGGAAAGAAGATAGCAACAGAAACCAGTTCAGTGACCGAAAGCAGTATGGTTCCAATGAGGGCCATTTCAACACTGGCAATCACATGACTGACATTCCTCTGGCCAACTTGAAGTCTTATAAACAGGTCTCAGGAGCTGTTGAGAGTCCAAAGGAGCACCAGCTATAAGAAATGGTTACTTTGGACCAATGACTTTAGCCTATTTAGACTTGCTAATACTATGTGTGTGTCAGAGCTTTATGTACTGGGTAGACCTCTAGAACTATGCTTCACATAGCAGAGATATGCATATCTTTAGGTTAGCACCGTGGAAGGTATGATGTCCTGCAACATGAAAGAGTGTTTCTACTAGTTGTGTGTTTTTGTTAAATAGATTAAAATCTGAAGAAATCTCTCCAGTTTGCAAATATCCTTTTTTTCTGTTTGTTTGTTTTTTGACCCTGGACTGCTGCTATGAACAGAAGATGCACTTGGAGAGTGAGAGAGCAAGAAAGTTCAGTGGATTACAATGATTGAAAAGCATATCCAGTTAGAAAATTGTGCTTTTGTTGTCATTGATCTATGCCTGGGACCATTATACTTGATAACATATTGCAAACAAAACAACTGAAACTGTAAACATTAAACCTATTGTGCTATTAACAATGTTTGTGGACACTTATAAGCAGATCAGTGTTCAAATACTTGTAAATAGAAACAATTATTACTTACAATTTTTGTGTACTTATAACGTTCACTTGAAAAGATACTGTAGCATATTTCTGTGTTTCACAGTTGCTTTTTACTTCCTTTCATTTGCTTCCTGTCATTTGCTTTTATTTTCAGTGATGGTGTTTCTGTGTTAGTAGTCTGTCTGACACACAATGTTCCAAGGAACTCAAAACACTTGTGTTAAAAGAGAAAAAAGGAGTGATGGGGTGGGAATGAAGGTTGGTCATAGAAGGGAAAAAAGAAAATCTATTTCATTCTATGTAGTAGCAAATGGTGCCATAATTCAGGTAGAATTTCTTCCTTTTCTTCTTTTTTTTTTTTTTTACTATTAAGAAATTAAAGAACTTGTGTAAGAGCTTAAAAACGTAGCTTTTTTTTTTAAATTCCACTATGTTTCATAAAACAGGAAAACTGCAAAACAAAAGAATATTTAAATTCTAGTAGAGGGTAAGAGGGAGGCTCTTTGTAATCCTTGATCAAATTAGCTGCAGTCTGTCATTTAATGAATAGCAGCTGACCTTGATCCTTTGCTGGAATATACAGAGGAAATTCTACAAGAGCAAAATACAATAATCATGTTTTTTTTCTGATTGGGCAGGTGTGTGTCTATAGGTAAGACAGTTTGTATTGCTGAAACAGCAGCATTTGTGTTGATCTTCATCTGTGTTAAAGTTATAGTAACACAAGTGTTTTTAGACCATAGCCACAGAATATTTAATGTGTTGTGCCTTCATGATGTAACAGAGCATTCTCCTGGTAGGCTAGTTGGGGGAACTAAAGGGTTAAATCTCTAATTATTGCTGTTTAACTGTTTATTATCATAGTTGGTCAATGCCTGGGAGGTACCAGTATCATGTCACCTCAGTCAAACCAGCAAAGTGACTCCTAATGTTAATAAGATTTAAGTTGCACGCAAAGCAAATCCAAATCCAAACATTTTAGGTGGTTTTTGTTAAGGCATGGCAGATGATCTACACAAATAAATAGCATGCAAAAAAAAAGAAAAAATAAGAAAAAAAAGTCCTTACAGAGAAACAAAAATGTTACTTATGCCACAGTGAAATACCAGTCTTAAAGTAACAAATTTAGCTAATCTGAAGATGACTTTATTCTTACCAAAAACACAAGCTTTTTTTCTTCTTTATTCTTTTGTGTATAGTAGTTCACTTTTTATATTTTTTTTGTTTGTTTACTTTTTTTTTTCCTTCACAGTATAAAAGGCATAAAAAAGGGTTAGGGGTGCATTGCTTATTGCAGTACTTATGTCAGTTTGTGAGGGGTGTTTGATGACTTTGACAGAATATATATCTAACCAGTTATCCTTGTTAATGCTTTGCCAGTTCAAAGTTATTTAGTTATTCAGCTCTTGCAATAAATGTTCTGAATTCCTTATTGTGTTGTGTTAGTTCTTGGGCAGATGCCTAAGGGATTTTATTCCTGTTAATTTCTCTTTCTTTCTGTCGTTGTCGATTGGATCATTTCTTTGTTTCATTCTGAATTTCCAGTTATTTTTCTAAGCATATCATGGTCCATTTGGTTCATATAGATAGGTATGAGAATGGAATAAACAACAAATTATGAATCTTGAGGGCTATATTCTGTCATTCTTATGGTAAGTAGGAATTTGCTCAAAATGAGTTATTTGAATTGGGTAAAGTTTTACTTACTTAGCACAAAAGTGACAGAATCTAGCCCTGATTTATTAGACATACTTAAGCACATGTAATAAGCATCCTTGCAAGAGTTTTTGCAACAGTAGAGTGGTAGCATATAGAAAAGTCAGCACTTGCCACACCTCAGTATTTCTTTTGAGAGTAGAATGAAGTTATATTGAAATACAGTAAATACATTGTTACAAGGAAAATTTGTGTGGTTACATAATGACTTTTAAAAAGTAAAAAAAATAAAAATAAAAGGAAAAAAGAAAAAAGCCCTGAGCAACCTGGAAAAAGATGTATCAATATAAATAACCTGTTTTTTAACATGCTCAGTTTTAAAGCAGACATATCTTGAGTTCTATATTAAAACCAGAAATACAATAATTATCTGAAAACCCAAATTACACTATTTTAAATTATAAGTGCCTTTTAAACAGGACATATTTGAAAAATCATCTATCACAACAAAAAGTAAATTATGTGGCTATCGCTACAGAAAGAGAACTATATTCTGTTCTAACCCATTACTTTGTGCTGCCATCACCTGTGCAGGAGGAGCACAAATATATATATGACTTAGATATCTAGCAGGTGGAATATTAATTTTTTGGGAGGAAGAAAGGAAGGAAGAAAGGAAGGACTATATCTTAATCCCATTTAAACCAAAGGATTTTTTTCCAGATGTTTCCATCTGGATTTGGCCCTAAACATGTAGTCAGTAAGTGCCCATTCGTAAAGAACCATTTGGTTTGCTCAGTCAATAATACTAATACTGCTGTCTAAAACTTACAAATTTAACCAAAAAAAAAAGACTTATAAAAAAGTAAAAAAAATCTATCATGAATTCACTGCTTATGCCAGATGACGAGATTTAAAGAAAAAGATTAAAATCTCACTGCACAGAATGAGAAGGCAGCTGAATGCTAGAAATTATTCAAGTTTACTAGCTAGGAAGCTAAACATTACTTAAAATTACTGGTAAGCAGTCATGGTATGGATGCCTCTATAATGCCAGTTCTAGCCTTTTTTTTTTTTCAGATAGGAAGATTGGGTGACATTTATATATTTCTTTATTAATGCACACATTTGAAGGACTACTAAAAAGATAAACCAAAGGGGTGTTTAATAGTTTTTTATTTTTCCTGTCACTGACCAAAGTCCTTTGTCCAAATAGAAAATGGAAAACCTGCATAAATACAGTTATTTAGCCCTACTTAACCTTATGCTGTGCCAGCTCTTACTAAACATACAGCAGTCACGACTCCCTTCCCAAGGAACTGTCTCAAGGCAAACAAAGAAATACATGGAGCAGAATTAAGGAGAATGCAGAAATACAAATCAACTCTAACAAATAGATAGGAAGAAAATTAAATTCACATTACTTGCTTAATATAGTTCTTGACTTTTAGGAAGGAATCATGATCAGAAAGAATCTTAAGGACTTGAGTATTGAGTAAACTAAACTCTAAGGGAGGAACTCAGGAAGCTTTGGGTATATAAATAGCATAAAAGCCAGAGACATATATCTGTGAGAGGAAAAATCAAGAGTGGTAAAGACTGAAAACAAATACATAGGGAAAAGAGGATCACAACATTGATCAGAAGTGTAATCTTCAGATGTTTTGAACAAAGGGAGGCACTAGTGGCTTTAACAGAAGACTGAGAATCATGGGACATAGCAATAGGTGATGTCAGAAGATCCATGGGACTCATGACATTACAAAAGGTGTAGGAGTACAGTCTAAGTAGCATCTGACACCTTAAAATAAGTTGCAAAATTATTCCTACTGGCATGAGAGTTCATATGCAGTCCAGACAGAATAAGTAATCTGTGATGACTGATTTCAAGTGACCACAAGCTATTTAGCTGATTCAGCTAGTAAAATCCTTGCCACAAAGTAAAATAAGCAGGGAGAGTTCTCTACAGCACGTGTGGTCATGTGCCAATTCAGACAGTGAAAGCAACCAAGTACTGAACGCCATTATCTCGGAATGTTCAATTCTTTCCTGTTTAATACACTTCTTCAGCAGAACTGTGTTCCAAAGTCTTGACTTTATTTAATATATATGCTTGCATTCCTTGCTACTGTGATGAAAAGCACTAAAATGGAAACCAATTCTAGAGCAGAGCAAGATATTTTATCATGCTGAAAATATGATACAGTGTCACCCAGGGGTGTGAATCAGCTCAGTGTATCATGTACAGTTAAAGTCTAACTCAATTAATATTAGTTTTATTCTCTTTCACCACTGATCACCTCAGTGGACACATCCATCAAATATAATCACTCCATAATCCAAAACCATCTTTGACTTTTTCCTCTTGTTCAAAACAAACAGTGGTAGATGAGTCCTTGTAAAATTATGAAATATTCTTTTTCACACATTACTTGAGTGGATTTTTTTTCCCAGATTTGCTTCTCTGAAATATGGTAGCTTATAAAACAGCTTCTTGTATCATAAACTGCTTTTCTCATGAGGTCCCATTCCATACTTTATTTTCAACCACTTGCACATAGTAAGTGCATAACACAGGGACAAAATCTGAGCCTTCAGGCGTAATTGAATCTCTTACAAAGCAAAATATCAGGGTCTGTCCCATAGTTAGTAACAGAAATAGCAAGACCTTTATATACAGTGGACTAGCAAATGCTTGAAAAGAAATAAATTTGTAATTTCCAGATTTTCAAAACATGGTGTAGTTTATTTATAAACTGAAAGTAATGCTAATAAATGCAAAAGTAGGGAATGTTTTTTGTTGGTTTTACATTGTTTGCTTAACTGGTATAGACACATCACTTTACTGGAACTTACATGCTGATATGTATCCTCATCCTGCCAAATGCTGTGCAGCTCTTTTGAAACACTGAGTGCACTTTATTTTTTTAGAACACTGCAGTAAGCATCCTCTTCTAGGAGCAGCTCCTTGTTTCACAGGACTAGGTCCATAATGAGGAGAATATCACAGACATGCATTTCATATGCTAAGTTTTGAAGCAAGAATTGTTTAAATGCAGCACCTCATGGCTCAAATTACAGCTTTAAGTTTATACTGCTACCTACATTGTACAATAGTGGAAGTATGTCTTTAAATACCAGAAAATATTCAAATTCTCACTGTCTGTTATGAAAAGAAAGAATTGAATATCCCTCATTTTGAAAAATAAGTTGTTTATTTTTACCACAGCCATTCTTAAATCCACCTGTTGTGCCTAGGTATTGCAACACATTCTAATATTGCATGGCATGTAAATAGATATCTTCATTACTCATAATAATATGATTATATACACACATATACATATATAAATTATATATATACTTAAATATTATCAAACACGTAATTACTCAGTATTATTTAATGGAATTTTGGGACTATGGATTTTGTTGTTTGATGTACTTTAAACTGTATGAAGCAGCATATTCTTAAGACTACCCTCACCAATGCTTTTGATTATTTATTCATTAAATAAATTGCTTTCTTTTGCTTGTTATATCCTGTTTGTACAACCATGTGATAATGTTAAAATGGGTAAGTACTGTACGGGAATTATAACTGTTTCTTTCTTGTCTAAATATATACTTATAACAATATTTATTAGTGATCTGAGTTTTACGAATGTGTCTTTTTGCGTGCTTACTATCTCCTTACACATGGTACAAATTTAAAGGGAAGCTGAGATAATACTTTTTCATGTAACTCTGGATGCCCCAATGGCTTTTAAATGTCTTTTTACCTTTATTCACAAGTGAAATTACAACAGGAGTTGTACTTTAAATCAGCCATAAAATAAATACATAATATAGTACTTAGGGTTTACTTATTGTAGCTATCATAAGTGAACCTACATTCTTCATTTCTCAGGTAAAGATATATTAAGGCTCAGATGGGGGTGGGAGAGACTCTGCACTCAGAAAATAGTATTTAGAATAGCTGATTTAACAGAAGATGTGTCAGAAATCCTGTGCACTAGAGAGTGTGGGTTTTTTTTCATATTTCACAGTCAGCTTCCATCTTTGTCTAGGGTCAACTAGAATGCGTGCCTCTGAGGAGCTCTAACTTTTATTGTTGATGAAACTGAGAACTGCTTTTTATAACCCTTAGTTACATCAAAGCCAATGGTAATTTTCTTGATTAGTTAAAAAAGCCAGTATTTCACTGACTTTTAAATGTGTATATGTTAGAAGGAATCTTACCTTCTACTTTTTTTCAATCACTAGAATATTCCATAGAAAGATTCTTTCCTCGCCTCTCCTTCCATCCCCTTCCCTATCACCCACCTTATTGTCTTGGTTGTTTTCTGGAGAGGTAAGTGCTGCAGTACCATGAAATGGTAGACCAAACTTGAGGAAGCTGAGAGTTCCTAGTGCCTACCCAAATCTGACAGTTCAGTTAAGTTCCTTGGTTATATTTTAGGTAATGCCAGATGGGTGCTATTTTGACCAGCCATTTCCTAAGGCTGTCTTTTAGAATTTGCTTTTCCTCACATAGCTTGAGAACCCACCTGTACTCCTCAAAGATTTTGACATTAAGCTGAATCTGTTACTGTGTTACATTTACCTGTACCACATCCTTCATAAGGTATATAGTTTTCAGTTTCTTTTCAGGTAGGAAATTGAAAGTGTGATGTGTGGTCCTGCAGCTATACAGACATTTTTGATATATGACACCTTGTCATATGGGTACTAATAGAAGACTGTTGACCTCATTGCATTCAGAATGGAAAACAGGAGAGAAAGCGCAGAAGAAAGATGGGAAAGGGAGTGGATAGCAGAAAGCCACACATGTTATGGAAGAACTAAGCTATGGTAGCAATGAAAAGAATACATTTTAATTTAATGAGAAAAAATCCTGTGTGTTCAGGTCTTTGTATCTCTGTGACACCATAAAAACTGACCCCCTTACCCATATAGGTTTCTGTACACAGAGCATATTTACAGCATTTTCTTGTGAAAAAGGAGTATGCAGAATTATGTCAAGGCTATACCATTCTTCTGCTGAATTTCCACCATTTGGTATTCACATTACTTCTAAAACAATTCTGGCTTTGAGACGTTGCTCTTCTCTCTCCAAAATGAATATAGGGATCAGAAATAATACCACTCAGTGACTGAGCACTGAGTTTGACTAGTGAATTTTTTATACCAAATGCTTATAAAATCATTAGCTATAGATAACTTGTAAATAAACCATAGGCCCACATGAATAAGGAATTATCTGTTATCAATTGCAAAGAGAAAAAAACCCAAAAGACAGTGCACAAAGGATTATGCTCCTAATAAACAATTCAGACACTTTTACCCCTGAAAAGGGCATGGCTGATAAAGATACATGCTTAATGCCATAAAGAGATCAGTGGATTTCTTTTCATGTGCAACATCCTGTACAAAGGTCTGGGTTGTGGAGATATTTATGTTTTCATCTGATATTTAAGTTAATTAAAACTGCGATTAAAGAACTTCAGTCACATAAAATGAAAAATACAATATCACATTAATAAAAAATTAATTAATTGCCTTTTTCTATTACAAGTCACTATTTAATCATTATGTTACAAGCACTATATCCTTCTTAGTAGTGGCTAAGGAGATTCTTTAAAGAGAGTATTCTACAATTTTTTATGTATTACGTTTTACTTTTTTAAATTCAATTTTATAAATTGCTTTCTTTTGGGAAGAGAAAGTCTGAATTTTGTGTTTGTACTTCTAAATTTTTTTTTCTTTTTTTTAGAATATTTTCAGGAGAATTATTTACCACAGGGAACAGTATAGGCCTGTGCTTTTACTCCATGATCTTGTACTCCTAGGACACAAGCTGTCTTCAACAGGAAGTTCTTCTACATTATTGATAAAGATCATGCATAATTACTGTCCACCATGTGGTGTTAAGCCCCCAAGAGAACAAAAAGAAAAGCAAGCAGCCACATAAAGACAATTGTTTTATCACACACACACACACACACACACCTGCACTGTGTTATGAAAGCAAAATTAACACACTACAGAGCTACCTAAGTTACTGATGATGGCTGACTCAGCAACATTGTTTACTTCTTTAGGAACCACACCAAATGAAATTGTGAACAGTTATGCCTTATGGTGGGTCTAAATTTCATTCTGAAAATTATTTGAAACACAAAAAGCCTCTGAATCTATGGATTCTGGGGGGGGGGGGGGGGGGATGCAGTTTTAAGCAAGTCTCTAGCAGGTCTCTAGGTGCTTAGTGGAGCAACCTTTTAAAATTATCTCAAGATCCCTAGCGTATAAACAGCTATGTTTCAAGGTGTCCAGAAAGAAACCTTTTACTCCCAAGTTTAGACGCAGTAGCTCTCTGCTTTATGGAGAATCAGAGCGCAGAACCTAGTCCAAACTTTGTCAGCTGTCAGCTGCAAATTCTCTGGATACTCTACCATGTCAAACTACCCATCACTAATACTGAAAATCTGAAAAACCGTAAGAAAAACAGTGAAAGAGAGATTAAAGCTGATACGTGCTTTTAATTTTTTTGAAGGATGAGGGAAAACACATTCAAGATTTTTTTTAAATTTTTTTTATTTTTTTTGTGAAACTTCTGGCTACAGGAAATTATATCCCTAATACTGCATTTTGTTTGGATGCCCTAATATGCATGGTTCAATTACCATGCTGAAGTCTAAAGTCAATAAATGTACAAGCAATAATTCTACACAAATACACATTCAGTTAAGCTATGGTTCTTGTATGGGAAGTACAAAGAAATTGAGTTTCTCTGCATTTCTAGAATATGAAATGCGTGATTACTATTTATAATAAGCTTGCAGTCACAGACTCTGGAATTCTTTAGTCCTGAACAATTGCATAATTACTAATTCAACTACATTAGCATTGGAAGTAGACATGGATTATTTTAAAAGGGATACTACTGATTTAATGAGGCCTCAGTCTGTGCATTTCCAAAATTACAGAAAATGTTTAACACCCATTGGTGTTTTTAGGTATTTGAACCAATAAATCAATCACTGCCAACCAAAAGTAGCAGTAAAAAATGAAAACAAGCAGAAACAAGAATGAAATTGCATTTTTTACGATACACAGTGACCAAATATTTCCTGACTAGTTTCCAACAGTCTGGCTGGCTTTACTATGGCCTCATAGCTGCTGAATCTATTGAATACCTAAACCTGCCATTTCTGACAGTGGGTTTGTATTTTGAATGTTTATGGCATTGCGATTATGCTAGAATAAACATAACAATAGGCCATGGACACAGAGGAGCTATTCTGAATTCATTGCCCTTATCTTGCATTTGCCACCTCATTTTCTTTCTGTGATAGGCAGCAGCTGATCAGATCCTGAGGTTGTGGAGCTGGTATTTTGCCAGCAGCAAATAGTTTGCAGTTCTGACTAGGGAAGAATTTGTGAAATTTTGTGAAACTTGCCTCTTTTTTTTTCTCCTTGAAGGTGTCTTTATGCAGCAAAGGTCCCTGTATTAAAAACTCCCTTTGATTTCAGTGGGAGACGGATTAGCTCAAGCAGTAGTTTTCGTGTCAGCGGTCATTACACCATATAAGGATGAAAGGATATGTCAATCAGAGAAACTGCAAAATCCTTAAACTCATATGCCCCCAAGTAATCCCGCTGTGTAATCGACAATTACTTTACACAGAGGAGTAAAGGGGAACAGGGATCTTAACATAGAAAGATTTATATTGCCTAAATTACAGCACATAGTTGCAGATCTACCACAAAGCACCCAACTGTAGATCCTCCCATTGGTACTAAAATTTATGCTTGACCTCCATCAGTTTTAATGGGGTTTTTAGTCCTTACATAGTAGGCTCCGTACACGTTCAAAAATTCCTCCCACATCTCTATTCAAGAAGCTGACAACGGACTTAAGCAAATGCTGGCTTTATTAACATGCTCACTAGATAAAATCAGTTGGATTCTTATCCTCAAAACAGTATACCTGAGCCTGAGCTGCAAGTGAATGAGGACATCATCATCTCTTCCTAAGAAGTTGAGAATGGTGAGAGCTAAATCACATTTGCCTTCCAGCCCACAGACATTCTGAAGATCAGGCTGAGCACCGTGTGTCCTCAGCTTCCTTTTTAGCCTTGTCTAAGAGCAAGCATAAGTAATATGTGTGGCAAGAACCACTTACGACTTTCTTTAGCATTACACATAGGCGTTATGCTATATTAGTCTCCAAAACGATATGCTTACAATAGGCTATTTGTTACATGAGCTCCAACAGCAGAGGGCTGCCATGTAGTTGCAATGTGTCAGGGGCAATGTGGAAAGACCTCCTCTGACTTTGATCATTAACACAGCTGTGCCAAGGGACCTCTCTACAGTCCCACTACTGAGGGACCTCTCAGCACCTCAACTACTATTACTGGAGACAACTGACCCCTTTAGACATCCTGGATGAGACCTACAATCAATATCAAAGAGTTAGGATGAACACAGAAGTGCAAACTGATGTCCTCTTCAAGCCAGAGCACTCTGCTTCCATGAGGAGTGCATAATAAAAGTGTGAAATAAGCACATTTAATTTTTTTATATGATCTGCCTGCTTGCTCCCAGTCTTATTCTATTAATATTCCAGCCTTCTGGCTGCAAGAAATTAATGTCAATGATCTTGTCAATGATCTTGGGTAGTCTCACTGTTCCTGCCTGTCTTTGCTCTACTCAAAATCTAAGCTATCCAGGGTGAGTGACATATTTTATCAAATCATAAACCCTCTAATCCTGCAGGACCTGCTTCTCTCTGAAACTTTCTAGCATTGGTAGAGAGGCTACTCCTTTTCCATCTTTAAACCCTCAGGCAATCCCAATTGTCCATCTCTTCAAAGTTTTGCACAACAAAGTATGCCCCAAAGGTGACTTTGACTTGTCTTAAAACTTGCTGTAGATCACCCTTACAAGGTAAGCAGTCATTCCATATTTTGAAAGGAAAATCCTGCTTTTCAGGAGTGTAACAGGGTGTATACTTGTTCAATTATGCAGAACAGCTGCTTTCACTGAGTGTGAAGGTTTTTGAAATGAGCAGGAAGCCAAGATAGAATAGGATGAGTTTCACTGTCTGTAAAGGAAGGTAAAAAGGAAAGGGAAAGATGTTACACTTGATGTACCCAGAAATGGCTGTCTTCTCAGAGAATGTGTCCTATGATGTCTCAGGCTATTATGCGTGACACAGGAGATGCAGTACTAGTCCTTGTAAGTGTTGATGCAGGTGTTAGTAGTCTTTCCCCAAAAAAAGTGTGGAAGAGTAGGGAAAGATGAAGGAATATGCAGTCCAGTCCCAGGCTGTTAGACCTATGGAGCAGGTGGACTGCCATTTATACACCGTAAGTGAAGCTCTTCCACAGAAATCTGAGAGGTTGCTTGGTGACCTGCTGGAAGGAGCTAGAATTATCATGGTAGCTCTAACTGAAGCTTAGAAGGGAGATGATTCTATGCTGGGAGGCTTACAGTCATAGATATATTTCTTGACTTCAGCACTGGTCTAAAAACTTGTGAGTTCCACTGCAGTCTGAGGAAGGTAGGATATCCTGAGTGCAACAGTGCTCCAACACAACAACCACCAGAGTGATAGACATCCTGTTATACATGGATCACAACTTTTATAAACTCTGAACTGCAACCTGCTTCTCCTCCTTTGCCCATAAGCAGCACTTTCTCTTTTCCTTGTCCAAACTTTGCCCTGTCTGACCACAGATCACCACACAAGCTCCTGTCTAAATAATCACATTAGCCATGTGCTGTTAGATTCAATCCTGAATTTTTGTTGAAGAATGTCATTATCTGCAAGAAGTCATTAAATCTTGATGTCTAATTGAAGACACTTTCTGACTATAGGCATATTTTTCTTGTGTGTGTATGCAAGTGTGGGGAAGAAGCACTGATGAGTACTAAGACATCTACAGCCCTCAAGGACATTTATTTACTATCAGCCAGATGAGCCACACTTACTGTGACCATTACTTGGAAAGAAAAATAAAAATAGTTTGTTTTGTTGGTTTTTTTTTTGTTTAGTCATAGAACTAATGATTTCTTATTTTTACCAATCTCTGGTAAATTATTTCACAAGAAGAATTTCAAAACAAAGAGTATAAGTAATAAATATAAAATAAACAAATATAATACATTCATTCCTGTACTGACTAATTTAGATTTAATATTCTTTAAATGCCATAGAAAATTTTTATCTTACTTATTAGACTGAAGACTTTTATTGCAAATCCAGAAAGCAGTTGAAAGCATACTTAATTCCAGGAATTCAGTGATATCAAAAGCCTGATCTCAAATCTACTGAAGTTAATTAAGTATTTTCTATCATCACTTCGAAATCAAAATAATTTTGTGAACTAATTCATTAGTTTATTCAAGAATAAAATTTGATACTTGTTTTATTAAAGTGAATCTTTGAAATTAGTATCTACATATTTAATTTCTGTTGCTTCACTTGCAATTAATGCAGATGCTTAAGACTGAATTTCTCACTGACATAATTGCAGGGCAATGCTTACTGGGTGGTTCTCACAAAGGAATCCTTTCTCTGACATTTACCAAATTCTTTTTGTTACATTGTCCTTCATGAGCAAAGAGAATACCTCTCATGGTATTGTCCTGAAGTAATATCAAGGGGTGAAAAAGATAAGAAAAACAAACAAACAACAAATCAATACAAAACAAATCCCTGAACCAAACACAATGTGTTACTGGGATGTGCTCTTCTCATTGGTTTCATATGCAATCCAAAGGGTTACTGCTGATTTCTTTATTTTCTTTGATGTGTTCTTTCTTTATTATGGATGCAATAATTCGGCTCAGATGTGCAGCATCATAAGCATCAAAAATGCCTCCGAGTTGCCAAGTTCATATTTGCATTCTGCCTCCACAGAGGAACCAGATCAAGACATGTGAGCCTCTCCCACCTGCACTTTGTAAGAAAACCAAACATAGAGATCAGCAGGGAACAATAATGACCTCTTAACTGGAGACCTCTGTCCTTGACAATGTGTTAGGAAAACCATGGATGCTTCTGCTAGCATGTTTATGTTCAACTGAGTCTCCTCAACCTGAACTTTGATGTACAAATACTACCCATCTGCTGTCTTAGCAATTTTTATTACTTGAAGTTATATGTCAGTGTATCCTTGAAGTGGTTCATCTGACTGTCCTGGTTACATGCTGCTTCTTCAAGTCCACAACACACCAGCTGCTGTAGGATACCGGTGTCTTCTATCCTAGATATATGACCAACCCAGTGCAGCTGTTCTATGATAATCATGGCTACAGTCCCTGGAACATATCACTGCTCTCAAACTTTCTTATTGAAAATTTTATCCTACCATCTGATGCACAATATGGTCCACAGATGGTGCAGATGACATTTGTCTAGGAGTCATATATGTCGTCAGTAGTCCATGTCTTCAAACTATTCAGCAAATTAGATTACAGTACTGCTTTACAGACTGCCAATGTGATCTAGCATTTAATATTGAGTTGTTATTTGACCTCAGAGTAGCTTGTATCCTGAACCTCGTTGTGCAGTGAAAAGCTGTATCTTTTTTGGACTTTTTATAAGAAAAAGAAAATAGTTGATGAATGTTTTCTTCTTGTAAAGATTTGTTTGGGATTTCTTTTTTTTTTTTTTTTAGTCTGGTTTCCATTGTTTAAAATAGGAAGTATTCTACTTACCTACTTCACCTATCTGTTAAGAGTCAGTACTTAACAGGTACAAAGCACTTGTGTTTCTTATTTATTGATATAAACTACTAAGTGCCTCATGTAAGGGCCAGATTTGATCACAGCAGGCAGCAGTGAGTTAAATGTCTTATGCATTTGAGTGTATAGATAAACAAGTAAGCTGATGTTGACAGAGGACATCTGCTTATATGTAACAAATGCTGTATATAACCAAGGTCACAGAGCTTATCTCTCATGTTCATATAGTTTGGGACAATAAAAAAAAAAAAAACAAACTAAAAAACAAAAAATCCACCATATGCTAACTTACCAGATTTTCCCTCTTTTATCTATGGAGATAAACATAAACATAAGGGGAGCATTCCATCTCAGCATCTGCCTTCCTTCTATTGCCTAGTCTCCAAGGAAAGGACTACCAGTAAAAGTTCAATATTGCATGGAGCTAGGCTTCAAAACCTTTATTTCATTGTCACTGCCTGGCTTTAGGTTGCAGATGTGGTAAGCCCTTTTCCAGACAGATGGATGAAGAACGGTTACTTCAGCAATGAAAATTCATCCTGCAGTGAGCTTTTTTGTGGACCTAACACCCTGAAAAGAAAGGGATTAAAAAGCTTGGAGACTCTGACACTGCCTTTCTATAGCCTGCTGGAATGAAAAGTGAAGTATGGATGGTGGAAGTGAAGTATGGATGATAGAATTTGATCTTTATCTATTTTGATGGAAAAGCCATGAAAGAGAGCTCCTAAATTCCAATTATGCTATACTGATTCTTTACTGGTATAGAGGGTACCATTTTTTCCAGTCTATTACAAAATATACAGCTATAGACTTTTAAATTTCCATATGGAAAATTCCTTCTGGGTAGCTGTGTTGTCTTCTTCTGGACTATTATTTTTAATTTTTTTTTGTTTTGTTACAATCCATACAACTTAGGTGATAGCACTGTTAAATCACATCCTGCTTCCATAGTACTTTTTCTTCTGCAATATTTCTTATTTTAAGAATTCTTTCTTAAGAAAAAAACAAAAAATCAAAATTCCAAACTGAATGTGTTTCTAGTGCACTTCCCAGGTGTTTAGCCTCAGTGACTACATTTGATTTAGAACCCAGAAACATATATGAGCAATACAATTCCAATTATTCCTTATGATGTGTTTTGCCTATAACATATTTTATCTTTTATTCACTGAATCTCCTCCTCATTTCTCTAAACTTATTAGCTCCCATTGAAGTTTTCATCTTTTGTATTATTCTCTGAGGATGTAAGCTTACATCTCTATGTACTTTATTACATTGATTTAACAAGTGTATAGGATCAATTAGGTTCCCGCTGGTTTTCATACTCGGTTTTCCCTGAATATGACTATACCGTGGTCTTAACAGTATGCATGTGTTCCTCAAATGTGGGCATCAGATTGTTTCCCATGTTGTCCAGGCCATAATGCTAGTGCTAATAATGCTAAACGTAAGCCACTTTCCAGTCTGACAATGGATCTTTTTCCCCCCTCTGAGGTTTTACCTCCTAAACATAACATTATCCTCAATAGCCTTTAATCCTCATCCTAATCATGTCTTCTTAAAGGCTTCATAGAAAGTCCGCAAAATAGTGTCTTGAAATGCTGAAGAAAGTATATGTACTAGTTTGTCTTTATTATTTTGTTGGCATGGCTAGAAACATTCAACTCACTTTGTACTCTCTGCAAAATTTAAAGTGAGTAGACAGAAAAAAAGAAGAAACAAAGTGCTTCCTAAAAAATAAAATAAATCCTTAACTGCTTACTCCAGCAGAGACCACATTGACTTTCAGACTCTTGCTCCTTTTGTTACCACACAAACAAAACTAAGTTATATCCATGAAGTTCTATCCTCTGCATTCTACTCTTCATTAAATATTGCTATTATACAGTGGTGAGTCTGTTTCTCCTAAGTAATGAATAAAAGTGTTTGTAAATAACATTTCCTTTCCTCTCCTGTCCATTCTCCTGGGACCAAAACAACCAGTGAGTGAAAGGACGTCCAAATCCAATATTTCAAATTAATTGAAACCATTCTTCTAAACATGCAACAAGTCCAGTCTTCTCCTTAAGGATTTATTAATTTTAAATTTCTCTGCATATTCTTGTTTGTTTCAAATTCTACATTATCCTCAGAGGATGTGCCAGAAATGTACAGCACAAATAGAATGTGCTACAGGGGAGCTGCACTGTTAACTGCAGAGTATCACAGGTCATCTACATAGGTTTAACAGATATATTTCTGATGCTTGATCTGTGTCAACAAAAAGCCAGAGCTGAATCACTTAATGGCATGTCTGTGTAGATATAAGCAAAGGTCTAGCTGATACTGCTTTGGGGTATTATGACTGATTACAAAATTTTTAAGTGCTTTTTTTATTTTATGTCTGTTTTAGAGCAAGGATTAAGTTTTTAGGGGTAAAATTAAGCACAGGTGTTCAAAAGTCACAGTCACCATAGTAGTACTAACTCAGCCATGTTACACATTCCTATTTATTTCTACTTATCTTGTGAACATTACAGTAATTCTATTATAGATGGCTTGTGCATGTTTTTCAATTAATACAAACTTGAAAAATCAAGCTCCATAGCTTATTTCTTCTCTGGAAACCAAGAAAAATTGTACCTTGGAAAATTAAACAGTTCTTTCAGGAGGAAAGGAAGTACTGAAGCCTAATCCTCCAGAGATTTGAATCTGTTTTTTCCTAACCCTTCTTCTTCTATCCTCTATGAGAGACCTATGGAGCAAAAGATAACAAATCTGGAACCGATTTAACTATGTGCTGATGAACTATGCAATAGACTTGATAGATTGGCTAGTTTTATGCTAAGTGAAAAAGGCTGCTTGCCTTAGAGAGGGGAGGAGCACCTCCAGTTTAAATGACTTGAAATTACATTTACCTACAGTTGCGTATTTAATATATTTCATATATCTCAACAGACTTTTTTGAGTGGATTGAAGTTGTGCTTTTTTCCCCAAACACATCATTCTGAAAGGTACCCTTTTCATTTAAACAACTTTCAAGACTCAGGCAATTCAAATAAGAATTTCAAATGTCTCATTGAGTCACTTTACCATATTTTTCATTGCTTGAAGATGATAAAAATCATGACTCATTTGAGTTTCATTTTTAAGGCAGTTTTTAAAAGTTTGACAATAGATTACTGTCATTGCATGGTGTTTCTAGGGATTTAGAGACATGATTTCTGTCTTGTTCAGTAACTGCTGCATGTTTACTGACAATTTGGGTAATCTCATAAAGCTCACCACCACCACCACCCCCATTTGCTCAATATTACCCAGTAACTGAAGATTTCCATAGGGCTTTTGCCATAGTAGTTTGTTAACCTTCATCCTGCCAGGACAGTATTTCCAAATGAATTGTCAATTTTTTTTTTTTCTTGTTTTTGCTGGTTTGTTTTGCTTGGGTTTTGGTTGTGTTTGTTTTTTTTTTTTTTGCAGTTTGATTTTATTACTTTTTTAAGCAGTTGATAATTCTTTAACATTTTCACCTCTGAAAAGCCTTTGTTCTGCTTTTAACCTTCTGCTCTTTTGGAGAGAAGCAGATTCACACAATCTAAAATTCTATAACTCAGTATTTAAACACCTTTTTATTTTTCCTATTTTGTGAATCAATTATTTTTGTAAGATTCTTGAGACAAGACTCACAGGGAAGTTCCATTATTTATAGAAATAAGATTTTTGAGGATGACTGTTACTTGCTCTGACTGATAGAAAATCCATAATGCCTGTAGATTTTTAATGTAAAAAAGATACATTTAAGAAAATGCTGTTGCTAAAATAAACATTTCAGATTCAAGAAAGGCATAACACATTTTGCTTCTTGTAGGTCTGTCCTGGGTTCAGCAGTAGCAGTCATTTTTCTCCTTCTTTAGTAGCTGGTGCAGTGCTCTGTTCTTGACTCAGCCTGAGAACAGGGTTGATAACACTGATGTTTTTAGTTATTGCTCAGTAATGCTTACTCTGATCAAGAACTTTCTGAGGCTTATGCTCTGCCAGTGAGGAGGGGAAGCTGGGAGGAAGCAGAGACAGGACATCTAACCCAAACTAGCCAAAGAGGTATTCCATACCACAGCACATCATGCTCAGTATATAAAACTGGTCTCAGTTCCAGCATGTCATACCTTACTTACAGGTGGTATTTGCTGTGTTAGTGTTTATCAGCTGGAGGCCTTCGGTGAAGGTTCTTGGTTCATTGTACTTTATGGTAATGACTTATAATATAATAGAAACATTGATCATGAAACTGATCTGGCTTGTGTTCCCAGTGTGGTCACCACCTCTATACTTTGGGAGGTGTATAATAGTAGTGTATAGCAATTACATATTTTTTTTTCCCCTCCTCGGATGGTCAACCTATGAGGGACACATTCCCACACACCCTAGTGACAAGTATAACAGCTACTCAGACTCTGGCTACAACAGATAACACAGCTACTCCAACTCCAAGCACAGCAGCTACACAAACCCCAGCAACAAGTATAGCAGCTACTCAAACTCCAACCACAGCAGACAGTGCAGCTACTCCAGCTCCAAGCACTGCAGCTACACCAGCCCCAGTGACAACTACAGCAGCATCATTTGAGAGTTCTGAAGATTTTGAATGGCCTTTGAGTACCCTTGAGACCTGCCTGCTGTTTGTGATGGGGATCAGCATGCTGGCACACATACAGAGCGCATTTTACTCATGACCATTTTGTCTGATCTCAAAAGTTAAGCAGAGTCGGGTTTGGGTCTTGTCTAGGATTAGACAATGATATAGGAGGACCAAGAGATTTTCCCCGAGGCTGGATAGTCATGAGTGGCAGGGTGTGTAGGACAGTATGGGCGAGTATCTAGTTCACTGAGCCTCTCCAGTGCTTTGGAAGTGCTGGGGAGATGGAAGGCAGCTGTATGGAGTCCCCAGCAACAAGTTGCAGAAACTGCTGAAGGGGAGGGTGAATTATTTTGAGCCTGGTGGGCCCATGACACTTCAGGCCATCAGAGCAGAGAAGCAACATATAGACAGACTCATGATCAAGGAGTGGACTTAGCAATGGACACTATTGACCAGGTTATTCATGAGTGTGAACACTGCACACAGCCTCTACTGCTCTGAAAGACTGCTACAAGAGATGGAACCCAACATCAGGAACTAGATGGACTCAGCAGCTTCATAGGGATTCGTCCATGCACTAAGGAATAATCTCTCTCTGTATGTGTGTGTGTGTGAATGTATATATATGTGTATATATAAGAGCTATCATATATTGAAAACGTGGGATCTGAGCATGACATGAATGGTATGGAATAAGGGGTGGATACTGTCCTGGGTTCAGCAGTAGCAGTCATTTTACTCCTTCTTAGTAGCTGATGCAGTGCTGTTTTTTTGACTCAGCCTGAAAACAGCGCTAATAACACTGATGTTTTTAGTTGTTGCTCAGTAATGTTTACTCTGACCAAGGACTTTCTGAGTCTCATGCGCTGCCAAGGAAGCGGGGAGGAAGCAGAGATAGGACACATGACCCAAATTAGCCAAAGAGGTATTCCATACCATAGCACATCGTGCCTTGGATGTAGAACTGGGGGCAGTTACCTGGAAGGGAGATCACTGCTTGGTTGGGCTGGGTATCTGTCAGCGGGTGGTGAGCAGTTGTATTCTTTTCCCTTGCTATCTCCCTTATCATTATTATTATTGGTGGTATCAGTAGTGATTTGTGTTATACCTTAGTTACTGGACTGTTCTTATCTTAACCTGTGGGAGTTACATTCTTTCAATTCTCTTCCCCATCCCTCCAGGAGCCCGGGGGCAGGAAGTGGGGGAGTGAGTGAGTGAGCTGTGTGCCTGACTGAGCTTAAACCATGACAAGGTCATGCTGCTATAGTGGTGGGGAAATGTTGATCCTTAACCTTATCTCTAGTGTTTCAAGGAGAACTGAAGGTATTTTTTTTGTGCCAGTTCTGCCAGCTGGTACATCCCTGGAACGTTCCCCCTAAAGCAACCCAGATAATCCAACCACCCCTCAGTTAGGAACATGCATAATGAAGGGCTCTCTTTCAGGAGTACATTTTAGTCTCCGTGCTCTCCTTTCCTGTTTAGTAGGAATGGAGTTAAAACTAAAGCATGAGTTCAGTCTTACATTGCTGAAGAGGTGGAGGCCCAAGAGAGTGCCTTGTTTGACGATCAGATGCTTTTCTGTCTTCTTGCTGTTCCTTTTATGTATACATATAAATAAATAAGATGCCCCAACAGCAATATGTCTAACAACTTTATATTTCAACATTTAATTCACTTTCTTGGGTGAAACTGAGACTTTGCTTCCAGGTACAAAGCCAGTGTATTCATTTTATGTCATAAAATGTTGCAATAGTTCTATAAGCCAGGATCTGAGCCATACAATTTAGTGTGCACATGTAAGATATAGGTATTACAGTTGATTCTTTCCTAAGTGGGTTATAACAAGGATTAAGACTCATTCAATTGAAACATATACTCCTGGTCTTTACTACAGAATAACAAAGCAAAACAAAACCAACCAACCAAACAAACAAACATAAAAATCCCCAACCAAACACAAACTCAAACACAGCACCAAAAGAATAAATGCTAAGAATGCCGATTTCTCTTCCGCTAAGAACCTTACAAATGGGGAAGCTCCAGAAGCATTAGAAGACTACTCCAACTCCCTAAGCCATCTTCAGTCAGAAGTCCTGTCTAAAAATTGTCCTGCTGAGAAAGGAAAGGGAAGCAGATCTGTCAGGCAGTAAAGTCAAAATGTTCACCCATTTAGGAGGATTGCTGAGGCCTCAGCCAAACCCACTCCCCTTTCGTAAGCATGCACCATCTTCTACAGGAGTTACTGCAAGAGCTGAAGAGCAAGTGTGAGCTGCAGTGGCAAGACAGTTTTGTCTCCTTCATTGGTATATAAAATCACCTCCCCATTATGCTTTTGTTCCACTTCTCACACAGAGCAGCATTCATATTCTGGGAAGTGACAACTGAGCTCTCTCTATGCAGTTTTATGCACTATGTACATCTGATGAAGTCTGCATATTCACATGCCTTAATCACTAAACTTTCTTCAGTATCTCTATTTTATGTAGCCCCTAAAATATCATATAGCTCAGTTGCCTTAGGTTTGGGGGATTATTTTTCCTAACGTTCTATTTTCTATGAATGGAAAATATTTTTCCTAGGGCTGGTTAGAAAGTATTATTGGTAAACAGTGTTTGTGACCTAAACTGACACTCCTAGCAGGAAATCACTGGGACAGAATAACTGTCTCTGTGGGACACATGGTCTGGGGGCAAACAGCATTGTTGCATCACACTGTTGTTGCTCAATGAGACTGTAGAGACAATAAAGATATGTGATAATTTTTTCTCTCTTCTAAAATTTCTTGCAAAAATTTTGTAACATAGAGTTGTGACCTAGCAGGGTAGAACACAGAGCTTAGAACAGCTTTTTAAATAGGAAAGGGCTTTAATTTTAAACGAGGAGGCACTACGGTTTTCATCGGTAAGGCTAAAAGCAAGTATGAGCATTTCTGCATTGCAGTAACCCTGACCATAACTTTGTTGGAAAAAGAAACCGTAAGACTTCTTGCAACAGCAATCATGCAGAGTGTCTCTGCAGGCAAACTTCTGGACTTACTCCAGTCATTACACATTTGGAAAGAGCTTCACACAAAGGTATTTTGTGCATGAATAGTCCAGAGGAATAGGTTTCTGGACCAACTGGTGTGTAGCTAATTTTAAAAAGTCAGTTTACCATAACAATTATTTTATGGGCTGTAGAGCAGATCTCATTAAAGTGGGGAGAGAATAACAAATTAAAGGAGAACCAAACATCAATATGTCTAATACTTCCTCTTCTTAACAGGAACATTACAAATGGTAATGAAGACACTGTTCATATTCATGGGGGATGGAAGCAAATATGGTAAAAGTAGACAAGCATTATATTTTCATTCACAATTTTCTGATTTTATTTTTTCTTTACTTTTTTCTAGAATACCACATAGCACCTTTTTTGTACTCAGAGACCCCTCCATTGTTATCCTAATTATGTTCTTAGGTTATTTTCTTATTATCATATAGCTTTCTGCTTTTTAAAAAATGCCTATGTGTAAGTTAGCCATAGCATTTCATTTTCATTACTATCCATTCTCTCATCTATCTTGTATATTTGTTGGTTTGTTTTATTTTCCTGAAATTTTCAAAACATGCAGGCTCATCTAGTTGTATGTAACAAGTATATGTGTGTTTATGCTGGTACGCTCACAAGCTACTTAAGCTAATTGGATAAAAAGGCATTAAAAACCCAAAGTGACAGATATTTTCCCCTATGAATTCAAATTCATACTTTTCTCCAGAAGGTTCATAAAGTGGATCCAGTGTCCAGAAACACTACAATGATAGGTGAAAATTTGGAATTCACTCTAGGAGCACAGTAAATCACTGTCTGCTTCAATTGAATCCTTAAGCTTTAGTTTTACATCCTTGTTTTCAGATGTAATATATTTTTGCATATTTGTCTATATTAAAAAGGCTTTTTTTATTATGAAGAATTGTCTTTTTATTTTCAAGCGCTAAATTTATTCTTTCAAATTTTATTTATAAAAAAAAAAAGCATTTTGTACACCAATTGCATATAAAAGACAAAGGTCTTTTTCTAATGTTTTTCTCTTCAACTTTTATTCTTCCAGCTTCAGCAGTAAGTATTAAAGAATGACAATACTAATCAGTGGGAGTTTTCCCATTGACTTCAATGAAATTTTACTTATATATGAGTAGAGTAAGTTTGAACAACTCACCTACTATTAAGCAACACTGAAAAACACCACGGGTGCCTACAAATCATCGTTTGCCATACAAAAAGGAAAAAAACTCTTCTGAACTGCTTTTAATAATGGTAATAACAACTATTTCTTTCATCCTGCTTTATCAGTCAGGCTTGGATCCCTGTGCAGAGGAGGCTGGTTTCATACTTCCCACTTCATGGATAGAGGGCTGAAGGTACAGTAAGAGAAGTGACTCATTCACCTTAGCATTTGTGCAGGTTTTCAATACTGATCTAAGACCCAAGGTGTTTTAGCAGAAGAGTGGTGCTCAAATAAACAAACAAAAAACAAGGAAAAAAAACAATAAAATTGCTGATTGGGAAAATAATCATAAGAATCACGAAACATACTTGAGGTAAAATGATACCTTGGATTGATATAAGTGAAGCAAGTGCTGTAATTAGAGTAAACTGACTAACAGTGTTTTGCTCTTGAGTTGAGACAGGACCCTCAGTAACAAAGGGCTCCTCCACCCTGCCCTAGTTGGTATAGGACCTTGCAGTAGTGACTGAGGTGAGCAATTCTGACTCTTCACGAGGTAGTGATAAATGGAACAAAAGTGCTTAAGCAGACTTAGACTGGCTTTCTCACGAGTGTATATGTCTTTGGTGCACTCTGGGTTTACCCATGCCTAAAAAGTAGAAAATTTAAAAATAAAGATGCCTCTTAAGTTTCTATGAATCAACACAATCATTATTAGATTGAGAGCAGTGTTGGCTTGTCCTGGGTTCAGCAGTAGCAGTCATTTTTTCTCCTTCTTGGTAGCTGGTGCAGTGCTGTGTTTTGACTTTCGGGCTGGGAGCGGTTGCTGATAGCACGTATGTTTTGAGTTACTGCTCAAATGTTTGGTTTGTCCAAGGCCTTTTCGAAGCCTCATGCTCTGCCAGGGAGGAAGGAGAGATAGGACACCTTACCCAGGCTAGCCAAAGAGTTATTCCATACCACAGCACGTCATGCTCGGGGAGGTAGCTGGAAGTTGGCTGGAAGGGCGGGGAGTCAGCTCCTCCAGGTTGGGCTCGTTTCGGCAGGTGGTATCCTTAGGGTACCCTTATTAGTGGTAGCAGTAGTGATTTGTGTTATATCTTGATTACTGGATTGGTTTTATCTCAACCCGTGGGACCCGTGGCAGTTACATTCCTTTGGTTCTCCTCCCCATCCCTCCAGAAGCAGGGAGGGGGCGGGGGGAAGGGGTGTGTGGTGCTGCAGGAGACTGAGGTGGGGTTTTAAGCCACGCAAGCTGTGCAGATTAGTTTAAACCATGACAGCTTTTTTACTTTGTAGTGATCCTGAAGATAACTTTATCAAGAAAGGAAACTGTAAACCAACATTTTTTATTTTTTTGTGATCTTTCTCATCTTTACTGTATTTTTATCCTACCTGTAGGTGCTAGTGTGTTAGCTGGTGTTTTATAGTATATAGTACAAATTCCAGCAATGAAGATAAGTATGAAATAGCTGAACCTGAGCTTCAAACAGCCACGTTTAGGTTTCTGTTTGTCTGTAGTACACAGAATGAGTGTCAAAGCTTTCATTATTGCCAGTAGAACCTAGAAAGAAATTCAGCATGGGGCTTGATTCAATTACCTAAATATAGATCTTTAGCACTAATTTAAGACTTTCAAAGATAATAAAGGCTGTGTGAGTCTGCATATATGACAGAAGATCTAAAAGCCTGCACAACCATGAAATGTCAGATAGATGCTAACCAGAGCATTCTTACAGCTCAAATGGCAATGGATAGACGTACGTGGGCAGCTGAAAATGAGACAATTATTGAACATAATGTGAGCTTATAACTTCAATATGTAGATGTAGATACCTTCATTGAGGTTTATTGATTAAAAATTAAACTTTATCTCCTAGAGTGGATGTATTACACAAGTATCAGAAATCGGATTGATGGAGAAAGTCAAGTAGTATTCTGTACTTAGTTTTTTGTATTTAAAGGAAGTTAATTAAGAATAAATCAAACATATCTAATCTAGCCAGTTTACCTGAAAATAATGCAGACAAAAATTCACAGAGCCACAAAGCCAATGAGCTAACAGAGCTCAGTTCACTTCAAGAGATCAGCAGCTAATGTCTTTTCCAGAGAATATAATACTCCTGCAGATGCTGTGTTGTACTTTTTATCCCTGTGGGGGTATCTTAAGTACCTTAGAGTATTTCAAAAAACAGTAGTTGCCCTCTGTGTCTAGTCAGCTGAAATAAGCCCTTCATGTTCTAGCTGCAAGGAAAAATAAATAATATTAATGTCTGAGTTTCTTGAGAAATTATGCTAGAAGTAGCAGAAAAGGCAGCATGCTATAGTAAGCATAAGCATACATTTACCTAGACTTTTGCTAGAAAGTGTTACAAAAAAAAAATCTAAAATAAAAAAGCAGAGATGACAATATTAACCAGGAGAATTGTGCCTGACCAGAGGACATAGTGCAGATTTCAACAAGTTGGCTACTTGATTCATAAAGTGCAAGCCAATTTATGTCTTATATATGCCGGAATGTTTTTAAGAAAAATAAAGACAAAGGCATTCATAAATGCTTAGGATCAGAAGAAAACTTTGATATAGAATTAATATAATCTCTTTGCATTACTATAGCATAAATGCATAAATCTAAGTTAAAAACTTCAATCACAGTTTATTGTCAATTGAGAGAAACAGACACTTTCAGAAAGCCAGTAAGCCAGTCTCTTTTAGACATCTGTAGTAAGAAGAGATTAATCTTGCTTTAGAACTTTCTCTCCACTGATTAAACTGACAACTTTGCTCTTCTTATTTTCATGAGGAAAAAGCAGGTCTCAGACAAAACTGTCATTTGATATCCTTTATTGCACAGAGCTTTCATTTACACAGTCCTGTAAAAAGTACCTCTGTAGTATCTATTTTATATGTAGGAAAGAATCATTGAAAAACTTATGGCACTATAAGTTTAAATGACATGAGCATCCTGAGCACTACCAGACACGTTTATTCTCTGAAATGTGGCTGCATCAATGACAGTATATGTAAGAATCTGAATGAGTGTCAGTAGAATGCTCCTCAACTGAGTAAAGCACAAGTAGTAACTACAGGAAGAATAGGATACCCATTATGGCTTCTAGTAAAGAAAAGGTGCTGACTGATGAAGTCAAGGAAGGAAGGAGAAGTGAGATCTTTATATACTTGCAACTTTTCCCCATTATCCTGTTGTACTAGTGTAAAACAATCACTGACACTACTCAATGAAAAGAGATGCATCACTCAGAAAAAACATGTAAGTGGCATTGTTCAGAAAAGCAGGGACCAGGAAAATTATTAAATGTTTCATTAGGGAATCTGGACGCTACAATAATAAAGTAGTAGACTGTTTAGCTGACAGACAGCCAGGAAGAAGGTGAAACCGCGTTTTAGTATTAGCTCACAGGAACCAAAAAGGGGAGGACTGGATTCTGTTTCTGACTCCCTCACAGATAAATATGTCATTAGCAGACTGTGGTTTGATTAACATAAATAGGCTTAATTTGAGATTAATTTAAGAATTTGAGCCTTAAACTGATTATTCTTAAAAGTCTATTCTGAGACTGACCTAACATTTAAATACCCTGACATCCGAACAAGGAAAGTGAAGTATTGTAAAAATTATAAGCATGGATTTGGGTTTACTTGTTTTATTTTTTGGAGTTTAGTTTTCTGTTGTGTTGGGTTTTGGTTTTTATTTTGGGTTGTTTTTCTTTTTTTTTTTAACAGACAGGAGATGGTTGAAAGAATAAGCTATCAAGAAGAAAAAGCTACATGGTTCAAAAGCTAAATGAAAAGGCATAACAGTTTCCAATGATAGAAAAAAATCAATAATAGCTTACAAGCTGTCTTCACATTTATTTGTATAGTTAGGCAAGATTTCTGAAAAGATTTGTTTTGAACTGAAACAAGACAAATCACATATGTAACTTAAAGATCCATAAGAAAAAAAAAAAACAGGTGACAATGCTGAGTCAGTCTCTGCTTTCTCCTGATCAATCTTTTTTAAAAAAACATCATTTAGTGATATTATTGAATTATTTTGCAAATTTACCTGTCTTGTTCCTCTGGAGGAAGAATTATTTGGTTATAAAAGCAAAATATGAGCTTAGTTACACAGATTAAGCCAGAACATAAAATTCACTTAATAAAAATACATAGTTATAGTCTGTTTTGTTGTAGTGTTGAATACACAATGTACAGCTGCCATTTCAAAACTGCACACTTTTTCTTCAGCATTATTTCTTAAATTACTCTGAATAAATATTAGCACATATTCAATCTCAAAAAATGTCTAAATATTATTATATTTTTTTTCCTGTAAAGAAGAGAAAAGCTTATAATCCATATGGTAAAAGGTGAATTGGTTACAGATCTTCCTGTAGCATGCCTCTTGAGCATTCACTTAAACTGCAAGAAGCAAATTAAGCTGAAATTCCTTCCTCAATGTTGACTGTGTTTGCTGACCTCTGCTAAGGCCAGAAGGACTGCTGTGTGATGCTGTCACTTCCTTCACAGTTATAACCAGGCACTGTGGCTATTGTCCCTTCAGCAGGAATCCCTTGATTTGGTGGAAGATCAGAAAGCATCACCTGTGTCTGGCATATTTATAAACTAACATATGTTGTGATGATTTTGAACCTTGACTGTGCAGGGCAATAGAAACAAAAATAACAGAGATTATACGTGCCCACATGTGTACTTGGTTGTCAAATAGCTCACAATTAATTCAAGCCTTCTCCTTGATTCGCTCATAACCCTTTGTTCAAAATCTTGTTCAAACTTGATTTAAACGAGCAGCTTGAAGAACTGGATTTAAATTTTATTTCTTGTCTCATACTTGTTTTGATTTGCACTAACTTTCTTAAGGAATAAATCTGCTGTCTGCAGTGATTCTAGACACTTGAAGTGTGTAACTCAAAGCAAAATATGAACTTTAAAATATTTACTGCACTTTTGTTATTTTTGTGTGGTTCTATAATCTGATGAGACACAACATAGGAAAGGACAATGCACACTTTTGCTTGTGTATCACACTTCCGAATGTAACTTTTTAAAAGTATAAAATAAAATGTTATACATAGTTTATGAACTGGCATTTAGTAAGAGCACAGTATTCACAATTGCCTTTCAATTTGCTTTTGTTTCATTTCGTTGTATGTTTGTCCAACATATTTAAAATATAACTTTTGCTACTCCTGTAGTGCATTATAATATATCTTCTGAAATACTTACAATAGGACAAGTGTTACTTCTATTAGTAGATTGGTGCTTGCACCTGTAAAAGTCAGTTTAGGAGCAAAATTGCAAGATTAATGCTTACGTAGTATTTTTTTCTTTTGCATCAGAAATTGAAGAAGTTGCAATTAAATGTTAGATGCAATTTCCATCATTGCAATATGATAGTATGGAACAGTATATCACTGTATTGTTGTCTTATTAGCACTTTCCTCATCAAAAGTTTACTAATGAATCCAGGAAAAAAAAAAAAAAAGATAAATATGTATGAGTCTAGACGCTTTCAACTTTACATCAAAACACATTGGCTGAGACATTATTGTAACCAGTAAGATAGCCACATACATATTTTCACTTTTGCTTTGAAAAATTAAGGCATTAGAAATATATACTATACTTTAAATTGTCGAATTGCTTTTTTACAACATTACTATTTCTGAATCCAAACTGCCAAAGATCAGCTCTACAAACCAGTTTGAGCTTTTTTTTTTTTTATTTATAAATAGAAAAGGGTGTGGGAAAATACATTTCTATTCAAATGGATCTATTCCTACATAATAAAACAAATGCTGCAATGTGATCTCAGGAAAGCAACTGCAAGCTTTTTCTTACTTCACTGTTACGCTTTATTGCTGAAGTAAAACACTTCAGGGGAGTATTAAATATGCATGCTATTCTTTTTTTTCTAATTTTAGTGTGAGAATTACCCTCAGAACTGTGTTTATACAGTATGCAGAATATAGCAGATCTGTGGCAGAGTTAAGAAACCCGTGAGGAGGTATCAAAGTTTATGCACCTTACTTCAAATTAAATCTCTGCATCAGCAGGGTGTTTTCCTCTTATCTTTTATAGAGGCAGAGATAGGTTGAGAAATGTGTTAGGTGCCTTGTGCTTCATTGTCATTTTTATCCTTTACTTTCTAGAACTGAAGAGACCCGTTAAAACAGTTTGTGAAAAGCTCTAAAATGTTATTTGGTGTCATTTATTTTTATAGTTCTGTGAGATAGTTTGCTTTTTCTGGGAGTCCTGACTTGGGATAATTTTTAGTATCTACATCAACAAAAAAACCCCAAAAAACAGGAAAAAAAACAAAAAACAAACAAAAAAAATCATGCCTTACAGAGTCACCATTTGTGAGATTTTAAGTTTTTATTTTAACTAAAATGTTCAGTCTGCAGTCCAATTTTGCAAAAAACTTTATGTTTTATTAGGACTTGATACTTTCTGTGAGGTTAATAATATTTGTTAATTATATATTAAGTATTTACTTCTTTATTTGAAATTGGACTATGAAAGCAATGTAATCTTATACAAAAATACTCTAAAAATGGCACTTAATTAATGACTTAATTTGGGGAAGCATATAAACACCTGCTTCAAATTGATTACTTAATTTGAGTACCATCAAAGTCAGTGGGAGTTAAGTACCTCCTTAGATTTAAACAAGCATTAATATGCCTAGAAACAAAATCTGCAAATATATATTCGGAGGAATAGAGCATTAATTTGCTCATTTGATGACACTGCAAGACTGTAACCAAATGGGAACCAGTAAACTCCCTGTAACACAGCCCCAGTAGCTTATTAAGGAGACTTAACTAGGTTGTAGGATACTGATGACCAAGCTTCTTTTAGTCATGGGTAACATTGAGAAAATAGATATTTAATTACTCAGGTAAGTGCTCTGAATTGTTAGGTTTTTATGATAATGCAACGAGATACCTGCATGAATCACAGAGTGCCTCATTTGAGCTTAAGGTTCTGCTAACATCTGCATACGTAAAAGCTAAATGATGAAATACCTAATGGTCATCTCTTCTTGAAGGTCTGATCTAAATTCTATTAGAAATATTGGAAAACTTCCCACTCATTTCAGTCACCACAGGAGTTTGCTTTTACAGCTTTCAATCAGACAATACTCCTAGGGAGCTCAGTGTGAGTTGTGCATGTGCAAGACCTAGATAAAAAGAAAGTAACTTGGGCAACAGACTTAAAGTAATTGAATGTATTTTCTGTTTGTTACATTAACATATAGTCTTTCACAAGGTGAGATTCCACATACATGTCTTTTGTCCAAACTGACAACAAATCCATTTGAAAAAACAATTCTATTCCATTGTGTCTCTTCATGGCATTGTGTACAATCAGACAAAGTTGGAATACGTGAGATTGACTCAGTATGAAACAGCTTAATCAAATATGTCAGCATCATATGTTTGCATTAGCAATACGAATCTAACATGCTTCTAGCATATCTGCCATTATCAATTCACTGCTGGACACAGGACTCCCTGTGTCTTGCATCTTCTGCCATATCTGGTTAGTCTGTTTGCATGCTGTTCTCAATGACCTACCAGGTTCTGTCTCTCTGTAGTTTTGTTTAGTCTCTTCTGCAGGGATTACCAGTCTTTGGCAACCATTCCAGAACCACCTTTTTCAGTCTGCAATCTTTTCTTTTGATGACAGCCTGATACACCTCTGTTGCTATTCTGGATTTTCACATATGTCACTTCAAATTACTGTCCAATCCACTGCATTTGCTCATTAAATGTTACCATAATTCTTACCAATAATTTATTTAATTCTTTGTGGAGCAGCATGTATTTTGTTTTGTTTTCCATTGTGGAAATAACTAGATAGTGCATTATTAACAAGGGAATTGTACCAATTATCTAAAATTTCTTCTGGATGGATAAATGCATTTATGTACATACAGTCAGCACAAGACTATGTACTATCTAGATCTCATTTACAGATTCAAAAAAAGGTTTTTAGTAAGGTTCTTACACTTTTTACTATAAAAATGAGATCCACATTCAAATCCTTGTCACGCAGAAGTGAATATTTTCCAAATCCAAATTCCAAATTACATAATGCTAGTGCTGGTTACTGGCTAGCATTACATAACATGTTCATTCCTATTTGATTGTTTTGTCTTACGTGTCTTCTTTTTCCTTGCTTTGGGTTTCAAGTATATTCAATGAATGCTATAGTTATTTGAACACCAGAACTGTTTGAAAAAAACAACTGCTTCAATGAAAAATACACAAATGTTACTGATTTTTTACTGAAATGCTTTCTATTTATCTATAAAAATGACAGACAAATAATCTTGTTTTGTTATCAGTGGCTGGAAGAGTGGACCCTTGAAAATTTGGGACTGGTAGTGGTCTACAGAAAAAAGTCATAAAAAGTGCGTTTTGTTCTCCACACTTTTGCAAAATATATAACCAAAGCACAGCTATCAGCATAGTTCATTTAGCACCAGTTACATGCCCATTATAAAAAAGGCAATTTCTATGTTAAAATAATAATGCTTAGTTTTATGAGATTAAGCGTAGTAGAAGACTGGTGTCTGGTCTCAACCAGCAGGTGAGGGGCCACCTCTTTACCAGAAATATATTGATGAACCAAAAAGAATGAAGCAACAAAAGTGGTCAGGGAATTAAGATCATTGGACTTAAGATAAGAAGAGACTAATAGAATATTAGCATTCACAGATTTGTTGAGACAGCAAAAAAACCTTCATGATAATCCCCTAGCTATTGCTCAAAGATGTACGTACCAAAGATAGAAATGGAAAGGATCACAGAAAAATGTATATGTAATGGGAAAACTCTAAAATGAAATTAAAACAGTTAAAGCTGATATGAAGATGAGAAATTTCCACTACTGAGATCTCATGTATTAGACTATAATTGTAGTGAGAAAAAGCTGTATCAGTATATTTATTTGTATGTAAATCAAACTGGACAAAGTATATATGTCGTGGTTTAAATCAAGTCTCCCTACTCCCGGAGAGTTAGGAAGAAGAATCCAAAGAATGTAGCCCCCACGGATTGAGATAAGAACGGTTTAATTGCTAAGGCATAACACAAACCCCCTACTGCCATTCACTACTACAAATAATAATGATACAGCAAACAGCAAGTGAAAAGAATACAACACCCCACCAGCCACCGACCCATAACTCACTCCACCCTGCCCAGCCGAGCACCATGTGCTCCCTCCTCCATTTTTCTCCAGAGCCTCCCTCCAGCCTTCTCTTTCCCAGTATGCATCCTGGGGCATCACGTGCTATGGTATGGAATACCTCATTGACTAGCCTGGGTCAGGTGTCCTGTCTCTCCTTCCTCCCGGACTCCCCTCCCACCTGGCTGGAAAAAAAAAAAAAAAAAAAAAACCTTGAACAAAAAACACCCTCAAAACATGCTCAAACCATGACAATATCGGATATCTTTGTGCAGACAAGAAAGGCAGCAAAAATAGCCATTTGAAAAGAAAGCACTTCTAATCTTTTGATTTCATGATATAGATGCTAGAGATCCAGCGCAGAGCCACAAAGATGATTAAGGGAGTGGAACACCTCCCTTATGAGGAGAGGCTGAGGGGGCTGGGTCTCTAGCTTGGAGAAGAGAAGACTGAGGGGTACAAATATGCAAAGAGTGGGTGTCAGGATAATGGAGTTAGGTTTTTTTTCAGTGATATCCAGTGATAGGACAAGGGGCAATGGGTGTAAACTGGAGCATAGGAGGTTCCACGTTAACATCAGGAAGAATGTCTTTACTGTAAGAGTGACAGAGCACTGGAACAGGTTGCCCAGGGGGGTTGTGGAGTCTCCTGTGTTGGAGATATTCAAGGCCCGCCTGGACAAGTTCCTGTGTGATGTACTCTAGGTTTCCCTGCTCTTGCAGGGGGGTTGGACTGAATGATCTTTCGAGGTCCCTTCCAACCCTTGTGATTCTGTGATTCTGTGAGATGAAGGATGAATTAATCCAGAAGCAAGCCTATGTTAAGCCTGAATCAAGTAAGAAATATAAGGTGTTTAAATTGTCTTGCAATTCCAAATAAGAGGACAAGATTGTTCTTGCCATGGAGTTCAATCAACAATAATCCCCATTAACCGGAATCTAGTCACCTATAACTCTCTTTAGTCCCACACAGCATTTCAGTCTGCCTACTCTCTTGGACTGCTTTACCCTGAAATTCGTTACTTTTCTCCTTAGCCAGCACACTTGCCAATGACAGTTAATTTGTCATGCCTGCTCGAAAGTGCCTGCTTTAAGTGAACAGGTACTCTTTAGGTTGGAATTTGGGTGTGACTCATGTGCATGATCCAAGTCCACTGAGAAACCCCAAAACATAGATGTGATTTGCCACTGTCAAGTTTGTGTGTAAACATCATGTCTCATTTGATAGCTGTGATGTAGCTTAAACATGAAGGAGAAATTTGTAAATTTGTTATTTTGACCCTGTCAGACGGAAAGGCTTTGAACTTGCGTTTCCTAGTACACTGCTGTGACAATCAATCTGTGGAGTATCAGCAGTAGGAAATCTTACATTTTTTTGAAGCTAGATCACTGTGCTCTCACGGATGAGAGTGTAGTGGAGTTAGGAGGAATGCAAACTGATCTTACACAACAGTTAGAGCTCACATATAGAGATAGGACTATACGTAGAGAGATTATAAAAAGCATAGTAGGCTCAGACGCTATTTTCAACTTTTGGTTTTGGATATTTTTTATTTCTATTAGACAGAAAAATTACTACTTGATTAACTCTTATCCTCTGAAGGTGATGAGAAAAACTGATTTCAATAGGTGAACATGGCGTGTATGCCTAGCATTTCTTACCAGTTCTCATGCAGAAATTAGAACCTGACTGTAGGAAATTGGTTACACTTCATTTCACAGGCATCTAAACTTTTTGCTATAATAGTGGTTAAATTGTGTACCTAAATTAGAAGGTGTTCTACCTACAGTGCTATTTCATTAAGTGAAGGAACTGAGGTAAATAAACATGCACACATATTTAGTTAGTAAATGTGCAATCATTTGCCTAAGCTGTAAATGTATTAATACATAATATTCATTGAGATACGTTGACGTGTATCAATACCTGTCACTGAAGAAATTAGGAAAATGGCCAAATCTGGCTCATATTGCAGTATGGAAGAACATTATATATGAAATTTGTCAGAAAGTCAAAAAGCAAATAAATTCACTCCCCTGAAGTAGGGAATAAGAATTTTGACTGTTCTGAGATAAAGGCACCTTACAGATCAAAACAGAAGAGTAAAAATCATTCATAGCAGCCTTCCAGTATCTGAAGGGGGCTACAGGGATGCTGGGGATGGACTATTCATTAGGGACTGTAGTGATAGGACAAGGGGTAAGGGGTTCAAACTTACACGGGGGAAGTTTAGTTTGGATATAAGGAAGAAATTCTTTACTGTTAGGGTGGTGAGGCACTGGAATGGGTTGCCCAGGGAAGTTGTGAATGCTCCATCCCTCGCAGTGTTCAAGGCCAGGTTGGATGAAGCCTTGGGTGATATGGTTTAGTGTGAGATGTCCCTGTCCATGGCAGGGGGGTTGGAGCTAGATGATCTTAAGGTCCTTTTCAATCCTAACTATTCTATGATTCTATGGGATAAAAAAAAATACACTAGAGAAACAGCAGAGTAGGTGTCAACCATAGTAATAATCACAAATGCTACAAGTAGAAATGGTGAAGGTGGCAAAAAAAAAAACAATGCTAACAAAATCACACTAATGTAGCTTTCTGATTATTCTTTGTTCTTTAAGTTATATAGTAGCCCTAACACTGTAGTTGATAGAACATCATTCCTCTTAACTGCAGTGCATTTTGTCCTTGAATTCTTCTTCATACAGCTGTCATATTAGATAAAGTATCGGAAGCTTCTTACCAGGATAATTTTTTTATAAAAACACCTAACCTGTTTTGGAAAAAAGGTGTGAGTTTTCTGGGGTAAGAATGACAGAAATAAATGGAATGATGTAGTATTAATGATGAATATTATTTGATTACTTGAGAAATTAAAAGTTGAACAATAGTTTTGAAAAGGATTGCCTCATTTCAGCTTCCTAAATCTATATTTAGACCCTTGTAATTCAGTACTCAGCACCTGTTTGGTCCTACTGCTTCATAAAAGCTTGTATAAAATCTGGAAGGTCATGCCAGTGACACAGTTTTGACTGGCCCCAAGCTGCTGATTATTTTGTAGGCTCTGTTTAATTCTCTCTTGTTTTCAAGACAGCCATGTGTGCTTGCAAATGATGTGTAATGTTTGTTATTTCTGGATGAATGCACCTAATTATCTCTAAAAATCATTTAATCAACAGATGTCTCCTCCTCCTTCCTTTATACTAATCATTCTCCACATTTGTAAACCTTTTTTTTCTGAGTCCTTGTGTTCCTTTTTTTCCTTATCTCTAAAGGATTTCTCCTCCAGGGCAAAGCTCTTTCTCAAAACCAAGTATGTGTAGCTGTTTAAAGCACACCATAAAAGCTTTGCAAATATTCCCCAGTGCATGTTTGAATACATCCACGAGATCTGCCCAGACAGCTTAAAATAAAAAAAAGAGGTGAAAAAAAAATAAGCACACAATTCTAGTAATTGCTGCAGTGTGTTATAATATCTAATGCTTCAAAATAGCCTACAAAATATTAGTACTATGTTATCAGTAAGAGACCAAAAATGTTGAAGATTCAGAAGGCATATGAAGAGGAAGTTACCCTTAAATTTTAACAACTCAATGAATAGCAGTTAAATTTTCTGGTAAATCTTAATTACTATATGGGTAAAAAAAAATTCATATTTCAAAGTGGGAGGAAAATCATAAAGTATTGTTTCTGCAAGATGAATGTTGGTATTGTGGAATCATCTTCAAATTTTTTATACAACCAACTTTTTAAGTGCTCATACTGCAATATTTAAATCTATTGTTATTGTAGTATCTGTGAAATGAAGTACTATTAATAAAAAATAGATGTTTTATGTTTATATATAGTGAAGGAAAGCATTGTCAGCTAAAAATATGTCCTCTTTTATGCTTCAGAGAAGCACAGGGCTCTGACAAAATTACTTCTTTTGTAAGAAATCCAGGAAAAAATATACCTAGGACTGCTTAAAAGGATATAATTCTCCAATTTAAGAGAATTATTTTCATGCTTTTGGCCAAATATAAAGCCAAAATGATGATCAAGTATGAAAGACAAAGCAATGACAGTTTTCAAAACTACGTTTCTTTTTAGAATCTGTTCATACACACAATGCCCCATAGGCTTGTTGACATAGAAAACAGTCTAGTAAAGAAACACAGAAATAATGTTACAGAAATAGCAGTCTTTGACAGAAAATCCTAACAAGTGCTTTTCAGCCCCATGACCAAGAAAATTGTTCTACACTCTTTTCCATTAGTATGTCATTTATCCATTTCTGTAAATTCATATAACAACCATATCCACTCATCTCAGTGAGAATTTCAGACAGCTTCTTACATAATTTATGGAGGCTTATTTTTTTCTGGATCCTGCATCACAGCATATGTTACAGAAGAGCATACTTTTCCATACTTATTAATTTTAGTATTAGTACTACTTATCACTGTGCCATTATTAACCATGGTGCCTAAAAACATTTGCCATGAATCAAGATTTTATTGGTTTTCACATGGTACCCATACTGAGACAATTGTTCTTTCCTTACAGAGCTGACATGATTACAGAGTATGGGGTCATAACTTTTGTTACATGGTATGTACATCATATGCTAAAATACATTTGAACTCCAGTATAAGTGGCTTTGTGGAGTTAGTCTCCCATCATAGTCAGTGAAAAAAAATAGGTACTCTTAAATTGCAGATCTAATTTAGAGATCTAAACCAAATAAAAGATATTACAACATATGCATGGCTGTTTCCCTTTGTTAAACATAAAAGGATAGCAGGGACATGAGCTCAGACAGAGACTTCTACAGTGTAGACGTTCTTAAGTACATGAAATAAATCCAAGTCATGGAAAGACCTAATGTGGACTAGGAAAAAATAGCATTATTTAGCATTACATAGCTTAAATATTTTAATATTTTACATCATGATTTTAGTAGAAAATATCTGTACCATAATCTAAAGAGTAAATTTCCAGACTACACTGTTTAAACTTTGTTACTACAGCCATTTTGGAGCAAAATCTCGGACCTGTTAAAACCAGATATTTTATTTGTTTAACTGATAGTACCTGAGTAAACTCCAAATTTGCTGATAGAAAAGGTCTTTTTTGGCTTATGGGTTTTGTACACATGGGTTCTGCTAAAATAGCTATTGTTTTATTACTATTATGGCAGTAGACAGGCTGTAGAACATTCAAGCCTCTCAGGGAAACAATTGCAGAAATCATTAAGGAAATCTAATTTGCATGGGCCACAAGTTCCCTAAACACAGTCCCCCTGTTAAGACTCCATTTGAAAGATAGTCTAGTGCAAGTTAGGTTTAAATACAAATGTTATGCCTCATGGAATAAAGGCTACTATCAGGGAATGGATCAACATATTTATTATGTATTGAAATATCAGTGTGATATGCTTATCTTCAAGACATAGAAAAAATAACTTTCAGTGATGAACTCTTTGTCTGGTAATACGCATGGTAACCAAAATGCTACCTGGGGCAAAGTTTAAATTATTCTGTAGTAATAGGACTATTGCACATTTACCTGACTATTGAGACATTGGACAAAAGATGTGATTATATGACGTTTTTAGCCTTTTTATGGATCCTAGGGAGCATCACACATAGGAAACTACTTACTGAATTGCTGACTATTAAAGACTGAGAACATTATAGTTAGATTTTTGTCATCATTTATCAGATTTTCACCATCCAAATATTATATGTACAGCAATATCCTCTAATCTTTTTCACAGTCAACAGAGACATAATGGCATCTTTACAGTGTACAGATCACCAGAATGGGAAGAAAGGTAGGTCATATATAATGGAGAAAGTAGTAATCTTCTCATAGTTAGTCTCTTAAGTACTGTATTTTGTAGTGATCTTACTGTTTCTCACAATATGGGAAAGGTTTGGGGCCCTCCTCAACAGATTTACCCTTAAACTGACTGCAAGCCTTGTTCCTAAGGTACTTGTATGTAAGGTTACTAACAATCTTGAAAAAAACATTTACCTGTCTCTTCTGTTGAGGTTGAGGCACCAGCTGGAAGAAACTGGGGAAAAAGCTAAGCAAGGAAGAGTCTAACTCTTTGAATAAAAACATTGTTATGGAAGAAAGATAGCCTGAGATCAGATCATTAGCCACAAACATGTATAAATATGACTGACTGGTCACTGTGTAAACTGGAGAGTCTTTTGATTTAAGAATATTGGAGGGGTTTTAGGTGTAACATTTGTATCACTAAACTTTTTCCTGAGAGAAAGGATGCACTGTGATTCAATTTAAGAGGGTTTTGGACCAGTATTTATTTATTTGGTCATATTGTCCTTAGGGAAAGAAATACTGGTGCCATAACCTGGTCAGTTTTATAGTATGTTGTTAGGAAAAGTTAAGAACAGGCACCTCCTCAAGCTGCCCCTGCCCAGGACCCTTCTGCCCAGCTACTGGAGCCCAACCTGATACCTGGGTACCGAGGGTCCCTGCCTAGGCTGAGGGACAAGACCAGAGAAGGGCCAAGAGGATTATCAGGGAACTGGAGCACCTCCTGTATGAAGATAGGCTGAGAAAGTTGGGGCTGTTCAGCCTGGAGAAGGCTGCATGGAGATCTTATAGCAGCCTTCCAGTATTTGAAGAGGACTTACAGTGGTGCCAGAGAGGGATTATTCATCAGCTACTGTAGTGATAGGACAAGAGGTAATGGGTTCAAACTGAAATGGGGAAGATTTAGGGTGGATACAAGGAAGAAATTCCTCACTGTGAGGGTGGCGAAACACCAGAACAGGCTGTCCTAGGACTTTGTGAATGCTCTCTCCCTGCCAGTGTTCAAGGTCAGGTTGGACTTAAATGAGCTTGAGGTCCTTTCCAACCCTAACATTCTATGATGCTATAACATGGCTGTCGCTTTTCCGTTTATACTTGTGAAGATGCTGCAGTTCCAAGACTGGGTGTGTATCCCAGAGACACACACAAGCACACACACAGAGAACACTGCCACAGACAGGACTGAGGTTACACATACAGCTATAGACCAGGTGCTGTCTTCAGCAGTGCCCACATTCAGTACTCACACCAGACTCAGCAAACAGACACGCTCCCTTCTCCTCTTGGGCTGGCAGAGGCAGAAGATCACTAGTATAGCTCACACAGCACACTCTCCAGGTTCACAAGCTTGCTCCCATTTGTGGATACCTTCAGCAGTGGTACAGCACCCCTACCTGCTTGACATCTCTGTCTAGATCCAGCCCTTCTTACTGGAATCAAGCAGGCAAGCATATTGATGGGCCCCTTTTTGCACCTGATCAGCCTCTTGTATACTTTTCCCTGTCTGTTCCTGCTTTAGAATCATAGAATAGTTAGGGTTGGGAAGAACCTGAAGATCATCTAGTTCCAAACCCCCTGCCATGGGCAGGGACACCTCACACTAAACCATGCCACCCAAGGCTTTGTCCAACCTGGACTTCAACACCACTAGGGATGGAGCATTCACAACTTCCCTGGGCAACCCATTCCAGTGCCTCACCACCCTAACAGTAAAGAATTTCTTCCTTACATCCAATCTAAACTTCCCCCGTGTAAGTTTGAACCCCTTACCCCTTGTCCTATCACTACAGTCCCTAATGAATAGTCCATCCCCAGCATCCCTGTAGCCCCCTTCAGATACTGGAAGGCTGCTATGAGGTCTCCAGTTACTGTGACTGGTCAGATATGTTTTTTTTTGTCTCCATTATGTTTACAGGAGGGCCACGAGGATGACCAGGGGACTGGATCACCTCCCATATGAAGACAGGCTGAGAAAGCTGGGGCTGTTTAGCCTGGAGAAGAGAAGGCTGCGTGGAGACCTCATAGCAGCCTTCCAGTATCTGAAGGGGGCCTACAGGGGTGCTTGGGATGGACTATTCATTAGGGACTGTAGTGACAGGACAAGGGGTAATGGGTTCAAACTTACACAGGGGAAGTTTAGTTTGGATATAAGGAAGAAATTCTTTACTGTTGGGTGGTGAGGCACTGGAATGGGTTGCCCAGGGAAGTTGTGAATGCTTCATCCCTAGTGGTGTTGAAGTCCAGGTTGGACAAAGCCTTGGGTGGCATGGTTTAGTGTGAGGTGTCCCTGGCCATGGCAGGGGGTTTGGAACTAGATGATCTTCAGGTTCTTCCCAACCCTAACTATTCTATGATTCTGTGAGTCTATGTATACTTTGTTTATGCCTTCCTCATTGTCCATAGCAAACTACTAGGTAATGATCAAACAATCTTAATGAAATAAACATTTTCACAATCACACATTCCTTTATCAATTAGTTTGACTGACCAGGTTTGGTTCTGCTATGGACCCTCTTATCACTTGTCAGTGAGGTTTGTGCTCTATATGTTCTTATTTATGGCTTCATTTTTTATTTGTTATTCTGGGTTGCATTGAAAAGGTTGTTGCCTAGACACCCTTAAAAGAGTAGATGCTCCTTCAATATACATTTACCAACATAAGTATTATTCAGAGGAATATAACAAGGGCTTGGTGTATGGATATTTACATGAGGCTGTTATAAAAATTCCATCTTAGCGATGGTCTGATTTATTTATTTTATTTACAAATGATTAATATTGAAAGGCATTAAGCAAGCAGCGCTGGGTGCACCAGGGAGTCTCTGCTCCACCAAGGTTGCACACCAGGGTCTTTGGGGTTCAGTTTCTTATACTTTTGTGGTCCTGGGTCTCAGCCAATCATTTCTTCTCCTTTATGTCGAAGTGGTTCCTTTCTATTGATTTTCTTTGGTTGCTCAGGTCTTGTCTCTGGTTGAAAAACTTCTTACAAAAGGTTATCAATCTTTCTCAGTAACACAAAAAAAATAACTCAAGAAGGTGTCTATCACAAACTTAACCACTATAGGTTCCATTCCTTGTATGGTTACTTATTCAATACATAGGTTTCATAAACCCCTGTAACAGGATGTATCTCTGGGTTACCCAATCCCTTCCTTAAAGCACTCAAGTAGTAAAACAAAGCCACTAAGCAACCTTATTATTTCAACAGTCAAAAATGTTTAAAGAGGGGACTAGTCTATTCCCTTGTTTCTTCTTCTTTCCCTTCATTACATTGACAGCAACATTTATTATAATCAAAATTGGTTTTATACATTCCACACATGGTACACTGGTCACAGGTACATTGGTGACAATGATTCCTAAATTCTTGACATGAATCATTCTCATATTCTTTACAAGGTTGTCTTTGGTTTATAAGAAGTGGATAGCCAGAACCTGAAGGGATGCTTACATGGTAAGTGGGGGGGTGGGGCTGGGAAAGGCCATAAAAATTTATAGGAAGGGTAGAGAGAAACTTATTACCAAGACCTGTAGTGACAGGATAAGGGGCAATGGTTTTGGAGTGAAAGAGTTTAGATAGGATATAAAGAAGGAATGTTTTACATTGAGGGTAGTTAGACACTGGAACAGGCTGCCCAGAGAAGCTGTGGATGCCCCATCCCTCGCAGTGTTCAAGGCCAGGTTGAACACAGCTTTGCGCGACCTTGACTGGCGGAAGGTGTCCCTTCCCAAGGCAGGGACGTTGGATTGGATTATCTCTAGAGAACCCTTCCAACCTAAATAATTCTATGAATCCATGTTTCTGTGAGTGTTTGTCCTGGGTTCAGCAGTAGGAGTCACTTTTCCCCTTCTTAGCAGCTGGTGCAGTACTGTGTTTTCGACTTTAATCTGAGAACAAAAGTTGTTGTTAAGTAGTGCTTACTCTGATCAAGGACTTTCTGAGTCTCATGCTCTGTCAGGGAGGAGAGGCACAAGAAGCTGGGAGGAAGAAGAAATAGGACACCTGACCCAAACTAGCCAAAGGGATATTCCATACCACAGCATACCATGCCCAGTATATAAACTGGGGGGAGTTACCGGGAAGAGTTAGATCATTGTTTGGATCAGGCTGGGCTTCAGTCGGTGGGTGGTGAATGGTTGTATTCTCTTACTTTGTTATTTCCCTTATCATTATTATTATTGGTGGCAGCAGTAGTGGTTTTGTATTATACCTTAGTTACTGGACTGTTCTTATCTCAACCCGTGGGAGTTACATTCTTCCGATTCTCCTCCCCATCCCTCCCGGAGTGGAGGATAAAGAAGCAGGGGAGTGAGCCAGCGGACACGTGGTTCTGAATTAACAGCTGGGCTTAAACCAGGACACCAATGTATTCCAAATGGAACATGTAAAGAACCAGCAGATACATGAAAAGGTTTCAGACCAAAAATTTTAAGGACTTTTTTTAAGATCATCAATTCAGTTAATATATGAAGAGATATGAACTGCACAAAATTAGTTCTGAAGGTAACAACACCTTATTTAAATTCTGTGAAACTTTTTGTCACTATATATACTGTTAGCAGTCGTGGGGTTCAAATGGTAGAAACCCTATGTTTTGGGTTAATTTTTTTTCCAAAATCCACAAATTTTCCCATGCAGTTATCATAGCACTGTTTGTATGGAATTGAAGTAATGTCTGAACACCAAGTTTAGCTTCCTTTGCTAGGGCTTTGCAACTTCGAACCTCCTAGCACTGTGGTCTGTTCACATTATCTAAGGACTGTAATTATTTAAATATCTTTTTTATCTTAGTTCCTGCTCACCTTGTATTTATTTAACAAAGGTAAAAATAATTACACTTGCTGAAAACTAATGGAGAATCCACCCCAGTTTTTTCCATTTACACCTACATGATGCAAGTAAGTACAACACACAGCGTGCAAGGCAATTGAATAGAATGGAAAATGCTGGCCCATCTTTCATAGAGTTAATAATAAAGTGCCTTCTTCTCTATTTTCTTGCCTTCCAAAGCTGCACATATAAAGAGAAATTTTATTCTGGGTTTTCTCTATTATTAATGTAAGGGAAAAAGAGAAATATAGTCTATGTCAGGCATAGAAAATATCAATGAAAATTGAGTAGGTCTAATTCTGATTCAAACTGTGCACTGCCTTGAAAGAGGTTTGGTCCTCAACCTGGCTCTTTTGTGTTCATTTTTGGAATGGAGAGCATTATGCCCAGTTGTGCAATAGAAACAATTTGTTCCAGGGTCCTCAGCCGGTAGTGTTCCAGAAACAAGAAGAATGACAAAACAATACTCCTAACGCGTTTATCAGAACAACGTGATACATGCCCAAGTGAAATAGTAGCAACAAAGCTCTGATGATATTTCTAAAGCACAACTTAATTAAGTTGCTCAAGCAGTAAATACAACATCAGACTCCCAGGCATGTCCTACTGTGTTGAGTTACATTAGAGTTACATAGCAGACACCGGAAACAAGGACATGCTTCTGGCATAATAAAGAAACCTTCAGGGGGAGAAAAAATCCAAGCAAATAAGAAAACAAAAGGAACCCATGACAGATAATGTGGTAAAAGATATTGGATCAAAAGCTGTTGTTATTTCTTTATATGGAAATTAAATTTCTAAGGAAATTTTCTGCAATAGAAATGAGTGGATTGAGTATTGTAAACCAAAAAAAATACAGTGGCAAAAAAAACAAAAATGTGAATGAAACTAAACTAAACCAAACTAAACTCAACTCAAGTCAACTAAACTAAACTAAAACTTTCATTTCCTATGATAATGAAAAATTTTGTAGTTATAAACAACTATTGGAATTAAAAAGGACTAAATAGCTTTACTTTCTTGGCTATTACCAAACTAGGTTATTTCTCTGTTTTGATAGACCTATTCAAAAGGAAAAGGTATTCCAGACACTGTATTTACTACCCTTTTAAACTTCTAAATCGTAAATCCAGTTATATGAGAGAGATGGGGAAAAGTTAATTTGTTTGATATTAGCACTTAATAACTTGTGTCAAATCATGGTACAAAATACCACTTAATGAAAATACTAATGAGAATTCTACTTTCTTGCTCTTTGAAGGACTAAGAATGGTTTACTGGAAGAAAAAGCCCACTGTATTTGCAAGTACATTTCTCAGCTTCCAGGCTTATCTGAGTAGAGAAACTGTAGCAGTTCTTTCTCCAACATTTTGAGCAGATACTGGTATGTCTCACTTTTCTGCTACAGTGATGCTACGGACTGACATGTTCTTCATCATGTTATTTAGGTAGAATATCCAGCTTAGGTATGCCTGTCTGTGCCTGCCTCTGCTTGATTTCATAGGTAAGGAGACTGTGGAAGAATATCTGCCACCAGTTTGGCCTTCTTCCAGCCTTTTTTGCCTGAAGGAAGTAAGAATCAGAAAAATTGGCTTTAGAAATCCGATCTTTTTATATGTGCTGCCTAATAGTTTCAAGCATTTGATTGCCTGGAAATGTATCACCTAACAATTTCATGATTTATGTCTTTCATCTTACATTGTAATGGAAGTGATCAATGAACATCATAAATTTGTCATGTATCAAGTAATATTTCAGTAAATCTACATTCCAGTTTACAATTGAATGTTCTTAATGGCAGAATTTTTTTTTTTTAATCTGGGTATAGTTTTAGCCGTAAGCATAGTTTGTGTTTTCTTGACCTATGCTTGAAATCACATCCTCCACTGATAGCATTAAATTGTAAATTCAAACCTTTTCAGAAAACAGGATTAAGCAGCACTGAGAATGGCCTGAAGAGGTACTGTATATAGAAGGCCATTAATATTCCACTTACCTCAGTCCCTCTGGAAATGCTGGCGATTTACTAATTGCCACTAGGGACTGAGAGTGGAACTGGATAGAAAAGGAAAGATCATAGAATCACAGAATGTTTTGGGTCAGAAGGGACCTTAAAAATCATTTCGTTCCGACCCCCCTGCATTGAGTAGGGGTAACTTCCACTAGACCAGGTTGCTGGAAGCTCCCTCCATTCTGACCGTAACACTGCCAGGGATGGTGCAGCCACAATTTACCTGGGCAACTTGTTCCAAAGTCTCATCACCCTCATGGTAAATAATTTCTTCCTAATATCTAATCTAAATCTATCCTCTTTCAGTTTAAAGCCATTCCCCCTTGTCCTACCACTTGTCCTTGTAAAAACTCCCTCTTCAGATCTCTTGTAGGCCCTCTGTAGGAACCGAAAGGCTGCTAAGGACTTCCTGGAGCCTTCTCTTCTCCAGGCTGAACAACTCCAGCTCCCTCAGCCTGTCTTCCTGGCCTTCCTCTGAACTTGCTCAAGCAGGTCCAAGTCCTTCTTATGTTGGGGGTCCCAGAACTGAACAAAGTACTCCAGGTGTGGACTCATGAGAGTGTAATAGAGGAGGAGAACCACTTCCATCGACCTGCTGATCATGCTTTTTTTTAATTTATCCCAGGACACGGTTGGTTTTCTGGGCAGCAAGAACACACTGCCACCTTATTTTGAGCTCATCACCAACCAACATTCCCAACGTTCTCCTCAGAGCTGCTCAGGTTGGAGTTTTATTTTTTTTTATATAAAACCTATATTTTCATAATTGAATTGCCATGTACAGTGTTTCCAGAAGTAATGAGTATACTGTATTGATAAAGCACCAAATGGAATCTTGTATTTTAAAATAATTTTTTTTTGTAGCATTGCTTTAACAAGTAGATCCATGTGCCCTATAACTAGCAAAGACAATTATCCTATGTATCTGGAGCACTGACCAAAGCATTTCCTTAGAATGAAATATTTATAACATTACATTCAAAGGCATTTAGGTACAGACCTCTTTGAAGATGGACATACACACAGACAGCTGAATATATAGTATCTGTACAGAAGTTACACAAGCTGAATTATGATTTAGTAAGTTTCAGCATCCTAAAAATCCATCTGAAGAAAAAAATATCAGATTCTCTGATACAACAGTCTTTATCAAGTGCTAAGAAAATGGTTACATATTTTCAGGTAGTACAATTTGGATATTGAGCAGTTAATCTTCTAAACTTCCTTAAGAAATTGTATTTAAATCTTGAAAGTTCACCTTGAAATTAAATTGTCTATTCAGAGATATAAGTGGTTTGTATTACTCTGGGGGTTTGCATGTGGATTACATCTTACCATACAGGCATATCATGGAAAGGCAGTATTTTGGAAATAGTATCATCTTAAATCTCCCAGTCCTTGTAATATATTTAACAACACTGATATACGAAAGCATAACAAATAACATTTCTAAGCACAACACAATCTTTTATAACCATATTGTTTTACATACTGCTTTTGTGTCTGTTTGCATTAATTTTTAGCACATTTACCAGTCTTATGTTTTCTATGACTAATTTAATCTCACAACATTGAATTCTTAGGCCACTACTTTTCTGATAAACTGCAGTGACTTTTCATCTATTTATATAGTAACTCGAGATAAAAACGTAATGCTACACTTACACGTCTTTATAGCTCCTATCTTCTGTGGAAAGTCTGGAACAGCTTCATGGAGATCTCTGCAGGAGGATTTCAGTTTTTGCTTTGAGGAATTTCAAAATTGTTTTCCTTCAAATAAGAAATTTCTGTATTTCTGTGATACTTTCACCACGAGAGCAATGTGCCACAGTCACACATGACAGAGAACACTATAATATGCTTATGCATGAGATATTATATTGCTACTATTGAGGTTAATCCTTTGGTATTTTCAGATAGCATATAAAATATTTGACTGAAGAACTCATTCACGTTTCTTTTTACCTAGTGCTTCCAAATAAACCTTCAAGGTCTTCATTAGTCTGAAATAGACCTAAAAGCACCTTTCAGATATAGAAAGTATAAAATGTTGGGTTTCATTTGGGCTAGGTTTTTTTTTTCCGTAATTCATTTTATAACTACTTTTCTCCAAATATTTAGAACTACGAAATCGGTAAATTAATACCTGATTAGACAAATTCTCAAGATCAAGCTTTCATGTGCTACACATCAAAATGAACCTAGTTTTTTAAGCAAGCTTTTGAAACATATAATTAATTACATCACTGGCAGTTTCAAGTATATTTGTAAATGAAATTGCATCCCAGTAAATAATATATTTCTGTTTCCAGTAAGAGGCAGTACTGTTTGTACTGACTTGATACTCAAAACTCTTCTGACCCAGTCTTGGCTGAACTAGTTTTATCTTCTTGTGACAATTCCTTAGTGCTAAGAGAATCTCTGGTTCACTTTTTGACAGTACAGACATGGTCTACTAGACAGGCTACAAGGAGTTGAGAGAAATGTCTGATATGCAGGGGAGGTAGTATCTGAACCTCATGGTAGGCTATGGACAGTGAGGGAAGCAAGGAAAGATTGTGGTCTGCTTAGAATTAAAATGGGGACATTCTGGCTTTTTAGGTAAGGAGGATTGTTGCTCTAAAAGATGAGATGATTTGGCAGAAAATAAACTCCTTTGCGTTCCAGCTGGTCCTGAGATGTTAGAGGAGATGGGTGCAACTGGACTTAGATTCTGAGTGATGGCCGGTTTACCACTATCAGTCTTGTCACCTTTGATATAGTGAACAATCACTATTCTGGATTCACTAATAGTGCACTGTGCCGCGGCCAGGTGGAGGGGAGAAAACACCGATACGATGTAGGTTCACAGAATGCTCCGTTTATTGATTACAAGGCTGCTCTTAATATACTGTCTTACACGCGATCACGCATTACTTGATTGGCTGCTTCACTTTGCCCATGAGGGGTACACGCTCCACTTTACCTCTCCTGATTGGTTTCACACCTTCGCTTCAGCTTAGCGTTACATCATGCTTCTGGCATCTTGTTATTGCATTCTTGTTTTGCTGATCTTGACGCTTCTTCTTTTAGCCTGGGGTCAGAGGTTCACTTTCTCACAGCTTGCTGTAAGCCTGTTAAAGCACCCATGTTCGACCCCCAACAGCACTGCACTTCAGCCTAATCATGCTCATGAGCTAACACAGCCACACTGAAGGATTTGGTCACATTCAATGCGTAAACTATTACAATTAGCTACTTAAACAGTGCAGTTTATTGATGCAATAGATACAGGTTCTTATGGACTGCCAATGATAAATACACTGTCTGCTAAAGCACATGCAATGATAGGTTATACAAATGTGCAATAAAGCTATGAATAACACAGCCTGTCTTTAAAATATAAAAGTAATAGCGAAAAGTAACTCTACATAGAGATTCCTAATTTTCCCAAGGAATCACTTGATACAGTGTAAGTCGTACCCAAACACATCCCTATGGGGGGTAAGAAAGGTCTAGCCCATTTATCAGTCCCAGGAGTCAAGGGTAATCTGCTGATGGAATCTTCCTCAACTCATCCACAATGACATCTGCCCTAATATTCCCCCTTCCTTGGGCCATTTTATACTGTTTTTCACTTTCAAGGTGGAGCTTGAGTGACTCTGGTCATATATACCTTCCTTATTATTGGCATAAAATTCTCTTGCTTTGCTTTTAAAAGTATATACCACAAAGAATTCAAAAAGCGTACTCAAAGAGGAGTGATTTCACCTTGGGGGTGGGTAGTGTTAGAGACAGAGGTGTGTTTTTGTGTTTATAATGTATTAAAATGCATTATAACAAAGCAAAGTTCATATAAAGTACTGCACTTTGTCAAAAGATGACAGACTGTTGGCTCAGGGTAGCAATTATACAGCTTATCAGTTTCTAGTACCACCCAGTTCCCGTCTCTGCTGGTGTTAGGACAGAGTGTGGCCACAGAATCTCCACTCTGCTCCATCCTCCATCAGTGTTGCCACGGGAACCACTGTGGAGTACACATACCTGGCATACCAGGTGTAGATGCATCTTCCACTGAAAGTCCATTTTTCCTTTATGTATGAACAGTGCTACATTTTAAATATAAGTTTAATTTCTAATTATTCCACAAGGATGGTAAGGGAGAAGTGGCTCAAATGGTAACAGGATGAAACCAGGTTGAAGTAAGGACTAGCAATATACAAGTGGATATTCTTTCCATAAGAGGAAAAACAGTTCAGTCAAGGCATAAAATAAGATCCCAGGTTTGCTAGTCCTATAAATTCTCTTATAACAAGCAATATTAAACCAGTAAGATGATAAACTTCGTATAAAAAGTTTGCTTTTTCTGAGGATTTTGGTTTTTGGTAACTGCACAGAATTATGAAATGTGATACTGAAGTTGCATATGAAGGATTTGTTAATGCATAAATTCAGTGACAGTAATATGGAACTTGATTAATTCAGGATTGGATTGGAAATAGGTGTATATAACCAAGATGTAGAACATGCTTTCCTGAAAATTTCTCAGCTTTCTGGAAATCTGACTACTCAAACAACTCCAAAGCAACAAGCTCTAGGATACATGCAGCATCTGTTGACCAATAATTGAACACTTTCTTAGAATACATAAATAAAGATGGAGCTGACAAAGGGTGAAAGAGAAGCTGAGACTTGTATGTTCGTCAGTAAAAGCCTACGTTAGAATTTAAAATGTCTACATTTACAGACAAATAACTTAATCAAGCCAGATGAAACCTTTAATTTTTGATATAATATGTTCAGTGCTCCTTTAAAGATTTTAAGACATAGTGCTGCATACACAGCAAAGTTGATATAATGGACTAACCACATAGACAGGAGCAATAGAGATGCATTTAAATTTCTCAGGATAACAACAGTAATGACACCTTCACAGGTTACTGTATGGGGTAACTACGGGGTAGACACTAAGAGAAAACAGGTGGAATGAAAAAAGTATTGCATAACATCACAGTTTGAAAATTAACCCTCCAGTTTAAGCTAGTTATCCAGATTCCTACTATATTCTGGGGTGCAAATTATACTTTTAAATATAATCTTTTGGTAATAGATTTATCCTAGTAGCTTAATACTTCCTGATATAAAGCAAACAGACAAGCAAGCAAATCCCAAAACAAGAAACACAAAACCACAAAAAAAAACCCGTCACCCAACAACACCCCCCCCCAAAAAAAAAAAAAAGAAAAAATCACCAAAGAAACGTACAAAAAACCTACAAAACAAACCAGAAAACCAGATGAATCTCTCTCTGGAGGTACATATTTCTGTTCACCAAATGCAGGGAGAGTCTGGATAACATCTTTTGACTATAGGACTAACACTGAAGATAAGCTTTTTTACATTCATTCTACTTGTATTTTTACACTGAAAAGATTATATAATTTTGAATAACCACATAGAATTGTTCTAAACAGAAGAGCAGGATTAATACTGGCAGAGGAGTGATTGATTCCCCCATATTAACAGATATACAAAAGGTTGATTGCACCAGTGATACTGCCAGTCAAGTTTCATCTGTTAAAGGTTCATTCAGTAGATCAGATCTTTCATTGAGGCTGATGTGGAGAAGGACACATCAGTTGGCACGGGTTTTTTGGTGTGGTACATATAGGTACTTCAATATTTACTAAACACAGGAAATTTATAGTGGTATGTCTTTGCCTAGCTTGGAGAGAATGACAGACTCATGAGAGTTATCTGCTGCCAAGTTATTCCAGATTCAATCACAATGTAAACCTAAAGAAGATAAAAGAGATGTTGTACTGGATCTGGCTGGGAAAGAGTTCATTTTCTTCATCACAGCGCATATGGTACTGTATTTCTGAATTTTGACTAGAAAGGTGTTGATAACACATCAGTGTTTTGGCTGTTGCTGAACAATGCTTGCACAGTATCAAGTTTTTTTTTTTTTTTTTTATTTTTCCACAATGCTCCACACTACCAGTGGGGTGTAGTGAATAAATTACTTCTGCTTGCATATGCAGCTTTTGCTGCACCTATTAAACTGTCATAGTCTCAATCCATAATGCTTCATGCCTTCTGCTTTCTCCCCATCCTACAGGAAAAGGGAATGAGCAAGCAGCTGTGTGGGTGCTTAGCTCCCAGCTGGGATGCAACCCTGACCAGATGAACATATAGATAAGGAGACAATATAACAGATCTAATATTTTTTCAGTGTGAGGCTTCCTCACTTCCATGATTATTTTCGTAAGCATATGCTTGTTTTATTCTTGATGGTATTGCAGTCAAGCTTGCTCTCCATATGTTTGGCAAATGAAAACCTGTCTTTAGTTCAAACTGAGTTAAGCATTGACTGGACCAGGAGAAGATAGCAATGTAAAAATAGCATGAGAGACAAGAGGTAGCTCAAAAGTACGTGCAGTTTAAGGTAGCAAACAAGCACAAGCATTTTTTAATGTAAATTCTTCTATCCCAAACAATGTAGAACAGTACCTGCTGTCAATAAACCCTAAGGAAGAAGCAAGAGACGTTACTTGAAAAATCTTTCTAAAAAACTAGGAGGAACATATGACACTACTTTTTTTCTTACAACAAAAAGATTCTTAGAGCAGAGATTTTTAGTGAACGAAGAAATGAAGTTTTAGCAGTTACAAATTCCTAAGTGGTTTTCCTTTTTAATACACTCTTTAGGCATACTAGTTTGTGCCAATTACTTTCATGAGTACATTATACCAAATAAGTCAAGTTGCAGTCTAGTATTTGGCCACTATTTTACCATGATCTGTCATAAAATACAACTTCTTACACATTTTTCCTCCTTTTCCTTTGAGAAATACTAATATTTATATTAAGGTTATTTTAATAAATAAATTTTTAAATAATAAATAATTAAATAATAAATAAATTTTTAAATAAAATTAAGTAGTAAAACAACTGTGAAAAAATGAAAATGCAAAATGTGCATGTGTGTGATCACCAAACCAAGACAAGTCTTGTGTAGATACTTGTGTTCTTTCATTCTACTCAGAATTTGCAGCTCCATCTGGTTAGGTTAGTTTTCAGTTGTTAAATGACCAAGGAAGTTCTCACAGGGAAAAGTAACTTTTTTGCAGTCTTTGCACCTTTGAAATTTCACTTACAGATATACTTCTAACAAACTTCCTTCCTGTAGATTTACCAATACCCCATTACTTTCACCCACACATCCTCTCCTTGTAACAAAAGACATAGAAGGTACCCACAGATTTTTTTACCATCTACTGCATACTCTGTGGACATTTTTCCCATTATCTGGAAAACCACATCTCTGGTGTAATGGAGGAACACCAGCTCTGTGGCTGGGACAGCAATTTTTAGGAGCCTTAGATTTCTTCCTTGCATCAGACTTTTTCCCTTTGATTTAGAAGGTAAATACAGGATTCTGAAAGCATAAATTCTAATCTGACTCACCTCTACCTGTTACTCATTATTAAGCTTAAACTTTAAAAGGTGCTATGATCTGAGAACACAATCTTTATCTATTATTTCAGCTCCATTCAGCTAAATACAAGAATCTTATAAAATGCAGCAGACTGAACAATTTGGTGTTCTTTAAGTATTTATTAGGAGTAAGAGCTCAATTTTTATTCGAGTCATTTTATTAATGAAAAATATTACTGATGATCTAAAGAACTAGCAAAACATAGTTAAAAGACTTTTCAGATATCCAGTCTTCAGAGAGTTATATGTCATATAAAGTACATGGAGGACATTCTCCACAATTTGTTTCCTGAATTCTTTTTCCGTATCTCAGTGTCTGTTTCAGAGTGTCATGGAAATCATCATTTTACAGTTTTAAATAGCTTACCTATCTTCCAGTTATAATTTAAAAAAGAATCCCTGTTGTCCAGGAAAGCCAGAAGTCATTTCGAACTAGTGTGTCAATTATCAGAGTGCTGACAGCAGCATGAAAAATAGTATAGCAAAAACACTTTCACCTGTTCCCTCTTGAGATGATCAGCAAGAACTCATTAGTGGAACTTTCCACATTATTCTGTAAATGTATTGCTCCAATAGACTATACTGAGGTTTTAAGAGGACTTTTATCTGAAAAGAAAAGAGAAAGATGCTCGAGAGGTTAGTAATGTAAGTTCTTGTTTTATTCAGTGTAACCATGCTATAATGCAAGGTTTATGGGACCTACAGAGTTACAAACTGTGTGTTCTTTAATATAAGGAGAGTATGCTATTATAGTTTTGCTGAAGGGATTGAAATATATTTCATGAGTATGGACGAAATACCATAGCCAGATGGCACATACTTCACTACAGTCAGTGGCATTACTAAACAGTTATTTAAAATCTTTGGAAATTTTAAACAAATATGGTTGCAAAACATAACTGAGATGAGTCAGCCATGTCAAAAGATGGGTCAATAAGATGATGTAGAAGCTGTTTTTGTTTAATTGACAGCTTGGATTCAAGGTCAGATCAAGGATAGAGTGTAAATGTTCCAAGGTTTTAGGAATTGTCACACAGCTTAGCCACAGTGTCCAGAAACTTCAAAAGAATATATCTTGTCTTGAAGCTATCAATATCCTGGATTAAAATTTTATTATTATGGATATTGGCACTCTGATTTTTACCTTTGTGGAAACAGAAGCTGAAGAGATACTCCAGTCAGCTTTGGACCTAATCCCAAACCATAAATTGAAGAAGTTTCAACTAAAGAAATCAAATAGGAATTTTATTTTGCATGTTTCAAGTCAAGTTCTTGAAATTTTTATTTCATTTAACTCCTTTAGAATTAAGCTATCTGGTCCAACAATGGAGTAGAACTAACACTTTTATATCTGACTTACAGACTCTTAGCTCTTTTAAAACACTTTACTTAAAAAACACAACTCTAAAATAGAAAAACATTTTGTGATACAAATTTAAGGAAAGTCTTGTGCTTGTCCTTAAAACTTTGTTATGACTTCTCAAACGTGGCAGAATTTACGTAGTACGTCCATATATGACAAGGACTGAACAAACTACTTGAAATAAGCATTTAAAGATCTGTATGTGTTTAAACTACAGCTACATTAGCTTGATCAAATGAAATATTGATGTAACTAGTCAGTGCACAGTGCAATAAAACCATCTGTGCCACTGAAACTGCAAAACCATGTTTTTAAGTGGTAAGTTTATTAGTAGTGCGTGTAGAAACACAGTTGTTTTCTGTTAAGCTAAGTTTGGTTACCACAGTGCTGTGAAATTTCTTCCAGGATTATTAGTGGTTCATTGATTTATTACATTAAGAGAAATAAAGATTCAAAGATTTTCAATTACTGAGATTGACACTTCAAGAAGCCACTCAAAAATCTTTGCAAGTACAGCCTCTAAGAACTTCCATATTTAGGTATGACACACTACACTATTTAGGTATATTTAAAGAGAAGACTTTGACCTCTTCAGGAATCTGCTCAGAAAGGTTCCATGGGGTATAGCCCTAAAGGGGAGAGGGGCCCAAGACTGTTGGCTGATATTCAAGGATCACCTACTACAAGCTCAGGAGTGTTGCATCCCAACTAGAAGGAAGTGCAGCAGGAGGGCCAGGAGACCTCCTTGTACGGATAAGGAGCTGCTGAGGAAAATTCAAAGGAAAAATTAGGCTTATAAAAGGTGGAAGCAAGGACAGGCAGCCTGGGAAGAATACAGGGGTGTTGTCTGGGAAGATAGGGACCAGGTTGGGAAAGCTAAGGCTTACTTAGAACTGAACTTGGCGAAGGATGTGAAAGGTAACAGGAAGGGATTCTATAAGTATGTAACGAATAAAAGACAGACTGGGGCAATGTAGGCCCCCTCTGGAAGCTGTCAGGAGAACTGCCTACCCTGGATTTGGAGAAGGCTGAGGTTCTGAATGACTTCTTTGTCTCAGTCTTCACTGGCAAAGCCTCTGACCACACCACTCAAGTCTTAGAAGGCAGACTCAGGGACTGTGAAAATGAAGACCTTGGGCCCACTGTACATGAGGATCTGGTTCGAGACCATCTTAAGAACCTGAACGTACACAAGTCCATGGGACCTGATGAAATCCACCTGTGGGTCCTGAAGGAACTGACAAATGAAGTTGCTAAGCCACTGTCCATCATATTTGAAAAATCATGGCAGTCAGGTGAAGTTCCCGACAATGGGGAAAAGGGAAATATAACCCCCATTTTCAAGAAGGGGAAAATGGATGAGCCAGGGAATTACAGACCAGTCAGTCTTACCTTGTGCCTACCAAAATCTTGGAGCAGATCTTCCCAGACAGCATGCTAAGGCACATGAAAAACAGCAAGGTGCTTGGTGACAGCCAGCATGGCTTCACTAAGGGGAAATCCTGCCTGACCAGTTTGGTGGCCTTCTATGACGGGCTACAGAACTGATGGACAGGGTTGATGTCATCTACCTGGACTTGTGCAAAGCGTTCAACACTGTTCCACATGACATCCTGGTCTCTAAATTTGAGAGACATCAGTTTGATAGGTGGACCACTCAGTGGATAAAGAGCTGTCGGGATGGCTGCATGCAAAGAGTTGTGTTCAATGGCTCAATATCCGGCTGGAGACCAGTAACGAGTGGTGTCCCTCAGGGATCCTACTAGGACCGGTCTTGTTTAGCATCTTTGTTTGTGACTTGGAGAGTGGGATTGAGTGCACCCTCAGCAAGTTTGCTGATGACACTAAGCTGTGTGGTTTGGTTGATACTCTGGAGGGAAGGAATGTCATTCAGTGGGAATTTGACATGCCTGTAAGGTGGGCAGATGCCAGCTTTGTGAAGTTTAACCATGAAAAGTGCAAGGTCCTACACCTGGGTCGGAGCAATCCCTGGCACAGCTACAGGTTGGGGAGAGAAGAGATTCAGAGCAGCCCTGAGGAGAAGTAGTTGGGGCTGTTGGTCCACGAGAAACTTAATGTGAGCCAGCAGTGTGCGCTTACAGCCCAGAAGGACAACCGTATTCTGGGCTGCATCAAAAGGAACGTGACCAGCAGGTCAAAGGAGGTGATCCTGCCCCTCTACTCTGCACTTGTGAGACCTCATTTGGGGTATTGTGTGCAATTCTGGTGTTGTCAACATAAAAAGGACATGGAACTATTGGAACAAGTGCAGAGGAGGGCCACAAGGATGATCAGGAGACTGGAGCACCTCCCATATGAAGACAGGCTGAGAAAATTGGGGCTATTCAGCCTGGAGAAGAGAAGGCTGCATGGAGACCTCAAAGCAGCCTTTCAATATCTGAAGGGGGGCTATAGGGTTGCTGATGAGCGACTATTCATTAGGGACTGTAGTGATAGGACAAGGAGTAATGGGTTCAAACTTACACAAGGGAAGTTTTGGTTGGATATAAGGAAGAAATTCTTTACTGCAAGGGTGGTGAGGCACTGGAATGGGTTGCCCAGGGAAGTTGTGAATGCTCATCCCTGGCTGTGTTGAAGTCCAGGTTGGACAGAGCCTTGGGTGGCATGGTTTAGTGTGAGGTGTCTGTGCCCATGGCAGGGGGGTTGGAACTTGATGATCTTCAGGTCCTTTCCAACCCTAAGTGTTATGATTCTACAATTCTATGATCTGTAACCGCATTCTCCATCACAAACTTCTGAAAACTGCACTTTAGACATACTCAACTTATGTGTAACTGCATGAAATTTTATATTGTTCAGACGGTTAAACTAGATATTCTAATGTTCCTTTCTGGCATGATAATCAACTAATAGGTAAACCTTCTCTGAGGCTTGTATTATTCTCCCCATTACAAATCTACAGTCTGGAAAGGCTCTGTAAAAACATTGATATGAGTAAATAACATATATCTTCCTATTTAAAAAAAAAAAAAAACCTTTAGAACAGTATTTTTTGTTCCTTGGGAATTAAGAATATTTGTATGCTTCTTTCTAAACAATTCTAGGCTTTTTATACATTTTGAAGAAAATTACTCCTTTTTTTTCTCTCAAGAGCATTTTATATCAATTCTCCAAATTTGGTTGGCAGTTTTAGCTAGTGCATGAGAGTCTAAGCTCTTTAATGATGCTGGAATTTGTGGTGTGATCTTTGAAAGGCGAAAATTAACAGTAGAATGTGATGATTTTTACACAGTAATTATTCTGTGTGGTTTGACAGACAGATTTAGGTGAACAGACTGGGATTCAACTTGGGTAATAATAGCAGATAGTTATATAATTAAGATGTTAGCTACTCAGATCCCATAATCCAGTTAGAAAATGTCACTAATATGTGGGAATTATACATGGGAGCTAAAAAGATCAAATGTGTGAGTTACAAACTTCTGTGATTCTGATGCAGTTGGTGGGTGTTTCAGATTTGTGCTAATTGTGATTTTTGTTATTTATGTTTCCTTATATCCAACTTGTCAACCATATGAGAACAACAGAACAATCTGACTGTAAAAATACAGTATGTAGATAAGTGTGCTATGTACCTACTTAAATGTAATGGCCATTGATTTCCTGTATGAGAATCTCTGGGTTTTTTTTTATAATACATGTAAGGTGCATTGTCAATTCTGTAGTTATTTACAGCCCTGTGCCAAAACTACAGACCATCCTGAATAGATTGCTGGCTCAACACCTTGTCAAAACAGTACTTAGAGCAGGGAAATTTAGTTGACTGGGACCTTACTTGTACAACCCTATGAGTCCAAGACAAGGAGAAAGTCATTCTTAATAATAACTGTTCTCTGTTGACATATTCAGCAAAACCAATAAACCAAGGCCTCAGTGCCTACAGAATGCTGTCAGGGTTACATTTCCCTCCCCCCATATTTTTCCCCTTTTTCTTTAGTCATAAAAGAGATTGAGCTGCAAAGACAAATTTAGCATCTTTCTGAAACATGGTATCCCATTAAATAAATAACTAAATAAATAAGTAAATATATGTGAAGGGAAGGAGCTTTTCTCTAAACGGTAGACATGGATTTAACAGATGGACCACTTGGTGGATAAGGAATCATCTGGATGGTCGCAAGGTCCCACTCCTGGGTCAGGACAATCTCAAGAAAAATACACACTGAACAGAGCCTGGATAGGTAGCAGCCCTGATGAGAATAATTTGGGGGTGTTGGTTAATGGGAAGCTCATCATTAGCTGGCAATGTAAACCTGCAGCCCACAAAGTCAACCGTATCCTGGGCTGCATCAAAAGAAGTGTGACCAGCAGGTCCAGGGAAGTGATTCTTCCCCTCCCCTCCACTCTCGTGAGACATCATCTGGAGTACTTTGTTCAGCTCTGGTGCTCCCAGCATAAGAGGGATGTGGACCTATTGGAGTGAGTCCAGAGGAAGGCCATGAAGATGATCAGACAGCTCCAGCACCTCTCCTAAGAGGACACACTGAGAGAACCTGAAGAAGATTCCATTGAGACCCTAGAGCTGCCTTCCAGTCCCTAAAGGGGGCTACAAGAAATCTGGAAAGGGACATTTTAAAAGGCCATGAAGGGACTGGACAAGAGGGAGTGTCTTTAAACTGAAATACCATAGATTTAGATTAGATATAAGGAAGAAGTTGTTTACTGGGATGGTGGTGAGGCACTGGAACAGGTTCCCTACATCTCTGGAAGTATTCAAGCTCATGTTGGATGAGGCTTTGAGCAACCCGGTCTAGTGTAAGGTGTCCCTGCCCATATAGTTGAACTGGATTATCTTTAAGGTCACTTCCAAGGTAAAACATTCTATGATTCTATGATTGGAGCAATATTAATGGAAGAAATAGCTGCTGGACTGAGTCCACATGGGGAAAAATCTCAAATTATTGCATGATATAGTAAGCCAATAATCCTGTTTATAAACATATTTGTCTACAATTTAGACAGCTGACACAGTAAAATGAAATGCATTTGAGTTTCTTAATACAATCTGTATATCACACTACAAGCCAACGGACTTCTAAAAGTAAGTTAGAAACCTATTTTTTTTGCTTTTTTTTTCTCTTAGGAAACTAGTTTATTGCAGTCTGGAAGTAAGTATGCTTTATTTTCAAGATATTTCTTATTACATTTTTCTCTTGACATAATGGAGAAATGAAAACTGACGTAAGAATGCTGTGGATGGTTGCAAAACCAGTGCTTACTTCTCTGTGGGGAAACAAAAAGGGCCCTTGGCCACTTTTAACAATCCTTTTATTCTCCAAATTGGTTATTATGATAACTACTTAAATCAGTGATGCCACCTGTCTCATAATTCTGAACTTTTTATTGCTTGTAATATAAAAATAGGTTACTAAAGTAGCATTTAAAAAATCTAATGCATTAAAAAAATATATTTGTGATTATGTCTTTGGCTATTTGCATTTATAAAGCTTTGGTCTTTGACTCCTTCCAAATAATTGAAAACTATTTCTGAAGCATATTTTCTTTGTATTTTGCTGCAACCATACAAGTACATGGGAAAAGAACTAGGAACAAGGCAAACCTCTGTACAGGTTTGATTTCAAAGAAATAGTGTAGATTTCAAGTCACACTAAGTGTTGATCACTGCAGACCTCCATGGTGAGAATGTGGAAATACAGTTTTGCCCTCTATAGTCATCAGGCTAGATTTTCCTTCTGTGATCAGAATGTCCAATCACACTAGCAGAAGAGGTTGGTGCAGGATAACTAAGTCACAATGCCTAACTCAGCTCAGCTTCTCTCGAGACTATGACAATGTGTGAGGATGCTTCAGTCACTATCTTTGGACAGTGATTCTTATTGAACTGTCCAGAACGGAAGGTTACCTGGAAGATAGAAGCCTCCATTCCTTAATCCTAGTGATCATTTCTAGTGAGGATGCCTAAATTAGGGGCCACACTTGCCTATTCCAACAGCCTATGAATTCCTAAGCATCAAGACAACTCCAATCTGGGGATTTGTAAGACTAAAGAAATAAACTTATTACAATGCAATAAGAATTATAAGAAAAGTAGATCGCATGTGGGAGATAGTAAAAGATATGGCAGAAAGCTTGGTGTTACCAGAGTATTTTTTGCAGAGCAGATACGTATAAGTACCACAACAGGTTTTATGATATGTAACTTCATTTCTGGCTACAGAATACCAATTCCCTTTCCTAAGTCTCTCACTATTTTGCATGTCAGCTGTATTCTTAGAACTGAAACTCAGTCTTAGCAATTTATGGCATATTTCCAGCAACATCCTGTACATTCACTCACAGTACCTGACTTGGCCTTCTGTGCCACTAAAGTAAATATTTCAAATACATAAAAGTGAATGCATTTTAAGATTAATACTGCAGATTTGGATGACTTTGGTGAATTAAATGTAATAGACATTGACATCATCCATATTAACAGTTCCTCTGGAGCAGGGTTTTTGTAAAACGTCAAGGTGGATTAAGAATAATGTGGTTTGTACATAGAGCCTACTGAAATCAATGCTACCTTGCCAGAATAGTACACACATAATAAAATTAATTATGAAAAAGTTATGTAAATTCACAACAGCTATATTTTAATATTAAAATTAAACTGCACAGATATTAATCAGAATATGCAATACATTCTAAGGTTAAGCCACAAAGCTTCTTAGATGCTTTTCACTCTTCAGTTGATATTGACATTCTTAGTGCCACCACTGAGACGCTGTATAGACTGGTCAGTATCTACAACCTTCATTACCAAGTTGCTATCTACCATAACCCATATTTGTTACTGCCAGATGTCAGGTGTGCTGTCTGGCTTTAATCAAACCATGGCCATCAGACACTGCACTAATTCACTGTTCACATCACACCAGATCCCAATCCACATATCCTATATTGAGAAACAACCTTATACTATTTGGATACTCCCTTTAAAATAGCGTTGATATTCTTGGTGATGCATGCATAGTTCAGATTGATTCCAATTATAAGTTAACACATCCAAAACTTCTGAATGCTGGATAATTACGCTGTTTAAAGTTGAAAGTCATCCTTAGAAATCATCCTTCTTATTCTCAAGACACGTTGAATGAAATAAAATATTTATGACAAAATCTTAAGCATGTGATGTTCAGCCAGGCAGCAGATATGATAGAAATAAATTTTAAGATACACGTAGTCTTCTCCAAATAAGATGCAATTCTAAAGCTTTCTCTTCCCTTCTTTGTACGCAACTGATGGAGTGTGGATGCTTACCCAAATACATTACAGAAACTCCCTTGGGTTGCAATTACAGACATTTGGTAAATTAGACTTCTGTACTGCAACCCTTTATTGAGGTTCTATTTATATCTTCCTCTTTAGAAAAAAAAAAAAAAAATCTTTTACTTATTTAATATCTTTGATATCACCTCAGGTTGTGTACTGTCCTTACCACTTTAGAAATCCTAAGAGGTCTTTGGTAGACTGTCATATCATGAATGACTTAGTTATTAGGAAATCATTATCCATTGAAAGTTAAACACTTTTCTGTCTGGAGAAGCAAAAACATACCCTCATTGCAAAGCCTTTCAGTATACAGAATTCTGTGGGAATATGTGAATTGACAATCATACTTAAATTAAATGTGGAAATTGAATTAATGCATGCTACTGATGCTAACTCCTGACCAAGCCCAGAGAAAAGGGTTTTGTCTACACTTCAAAACGAAAGTGAGTCAGGGAGCAATCAGCCTCTCAGTGTTCATGTAGAAATTACTGACTTTAATCAACAATGCTTAGAGCACTAAGACAAACTGGATGCATTAGAGCTTATTCGATTCAGTCTGGGTCTCCTTTGGATCCTAGCTGAAGCTCACACATCCATAAGATACTATTATGCACATAGCATTTTATGTAAAATATTCATAATACCACAGTTCAATAAAGTGGTATTTTTATGATATGAAACTGAATTTATATGCTTCATGCAAAGCCTCCTGAGATAATTTTGGAAGAGTGTGTCCTACTAAGGGAGCCAAACCCTATTCCAATCCTTGAAAATGATCCCTTGCAGTTGATATCCCCTGATCAGAACTTTGGCTGTGTTTCTGGGTGCTCTTGCTGACAGGAGCAAAATTGTGCTCAGCAATTAACCCAGCTAACATTGGCTGAGTACTGTGCATTATCAGTGCTTGAAATTGCACCTAACCTTCTATAAAATACAGGTGTAGCAAATAACAGCAGATAATTTTTTTTTGAGTTTGCAGAAACCAGCTTTGAGGGGTATCAAATAGTGATGATTTAAAAATAATGGTGTCCCATCTATCTTTGCAGATGAACATGACTCCTTAGACAATAACATCTTCAGAACAAATTTATGTCAGATGTAGTTTCTTAATTTATGTAGATGTAGCAATGCAATGCAGTCAGATGAGTTTTTTTCCAGTATTAACTATCTTAGGAATGTGTGAGTGTTTAAACATTTCACTCTCCGGAGTAATTTACTGGGGAAAGAATTCACCTTCAGTTGAGTGTTTTTAACCATGAAGCACTCCACTGAGTGCTCTATAGTAATTGTCTCTTATTGACTGTTATTTGAAGTATGGTACATTAAAAACATAATTAAATATCAACACAGTAGATTGTCTGTATACCGAGGCTGTCTTTTTCTCCATTTTAGGATAGTGCCATAGCCACTGAACTATAAAATAAAAGTGGGAATCAGTCCATGTAATATCATCTGCACTGGGACATACGTGTCTAAGTTTGTCTAGCCTTGTCGTCATCTGAAGGATATCTAACCTATATTAAGAAAGAATAAACTGTCATCCTTTTGTGGTCAAACTTCAATATGCATATAATGAAAAGAGGTAAGCAGCTGAATAAGATGTCCTGGATGTCACTTTGCGGGTCTACAAAATGCACATGCCTTATTGAAAACTTAGAGACTTACTTTAGGTGGTCTGGATTGCCTTGCTGTCAAATTAGGTGCACTAGATTTCACTCTCATTATCTTGACTCTAATGCTTCATTCTGATTGGAATCAAAATATAAAAGTGGTCTCACTTTCTGCAAAATGACCATGAACTGACCCTTAATAATGAACTTAAATGTGCCAACCTTACTCACAATCATTTTAAATAACAAAATGGTACAAAAAAGCAATTATCATAAATTGAAATATAATTTTTAAACAGTTCTTAAAAAAATCTCATCAGACATCTACTGACTCAAGATCTAATTCTGCTGACAATTAAGTCAGATCATATATTATTTTCATTTCCTCTAGCTAGCTTGCTAGTTACTAGTTCTCATAAGAGCATATATCACTGCAGCATCTAAGTGTCACTGAGGAAATAGTAACTGCTGCTGTAACAACTGGCCAGTAATCCATTTTTTCCCCTCTACTTGTCTCATGGCAGTTAGACCTAGGAATATATAGGAATATATTTTTATTTATTGTGCTTTAAACCACGGGTTATCTCTTTTTTTTGGTCTTCTATTTTAACTTCTCTTCCACTCCCCAGTGTTTCCACCTTCAGTGACATTTGGAGAAGTTTATATTCTAATTGAAAGGATGTTAAATTTAGGTTTATTTTAGTCTGGTCAGATAAAGCTTTGGTCCTGTTGCTGAGAAAGTGCTGTACTACTGTGCTTTTTTAATTTATTTCCCACTGTAACAACACTGACAGTTCTTACAGAAAACAACTATGTGTGAGTCATCATTGTGAAGACAGCCATACTCTATGAGAGATCTCAGGCATTAGAGATCAACAGAGATGAATTCTGAAGTTAGCTGATATGGGGTGACTGCTTCAGGAGTCATCACATTAAGCAGTGTTTTGGTGATTATTCTATCTTTTTTTTTTTTTTTTAATAAGGAGTTGCCCACATTCTGAAATTGCTTAATTTTGTATTATTATTATGCTGATACCACAAAGCCAAATCTTAACAAGATTCCTGGAGAATGACAAAACATGATGATCTATCACTACTACGATGGAATGAAAGGGTATCTATCTTTAATTAGCCACTACAGAAAAGAATTATTAATTCTCAGTAAAGACTGATCTGGCAGTCTTGCCTGAAAGAAAAGGAAAGAAAACTGGTAGCCCACTTGAAATCCACAAATTTAAGACATTTTATTAACAAATTAAACAGGATGTAATTGTTGGAAGATGGCAGTGGAAACCTATACCAAAAGAAGCTGCTAAGAGAAAAGTACAAAGAAAGCTTTTAGCTTATTTTAAAGATAATAAAACAAATAGGCTGCTCAACCATGAAAAATACGTAATTTTTGTATTCACTAATTAAGACAAGCGACACCTTGAGTCTCCTGTTTATGTACATTGCATTATGAACAGTACAATCTAGATTCTCACAGCTGTTGCCAAAATTCAGTCTTAGTCCATTACGCTAATTAATCTATGTTTATCATCAGGATGGCAGTATTTCTGTGAACAGAAAGTCAAAGGAGATGATGTATCATTAGTGAAGTTTTTAGAGTAATTTGCAGTAAACTGAGACATTAAATATTTTTTACCCCTAGTGCAGTTCTTTGATCTGTAACAATAACAATGACATCTCTAAATACAACCTTGAAATAAACACTTGAGGGCTTGCAAATCTGGTGCAAAACAGAAAATGTCATTCACACTAATCAGCTGCTTTCTTGCTTCTTAAAAAATTAAGGGGTGTTACTTAGAACATATGGCTTTATGATGATCTAAATATTCTTACAAGATTATGAAAAAATACCTCTTGTTAGAAAAGAAATATGTAATTACAGCAACTTATTAAAAAAAAACAAAACAAAACAACAAAGCAAGTGAGGAAAAGAAATAGCTATACAGGTATGGTCTGAAATTAATGCATTCTTTTCAAGAAAACCTGCACAACCTATTTGATATAGGGTCTACAGTTGTATTTTTCCCTTTCTCTCCCTCTTCCTCTCTCAGTGTATATTTTATAGATGCACAAGTTATATAGCATGAAAATATACACTGTGTATAACTCTATTTTCTTATGGTGAATATATGTTATTTATCAGTATTCTATAAAAAATTGAAGTACCTAAATGAAAACCACATTAAATCTGAATTAAAGCTAGAAATGTTAGATATAACCAAGGAGAACCTGTAACAGGAATATTTAGCAATCATAAACCCATATATTACAACTCCAGAAAATAAATTCCAAATGTTATACTTGAAAAAAGCTACACCAAAATCTGTAAACCTATGCATACCCCCTACTAAAGGAACAAATGATGACTGCATTTCTCCAATAACTAAAAAGTTCTGAAAATTACACACCAAAATATTTATATTACCTGCCATTTAAGAAAGGACAATAAAAAGCACATCAAAGAGCTCAGCACAAAGAACTGCAAAAAATACAAGGTAAGAGGATGTAAGAGTTATGGTTTTGGTTTTCCTTTTTTTTTTTTTTTGTTAAACAAGAAAGAAAACAAAGCCCTCATCAGCTCACTTATTCGGTCAGCATTGATTATTTGGTCAGTATTCAAGGACCACTTCTTCTAAGCTCAGGATCAGAGCGTTCCAGTGGGTAGGAAATCAAGTAAGGGAGCCAGGAGACCAGCGTCATTAAACGAGGATCTGCTGGGCAAACTCAAGTGGAAAAGGAGAATCTATGGATTATGGAAAGAGGGGCTGGCCACTTGGGAGGAATATAGGACAGTTGTTAGAGGATGTACGGAGGCAATTAGGACAGCTAAGGCCTCCTTGGAAATTGATCTTGCTAGTCGGGTTAAGGACAATAGAAAGGGCTTCTTCAAATACATAGCGAAAAAAACTAACACAAGAGGCAATATAGGCCTACTGCTGAGCAAGGTGGGTGCCTCGGAGACAGAGAATATAAAGGTGGCAGAGGTGCTGAATGCCTTCTTTGCCTCTGTCTTTACTCCTGCAGACTCTCCCTGGGGGCCCCACATTCCTATAGCCCCAGAAGGAGTCAGGACAAAGGAGGAGTTTGCTTTGGTAGATGAGGATTGGGTTAGGGATCAGCTATGCAATCTGGACATCTATAAATTGATGGGTCCGGATGGAATGCACCCACAAGTGCTGAGGGAGCTGGCAGAGGTCATTGCTAGGCCACTTTCCATCATCTTTGGTAAGTTGTGGGAAACGGGAGAGGTGCCTGAGGATTGGAGGATGGCAAATGTCACACCAGTCTATAAGGGCAAGAAAAAGGACCCAGATAATTGTAGACCAGTCAGCCTTACCTCCATCCCTGGAAAGGTGATGGAACAACTTATTCTTGACTCCATCTCTAGGCATATCAAGGATGAAGGGGTCATTAAGATCAGCCAACACGGTTTTATGAGGGGGAAGTAATGTTTGACCAACCTTACAGCCTTCTATGAGGAAGTGACTAGGTGGAGGGATGATGGTAGAGCAGTAGATGTGTTTTTTCTTGATTTCAGTAAGGCATTTGATACTGTCTCCCACAGCATTGTCATAGATAAGCTAAGGAAGTGTGGGCTTGATGATCAGGTAGTGAGGTGGATCAAGAACTGGTTGAAAGGAAGAAGGCAGAGAGCTGTGGTCAATGGGGCAGAATCTAGCTGGAGGTCTGTGACTAGTGGAGTCCCACAGGGGCCAGTGCTGGGACCAGTGCTGTTTAATATTTTCATCAACGACCTGAATGAGGGAACTGAGTGTACCCTCAGGAAGTTCGCTGATGACACTAAATTGGGAGGAGTGGCTGACACACCAGAAGGCTGTGTTGCCATTCAGCAAGACCTGGACAGGCTGGAGAATTGGGCGGGGAGAAACTTGATGAAATTCCACAAGGGCAAGTGTAGAGTCTTGCATCTGGGGAAGAACAACCCCATGTACCAGTATAGGTTGGGGATTGACCTGCTGGAAAGTAGTGAAGGGGAAATGGACCTGGGGGTCCTGGTGGATAGGAGGATGACCATGAGCCAGCAATGTGCCCTTGTGGCCAAGAAGGCAAATGGCATCCTAGGATACATTAGGGTGTGGTTAGTAGGGCAAGAGAGGTTCTCCTCCCCCTCTACTCTGCCTTGGTGAGGCCGCATCTGGAATATTGCATCCAGTTCTGGACCCCTCAGTTCAAGAAGGGCAGGGAATTGCTTGAAAGAGTCCAGCGCAGAGCCACAAAAATGATTAAGGGAGTGGAACACCTCCCTTATGAGGAGAGGCTGAGGGAGCTGGGTCTCTTTAGCTTGGAGGAGACTGAGGGGTGACATCATCAGTGTTTACAAATATGTAAAAGGTGGGTGTCAGGATGATGCAGCTAGGTTTTTTTCAGTGATGTGCAGTGATAGGACAAGGAGCAATGGGTGTAAACTGGAGCATAGGAGGTTCCACGTTAACATCAGGAAGAATGTCTTTACTGTAAGAGTGACAGAGCACTGGAACAGGTTGCCCAGGGGTGTTGTGGAGTCTCCTAGTGTTGGAGATATTCAAGGTCCGCCTGGACAAGTTCCTGTGTGATGCATTCTAGGTTACCCTGCTCTTGCAGGGGGGTTGGACTAGATGATCTTTTGAGGTCCCTTCCAACCCTTGGGATTCTGTGATTCTGTGTGATTCTGTGATTCTGTGATTCCCTATCTGCAGAACAATGCATACAATCTTTAAGAAGTACTAATTTCTGTTCCAAATATATCAATAATATGTACTTGCCACCACTATGCCTAAAGTTTTTCTAAATTTTCTCAATGATCACATGATAAAAGTTTGAAAATGGACTAGAAAGAGCATAATTAGAAACTGGTCTATTTAAACTCAAATTGTTATGTCAGAAGTGCTTAATACTGCTCTCTTTAGGATTCCTTCTTGGGTTGGATTAAGTGATATGTTGAATGTCTTTGTATACTTAATACATCTTTTGGTCTAGAAGGATGAGTATTGCAATTGTAGCCAATAATAATCTTCAAAAGGAGCTAGCAATATATGTTACTGGGTAATACTATGGAAAGAAAGCTAAAGTAGATACCTAATAAGTAACCAATATTTTTTAAGAATGGGAGAAACTGATGTATATCAATCTAGTTTATACTAATAATAACTATATTAGGCATTATTATGAAATATTTGTAGTAATTTTATGAAAGGTGTATAGACAGAGAGGAGTCAGATAGACACTTATCAAAAATAATACTGCTGCTATGAATTATGATGTAAAGACATCACATACATGGAAAAAAAAAGTCACATACATGAAAACAAAAAAGAAGAAAACTACAATGGAAACATTGAGTTATGGAAAGGTTTCCATAAAAGATAAAATTTTAAAAGTTACAGCAAAGACTGTTAGCATTGGATTCTGATGGTGGACATGCCAGGTTGTGTGCCCACAATCAGGTCATTAAAGTGACCAGATTTTAAACTGCCACACAACAGTTGAAGTCTCCAACATTCATCACATTTTCTAAGCAACTTGGATTAATAGTATGTTGCTTAAAGAGTAATGCATAATTCAAATGTTCTTGCTGACTTGGTCACTGCTCAGGTCACAGATTTTTCTGGTTGAGGCCATAAATAGTAGTACATCCCACTAAATATAATTTTGCCTCCAGTAATAGAAGGTCAGAGACTTTGCACTGACCCTACAGCAGGGTCTCAGCACTTCTTTGAGCTTGTCCTGTCCTAGCTGGTTTTAGCTCATCAGTACAGACAGCAGACTTCAGAGAGCAATTAATCTTCCCCTAAAGTAGTCACTTACATTTGACCAGCTGACTCTTGGTTGCTTTAATTATATTGTTACAGATTTATACCAGAAAGTGTAGATGTGTCCCACTGCTCCTTCTGATTTGGCACCTTGCCTATGCCAATTGTCTTTGTGTCAGCATAACATAGTTGGCACTGGGAGACAGAGTGTCCTGGGTTTAGCAGTAGCAATCAATTTTTCTCCTTCTTAGTTTCTGGTGCAGCGCTGTGTTTTGACTTTCAGCATGGGAACAGAGCTGATAACACCGATTTTTTTATTGTCGCTAAGTAATGTTTACTCTGACCAAAAACTTTCCGAGTCTTGTGCTCTGTCAGGGAGGAGAGGAAGCTGGGAGGAAGCAGAGACAGGACACCTAAACCAAGCTAGCCAAAGAGTCATGCCCGGGGAGGTAACCCAGAAGGGCTCGCTCTCTTTGGGACAGGGCTCGTTTTGGTGGGTGGTATTGTATTCTCTTCCCTTGTTATTTCTCTTATCATTATTGGTGGTAGCAGTAGTGATTTGTGTTATACCTTAGTTACTGGGCTGTTCTTATCTCAACTTGTGGGAGTTACATTCTTTCAATTCTCTTCCCCATCCCTCCAGGAGCCCGAGGGTAGGAAGCGGGGGAGTGAGTGAGCGAGCTGTGTGCCTGACTGACCTTAAAACATGACAAGGTCAAGCTGCTGTAGTTGTGGGGATATGTTGATCCTTATCCTTATCTCTAACGTTTCAAGGAGAACTGAAGGTATTTTCTTTGTGCCAGTTCTGCCAGCTGGTACATCCCTGGAACATTCCCCCTAAAGCAACCCAGATAATCCAACCACCCCTCAGTTAGGAACATGCATAATGAAGGGCTCTCTTTCAGGAGTACATTTCAGTCTCCGTGCTCTCTTTTCCTGTTCAGCAGGAATGGAGTTAAAACTAAACATGCGTTCAGTCTTACATTGCTGAAGAGGTGGAGGCCCAAGAGAGAGCCTTGTTTGACAATCAGATGCTTTTCTGTCTTCTTGCTGTTCCTTTTATGTATACATATAAATAAATAAGATGCCCCAACAGCAATATGTCTAACAACTTTATATTTCAACATTTAATTCACTTTCTTGGGTGAAACTGAGACTTTGCTTCCAGGTACAAAGCCACTGTATTCATTTTATGTCATAAAATGTTGCTGTCGTGGTTTAAACCAAGTCCCCCAGCTCCCGGAGAGTTGGGAAGGAAAATCCAAAGAATGTAGCCCCCACGGATTGAGATAAGAACGGTTTAATAGCTAAGGTATAACATAAATCACTACTGCCACTACTATTACAAATAACAGTGATAAAGCTAATAACAAGTGAAAAGAATACAACACCCCACCAGCCACCGACCCATAACTCACTCCACCCTGCCTGGCTGAGCACCACGTGCTGCCTCCTCCACTTCCCCCCAGAGCTCCACCCCACCAACTCTCTCTCCCAGTTGCATCCTGGGCATCATGTGCTATGGTATGGAATACCTCATTGGCTAGCCTGGGTCAGGTGTCCTGTCTCTCCTTCCTCCCAGCCTCCCCTCCTCCTCAGCAGAGCACGTGCTCAGAAAAGGCCTTGAACAAAAACACCCTCAAAACATGCTCGCTATCAAGCAACTGTTCCCACCCAGAAGTCAAAACACAGCACTGCACCAGCTACAAGAAGGAGAAAAAATGACTGCTACTGCTCAACCCATGACAGTTGCAATAGTTCTATAAGCCAGGATCTGAGCCATACAATTTAGTGTGCACATGTAAGATATAGGTATTACAGTTGATTCTTTCCTAAGTGGGTTATAACAAGGATTAAGACTCATTCAATTGAAACATATACTCCTGGTCTTTACTACAGAATAACAAAGCAAAACAAAACCAACCAACCAAACAAACAAACATAAAAATCCCCAACCAAACACAAACTCAAACACAGCACCAAAAGAATAAATGCTAAGAATGCCGATTTCTCTTCCGCTAAGAACCTTACAAATGGGGAAGCTCCAGAAGCATTAGAAGACTACTCCAACTCCCTAAGCCATCTTCAGTCAGAAGTCCTGTCTAAAAATTGTCCTGCTGAGAAAGGAAAGGGAAGCAGATCTGTCAGGCAGTAAAGTCAAAATGTTCACCCATTTAGGAGGATTGCTGAGGCCTCAGCCAAACCCACTCCCCTTTCGTAAGCATGCACCATCTTCTACAGGAGTTACTGCAAGAGCTGAAGAGCAAGTGTGAGCTGCAGTGGCAAGACAGTTTTGTCTCCTTCATTGGTATATAAAATCACCTCCCCATTATGCTTTTGTTCCACTTCTCACACAGAGCAGCATTCATATTCTGGGAAGTGACAACTGAGCTCTCTCTATGCAGTTTTATGCACTATGTACATCTGATGAAGTCTGCATATTCACATGCCTTAATCACTAAACTTTCTTCAGTATCTCTATTTTATGTAGCCCCTAAAATATCATATAGCTCAGTTGCCTTAGGTTTGGGGGATTATTTTTCCTAACGTTCTATTTTCTATGAATGGAAAATATTTTTCCTAGGGCTGGTTAGAAAGTATTATTGGTAAACAGTGTTTGTGACCTAAACTGACACTCCTAGCAGGAAATCACTGGGACAGAATAACTGTCTCTGTGGGACACATGGTTGGGGGGGGGGGGGGGGGGGGAGGGGAAGAAGGAAAAAAAGAGGCAGGGGGCAAGAGAGATACCGTGTGTGGTTGGGTTTAAACTGCAACACAGAGACCATCCAAATCCTTCCTGGGCAGACCTTGAAGTTTCCTGACCAACAAATGGGGAGAAATTGTAGGTAGCATGAACCTAGTCTGAGCTCAATCTACCCAAAAAAATAATGTATACACATTGAGCCAGGTATGGCAAATCTCAACTTTTAGACTCTCAGGATTTGTCAGTTCACATAAGTGCAGATACAAATAGTAACACATTCCAGAGCATAGAGCTTTAACGTATCTTTAAAAATATCTTTGAGATATGCTATAATTTTGCTATTAACATGCATCTTTCCAGTCTTGGTCTACAAAAGTTTATGTTCTGAAAAACATAAAAGAATAATTTGTACTTTAATGTCTTTAAATTTGTTATCACAAAAAGGAGAAAATAAAGAGAGAAAAGCAAGAGAATCTATAAAAACTCAAAAAGAAGCATAAAATATAAAACTCAATATCAGCTATTTAGATGGGTACAATTTTTGTAGACATATGTTTAGAAATTTCTACACAAATTTTATATGAAAAATAACACTGCTGGATGTACCACTAACAATCCTGTATATTCAGGTATTTACTTGTTATGCTTGTTAAAATTGTCTTCTTTTATAAGATATAATCCTGAGTTCACTAAAAATGAAGGACCAGATATTAATAAAAAAGTCAATTATACACATGTACATGATTATTAATAAAATGAATGAGCCTAATTTTACACAGCTAAGAAATTGACATATGGAATAACTCCATTAAACATTTTCAAAGGTATAGTTTTATTGAATAAGAATGATCTCTGCATACATACATTTGTGGGTCAGATCCTATAATTTGTCATAGCTCTGCTAAAGTCAGTGGAATAATATTTTTCACTGAATGAAAATTAAATTAAAAATATTTTTATTCTCCATTATAATATTCTTTGCTTGCTGTCATAATCTTATCTAAAATTTTCTGTCTTATTTCTGACTATATGAAATGTGTGTGTGGTCTGAATTTTGTTGAACTATTTGCCATATGCTAACTTCCAACAGCAGCTATGCTTTTATATCTACCCAATGAGTTTTACCTGAGTTCCATTAAAGTCAATGGGAAATGTGCTACTGAAATCCTTTTTTGCCACTTTGAAAATTTTTGAGCAAGAAAGATGTTGTGGTTTAAAACCCAACCAAAGTCTCTCTCTCCACACCCTCTCCTCTCCCCCCCCCCCCCCCCCCCCAGCTCCATCTCCCGGAAGGATGGGGAGGAGAATCGAAAGACTGTAACTCCCACAGGTTGAGATAAGAACAGTCCAATAACTAAGGTATAACACAATCACTACTGCTACCACCAATATAAGTAATGATAGAGGAAATAGACAAGGGGAGCAAATACAATGCCACCTGCCAAAACGAGCCTGAAGAGAGCCAGTGAGAACCCTTCTGGCAAACTCCCTGTTACCTCCCCGGGCATGACGTGCTGTGGTATGGAATACCTATTTGGCTAGTTTGGATCAGGTGTCCTGTCTCTGCTTCCTCCCGGCCTCCCCTCCTCTCTGGCAGAGCATGAGACTCAGAAAGTCCTTGATCAGAGTAAACATTTGAACAGTAACTACAAACATAGGTGCTATCAGCACCGTTCCCAGGCCGAAGGTCAAAACACAGCACTGCACAAGCTACCAAGAAGGAGAAGACTGCTAGTGCTGAACCCAGGAGAAAAGAAAATCAGAAGTTCAGTGGCTACAAAAAAAGAAGACTTTATCTGCTGTTAAACTTGTTCGGTATTCAGTGGCTCAGCTTGCTGAGCTGCAACCTGCTTGCTTCACTGGACACTGTAGTTTCATAATTGGCACTGCTGGTTACTTTTAAAACTATCATCCACCAGTTCATCGGTCCTTTGACAATATCGAATGGGCCTCAATGTGCACAGCTGCTTTCATAGGAAGAAAAACACAAAGAAAGAGAAGGATATATCATTAAAAACACCTCAAGAAAAAAAATAAAAAAAGAGAAAGAAAGAAACCTTCATTTATGTTCTGAACATTGTTTTTGATCTCTAGCCAAAAACAAGTCTAAGGCTACTTTGTGGCATACAATGTATTTTTCTTTACTTGTCTGGAATCAAAGCAATGAGAAATACAGAATAATGAGAAAAAAAAATGAACAAACAAAACCAAAACCAAAATCTTTTTATAATTTTTCTTGAAGTATATAATCACCAAAAGAGACAGCATGCTTGTACTAGGCACCATATGAAAGCATTGCTTGGCAAAGAAAGTATTCAGCAAAGGATGTTTTCTATTTTATAACAATAAGACATGAAAACAAATGAATGCAAAGCTTGAAGCCTTTACAAAAGCTAACTTAGAAGCATTAGACTACAAAACACTCATATTATTCAGTATCTCAGCTGTGGCATCTGAGTAGTTTTTAATAAAACCCATGCTTAGGGTTTTAATTTTGCTATAGTATGTTAAAATGTATTTGGTGGCTGGATATGTAAGGAAGAAGTGTGAAGAGACAGAAGGGAGAAGGCAGGTGTGTGTGGTAGCTTGCACATTTACAGCAAGCGGGAGAGATATAGGAGACTTAGACAATATAATATCTTTACTTTGAGACATTACCATATACATGCTCTCCTCATGATTTACATTCATCTTGTGGGTTGTAGTAAATAACTTTCTTGGCCACCTGTCTGTTTGGCACTTGTGAGTAATGACAGCACTTCTCTTTTGAGGTGTAAAAGAAAGTCTGCTGGAAAGTCTGCTGATTTTCAGTTTTCATCCATCAACACTTGGCCCACCAAGTGTCTTGCTACTTCATTGACATCACCCGTATTCTGCTAGTTTGCATTTTTAGTTAGGTAATTTTGTCAATACAGTAGTGTTGGTTTAATTAACATTTTATTCATTTTGTCAAGGTAGCCCTGGGTCCATGATACTGAAAGGGCACTGACAGGCCTCACTGCCCCTGCCCACCCTTCCCTCGCCCAGGATCCCATTTCCGCCCCAGGGGCTGTCAGTCCCAGCCCCACTGATGCTACATCAGGGCCAGTTTCCAGCTGCTCACAACCCTGTCCCAACTGGCCCTTGGCTCCATGAGCTGGCCCAGCCTTGGCCAGTCGCCATCCCCAGGGAGGTGCCCATTGCCTGACATATGGGCCTGCCCCTGAGGCTCCCTGCCTGCCCTGCTCTTGTCAACCCAGCCCACAGGGAACAGCTGGCCAGTGCAGCATCCTGGCAATAGTCAGCTTGAAATTGCCCAGGGTCATATACGGATTACCCTGGGATACTCTCCAGCAACCACCCACAGTTTTAGAATATTTCATTTAATTTAGGAACTTACCCTGGCATGAATCATCCTCTGAGTGCACCTATGTAGACTAGCAAGGCTCGTAGCCAAGGTGGGTCAGTTATTAAGATGTTGTCAGAAAATTATTTTTCTTGTTTTCTTTGAAACCCTTATGGACGTGGAAACTATTCTAAATATACCTATGACTTATACTATTAGCTGGGATCTCAGTATCTGTATAGCACACACAAACTACCTCACAGAACACATATAGCTCCTCAGGTGCTGAAGTACATAAAAATGAACAAAAATTGTCAAAGAATGAAGTTAAAGTCAAGAGAGTTTCCAATGGCCCATATTTCCAGTAATAAATTACTCTTGCTCACTGGCTTCCCCAAGGTCTTCAAGCTTGCAAGCAGTTAGAAGTAAAACTCATGTGCCATGTGGCAATAAGAACTGAACAGAATGAAATCCTAATAATTGACACTGCTTGCTCATTTGCTGCTTGCTCAGTGGCACTGACTTCTGTGGAAAGTTCTTTGAAGACAAATACTTTGCTTTTGTTTGGTAGTTCAGAAGTATTCCACTTTTTCTTTTCTGAGTGTAAAATATGCAGTGATTCAGGGATGCTATGCAGTGCAGATACCACGCAGCACATGTTCAAGGTGCCTGTTTCTGTACTTTTAGCATCTAACATAAAACAGACAATAAAAAAACCAGCTATATCTAAGAGATAATGTGAATAAACTCAATAGGCAGCACTAAGTAAAAACATATCCTTGGAAATATAATGCAATATCCTATGGTTTTTGCATAAATGTGAGTCATCTAATACAACTATAATTTTATAACATGCCATTTCAGAGGCAAAAACTCTTCATGCATGATTAAATAACAAATTTTGAGCATACTGAGGATTTTTAAAATTGTATCACTCTTTTATTTCAGTTTCTTCTTCAGATATACAATGAGCTTTATATAGACTTATCTTCAGTTTTTAATTTTCCAGGTAGTGTTAACATTCTCTCTCAAGCAAGAGATGAAACAGAACTGAGAATACTAATGCATAGAAATCGTCTTCCTTCTTCTTCAAAGACTATGAATAGTACACTTTTAGGTTTTTTAGTGATGTAGCTTTCAGTAATATAATTCCTCATTATTAATGACGTTTTGTCCATTATAGCATGGGATTCCTTGGAAGATAGAAATAATCACCCAAAAGTGGAGTCTAGCTAATTATCTATTGTCTGAGAAATTGAGTTGGCATAATAGATGAAACATCAGATACAGCAATTGGTGGTGTCTGCTGACAGATGAAATGCATCTTTCAAACTACAGTAACAGAAAAATCATACAATTTCAGTCTTCTTTACCTGCCTTCTCCACATGGGAAGAAAGCTTGTTTGCAATAGAAATATATATATATGTGTACATGTCCTTTCCAACCCTAACTATTCTATGATTCTATGGTTCTATGATATCTTAAGTCTTTTACAGAGTCATGATTGTTTAGGGAAAACCGTCTATACCTCATCTAGTCACTTAATACTCTAGAGTGTTCTCTACTAGCAGAGTTTCGCAGGAAAGATTGGTTTTGCTCAGGTTTTCTTGTACTCTAACAAGTTAGGAAAAATGAAGCACATGAACAAATGAATTGATAAAATAAGCTAGCTTATACATAGGAGTATTGAAGTGGTAATAAGACAGGTGCAACATACAATGGACCTCTAAAGGACTGGAGAAAGAAATGGAAATGAAAAGTTTTATGAAGAAATAAGAAGGGCAAGTTAGGTTAACAAGACTGTGCTTATGGATGATTTGAAATCAACCTGTTTCAACCTCCCTGGTATTAATTAGGAAATCTGTGAGGCATGCTGTAGAATAGAGAAAAAGTAAGTTTTAGTAAATAATTGCTTCCCTAAACCACTGTTTTAACCGTTCAATATGGAATAGTTTTTGCCTAATCTAGATTGCATTTTAGCCAATGACTAAGGCAACAGTGGTAAATTATTGAAAGAATAGAAGACAATAAATTCAACTGTCCACAGTACACTTACTGTGTTGAAATTTTTAAATAGTGTTATTCTATACAGAAACAGCAGGTACAAAAGAAGTTTTGAGAATGGAATAAGAAGGTAACTGTAAACAGCAAATGGATGAGCTATAGATGCTATGACCAAAGTAAATTGTAATATAATATGGATTGTTAATGTGTTAAATAAAAAATGAGCATGACATTTTGTCTATCAGAGCATTAGATTCTTTGGAAGGTAGAAATAATCACCCAAAAGTAGATTCTAACTAATTATCTATTGTTTGAGATATTGAGTTGGCATAATGGATGAAACATCAGTTACAGCAATTGGTGGTATCTACTGACAGAAGAAATGCATCTTTCAAATTACAGTGCTAGAAATCTCAGAAATCTTCAGTCTCCTTTACTTGCCTTCTCCACATGGGAACAAAAGCTTGTTTAAAGTTTTATATATATATATATATGTACATACACATATAAAAAAATCTACCTATAAGCCATTGATTTAAAAGGGCTGTGACATATATAGAATTCTAAAATGTATTTGATGTACATGAAGTCTTAAATGGTGTAGACAATGTCAGCCTTAGTTACTGTGTTCAGTCTACCATGCGCAATAGTACAAGGAGGTACAAATGGATATGAAAGGAAGTGAGACTGGACTATTGTTATCTACAAGAAATGACTGGACTGTGTTACTTACACAATATGCTTCACATACTTCCATATCATTAACTGACACATACTATTGTAAAAGAAAAAAACAAAAATCAAAAAACCTAAAAAAACCCAAAACCCCACAAAAACAAAACAAAACAGAAACAAACCCTTACTATATAGCTTTAGAACTGGTTTATGATCTTTCTAAAAGTAGTAAGATAAAAGACCACAGAATCTTTAAAATCTTTACTGGGTCATATTGACTGAAGAAAGTAAATTGTAAAATTTTGCAAACTCATGAGCATTGATCTAAGGAATGTTTGTCTATATTTGCTAAAAAATTTACAAATATTTTGTTACTCAAGAAGCACAGTTCCTTGCAGAAGACCAAATTAATGACTTGTTTGAGATACAATTCTCTACATGAAGATTTGTTATTCTGTAGCTATGGCCTCTAGAGTCCTTTTCCTGACTGAGGTTTCATTCTATATGTCTTAAGGAAGTGAAGTTAAAATATTTGTAAGATTGAAAAGACAAAGCAACAGCTTTGAACAATTAGTAATATTTACAGAGAGATCTTAGTACAGCAACTAAACCCTGCTATTGGTATTGGATAGTAGTAATACATTTGTTGCAGTTATGAGATGATTAGGGGAAAAAAAAAAAGTATTTTCATTATAAATACAAATGGCCAGAAAAAAGCGGTTCTATAGTTCTGGTATACAAATACGTTATTCCAAAAGAAGGATGGTCATACAGTCAAAGTGCTCTGATCTTTAAGATCCTTGAACTCAGCTCATGGAAGACACCACTTACATAATTTAATGACTATGCTTTATTTCTTTAACTGCAAATAAGATAATATTGTTTCTCTATACTTTACATACATTGTTTTTGTAAAAGTTAAGTTCTTCTGGTTGAGATATTTCTCATCTTATAACTGTATCTATAGTTGTAACACAGTGAAAGCCTGAGTTTGGTAATCATCTCTGAATGCTACTATATCTAAAAATAACATAAAAAAATGTCTTTCAGAAAGTCACATATCTACAACATCAACCTAAACACTTTCTTTGATAAGTTAAAAAATTAATACTTCATATAATTCACTAAATAGTCATTAGAACAGAGACTAAAACTTCTCAAGCAGCAGCAACAGGAGGAGAACTGTTCTGCAAAGATAAACCAGGAGGTGTGGGGTGACGTCAGAGTAGAAAGAAGTAGTGACCTCACTGATGAGGACACATTCCCAAAATAACTGAGGGGTTATCAGCAAATTTAAGGTTACAGTTTTCCTGACCCTTGAGGTTGAAAAGTGTGTTGGATTTAATGATTAACAAAACAGCTTGAGATAGTGCTGTGGTTTAAGCCCAGCAGCAGTTTGTTCATTCCCCCCAATTTCCTCCCCCCGCTCCTGGAGGGTTAGGGAGGAGAATCAAAAGAATGAAACTCCCACAGGTTCAGATAAGAACAGTCCAGTAACTAAGGTATAACACAAACCACTGCTGCTACCACCAGTAATAATGATAAGAGAAATAACAAGGGAAGAGAATACAACCGCTCACCACCCACCGACCAATGTCCAGCCTGACCTGAGCAGTGATCTGGCGCTTCTGCATAGCTGCCCCCAGTTCTACATCCTAAGCATGATGTGCTGTGGTATGGATTACCTCTTTGGCTAGTTTGAGTCAGGTGTCCTGTTTCTACTTCCTCCCAGCTTCCCCCTCTCCCTGGCAGAGCATGAGACTCAGAAAGTCCTTGATCAGAGTAAACATTACTGAGCAGCAACTAAAACCATCAGTGTTATGAGAACTGTTTCCAGGCTGAAAGTCAAAACACAGCACTGCACCAGCTACTAAGGAGGAGAAATATTACTGTTATTGCTGAACCCAAGACAGATAGTAAAGAAATAGTATTTGGCAAATAGATTAAAACAAAATAGGGTCAGCATTTTGGCACTCATTCTCATACAGGGCCATTTATTGCCAGGAATTGTGAATATTTTCAGGGGTATTTTAATGTGCATTTCACAGAGCACAAAAAAAGCAGATTTTTTTTGCTTGTTTTTAATCTTTTTCAATGAAAAGTCTTCTGAAAACTGTAATATATTCAAGATAGAATACCTTCTCAAAACTGGAGGTAAAGAGTGGAACCAAGTTTGCTCAAGAACAACATCCCCTTCCAATAATAATAAATAGCAATAATAATAACAACAATAAGAAAAGCTTGAGAATTTTTTGCCATCAAAACCAAATCTAGGTGCCTCCCATTGTTCCAGAGAGGCCAATGGGAGGCATCTAGATATAGGTACAGTGAGGTCTTTCATCTGTTTCACATCCCAAGGCAGAATTTTAACCAGAAGTGTGTAAGGCAACCTTCCAAAGTATATAGACTTCTAAGAAAGTGAAAGCTTACTTTTCTTGTAAATCCTACTAATTCCTGTGCAGCTCTGCTCTGCTCTTACTCTGGTGAATGCAAATTATTCAGCCTTAAAAGAAATGTCAAAACTAGATTGTGTCAACCCAGTCTCTAACTGATTGGAAATGTATTTGTGCTGACATCGCCTTTTAAAAGTATGAAAAGAAATTCATCTTTTAAATAGCATGTAGGACCTGCTATTGCTAAGTAATAAATTTAAAAAAGGATTGAATGTTGATATAGAATGTCTTTTTGGTATTGCTGCTTTGTCCTACTAGGTAGACATTTGCCTAATGAAGGAACAAAAAAATTAAAAGACCCCAACCGAACAAAAACACCACATCTGATCTCATTTACCAATTGTTTCTAGCTTAACATTTACGAAAAAATGGTACAGAAATGAATGTTAATGATGAAGTCTGATACAATTTGCTTCAAAAGATTGCTTTCAGATACATTTATTTTTTTCAGTGCTACTAACTGAAAAAAAAAGTAGAAAAAAAGTAACTTAAGTGTTACCCCGATGTTTCCTATTCTTGTAGCTTCAAGGTTACATTCTATCTCTTTATGTCTGTGGATATTTACATTATATTTAATTATGCAAAGTTTTAAACTTCATGTCATACATTTTATTAACTTATTTTAAAAGGAAGACTACATGACATTCAATGATTTTGTCTTTATGACGTTTCTTTTCCCTGTATATATGTGAGCTTAAAAAAAAAAAAATCTTTAAAAGAGAGAAATAAATCTGATGATTCACAATACACTTTTGCCAGATTAAATAATTGCTAAAGCACGTGAGGCAAAAAACATTTCTAAACCAGTGATTCTCATATATTGTGGCAATTAAAATTTCTGATACAGAAACAAATGGTTATGTCTGTGTTAAATGTAATGAAATTATCTGTTGTTATTATTCATTAATGTTCTAACCATTTTCCCCTAAGAAATATTTAGTAATCTAAGAAGGAGCATATGTTTGTGCAAATTATATTCTCCCTTATGATTTTGTAAGAAGCTCATGATAATAAGTAATTATATAGTATTTCTTTAGCTTAAACTTTTAGATTAATCACAAAGGTTTTGTACATAACCTTATTGCCAAGAACACACTTTAATATGACAGGTTTACCCTCAAGTAGGTTTTGCTAAAGAGTCATTTTTGTACTATTATGAATGTTTTGGTTTAGTACAAAGATAGTGTATTCTCTTTACAGATATATTAATCTAAAATATATTCTGTTCAGCATACAGCTTTTAGAGAATAATTAATTTGATATTTTTTTTTTCTGTTTAGTTTCAGCTTAGCTTTTGATGATCAAGATGACAAGATATACAATATCATCATGCAAACACTGTAACCAACAGGTAAGCCCTGTGCTGCACATTGAAGAAACCTACCATTTGTAGTTTTATCTTATTGCTTGTAGATGTCAGCTAAACCCTATTTAATGTCTTTTCTCACAAATAATTTGCATGTTTGAATGGTTTTATGCCTTTAGGTTGGGAGAGAGAATAAAACAGTTTAACTACAAATTCCAGTCTTCTGCACTTTTATTTGACATTATCAAAATGTACCACAGAGGCAATATGTCATGTTATGTCATAATATAAAATGACAAACTCTGTACAAATACATGAACAGCAAATCTTTTATCTGATATTAGTTAAATAAGTAGCAAGGGTGTAAATGTCTGAATTTACAAAGGGAGTAGACGCTGTAGCTAAAGACAAGTGGAACCTTTTAAAAAGAATCTTTTAAATGACTATGCTCATAAGGTAACATGGGAGAATTAGAATGTGAATGTTCTTTACAATAAAACAGATAGTGTCACCATTTAAGCAGTTGCTTTTTCGTTGATAACTGTAGGTTGCTTCATGTTGACTAAGCATTTCCACTTGAGTAAGTGGCACAAAACAAAGGAGATTTCTGGTGTGCCCGGAGCACAAAAGAAAGCTTTCCAGCAGCAGGGTGTACTTTACCAGATAGTAGATCACTATGAGAATATACTTACCACTGCAAGATGATCACTGGTGAATTCTCAAGAGAGCACTGATAGTTGTGAATAAGCTTTTCCAGCTGTCTTTTGAAGACAGATGTACTTTGTGGCAATTTTTGCTATATAAAGAAATGAAGTATTACAGTACAGAAAGCAGTGGAATATGATCTGTACTCTCATAGAGACTGGAGTAAGAATATGAAGGGTTGCAGTAACAGAGGTACCACTTGGAAATGAAGATATTCCCCAAGATAAGGCAGTACAGGAACTCAGAGAAAGGAGATCTTAATCCAGGAAATTTTCCATAGACAGTTATGTGCTGAAATATCAATGCCATTAACAAAACAGAACAGTCACTGAAGGAAAAATTGAGTGATTAGACACTTGATATTCTGTGATAATGATCATTGTGATCAGATATGACCAAGGCTCAACATGAGTTGTGCAAAAATATTCTAAGACATTGACATAGCTTAATCAATCTCTTCTAAAACACTCCACCTGGGTCAATTAGCTTCACTTTATGTTCTGGATTGGCTTCTTTTTATCAGTGCTTTTACACTACTGCATTATTATTTCTTTGGTTGTTTTGTTTGTTCGTTTTTCACAGAGCCTCAGACATTCAAGACATTAACTAAAGAGACAACTATATGAGCTTTCTTTACAAGTCTAGTGTGTCAAATGAACTTTCCAGTGGTAGTGTGTGGCTAAGAGACAAAGTCTGAAAATGAGTTACAGAATTTATTTCATTGTGGTAGCACTATTTACTAAATTCAAATTTGACACTAAAAGACTAAACAAAACTTGGATGACAAATATCATACACTGACAACTTCTTTACCTATAAAGTGTGATGAAAGTTATCCACAGAAAAAAAAGGAAATGTCTGCGAATTCTTTTAAGGCTATGAAAAAGAGAAAATTAAGGGTTGGTTTTTTTTGGTTTTTTTTTTGAAGTGCTCTTCCTGCTCTGAGCAGAAACTAGAACTGAAATCTCTATGAAAACTGTCATAAGATTAATTAATATTTTAGACTGAAGAGTCAAATGTATAGCTTTTAATTTCTGTTAATAACACCAGGAATAGCTCAAGTGTTTTGCATATTATATTTTCTGATTGTCTTAAGAAGTTCCTGATTATAAATACTGATACTGTATTTGGGTTTTTGAGTGTTGATTTACTGTTATTTTGCTGTCAGAAGAAGACACTGATACACCCTTTTAGACCATGCTGCTTTGTCATCCTTTTCATTTTGCACACTATTATTCTTCATTTTATCCTGTGTAGGCAGATGCCATATAGATAGATATCAAACTTAAACTGACATAGTAGCATATACTTCGAATGCTATGTGAGCTTAAGCTGAAGTTGCAAACAAGAAGGGTTTTCTGCGTTGCATGAAAGTATACTGTCATTTGAATTTATATCAGCTGATGTTTCAAATTTGGCAGTAAACAAATGTTACATAGTGTACCATTAAAACTCTTTTCTTACTGTGCTTTGAGGACCTAAACTATAACATAAAAGAATTTGGGTCAAGTTTTTTTCCTCAGGTTTTGCTAATACACTCATATTTCTTACTTGTGCAAGCTCAGTACATATGAGAACTACTACTTTTCTAGATTCTTTCTACTTGTCTGACTACTGTTCAGGGTTCGATAGCACCTGCTAATAGCAAAAGGAAGCTTAAAGGCAAAAAATGTCAAACAGTTAAGATATTTTACATTGTAATTTTCAATTTTACATTTCAAATTACTGTAATCTTTAAATAAGTTATCTCCAGCTTTATATTTGAAGTTTTCATGTCATTGAATTAAGATAAATACTGCTTGAATATTGTGCATTCATATGTAATTAAAAAAATCCCAAACAACAAAGCCAAACTCTCAAAACATTCCTTAAGTTGAGGGGACAGCGTAGTAAGAAGTCCAAGACTCAAAACTACTAACTAAAATTAATAATTATTCAAAATGAAATCAATGCTTTGGATCTTGTCATTAACCAGGTTGATATTATTCTTTTTCTAGAAGCCTCTATGAAAAATAAAGGAAAATGCATTTTTCCCTAAAGGCCAAGTCATTTGCCTGAAGCGTTAGCAAAAGTATTTAAGTAATACTAAAAGTAGATAACTAAAATTCCCATAATCATCATCAATTGTAAAGAATCACACCCTATTCTATTACAAATAAAGACTGAAATACACAAAATTAGGATCTGGATGAATCTAAATAAAAAAACTACATGACATCCAGTAAATTGGTTAAAGGTGATTTCTAAATAAGCTTATTAAATCAGTTGCTTGTTTTTTTTTTCATGTGTCCCATCTTAGCTTCCTCTTTCTGATGGCTTAGATGGCTTATCACGTAAGTTTACAGAATTGTCAGAATAAAGCAAAAATCCTCTTATAGCAGAGAAGTAAGAAAACTTACAGCTGGACTGATTTGTTCTTCAGATTGCCTATCTCCCATACCAGAAATATATTGGCATTTTTCCCTACACAGCAATGTATTTTATTCAGTGTTTTACTTGTAAACAATGCTATCCTGTGTGATTGTCAGCAGTCAGGATTTTTAGCAGGTCCTACATTGATATATAAGGGAGAAAAGTAATCTTCTGAATGTCTCATTGTCTTTTCCATCTGCTGTTTGGTCCTCTAGAATGTAAATCAAAAGAGCAGATGTGAAATTTGGGAATGTCTAATGTACTAAATATTATGTTCTGTTTTGGCACAGTTTATGTAGAAACCTACAGTTTTCCTGGCCTCTGCTTCTCATTTGCCAATTACATGGCTTCCCCTTGTGCAAACAGACATTTTATTATGTGCATGCTCTTTCAAGTGAGCCAAATGGCAAAATCTGGAAATAAAATTTATAGAAAGCAAAGTTTCTGGTGTGAGTATATTATTAATATAACCTGAAAAAGGCCATAGAGAAAATAAAACAGACCCTGTAAACTGCCTTCTGTGTTTGGCACTAAAGGCAAGAAAGAGCTGAGGAAAACTGCTGCAGGAAGCAGAGACACTGCTTCCATCTTCTGCTGTTGACTTGTACCAGAGAAAAAGAGTTTGGAACAAAAAGACCTTAAAAAAAAATCCTTTCTGTAAGAAATGAGCAGTTTTCTCTGCCCAGAATTTACCAGGTTTTAGGAAGAGGATCTTGTATTACATCAATCTTAAGGTATAAGAAAATTTCACTCCAGGTTTGTAAGCAATACGGAGCAGAAGTGAAGGCTTGAGGCAAAAAACATTTTAAGTGGAACATACAAAGAGCAGATAAATGTGTAGAACTGAATGTCAGAAAAAAAATTTGCAAGAACAATGTATTGATTTTGGTATATGTGTGGAAAATACTAGAAAAAGGACTGAGCTTCTTAAGGAAAAGATGGTGTGAAGACAGAACTTCCACATTTTTTTATATCTCTTCAAACACTGCTGATACATAATAATTTCCTGAGCATAGCTGCAAACTAAATTTGCCTTATATATTATACTATTTGTGTGTGTGTGTGTGTGTGTGTGTTGCTAGCACCTTTGCAGACTTTTTCGTTTCTCCTGGATAATACTGACACCAATTCTGCTTTGAGAATTTAAAAGCACTTGTTCCTAAAATCTGCAACAGTTTACCTAGATAAAAGGTTTGAAAGAATAGAAGAGTGAGATAGTACTTTAAGGAAAGGGAAAGGAAAGAGGGAGATTAAGATAACATATTGAGATAAATGCAAACTTTTCATTTATGTTCTTCTTTACAAATCTATGCAACTATTTAAGCCCATGTTATTAATTTGCTCTTTCTATCCTAAAAGCTAGATCGAATGGCAACAGTCATTTTCAATAGTTTCATTGAGCACAGATTCTACAGATGCTTTGCCAAGTAGCTTTTCTGTAGACAGTCTTAATAAAGTGGGAGTTGCAAAGCCTCAAAGAAATTCTGTGTCTACTAAATGCATGACATGAATTCTGTTTGCCAAGCCTTAGCAAGCTTTGTGATTAATTTGGTGGTAAAGGTAAATAAATTTCTATTGTTCATCTTTTTGAGAGTGTATACAGAAAACAGGTGGAGAAGTTGTCAGGATTCTGCGGTGGAGATGGAAATGAAAGTACAGTAGAGATGTTGAAATGTTCAAAGGTAATGTAGCTGGATAAAAGAATCAGCTGGACCTCAGTGCTGAGGGTACATAAGTGAGTGCAAAGAAGATCCTGAGGTGAAAGGAGCAAAAGGAGAAGCAACACTAGGACAACAGAAGCAAAGGTTACTGTCCTGGGTTTAGCATTGACTGCTACTGCTAAACCCAGGACAGTTACTTAAAAACTCTACAAAACCTGAGACTCAGTGAAAGAAAAGGAAGCAATTAAAAAGAAGAGTCATTTCAATTGCCATGACTGATTAAGGTGGAAACTCTTACTGCTTGCCACAGATGCTTGTTGAATGGTAGACCACCAGCATTAAGATGATCTGGAAATCCACGACTATCACGTCCTTTACCATTTACTACTATCAAGACATCAGACAGATGGGCTACAAATTAAATGAAATCTTCATTACATGGTCTGCTTCTTGTTTGTATCAGCTATTTAGCCATTGAGCTGCTTTGCTTAGTGTCATTTTTCTTTCCCAACTCAATGGTATTTACTTGTAAAATGACATTTACTTATAAAGTGACACTCTTCTTCACCCTCAAGTGACATTTCTATGGCACACTGTTCAAATGTTTGGCAAAGATTTGCTGAATCGATTAGAAGAAACAAAGGAAAAACACACAACAGATGTTGATTTTCTTGTTGCTGTGACTATTGTTTTAAAAGACTGACACAGAATTTTTTAGCTTTTCTGTCTTCTTGGCAGCAGTATTAAGAAGTTTGCCCAACTGCAGCACACGTACTTTCACCTTCATTAAACTGTCTTTGCAGGCTTTTAATGAAGGAAGCTGCATGTCATCTTTCACAGGATTAGCTCTTCTGAAAATAGAAACCATTACAGGACAGTCACTCACTAGCCATGGAATTGGATGTACTAGCTTGCATCTATAAAGCTGTACTTACAGCTGTCTTTTCTCTATCATCATAGTGGTGAAAGAGCCATTTCCCCAATTGGTTCCTTTATTTAACTACTGCATTATTTTTTAAGAAAAAAAAATAAATTTGAGGCAACTCCTGGAACTGGTGGAATACCCTAATTTTAAATTATAACTTTTCCATTCCTCTGGTAGTGAAAATTTTTTGAAGAAATGGATACATGAATGAAGAAATGTGTTTATTACATCAGTTGACCTTCAGGAACTGTTTGACACATATTCTTCAGATTTGTGTATTTTCTGATTAATTGAAGAAACAAGAAAGTTTTCAGGTAGTCTTGGCAAAACATCAGTCATGGAAGACACTGTGCTTTTGGCTGAATCTTTTGTTTAATAAATTTGGCACCCCTAGATCTAATCTTAAGCTCAATTTTAAAGAAAACAGAGTAGAAAAGTACCAAGTTTCCTCATCTTTTTAAATAAAATTAAAAATCCATGTGAACAAAAGTGCCTAGATGTTTTTGCTAAACAAAGAAAAAAGTCATCCAAAATGAGAGATCCCATTTACCTGTTTAACCACAGTCATCTATAGTCATTTTACATGCCTAAAGATATCGGAACACCTGCACAGGACTTACAAGACAAATCACAGACCCTTGTGAGATACCCAAAGGCTTCCAGAGCAGCAATTGGATGAAAAAAAAATACTTTAATGGCACTGAATTTTTTAAGTTCAAGATACTTGATTTCCTTTTTTCCTTGGGATTTTTTTTTCTTTTGTTTGTGAGAGTGAAATTAATTTCCTAGTTTTCTGCTTCAGACCAAATATAGGATCAATTTCACAGCTGCATTAAGAGTTTTTTTCCTCAGTTTTTTCTTTGTAAGGAAGAATTACTAATCAGATCCTTTAAGCATTCAAAAATCACTACTTACGCAAAAAAATCACTACTTAGCATCCCCCCGAAAGGATAAGCCAACTAGATGCCAAACTGTACAAGCAGATTTAAATTAGTCAGGACCCAAATTTACCCCACGTAATTAAATTCAGTTAGTGCCTTACTTCAGAGGTTAACTGATACACAGTTTTGAGTCTAACCCTAATTTAGTTTGGGACTGTCTAATGTCTCATGTGACATAGAAGTGTATGACGTAGTAGTGCACAGTCTAAAGACATACAAATAAAAATATCCAGAGAGTAAAAAATCACTAAGATCTGCCTTGTCTCTTGAAAGGAAATCAGTCTTCCATTACTTTAAATGGAGCTTTCAGGATGTATAATTCTTAGTTCACTGTATGTGGATGGAATGAATCTTGCTTTACTGTAGTTTTCAAAGCACTGCTTTCATACACCCTTAAGTAAAGGCTACGTTCAACAAGTAAGCTGTTGCACGTGGCTTATTTAATTTTCTTATGGTCAGGTATGGTCAGGCCCTTCTATCGGACTTAATTAAATTGGAGAAAAAGCAACCTCTCATACATAAAGTGAAAAAGAGTTGACTAATTGTTACTGAAGGATGGACATCCACCAGCAGCTGGCAGTCTGGGGAAAACCTTAAATGAGAGCACCAGTGATGAGAGCAGACATACTCACTCATTTAAAGATGCTAACATAAATTCTGAAAATATTTCCAGGCATTTTCCCCTGCTCAGCAGTATCACGTCAGTTTGGTCTGAGCTGTGTTTCAGGCAGATTTCTTTCATTCATGGACTAGTCTTGATTAAATGACATTTCAGATACTGAACCATGTTATAAAATATCCTTTTCTTCTGTTATTACCAAGTCTTTATGCAATACATGCCTTCTTACAAAACTTTATGTAATATATGCAATACACTAAATTCTTCAGTAAACTCGTTCTTGTTATATGGTTTACTTAAGTTTCTTGAGATTCTTAAATTGTGATTATGGGTATGGGTACTTGATTATTTTTTTTTCTTTCACATGCTTTGATGGATGCCTTCATTTTAGATTTTATGAAGAGTGGTTCCTTCTTTTCTTAACCTCATGAAAGCACTGAAAATGCTTTTAAATGATGGAAAAATAAATAAAAGGATGAAATTACAACTAAGACCAACTGCTGAATTGCTAGAGTCCTGCGAGTATGATTACCTCTGAATTATTTTCTATGTTAGCTATGAATACATGAAATGCAAAGCAGAAGTGAACAAAAAATTTACATTATGAAAATGTCAAGATTTTGAAACTAAACACAACAGACTGGACAATGCTGAATAGATTTGAAAAGGAATTGCTGCCCACACACTAACATACATTCACATTCCTATCAGCATCAAATTATACTATTATTTTTACATAGTAAGTGAATATGCAGACTTTCCATGCTCGTTTATCTTAATGGTATGAATATTTTTAATATGTTAAAGCCACATGCTGACTGTATATATCAAATAGATTTCCTCTGAGCAACTATGCACATTATTACAATATTATTTAATTAGGTCTACCTTTAAGAAATATTCTGTAAGTGCTTCATCTTTCACTGCCATTGAATTCCCTAAATATATTGTATGCATTTATACAAGTAGTAATAATGTCTGTATTATCTCTCAGGAAACTACTTTAGCTAAAAATAAATTGCATTGCATTTTAAATCTATTTATGGGGATAAAATATGTATTATTTAAGGTTATATTAAATATCAACGAGTGGTAGTTATAATAATGAAATACAGAAATAGGATACCATATGTTCTGGTAGAGTGAGAAATGAGTGTAATCTAAAACAAATAAAGAAAGAAACACTCAGAAATGGAAACGCTTCTCCAGTCCTTAGCCTCCCAAAAATCTTATAAGACAGAAATAGTGAACAGAGGCTTGTCATGGTTTAAATCAAGTCCACACACAGCTCGTTCACTCACTCCCCCCCTTGCTCCCCCGACTCCCAGAGAGTTAGGAAGGAGAATCCAAAGAATGTAGCCCCCACGGATTGAGATAAGAACAGTTTAATAGCTAAGGTATAACATAAATCACTACTGGTACTACTACTACAAATAATAATGATAAAGCCAATAACTAGTGAAGAGAATACAACACCTCACCAGCCACCGACCCATAACTCAACCCATCCTGCCCGACCAAGCACCGGCCGATACCTCCTCCATCCCCCCAGAGCTCCATCCCTTCCAGTCTCTCAGCGGTTACATCCTGGGTATGACGTGCTATGGTATGGAATACCTCATTTGCTAGCCTGGGTCAGGTGTCCTGTCTCTCCTTCCTCCCAGCCTCCCTCCTTCCCCTGCAGAGCATGAGCTCAGAAAAGGCCTTGGACAAACAAAACATTTGAGCAGTAACTCAAAACATGTTCGCTATCAGCAACAGTTCTCAGCCTGAAAGTCAAAACACAGCCCTGCACCAGCTACCAAGAAGGAGAAAAAATTACTGCTACTGCTCAAACCAGGACAAGGCTTCAGTTAGTTGGGGAATGACATTCCCTAAACTGGTATGGAAAAATAAACCATTTATTAAAAGCCTATCATGGTAAGAATTACAAACACTAACGATTGTCCTTGGAAAAAAAAAAAAAATCCCTGAGTAATTAAAATTCAAATATATGGGGGCAGGGGGGGGGGGGGGGGGGAGGGGGAGGAGGGGAGAGGAAGAAAACTAATGAAAATAATGAAAATGCTTTTGCAGTATGAAAAAGTGGAACAACTTAATCAAAGTGAAAAGTACAGATTCCTGTTAAAATAACAGGGAAAGAAGCATTAGTGAATCCTACATTGAGTACACAGATGCTAATGATATAATAGCTGCTAATGCAGTGAGTCTTATTTCATTCTGTCTTGGGTTCAGCAATACAGTCATTTTTCTCCTTCTCAGTAGCTGCTTCAGTGCTGTGTTTTTGACTTTCAGTCTGGGAGCAGCGCTGATAACACCAATGTTTTTTAGTCGCTGCTAAGTAATATTTACTCTGATCAAGGGCTTTCTGAGACTCATGCTCTGTCAGGGAGGAGGGGAAGCCGGGAAGAAGCAGAGACAGGACACATGACCCAAACTAGCCAAAGAGGTATTCCATACCATAGCACGTCATGCCTTGGATGTACAACTGGGGGCAGTTACCTGGAAGGGCTAGATCACTGCTCAGATCAGGCTGGGTATCTGTCAGCAGGTGGTGAGCGGTTGTATTCTCTTCCCTTGTTATTTCCCTTATCATTGTTATTATTGGTGGCAGCAGTAGTGGTTTGTGTTATACCTTAGTTACTGGACTGCTCTTATCTCAACCCGTGGGAGTTACATTATTTCGATTCTCCACCCTATCCCTCCAGAAGCAGGGAGGAGGAAGGGGGAGCAAGAGAACAGCTGCGTGGTTTTCTGAGTTGCTGGCTAGGCTTAAACCATGACAATATTCTCAGTTTTGTACCAAGGTTTGATATGGTGATAAACCTACTCAGATTTGATATCTTTGTATAGTGACATGTTTTACCACATAAGGTTTCAGATATATACAATACAGAACACTTTGTGATTAATCAATTCAGTTGTGCTATGAGAGTTCCAGTCCCTTCCTTTCATCTTTTTTTTTCTTTTTCTTTCTTTTTTTTTTTTTATCACTTTCATCGCAGTTCTCTGAGCACTGTAGAGCATTTCTGTCAGTGGATGTTACAGCACTAGTGTTAACTGCAGTCTGTTAACAGGTGTTTGTATAGTTATAAATTGGAGTGAAATATTTGTCCTAAGACTGGAGTTTGAAAAAGCTCATTTGCTAGATAATTTCTTACAAGAGTGTATCTTTTATTTTATTTTATTAATCTAGTAAAATCTAGATCTGGATTCTAATGACTCTGAGTTAGATAAAACCCAGGCAAAGACTCAGACTGAGATTACAATACTACTTATATAAAGATACTGTCAACCACAGTCATTGACAAAAAAATCTCTGGTCAGTGCTCAAAGTCATGTGATTAAATTCTGAACTTTTCTATTAGACAGAGATTGATTTAGAGGTTAAAGAGTGAACATTGTACTTATTTTTTCTAATATAACCCCAAGATGGCCTTTTTTTTCTGTGAGCTGGAGTGGTTGGCCTTGCTTCCCCTTTTTTTTAATCCTTTTACCATGACACCTGAGACACCTTGCTCAGTTAATTGGCAAGGATACAGGGTGAATTTATAATAAACCTGTGTCTTTGAAAGCTTGTAGGAAGACAAGAGAAAAGAGGAAGGAATAAAAGGCAGATGAGACAACACCTTAGTGAGAAATTGTTACATATATGAATCATTGGAAAGTAACACCAAAGTTGCTTTTCCATGCTAGATAACATAAACCAGTTGGTACTAAAGATTTGCTTGGAATTCCCTTCCTCTTTCAATCATTACATATTTTTCTATTTATTGCAGCTCGGTTCTGGATGCCAACATACCCCAGCAAAAGCAAATGTCCCAGCTTGTTGGCGTATTTAGAAACAAGGTAGGAAAAAAGATTTGATACAAATATTGCAAAAGTTAAAGATTAGGTTCTTATCCGTAGAAAAGAACTAGTTGGAAGGCTGTTTTTGAAAATTTCTTGGTTTGGTAGCATTTTTGGAAGGAACAAACACTCGAGTGCTGTATTTTTCATGGCTCCATGTTTGGCTCCATAGATTTTTTTATTCCAAATTAACTACTTTTTGGGGCATGCCTCTGGGCATGAATAACAGCTGTGTGCTCTAGGACTGAAGTTTCTGAAGGAAGAGTTGTAATGATAAGGGATGGTGCTACTGAGACTACGTTAAGCATCAGTAAGGAACAATTTAACTAATCTGCTTCCATTTTAATGACAAGCCTCTAGTAAGTGTAGAAAATTTAAGACTCCCAAAACAAGGTTTCTTTGGAATGGAGTTATAAAGAACATCACCACCCAGACCCTACAGTGGTACAGTCGCCATTAAATTTTATTTCCAAGAACTGTGAGTAGCAAATGCCTTTTAACTGAGAGTAGATGGAAAGTGTATTTATATCTATCCACTACTCATTTAAATTACAGACATTTCTCAGGCTTGCCTATTCTGTAATGCTGGTTTTGACCTATGTCTCTTTTTCTTTTCTTCAAGTGTGTGATATTGCATCCATACTGGTCAGGGGAAATAATTAATGGGTATTTTTTACTGCAATTTCAAAAAGCAGCTACAAAAGGAAGCCCCAAAGTATGCAAGATCTGAATGTGCCCTGGAGATGGACCTTCTCAAACCTTGCAGAATTACTGGAGTCTGATATAGGTCATCATACTGAAAGAATAATTATTAAATGGATTTAGTCTTAAAAAAATATTCAGAATTTCTTTTCATGTTTCCTGTGAATTTAGTACCAAAATTTCTCTCACATATTACACACATTCTCAGAAACTAAGCAGTTTATATATACATGTGTGTATATATGTATACACAAAGACATTAGAGAAATGAACTTGTAAAATTATGAACCGATGATGCAAAAGTTGCAATAAGAAATAAGAGTTAGATTTGCAAGTATTAGTTTGAGTACTAATCTAGCCATTTTTTTTTCATTTTGTCAAGTTAAAAACACCAGTAATTCTGTGTGAATGAAAGATCTGAAAAATGTCCAAGCTAATATTTCTGAGTGAAATGAACCTTTTAAAAAATAAATGTAATTGAAGATAAGTTTTTTAAAGACAAACTATCTCTAGGTTTGCCTGTCATATGCTAGTCACTTTAAGCAGTATACTTGCATATGAAACTTATTTTCAGACTGCAATGCACTTGTCGTGATTTTCATAAATTACATTTAAACTGTTTTATGGGACGAATATAAAAAAAAAAAAACAGACTCCCTGCATGTTTACAACTACACCCATGCATGACACTGGAGTGAACCACTGCTCATCTTGCCTTCATTTACATCAAGAGGAATCTTGATTTTGGCATTACACATGCTATACAGTAGTGGCAGGTGTCCCCTGCTCAACACCATCAGATTGAAAGGGCACTCACCATTTACCAAAGGGACTAGCTCTCCAGGGAACACCCAGTGGGCCCGCAAGTCAGTGCTTGTAAGGAACTGACAAAAGCCATCCTCATACTGAGGGTGAATAGCTACTGCAGGTTATCATAAGACTCTCAAGGAAATGCAGAATAACACACCATACTACCAGCCAACTAATATGGAACTATGCTAACAACACATCTCATCTATTACAAATACGCAAAGCTTATTTTTGATTGCCTTTTTTATTTGAGTTGTTAGATCAAGGCCTTCCTTCTTCTATTTTCTTCACCATTCTCTTGTTTTCTATCTTTATCCTTATTAGGCTTCTACTTATCACACAAAACTAATATCATTTGTGCAGTCAGGGGTCTTGTCCTGCCTGCCTCAGTATTGATCCTTATTTCTCCTGTCTTATGGTTTTGACATCTGTCACCTCACCTGCTCTTTCTTTCTGCCTTTTTTTTTTTTGTTATCTTTGAACAGGCTTACTTTGGTCTATATTAGGACTGTGTTAGCTGAATACAAATCACACTAAATTATTATAGGGACAGCTGTTCTTCCTAGGACTTTCTTTGGCCTCTTTCCAACAGGTTATTTTGGGGTCTACGTGAAGGCAAACCAGAAGCCGCAGTGGGAACCAGTATGCTTCCCACTGTGGAGAACTGTGAGAATGAGATTATAGAAGTTGCCGGAAAATGTCTGCATGACATTTAGACAATGCCTGTAAGAAACAAGTGATTGGATAGCTGGACAGGCAGGTGGCCCATGAAAAAACCTTCTGTTGTGAAATGGTCAGTGAAACTGAAAGAAGGATAAACATTGAAATAAACTATATGTACCAGCTATTTCCCACTTACATTGGGAGACCACTTCAGATTCACAAATGTAAATAGCTACAGTGTAGGGGCCCTTATAGAAGATTCGTGTCCAACCTCCCACTTTAATCAGCCAATACAGCCAACAGAGATTAAAGAGCAATTTTGTCTAAATGCAGACACCAAAGGTTCCATTCAGTTGCTTTACTTTCATTGTCTACCACCCGTTGAGAAGTCCTAGGGTATTTCTGTATGTCTTTAGTTGCTGGTTCATAAGGGTGCATCTTTCTTGCATGTCCTTTGTCAAATATAATAACTCTGTATGACTATTTTGCTACCTTAGTATGTCTCAAAGAGCACTCCATGCTCATGCTTAGATTTCTGAATCAAGCTATACGTCCAAATATTTTATACAGTTTAAATTTAATGTAATGAAAATGCAAAATTATAAAGACAGGTGTGATGGCCAGGAGACCCTTTTTGTGTGTATCTCACAAGAAAGGAGAGAAGTTGATGGAGACTGAGCACCTGTCCGTGGTAAGCAGCCTGTTGTTGGTCAGGGGCAGAGCACGGATCAGCTCCACGAAGGTGAGGGATAGTTTTCCTGTGGTGTCTGTCCTGAGGCCTCGGAGATCAATGGCCCCCACAACAACGACCTTGGCAACAGCGGGTCCAGATACAGCAGCACAGACACCATGCTGAGTCTCGGGGAATAGAGTCACCAGGGCTGGGGCTCACCATGGACCCTATCCCTTTGAGAACATTCCAGAACAGCTCACAGCTTGTGTGCAGGCATGGGAATGAGTCTGCACCTGTGAGAGGGTTCCAAGGGAAAACGGAAACAGCCGCACTCTAGTTGGGTGATGGGATTTCAGCACAGGAGGTTTCGTCAGGCTGCAAGAAAGACTGCTCACTGAGAAGACGCTGCTGGATCCACGGGGTGGTAAGCCTGTTTTTTTGTTTTTGTTGTGATTCTGTGATTCTTCCCATTTTGCCTTTTTAAACTTTGTATCTTCTATAAGAATACAATAAAAATATGATTTTTTTTTTTGTGTTTCAATCCCTGGAGGACCTGTAGTGTTTCCTGCGAACCACACAGTGTGGTAAAAGTTCAGGTCTCCCCTCAACTGCGGGGGGATGGGATGAAAGACTTCTGTGCCACTGTCATTACTGTAGTAAAACTGGTACAGGGATTCACAAGTCTGACCAGGGATCCTTTTGGTTATCTAAAATTACATAAATTCAAATGGGGTTTATAATCTAGATTACATACTTGGGTAAATAGAAGTAAAAAAAAGTGCTCCAGCAGACTGGAGTACTTGATAAAGCAAAATGGCCCACAGTCAGTGTGACTACATATGTACTCATCATACACTTAAGCATTTTACTGTTTAAAGAGTAAACAGAACCTTGCAAGAGAACTGATTGCTTTCCATGTAAGAATGAGAATCAGTGTGTCTCTGGCACAGCTCTGATGACCCATTTTTTACCAAAATAACTATTTAGAAACAGGAAAGGACTTGTCAGAATAAGAGGTATCTGGAAGAAGATAGTACCATTAACAAATTTGCTTGATTTTTAGTGTTATGAGGCTGTTAGAATTGGGGTTGTAATGAAAAGGGGACATTTGTTTTAAAATTCACACAACACTTTATATGAGTTATAATCAACAAAATAGGCCAAGCTTTTTCATCTTTGAAAAACAAAATGGAAACATTCAAGGCCAGTCTAGATGTGGTTCTGGGCAAACTGATCTAGTTGAAGATGTCTCTGCTCATTGCAGGGGGATTGGAATAGATGACCTTTGAAAATCCCTTCAAGCCCAAACTATTTGCTGGTTCAGATTTCAGATGTCCATAGTCAATAGTAGGCTGCTTCTGCAAAGGCAATTACAACCACTTAACAGGTGATACGCTGCTGAACTGTGCTGTCTTTTATCATTTACTCCTTCATAGGTTTCCAGATGTAGCTAAGGGTTAAACCTAAACTGAGTCACAAAGTATGTATACTAAGATATTATGAGCACTTTTTTGTGTTTTGTATTATGTCTCCCTCCATTGCCACAGTTAAAACTTAACCATGGAGCTTTATAAGATTAATCTTTTTTATCCCTTTCTTCCACCCAACTTCCATCATTTCTAAGTAACATAAAGATGCTGGCATGTACCGCCTTTGACAAGTCAGAATGATTATTTCTAGAGTACTGTCAGGTTAGATAAGCTTTCCATCCTGTGTTAAAGCTTGAATTGGAGCGTTTTAATTCTAGCACAACCTTCCAGAGTCTGACAGCATGACACTAAGAATCTACTGGTACCTGAAGGAAGGACATCTGGAAATTGAATGATTAATTGAACTTTTGGAGTATGCCTTCCTCAGCAATTTTCAAAATTTATTATCACAATTAATGTTAAATGATAGCATGAGGTTTCATAGCATTAAAACTTCATGTACATGATATAATATATATGTATGTCGTGTATATATATTTATTTATGCATAAGCATTCCATAGCTAGGGAGTGAATAATATGAAAACTCAAACAGGGAGACAAAAACAAGACAGTTAGTACTTTTTAGATTTGAGTGCAGTGACGAGTGAAACACCAAGTTTTCTTTGTTTTGCGTTTTGTTGTAAATTTTTGTGAAACAAGACAAAAACTAAAATGTATTTAGAAAAAAAAAAAAAAAACAAAAAAGAAAAAGCAGTTGATTTCACCCATCTATCTGTCTTGCCACAAAATAGATTGGAATGGAGTTTTTATATATTGGTACAATGATGTATGTATATATGTAACATTGAAAGAAAGCACTGCCTACTTACTGGAATTCTTTATGCCTAAACCATTTAAAAATAAATCCTCCCTTCCTTCTTCCATACCCACCCATCTATTGTACATGTCTCAACCTTTTCAAATTCCTCATTCCTTGATGGGCAATTAGATACACCTTGGCACATTTCCATCTAGTAGTGTGCAATGGAGAATTCTGTATGGCTCTGATGTCTAACTTTAATCAGTTGCTGTGTTAGACAGAAGTTTCAATTAATGTTATTACCTTTATATAGGTAAAGGTGCCCAGTCTAGGAATATAGGACAGAATTCTCACATTGAATGAGACTGAAATCCCAGAAGTTGTTTTGTGTTTCCAAGTATAGTGACTTTCTTGCAGTTCCTAGTTTTTTGCAGTAATGGATGTTATTAGCAAAATGCAAGGCTACTTCAAGCAGTTATTTTGCAAGTGCAACATTTCTGCTGGTGAATATCTAGATATGAGAACAGAGAATCACACATGCATTTAAAATATTTTAAATAATATCTTCCAATGTCATCCATTTCTCCTACTCTTTTTAATTTGAAACCCAGTATACGCTGTTATTGTATTTTACATAGGATCATAGAACAGTTAGGGTTGGAAAGGACCCTAAGATAATCTAGTTTCACCAACATGTTAGAAACCTTCTACTAAACTGGAGGATAAAACCTGTAATTTGAAAAAAGTCCACAAAATTTTCTTGTTCCCTTGTCATAGAATATTAATGGTGTTTATTTAAAGATTTTTAAAAGAAATTCTGTAAAACTGATACCGCAAACTACAGCATTTATTACATGGAAATTGTCTTAGTAGTTAGCTATTTTTCATTAAAATTACTGTGTATTACTTACACTCCTGGGTAATAAATAGAACAAATGAGTGTGTCTTCTAGTAAAGATCAATGGTTTTATGAAATAAGGATGTGAGGATTTGGAAAATTGGTTCCTGAAGTATGTAACTCCTTGTTCTGTGCAGGACTTGTGTCTCTGATTTAGGTGCCTAAACACCTATGCAGAATACGAGGACAGCCAGATACCATAAGGTGGGATCAGGAAAACAATGCTCAGGAAAGAAAAGGTAGAGGCAGAGGTGTAGCTCTTCCTAAGTTGTAGCCAACAGGACTGTCACTTGGAATAGACAGTCTGGAGTTGTTTTGGTGAAAGCAGACCAAAAGGCAGTTCTCTTTCTCTGAGAGAATATAACATCTATTAAATTATGCTCCCTAACTTGACTATAACATGCACTGGAATAATCTTTTGGTCCAATCTTGCTGTGTAATTTTTAAGTTCTATATGACACTTGGCTTTGATTTATTCAGACTTATAAGTCTGAGATGTATACAGAGGTGCAGCTTTAATAATGAGGTGAGCATCACTGGTGAAAGGAAAGTACTCATACAAGTTAAACAGCTTTGACTTGAGAGGGCAGATGCTCAGGAACTAACAAAGTTAGACTGTGATGTCTAAACTCTGAATTCCCACTCCAAGGATCTGTGGTTGCTTTTTGGCTCTAACATATATTTTCTCTTTATACCTGTTACGGATATCACCATCACAGAAAATTACAGTTCAATAAAAATAATAAAATAAAAGGATATTTTAAAGTCCTGTGTATATTAGAAACTAATTACATCTCTTCAGGATATCACTAACCACATTAATTACCATTGCAGGATGTAGATTGACAGTTTGCTGTTTGTATAATAAAGTTTAGTCTCCTCAAATTCCATTTGTCTGTAACCATGATTTGATATTTGTAGTATTTTAAGATAACTCAACTTTTTTCATGGTGTTCAAATGCTTAGTGGGAAAACCTGTTAGCTCTCAATATTATCAATTTTGAAACTAGTTTCTAATGAGAGTTTTTCAATTTGACCGTTTAGGCAATTGTGTTCATAATCTTATCTGTGACCTTCAAACATTCTGGAAAGAGATACTGAGGTGATACCATTTCTACTTTTAACATTGTTTTATATACACTGCTTGTTTCTCTAAAGGGGAGGGAAAGAAGGGGTAAGTGCCAGAAGAGTATTTGTTACTCTTACAGATATCTTCCCTTCTCTCCCCAGCAATAACTGTTTCTAAAGTTCGCTGATGACACTAAACTGGGAGGAGTGGCTGACACACCAGAAGGTTGTGTTGCCATTCAGCAAGACCTGGACAGGCTGGAGAATTGGGCGGGGAGAAACTTGATGAAATTCCACAAGGGCAAGTGTAGAGTCTTGCATCTGGGGAAGAACAACCCCATGTACCAGTATAGGTTGGGGATTGACCTGCTGGAAAGTAGTGAAGGGGAAATGGACCTGGGGGTCCTGGTGGATAGGAGGATGACCATGAGCCAGCAATGTGCCCTTGTGGCCAAGAAGGCCAATGGCATCCTAGGGTGCATTAGAAAGGGTGTGGTTAGTAGGGCAAGAGAGGTTCTCCTCCCCCTCTACTCTGCCTTGGTGAGGCTGCATCTGGAATATTGCATCCAGTTCTGGACCCCTCAGTTCAAGAAGGGCAGGGAATTGCTTGAAAGAGTCCAGCGCAGAGCCACAAAGATGATTAAGGGAGTGGGACACCTCCTTTATGAGGAGAGGCTGAGGGAGCTGGGTCTCTTTAGCTTGGAGGAGACTGAGGGGTGACATCATCAGTGTTTACAAATATGTAAAGGGTGGGTGTCAGGATGATGCAGCTAGGTTTTTTTCAGTGATATCCAGTGATAGGACAAGGGGCAATGGGTGTAAACTGGAGCATAGGAGGTTCCACGTTAACATCAGGAAGAATGTCTTTACTGTAAGAGTGACAGAGCACTGGAACAGGTTGCCCAGGGGTGTTGTGGTGTCTCCTACATTGGAGATATTCAAGGTCCGCCTGGACAAGTTCCTGTGTGATGCATTCTAGGTTACCCTGCTCTTGCAGGGGGGTTGGACTAGATGATCTTTCGAGGTCCCTTCCAACCCTTGGGATTCTGTGATTCTGTAAAGGACCTTTTTTTTCTAATCTGTGCCTCATATCCTTCATCTGGTTATGATTTCATGAGGATCTTGTCAGGGAAGAAGATTAGAAAGGATGTGCAAACCAAAATGATTGGCAACAATGACCTTTCAGTAGTGATTGTCATACAGAGCTGGATTCAACCAGACACTGACAAGACTGGGCTGCAGGAAGTTCTGCAGGTTATTTCAGCTCATGTTGACAAATGGCTATTGTATTAACTGTGAACATTAATTAGGTTAAGCAAATACTAGAAAGACTGCATTAAGTATGGATAGAATGATTGTGGGTAACTTCCGACAGAATCTGATTAAAAACTTTTAAAGAAAACAAATTGTAGAATCATAGAATGGTTAGGATTGGAAAAGGCCTTAAGACCATGTAGTTCCAACCCCCCTGCCATGGGCAGGGATGCCTCACCCCAGACTATGTTGCCCAATGCTCTGTCCAATCAGCCTTGAATAGTGACAGGGATGGACCATTTGCCACCTTTTTTGGGCAACCTGTTCTAGTACCTGTCCACTCTCACAGTAAAGAACTTCTTCCTTATATCTAAGCTGAACTTTCCCTGTTTAAGTTTGAACCTATTACCCCTTGTCCTATCGCTCCAGTCTCTGATGAAGAGACCCTCTCCAGCATCCTTGTAGGCCCTCTTCAGATACTGGAAATGCTAATCCTTAGCTAGGAAACAGGAGATCACGAAATGGAAGAAAAATTATCCTGGAAATTGATCAATATCCCCTGCTTTCATTTTGTCTAATAAAGATGTGAGCATGAATGCATTATACCATGTTGATGCAGCATACACTTATTACCATAGACCTTAGACCTAAGATGCCTGTCTAGCTGAGATTCTGTAAATTCACTCACATCAAAGATATGAAGTACTCTTGATATGTTGGGAAAAAACCCATTGAACTCAGTGTGATATTTGAGAACAGCAAGACCTTATTCTTTCAAGGACCATGTTGGTAAAAATTTGAGAGTATCAACTGTCTTATCTCTGGGCATATAAATACATTTCTTCAGACAAATATCTATACATATAACAAAGAGCAGTAGAGTACCCTGTATCTTTGAGTATCTTTGTAATTTAAGAAAGAAGAATGGCATGAACTGTATATTCAAGGCGAGAAACACATTCTGATAACTGATGAATTTACTGGTCTGGTAACAGAGTAAAATTTATGCTTTTCAAAGAATGACATACTGGATATATTGCCTCCAATATCACAAATATCAGTAAGCAAGATTTGAAAATTAATTGCTAACTTAAACAATTCTTATATATGATTTGACCTTGGATGTTAAGGAAATAAAAGTAACTAATTCCTTAATTCCAGATTTTTGAAAATTAAGAACTACAATGACCAGTGGCAGTAACACCTCTTCTAGATCTAAGTGTTGTCTTGTTCTCAGTAAAACAGATTGGAAAAACAATGGCTGCATCTTCATTATTTTCAGTAATGAAAGGAGAATCAATTGTATTTATTGACTGAAAGTTCTTCAAAAACTTCAAATATTCATGGAATTTGGAATGAGTCAGAAGGATATCATTTTTGCTACTTAAATGATTAAGGATTCATCGTATTCTTGATTAGGCAGAAGCATTAGTGCTGAAAGTCTGAAGATCCATTCTGTTAGATAGTAGGCAGCTCCTATAAGATGTTTGAGTAATATCTTTATCTTTCAAATTTGAAAAGTTGCCATCTGGAGCTATATTCCCACTTTTTGCTGAGTAGCACTCTCTTGGCTGAGAAGCAAAATCATATGTTGTTCCTGGGATAGCTTATTTATCTGCTCCTGAGCTTCCCCTCAACAAACAATTTTCACTGCTAGTCAATCTTCCAAGAATGGGGATTTGCAGAGACATATCTCCACTGAAATTGGGAGACTTTTCGTGCAGGTCTGGGTATATACCTCTGCATAGAAAAGTAATCCACCATCTTTTCTTTTTCAGGGTTTTTGATTGCTATTTCACATATACTGATATGAAAAATAGACTGAAGGAGATGGGAGCCATGGTCCGTTATGGAAACTGGTGTAATGCAGTGAGATTTGAGATAGACTGTACATGCAGCACAAGCAGTCACTGTGTTCTAGCTGTTTGTGTGTGTGACATTGCTGAAATGCATACTTAAAAAAAAACCCAACAAAACAACAAATGATTTTCCAGAGGCAACATACTGACAGAACACTATTTTTTCATGCCAACAGATATAGTATATGAAGAGCAAATCTGGGAAGAACAGCATGGCAGATCTAATTTGCATTAACTATTAGAGTGCAGTCCAAGATAAAGCACTAACCTATCTTTAATCTCAGAGGGATTTGGAGTTTATATCGTGTTTGTGCTTTTCATCTTATTTTTTTTTAAATCTGGCCATACTATTTTTTTGTTGCATATAATTAAGTCTGGAAGTAAGAAAATCATTGCTGTATTCCTGGTGTTAGTAAAGTTATATACATCTGGCAATATGGAGTAGTAGATATTTTTAAAGCAAAAAAGAGTGTTTGCTGTGTTTGTGCTAGAAAAGATGTTTAGCCTACAGCTGTTTCATAGCAGTATTAGTGTCCAAAATCTGAGAATGGTGGAATACATCTTGCTTGCTTGTTGACTTTTGTTGTTTGTTTTGCATGGAAAAATCAGCAGAAAGGAAATCTGTAGAGTCCTTCTGTACAAACATTCATGGCATTTTAGGAATAATACCAAGCATAATCTATTGTACATTACTACAGATAAATGCCTTTAAACTTACTTTCCACCACCACCACTCTTTTTTTGTTTGGCCTCTTTTTCTCTAAGTAGCAGTGATGCAGTGAAATCCAAAGGAGCACAAGCTCAACTGATATCTATCTCAATTGATTAACTGTCTGGAAGATTTGATTTTCAGAATAGTTACTCAAGAGAGCTCCAATTCATTAGTGGTTGTCCACATGTGATTAGAAACTGTGGGAGGGATAACCCCCTCTTTTAATTGATCCAATTTCATATTCCTTGTGGTCATTAAGTGTGTTAATGGTAACTTAGCACCTGCATTAAAGAACCAACTTAACAGCATTCTATAAATGACTTTAAGTCAGCAGGTGCCAAATTTACAGGAAAAAAATTGACGATTGCTGCTTTAATGTTACTGCAGGAGGGATATGAAGTAATAAAATGTTGCAATTGTTTAATCCATCACAATCAAGCAGTCATCATTTGACGATAACATGATTGTTATATTATTACAATCCTTTGTTACTGATTGCCCCTTCTTCACTCAAGGGTATCATTCCTGTTTTATGTTAATAACTACACTTTCATTTATACTACTTTGTAAAGGAAGTGAGACTTCCCACTTCACTATAGTGAGATTGCAGATAGCAGGCTGTTTTAGTTATAGGTGGGCCAGAAATGTTCTCAGATTTTCTTACTCTTGTGCTATGTTTATATGAACATTTTGCTTGAGAAATCTTTCTGTAAATTATATGAAAGGTAGCTCTCACTCTGACATGATAGTTCTGGTGTTTTCTGGTTCCAGCAAGATTGGCAGTACTTTAGAAATAAATGCTGAATGCTGCACAACATAGATTTTTTTTTGAGGGATTACACTGAATTTTTCATTGTTATGTTATTTTAATCTTCTTTTAATGAGAGAAATAAGAGCTAAATTTTGAGTTTTCAAAGATTATCCAATATTTTCTCCTTACTTCCCCTCAGTATGCAGGTGCAAGATGACCGCTACCTAAATTTTGGGGCATGGCTAAGTTCCATAAATACAAATTCTAGAATTGTACCTCTTCACATGTAAAACCTACCCCATTCTGAGCAGCCATATGCCTAAACCCTGCTGGTTTCCAGAAATGAACCAGAGGAATGTCTGTGCTCCCTGAAGGGTTCAATCTGTGAAGCGTTTTGTACATGAATTTAGCATGCACCTATTGGACTAAGTTGTCATACAAAATGGAGTTACTCTAGGCTTTGTTACCACACAGCAGAGTAATTGATAATAATTTCCCATTATATCCAAATAAACAGTTTTGGGAGAGAAAGGGGAATGATCTGTTGTAAACTGGATGCCCCATACAGTTAAGACAGAAGGGAGTACTAGGATGAGAACTATTCCTTGGAATTTTTTAGTGCTTAAAAAAATTTAAGTAGGAGAATGTGAAAGATACAGGTAAGGGGAAGAAAGCAATAGAGAAGGTGGAAAGGAAAGAGAAGGGTTTAAGATGAATGGTTGGTGGGATAACAAGCATCTTCCTCTCAGAAAAATGGATGAATGTTACAGAACATCAGCCCCATTGGCTTCTGGGCATAGCCATAATATACAAATAAAGTAAGAACTGCAAACAGGTGCTCTTCAGAAAAGAAAACAAGGGATGATTTGAAACAAAGATGTACAAATAGAGAAAAATATTTCTTCTTTGCTTTAACAGGTTAAAATTTTAACAATTGCACACTGCACATATGTTGTGCCACTGACTGTAAAATGCTAGACCCTAGGTAATATCCTATATGGTTCCTTAAAACACCGGAACAGATAGGGTCAAAAAGGATCCATTGTAATGTACAGGAACAAAAGCATATGTGAGAAAATGATTGAGATGCCTGGTTGCTATCAGTTGCTATTTCCTAGACGAATATGTAACTCTATTGACAGTGCACCTCTTTTCTTCCTTTCCTGGAAAGAGAAAACACTTCTTTTGGTTATGATTTTTTTATCCTGCTGGAATGGTGGAGAAGAGGCTTTTTTTCCCTACAGTTTATCTTTCTGTGCTTATCTGAGAATTGCCATCTGGGATGCAGTGTTACTGACACTTCTTAAAGGAGACCAAAGCTGTCTTCCTCAGGGAGGAGGAAGTGAGCTTGTTGGGTGTTGAGCTCAATCTGGAAGCTCCTTGTTCTTTATAGGAATGATGTTTCCTATGACACATCCTTTGCTTACTAATTTCTCAGCACTCAGAATTGTTTCAGTAATTTGCTTTAAAAAGAATAATAAATAAAATTTGAGTCTCATAAATATTTACATATATGTTTATATATACATGCTTATATAATGATATTAAATTTGTTTAATTTGTTCAGCTGAACTAACAGATTGTCATAACTGACATAATGGTGTTTAATCAGCAAATTGTTGTGTCAAAACCCAGAGTTCAAATTTAATATGCAAGGGAAATGTAGCACTCTTTATGTGTATGTTTGATGCCACACTATTTTTCTCTTGGGAGCTTACAATATGAATATAGTTGGTTAAGGAAGGTGTAAAATGTGATTCTATTAATATTGTCTCACACAGTAAATTTATATAATCCTTATATTCCCATCTGTTTCACATCTTGATGCAGAACAGAAATGTTGCAAGACATTCTTCAGTTATGTAGTTAAAGGAAAAAGTACTGGAGCCATCTGTAAAATCACACTGTAAAGAAATCCTGTGTTTTGTGTATTTCTGCTTTTTTGACAAAAATCCAAGAAATACCAACTGTAACTCTAGAGAAAACACAAGAAACAATCTGAGGAGAAGAATAAGATCACGAATTTTGGCCACAGTGATTGGGCTAATAGGCAGGCATTTGCTTCAGTCTAGTAATGGGAGAGGAAAGAGGATGATAAAGGTACAGGGCTAAAAGCTTTCATAAGACTTAGAGAACAGCTAAGTAAAACTCCCCAAAATGTATTGGCTAGGTTTTTTGGTTTTTGCTTTTTTTTTTTTGTTTTGGTTTTTATGTTTGTTTGTTTTCATTTTTATTTTCCTCTGGCTTCCTTTTCTGATTTTCTGGTTGTTGTGCAACCTTACAGAAGCTGAATGACAGAAATAATTAATAATTATCTTGCACTAGCCTTTAGGAAAACATAAATTTGTTGAAACTTTTCATTAGTGTTTCCCTGCTTGTCTCCTTAGTACTCGATGAGTTTCCCATGGGAGGAAAACATCATTATTAACTGACTAATGAATATGTGGGTCATAAATATAAATTATGAAGATTCTGTAGACAACTATTAGGTATAAAGTGAAGCATTTAATTCTTCATTAACTCCTTAGAGTGAACATTCTGTTATCTTGCCAAGTGTTGGTTTTATCAGTAAATTTAATGCTTATAATAGAATATCAAAACATATAAAACCAGTCATATAAAAGTCTGTGTAAATAGTTCTTAGAGAATTCCAGCCAGATTCTCAGTTAGTGTAAACTGATTTTCCTCTAACGGAGTCACTGATAAAATGCCTGTTTATAGCACTTGAGGGCTTGGGTTTTGAAAGCATAGAGGCTGTATCTATTTTGAGGTCCTATTTGATATTGCCTTTGCAAATTGCTACAAACCTGGTGCATTGATATCCTGCTGTAAACAATTCAGATTATGATTTTTTTTATTTGAGTGCAAAATAGGAAATGTAGTCTACAGTGAGAGAGCCTAGAAATGCACAACTGTAATTAGAGCTATACAATGGGTGAATAATTGGGAATGTATAGTGACTTCAGCTGATGTAGAAAACATTCTGTCTGTCTTCCCTTCAAAAAAACATTGCTTTGTTCTAAGCAATGGAAAATTCATGATGCATGAAAACTGATGAAGACAACTGTCTTTGTACTGTATACTTATGACAAATTCCATAGGTCACCATTTAAATATCTGTGTAGTCAATATTTTATGAAATATTTATCATGAGCAGTGGAGAAAGCAGGAAATTGTTCTATTTTACCTGGTTGCAGGACTTTGGCTCCGCTGAAATGTTCCACAGGAGAGAGGTGAGCACTCTAGAGGTCTGGGTAGGGCAACCAGTGGTTGGGAAATACAATATAAGCATGTATGCATTTGTCAGAACATATGGAGACACCAAAATTCAGGGGTTCTATAGGAGCAGAGTACAGTAGAAGATTAATTTGGCAAAAATTTCTCCCCAGCAGAGCAGCTTGCTTGCCTGGCTTCTGGACTCAGACAGGATTCTGAAATCAAGTGAACTCCAGGTTCCCTGAAGAACTCAGTCTCAGGGGTTGAGTGCTTTTTCTGAATTCTGCTTGAGTTAGCCTGTTTTGTTAAAAACTTCTTATTTAGGAACATTTGTAGGAGTGATCAAAAATTTAATATTTTTTTTGCATTCATATGGAAGCAGTTCCGCTATGAGTATGTCCTTAAGTGCTGCATAGGTCCTCAGTAGGATTCTGTGCCAAGCTAGGAAAGCAGGGTCAGCTAACGGGCCAGTTCAGTTTCCTCAGGGCTTAATGCACTAGAGGATTGGAAACCCCCACAAGGCTCTCTGGACAAACAGCTCCACTGGTTGACTGCTTACCTTGTCATGAAGAAGTTCTTGCTTCTAGCAAATCCAGTCCTTTCTTGGTTTAGCCTGTGTCCACTGCATTTTATATTGCGGTTATATGATGTATTGGTGTATGTTGCATATGCTTGGAGCAGTTTTCTTTAAAGTAATTTCACATGTTTCTTTTAGAGTACTGCCAAACAGATAATGGAATTGGTAGACCTGAAAGGTAGCAATCAGTTTCCTTATCAGAACACAAAGCAATAATGAATTTCTTATGCTGGCTCTGTCAAAAATAAGCTATAGTCTTCTGATAAATGCAAGTGCACACAGACATCTCAGTGCCTTTACAATGGCCATTCCTAATGGCTGTCCTTAGATATCATGTTACCTTTTTTGTGCCCCCATCATTTTTCACCAGAACGCCAGACTCCTTTTCTTAAAATCTTTATTTATTTTTTTTTAAACAATTTTTATGCAGGGTTGTGAATTCTCTGTCTATGTAGTTGTCCTACTCTAACCTGTTAGGAATTTAATAAAGTACAAGAGACTTCTTTCTTCAAGCTTTTACATTCACGATGTAATACACAGATTAGAAAACATAAACTATAAATAATCATCAGTGCCCTGAAAGGTAAAATGAAATTCTAGTTTCCACCTTTTCTCTAGACTTGCTATGCTAGAAGTTGAGATTTTTGTTACACGAAGTAACCTCCACTTCTGCAGATGAAGTTCTGCAGTGTTATTTGACTGTGCTGTCTGTTAGTGTTCTGCTTACCTAAGAAATTTTTTTTCTTTGCTCTTTTTTTTTAACATATTTCAACTTTTTCTGTTGTCTCGTAAGAGTACGTACAATTTACTTGGATTTCTAACTGAAGTGAATGACACTTATTTGCACTTAAAACCAGCTTTCAGTGAATTTGTCATGTGCTGGTAGTAGTAGAACCATTTTCTTAGTTATTAGCGCTGTGGAATAAACCTATGGTTAATACCTTATTTACACAAACTGAAGACTTCTGTATCTATGTTTGGTGACCTTGAAAATGCATTGTGTTCAGTGCCCTTTTTATAACCTTAATTACCAGAGAATACAGAGCTTTAAAGAAAGACTAACATTTCACCTTAACATCCACAGTAATCTATTATAAAGCCAGCTAAGCCAGTCCCCAAATACAAAGAAATATTATTACATGCTCAGCTAGCTGTCAAGGGGCCATGAGTCAGTGGCTTACAGTTATCAAAAGTAACAAGGTTGTTCAGAATTTCCTCCAACAAAGCCAGCCAGCTTATGAAGGGATTAAGCTCTCTTTGATTAGAACAACTGGAACACATCCTGCCCCTTTAATTAGAATTCCCTTTTGCTTGGTTTAGGCTGGTAATTTGACACTCTTAGTAGCCAATGCAAGAACTGACTTGCATTTTTGGCCTATCCATGACTACCATAATAGTATATTATTAGAGTGCACTAGCTAAAATGTGAGTCATCTTGGAGATCACTTTCAAAAACTTGAAAATCCCAAGGACACGACATTAACAGACACAATGTAATAATATATGAATTCTGTGTGTGACAGCAGACTCCATGAGCCTTTAGACACAGTATATTGCCCTGAGGCATAATTTTTCTACCTTCTATCCTAGACAACCAGAAAGGTTTTATGTCAGCTTTATTGGTATTTCAGAGGTTTACATTTTAATTTTGAACTTTAAGGCAAGTCAGTCATAGCTATCACTGTTTGCAGTGGTGAAGAAATGAATGAAAAACATGTTCAAAAAATGAAGTGTTGATATGAAGACAGCTTGGTATGGAAACTCATCATGTTGAAAAGAAAGAGAAAAGGGTATTTTATTGGAACACAAGTGCTTTGTCATCACCTTTTCCCTCTTCGTCCTCTCACTGTCCTGATACCTGGTTGGTTTGGTATTTGATAGAGTGCAAGGGAACTACAGCTGATCATTGTGCTCTCCAAACTTCAGTTAGTTATGTGAAAGTCTGAGTACAGTTGCATTGAATAACTGCAGAGTGAAATGTTTGGTAGTATTTTGCAAGTTACCTACTTTCTCTGCTACTTTCTGTTGACATGGATTTAAAACAAAAGACACTGTATGTTGCTGCTCTTTGCCTCAGATCAGCTGCTTAAGTGTGTACTTGAGAATGTCCTGCTCTCCCCCACATCCTGTCTTTCACTCCTTTCTTCTGTCTTTTCTTCTGTACAATATTAAATGGAAAAAAACCAAACCAGTTTGGTGATGGTGTTGACAGTCTAGCTGAGGCTGTCTCCTGTTTCAAGAGCAGCTGCTCATCTCCTACTCCACCCACCAGACATTACCCCACCTTCAGATCTGCCCTGTGATCTGCTTGTGTAATCACTCCCTAACTCAGTTAAATCAAAATTATCTTTTAGAGAAATTCTAACTTTTAGAGAGCTTGAGCCAACTAAACTCCTGAAATAAAGCACTCAATATTACATAAACTAACATAATTTATTTTGAAAAAGGGGTAATAAAATTGAATAAAATAATAAAATTTTATTTTTTATTTTCTGTATTTATTCTTAAAAGTAGAAAAGTAGCATAGGATCTGATTTATTAAGTAATCTTCTGCTAGAGCATGAAAAACAAATTTGAAAATATTGAACTTCTTAAAAAAATAAAATACTTGAAACATTTGATTTCTGTAGATCAACAGGAATTGGGTTTAATGTATTGACTCCTACAGCTATTACTATGTCTCCTTTCAGCTCTTTGCTGTCCTGCAGTGGAGGATTGAACTAGAAAATACAGGCCATATTTTTATATATATTTGGACCTTCACTTTCAATTCACCAAGATTTTGGGCTCACTAGAAATGCGTGAGGAAACTTGGTTACCACCCTTTTCAAATTCTCAAAATTGGTACTGTTTTGTATGGGTAGCAGACCTGATTATTTGATGTCTCATAGCAATATTAGATTTAACAGACTGCTAGGGATGACATAGAGTAGCCAGGGTTTTGCCCACTGGCCTTTTACTTTCTGTGTTTCTATTGGGTAATTAGGCTGCCTACAGGCAGGAAGCAGTATAAACTACTGTAAAAATCAGTAGCTAAAACAGCTCTTCTCTTAGTGCATCTCTTGCCTGTTCCCACAGTCCACATTCTTGTGTGACCCAGTCTATTCTGCCTGACAGAAATATTCAAAGTTTGGTTGCTTGAAGTTTGGTTTTCAGACTTCTACAATGTCCTAAACCATTTTATAAGCTGAACTGTCCATACTTAAGTCTATATGCTAACAGACAAACCCAGTCCATTTTCAGGGCTAAAAAATATTCAAAGTGAAGAATATTTCTGGAAATGAAAATGCCCTTTGAATTAATAACTTTCAGAGAGCTGATCAGTGTAGTATTTGATTTAAGAAGAATTCCTGTTTACATGAAAGAATTTTGTTTCAGATTGCCTGTCAAAAGTAACATTCCTTACAATGATGTATGAAATTCCTACACGAAGATTTTTCTCCTGGATGTATATTTTTAAGGTATGACAGGCATGCTTTGGTTTGAACATAATAATTTAAGTAATGTACAGCATTGTGGTCTTTATGTAACTTGACTTTGTCTTTTCTTTCCAAGTTTACTTTTGTTTTTTTTAATGTATCCTGGGATGTAAAAATTTAAAAATGATAAGCCACTCTATTGCAGGTAAGACTTTTTCAAAAAGCTTTCTTGAAAGACAAGACATAATGAAGTTAAGTGAAGGAATTTTTCTTTTTTTTTTTTGATTATAGAGACTGTTAAGACCTCTAATGTTCTATGAAATAATATTTTCTTTATATTGTGGCTCTAATATACTCGTAACATAGAATTAAAGTATTTCAGTGGAAGATATAATATTCTTGAAGCAAGAGTGCCACTTCATACAGAAACAATGTGGATAAGTTGTAGTATTAAACATAAAACTAATAATATATTACATAATTTTGAAACTAGAAAAAAAGCAAACAAAAAATATTCATGGATATCTCCTCCAGAATGTGAGGAGAGGTGAAAAAGACCGCATATGAATGTGCTTTGTGTAGTTTCTTAGGCATTTCTGTTTTTTCATACAGCAGGATTCTGCACATTGAAATACTGTGAAAAATGCTGTTCTATTTCTCTTATATGTGCAATGAACACCTAATGAAGAACTAATTACATGAAAAGGGAGGGTGCAGTTATAATTTTCTGGTACGATGAGAATAATGCTTTGATTTCATCTGTAAATCTGTACACATCAGAGTAGGAAAAAAAAAAAGGTGGAGTAGCATCTAGTAAACAAATTACCTGAGAACAATAACAATTCAGTTGCTAGGATATTTTGCTACTGTCCCACACAACCACATGCACATATACAATCACAGACCGTGTTTGCACAAACACACATACATATCTGTGTTTGTGATGACACACACGCAAAGTGAAAAATATAAGGACACTTTTCACTACAGGTGGAAATTTTTGTGTATCTTGACTGATATCTGCTTGTGCTCAGATGTTCTCAGAAACATACACTATAAAACTCTGGAATATGCGCATATGATGGGAATGCAGGGATATAAAAGAAAAGGGCTGTCATTAGAGCCATGTCTACTGACTGCTAAATAAAGGAGAAGGGAAAGCCTTTTAAAGACAAAACAGTATATCCTTGCTTAAGCACAACTAATACAAATAACACTTTTTCTTAGTTCTTTCTCAGTTCCTAACATGATTAATTTTTAATGTATTTATTCATTGATGTACTCATTTATGGTACATTGCATGTATAATAAATAATGCTAATTAAATTATGCCTGATCAAATTAATTTGATCTGGGAGAGAGGGAACTGAAATTACTTTCTTGTTAATGCTATAAAAGCTCTGCAGAATAAAGAAAAAACAAGCCAAAACAAAAGAAATGAACAAAATAAATCAAAACCCCAAAGAATCTCTCCCCCTTTTTTATTTAGACAGAATAGAGAAGGCCTTTCCTATTACTAAGTTCAAAGCCAAGTTTATCACAGAAGATGATTCCTTCTCCTTGTTTTAGAAGGTATTGATGCTGATATAGGATGTAAATAAGAAATCAATATTTCAAAGGAATGCCTCATCACAAAGTAGTCTGGAAATAACTTTAATAATAATATAGATGCAAACTGGGAAATGCATACTACAGTAACGAGACTGTTAAAGGGCCCTGTAAGTTACTGAGGATTCCAGCTATGGTTAGCTTGGTATTAATATTTAATGATGTACAAATATGCTTGGATTACATTACAAAGTGTTTTTATTAGCCTGTCATCAAACAAGGCAGCCTTCATGAAAATAGATACAGTTGTTTCTTTAGATTGTCTTCCTTTATCTGATACTTATCTTGCTGGTATTCCATAGATGCTAAATGAACTATTGTATCTATCATATTGTAAATTGTAACTTTCACACTTTGTGTTTCAGTATGCCAATGAATAAGAAACCAGAAAAAAAACAAAACAAACAAAACCTAAGAAAGACTATTTTAAGTACCTAGAAAATGCCATCTGAGCATAACAGCAGACTTTTCCTGATAATTCTTCACCACAAAGTTGAGAGATCTAATTTTTGCAAACTCAAGTCAGTTCAAATAATTCTGCTGTAGATGAGATGAATTCAGTCATCTAATGATTACGTTATTCTTCCTGTTACTCAGTTTTAACAACAAGTTTTGTGGGAAGCTGTGTAAGTGTAGTAGACTAGTGGACTCCTTGAGCCAATTTTGTCAAAATGAAAAAAAAAAAGAAAAAGGAATGTTTTGCAAACAAATCTCAGACAAACTCTTTTTTAAAGGTCAAATACATGCTAATAGAATTTATTCCACTTACGTAAAGCACTCCTGCTAGCTATAAATTTGGTAAGAATCTGAACTGCCCAGGTACTACTTCAGGAAATACTCCTGTAATACTGGTTGTCTGGCACTGAAAGAGAACTACGAACCTCATGAGCTGATGTTTTGTCAAATCATAGACATTTGAAATTCTGCCTAATCATACGTATTCACAGATCAAGTCCATAGTTTGTGAGCTGTGCCATGGTGTGCTTCAGGATACTGTCCATTCAGACTGGCCATCTTTGTGTGCTGTAGGTCTTTTCATCCTCAGTACATCTGACAAGCTTAAGAAAACCATGCATATGTATGGCACAGAGGCATCTAGTGCATTGAAAAAATCCTTCCATTAAGGAGTGGGAAAGGGAAGGAAACTGGGAAAAATTATCAAGTTCCCTAATCTAGATGCAGTGTCATTTAATTTTAAGCCTACATTTTACCTTAAAACAGAGTTAATAACAACACGACTCCAAATTGAGCACTTTGATATCACATTAAATTCTTATTGAATATATATTTTGTCTGCCACTGACTGCAGCGACACATTGTACAGAGCTGGAAAATCTGACCCAGCAGGCAGTTGTATTTGGATAAGATTCTTACAAATCTGTATTTTTCAGCACTTATCTAAACTGAAAATTCTCTATATATCATTACTTGTTGTATTATTTAGATGACATTTTTAAAATATTGCTGTCTTCCATCAATCATCTGATGACACCAGCTGGATTCTTTCTAGCCTTTTGTGTATTTGCATGTTGTACTTAAGGCCCCTAATTCTCGTAGTGCCTCTCCGATGGAGTCACTACTCTAGATGCATTCTCACAATTGACAAATACAGAAGAATAATCACTTTTGTTGACTAGCTAGCTAGACTAACACCTGCTAGTTTGTTATTTGGTCTTTGCTACCACAGCATACTTCCCTCATGTTCTACTTACTGTCCACGATAATGTGCAAATTCGCTTTCTAGCCAGATGGTGCCCAACTTGCATTATTTCATCAAGTTATTCCATCCCACATACAGGACTTTGTATTTCTTGAGCTTCATAATGTTTCTTTTCACAATATCTTCAACCTGTTGAGGTCCCTCTGATTATCAGCCTTAATCTCTAGGATATTAACAGTTAGCATTGTGGTTTCATTTGTATAATCAGATGGATCTTTTTTTTTGGGGGGGGGGGAGAGGGTTAATAGTTATGACACAAGTCCTTCAGGAAAGTATGTGCCCACTGGCACCAGTAGAAGTGCATCAGAGTGAGTTTCCTATGTCACCCAGACACTTGGGTGTAAGCATCTGAATCGAGTAACTATAGTAAAGTAGTCCCCATGCACATATTTATGTGAGCTGCCTAGGCTGGTAGCATAGTCTGTGGGGATCTGGAAATTTGTTCACTTGCCACATACAGGTGTTTAGTGTCAGGTGAGATCTTTAATGATGTTCAAGGCATTTGTGTGGAGCTAGCAGATACAACAGCAGTTGCAACCTTCATGCAAGACCTGTATAGTCCTGTTCGGGCACTTGAGGTCTAACAGAACATGATAAAGCACTTCAAATGGATTGTGTGCCTATTTTGGAAAAAGGAATCGAATCTGTATTAAACTGGAGATGAGGAATTCTAAGGAATTACTCAGTTCAACTTTTAGGAGACAGATAAATTTAGTCAGCTGAACAGCTTTCTAGCGTGCACAGGCTTAATTCAACTGCTTAAATATAGGCTCCTGGCACCATTTGAGATATGCTAGGATATGCAAGGCATGCACAGAGAAGTCACATATGGGACATAAAGCAGACCTATATCTTCTTGTAGTGGCAGCTGGAGGATTTCAAACGGCATGAGATGAACACATCTAAACAAATTTTTTGAGTCTGTGACTGTATTAACTGTAAATTTAACCAGCTGACTTAAATGTAGGCACCTACTGCAATTTCCCTTGCCCTAGAGTATACAAGCCATCTCACAGGTACAGTACTTAGGCCACAATGCTTTCAGGAAACCTCTATAGTTTTGAAACAGAAACTGAATGACAGACAAAAAAAATCCAACACTGAAAATGGCACTGGTATTCTGTGTTTAGGCAGCTGAACTAGACCCTGCCTTATGTGTGTGAATCTGAGCTCTACCTCCATATACGATAATGAAGTATAGAGGAAAGAAAATATTAATTAGAGAACAACCCAAGTGAATACAATATTGATGTGTTTTTTCACTAATAAATACATAATTATGCATTGTGAGCCTTACATAACACAGAAGAAACATTGCTTTGTGTTTAGCAGTATCAGGCAAGAAAAACAGAGAAAAAAAAACATTTAAAAGTCTACAGTATAGCAGTATTTAAGCAAACTTTTTTCCCCACACATAAAATTTGAGAGCAATAAGAAAAAAATAATTTTTTTCACTTAGCTTACTATGTACTAAAATGGTAAAATCTCCAAGACTTTTCCTAAATTGTAACCCTAACATAGATACCAGGTGTGGTTTACAAGAGCATAAATCTTCCATCTGCTACACATACGAGCATCTCTGCCTTCACATTTCTGCTGAAAATGATCCCAGACTCTTATGAAAACAGCTAAGATGATGGGTCAGATACACTGGGAGAAAAAAAAAATATTCTCTTTACCAATAAATGCTGTTAAAAGTTCATAACTTGAATGTGTGTACCTTCAGGGAGTCTCTGTTGAAATCAGAAAACATGTTAAAAAGTGGTATAAAATAATCTAGTTCTGAATTTATACATTATAGTAAGTATTGTAATGCTGCCACTCATAACTCACCTGTAATTAAGTCTGCAACAATTTAATAATAATAGAAAATAAATAATTATGGTATTAAATAATTGTATGTACATCCAGAAGCACAGAAGAATCAAGTTAATTATCAGATCTGAAATTAAATTTAGTCACCTACAAGCAACATTCTAGAGAACTTGCCCCCTGTCCTATAACTTCATTAAAGATTTGTTGCCACTACTCTTTTTGTGTGTATAGTGCCAATTGATTTCACTTGTACCTCTGTCTAGTTCTTGAAAATTTTCATACTTCAATTTTCTCATGCTCACGGAAGAAAGAATTTGTATTATTGAGTGAAAAAAAAAAAACTAAAATTACTTTCTGGTTTTATGTCCTTCTTCTTGAAAGTGTACCTTCAGATTTATTGCCATCTCATCAGAGCTGGGAATAATCCTGATTGTAACCAAAGGTTGTGATACACTAATGTGATGTTCAAGCATCATACATAAATCACAACTTCAGTTTACTCTCTGGCTAGCTGGTTGAATTTCTTACGATCATTTCTCCCATCCAAGACATACATTCTTACTTAGCATTTTCATAATCCTTGTTCATCAGGCTCACTGTTTACCTATAGTTGTTGTTGTCCAGTTTACTAACAATAAAATACTGTCCTATTTATTTGGTTAGGAATGATAATGAAATAACTTTGACTTGCAAATGCTGCTGTGTTTTGGGGTTTTTTTTGTTTTTTTGTTTGTTTTTTTTTAAGAAAGAGGACAATAAGAACTTTAGGAAAAAAAGATCAGGTTTTCATGTTTAAGTAATGCATCAAAAATAATGGAGAGAATGTGTGATAAAAAGGAACCACAATGGTTCATTAATCTTGTATATGACACAATCTTGTATATGACACAATGAAAGAACAACAAGATGCTCAATAATTCTGAAAGAAAATATAATTTTAATTGTAAGTTTTACTTTATGAGGCAGGTGTGTTTAGATAGAGTTGAGCAGCAAAAGAAAGTACAGCTTAGCTTGCTGCTTTATATTTCTTTGTGTTTGCATATCTGACATTGTGTTCGTAAACTGACATCTCTGAGACTGTTTGAAGGAGGTACACTTTAAATATATATAGGGGTAGGTTTTATTTTAATTGACTATTCAGAGACTTGAGTGAAAGTCAATGTTAAAAGCTAATGGAATTCTGAGAAAATTTTATTACAGAAGAGAACTTCTGGGAACATTATTCCTGTATTTTCTAGTACATGTGGTTTGTGAAATAAAGTTAGTACTAAAAATTATCATTCTGTAAGCTTGCATTCAGTCATCCGGACATCCTCTGTATCTCAGATTTCTTATGTAATACAAGTATGCGGTTCAAAGAGCTGCCACAGTATCCTCTAGCATTTGATGTACTTCATACTCCCAGCCCAGTATTTTAACTTGTCTATCTTTCTTTGAGGGATGTTTCTTATAGCATTTCCCACACACTCTTACCCATCCCCCGTTTTCCCCAAGCAGAACAATAAGTTTTGTTCTAGATTTGCTTAGGGTCCAAATATATCTTACAAGGTAACATCCTGTTTTACTTTATTTTTTCTTGTCCTGTTAGCTGTCTGTTCAAAGGGAATGCGTATTTCTGCCTACATAGTTTGTCCTATGTTTTTTCTACAGGGAAGATGTTAGGATTATTGTACCAGAATTTGGTGCATAAAGTCTCAGTAGGCTGTAAATGTGAGTGCAGCCTAGGAATCAAATTCAAAAATTTTATTGGTCTTTTGATGATTTAAAGTCTGATGGGTATAATCCATTGAAGATCAGCCATCACAAGACAAGCACTCATATAAGGTCTAATTGACATGTAAAAGCCAATGTATGCATAAATATCACATGTATTTATAACATGAAGTACAATACACAAATCTATGAGATACAATGCTACAGTTTAAAGAAGTCAAAATATAACGATGATCTATTGTTGATATCAGAATTCTTTATATAAATTAATCTGAAATACTTGAGCAGAAATTCAGGCAGAAGGACAATTCAGTCTATCTCCCTAGAATATTAGATAAATTGATAGTTACATTTCAAGGCACAGTAAACCAAGAATGGGTCTGGAAGATAACATTGTAAGCTTCATAAATTCTCTGCATTTCAGAGATTTTCATAAATTGTTCAGTTTTGAACCTTTGTATATTTTTCCTGTGAATACCTGCTAAATATTTTATTATCCCGTAGAAGTATTTATACTGTGCTTTCATGTTACCCATCCATCTATGGGGCAACCTGTCTGAAGGAGGAACAAATTAATTCTTAGAAATACTGAATATTCATTGAAGCATATATTAACTGGAGTCAATAGGATATTCTTTATTATGCTTGAAAAATAGTGAGATGACTTCAGGTTCCACTCTTTTAGGTAAGCAGGACTTCTACACTTTTCACAGAAACATTTACAGACCTGTGTGAGAGTCATCACTTATTTTTATTTAATTTCACTGGATAATTATTCTATTTGTTTTTATAAATAATAAACACCAGCTGGGAATGTAGTTTAAAAATAGGTGCCTCAGTATCTATGATTTCAACATGCCAATGATGCCTTCAACATGCCAATGATGCCTGCAACAATAACTGTGTTTCCAAACCCCTGTTTAACACAAGACATTGTGACGCATTTGTCTAATAATGTAGGACTTTTCCTTTGTTATCTAGGAAAATGTCATGTTTTCCTTTCAAACTGGGAGTAATAACCTGATAGCCAAGTTCAGGCTGCATTTTCAAACCATTGTATTTTAGTGTAAGCTACTGACAAGCTGAAATACGGAAAACATGAGAGACGCTATCAACAAAAAGTGAATCCAAAGGACCTTTAAAAGTAACCTTAAACTGAGTAACTGATTGTAAGCTTCTGTTATTGGAACTGCTCACAGCTATCTCTTAAAAGATGTCTGTAGCCTAAATAAAGCAGTCTAACCTAGTTTTTACAGTATCAGACTTGCCAAGGCACCCAGATGATCTGTGCAATCACATGGATTTATGATCTAGGAAAAGCAGAAATTCTATGAGGGGAAAGTAATAAAGAGAGAAGCACTGAAAGAACTACCAGTTTCACACAGAAAATAAGAATCGTTTTGTGGTAAGTACTATCAGTTCAGATGTGTTCATACTTTCAGAACTGTTTCTTTTATAGTGAGCATCTTATTAGGCTTCCTAAACCAGTTATAAAATAGAGGCTGTTTCCCCATTAGATGACAAGATCAGCCTAATGGGAGGATTTTTATCCTGGCTATTAGTGACTTAAGGATATTGTGGCAGTTTGCTTCAGTTCACCATGCAGTGTAAATTCACTGGCTAAACAGCACATCAGAGAACTACAGTACTGTTCAAAATGCTGTGAGCTGCAATCTGACTTCCAGGGACATGAAAAGGAAAAGGAAGGAAAAAGCAATGAAGTAAGTAATGGGCCAAGTTGTTTAAGGTTATAGCATAGTGGAGAAGCTCACTGATATAATGGAAAAAGCAACCAACAAAGCCATACTATAACTCTGAAATAAGAGTTTTTCCCATGGGAGAAAAATAAACTGTAACAGTGGTATCAGAGAGACCAGGTCATGAAGGAACTTTGGCTAGAACACTTTCCTGGAAGGTGGGACTATTTGGTATAAATATTTTTTTCTGAATCTGTAAGCTCACTGATATGAACTTCAGAAAGCCCAGGAAAAAATTTTGGCAGGTGACTCCTGTAACAACCAAGCTGCGGAATACTTTATAGTTTGCGATAAAGAAGCTTGTCATTTTCCAGTGTGAGCATTTTAAAACAGGAGATTATGGTTTTCACAGATTTAACAGTCTAAAGTTAAAGTATTTAGTTTACACTAGTTATATTGGTAATTCTTTTGCAGGTAGTAAAAAGGTGGCCATTTTGGAGGTGTGATGCGTAAAACTATTTTGTAATGCTGTCTATTTGTAAAGTGATTATTTTTGTCTAGGCTCTTCAGTTTTACATGGTTGGAGTCAGATTGGAATTTCAGCCTGAAGGATTATTTTAAATTCTTAGTTTCAAGAAGGGGAAAAAAATAAAAATTTAAATGCATGATTTTATGATTCACTTGGAAAAAGTTTTATTTTCTTGATTTTCAGAGTTTAAATACAAAATCTTGTGGATTACAAGGGAGTATTCATGTGCTAGAAAGCTGGCAAAAATGTGTTACTGTTTAAGAGTAGTGACCCCATGATGATAATGATGATGGCAGTAGTGATGATAACCTTTAACTTGGGTGGCATGGTTTAGTGGGAGGTGTCCCTGTCCATGGCAGGGGGTTGGAACTAAATGATCTTAAGGTCCTTCCCAGCCCTAACTATTCTATGATTCTATAACTCTTCTTGTCCAGGGTATTTAAAATATTGTGACCCAGAAGAATGTGTTGAAAAACCGTATATACTCTGGGACAGTGAGCCAGCTGGCATCTTGTAGCTTTCTATGGTCTGATGAAAACTTCTATTACTCTGCAGAATTACTGTAGGGCTTCAGTCATACTAGCAATTTGGAGTTAAACTATGTTTCTGCTGGGTGCTGGTGTGGAATCTCTTAATGGAATTGTTACAGCTAATGTCACATGCTGGAGTCTAGCATGCCCCAAATCTTGGTATACAATAAAAATGTGCAGTTTAAAAAAAATCATATGGGAATAAACTGTGTACTAGGGCAAAAAAAATGAAAGCATATTTCTAGCTTGCAGGTATATTGAAACTGAAACTTAATAACTTCAAGTAAAATCTAGAACATTTTACAGGAATTACAAGTAAAACATGCATAATTGCGTTATGTCCCACAGGGAGACATTCACCTCAAAGTTAGTACTTGAATAGATGAAATAATTGCCACAAACCTATGGTAACACTGTTGACACCGCTAAACTTAGGAAAAAAAGAAAAAAAAATTAAAAGGCAAAGAGGAAAGGAAAAGAAAAAATCAAAAAAAGAAATGAAACTAAAAGAAAGGAAAATAAGAGAAAGGAAGCAAAAACCCTTGAGTCTCTGTGAAAAGTTTAAGACTCATTTGATAAAAGAAACCTGTTATTTTGCTGGGGAAACCCAGTATCTAAATTAATTTAGATAAATTTGTTTTAGTCTGGATGTTTTCTTCCCTATACAGGTCCAGCCATCTTGAAACTGCAGAACTTGCAGACATTGCTATCTAAAACAAAAAAAAAAAGCATGTTTTTTTTTAATTTGCATTTAGCTGCTTCCAACAGATACCTGTGATGCCAGCATTCTTACCTGTTTACATTCATATTTTGTTTCAAATTATGACAAAGCTTCAGGATGGACAGAGGCACTATATTCCTGTGTTAGGCAGTTAGTCCATCATAGTTCTTTATTTCCATTTGCTTGATTTATTTAAATGATAATATGGTGTCTCAGGGTACAGAATACATGATAGTGATCTGCATCAGAACAGTCAAAAACAGTCAGGAAGGATGTTAATGACATTATTGAGAGTCCATGGCAAGGTGATGGCAGAGGGAGCTGCAGAGTGACCTCTGTGAGGAGAGGCTGAAGCTGCTCATTGCTGGACATAGATGATTCCAGCCACCTCCACCTGACCCACCGCAGGGAATGGCTGAGTCCAAAGGCAAGGAGGTAGCACTTCAGGGAAAACATACTTAAGAGAGATCAGAAATACTGCACAGGCAGCAAGAAGTCAGGAAAAAATTGAGAAACAATCCTTCAGACACCAAGGTGAGAGAAAAAAGAATGTATGAGGGGGAGTAGGTGCTCCAGGCAGTGGAGCAGAGGTTTCTTTGCAGCCCATGAGGGCCAGGTGGAGCAAACACCTACGCTGTATCCCATGAGGGACCCCATGCTCCAGCAGATTAATATGTCCTGAAAAAAGCTGCAGCCCATGGGAAAGTCCCATGCTGAAGCAGGAAAAAGTGAGGAAGAAACAGCAGAGAGAAACTGTAATGCACAACTCCCCATTCACCTGCTGCCTTGTGCCCCTCAGAGGGAGGCAGAAGATTCAGGAGCAAGGAGTGAAGCTGAACCTGGGAAGGTATGCGTGTGGGAGAAGGTGTTCTAGTTTTTGTCTTTGTCTGTCACCATCCTACTCAGTTTTAAATTAGCAATAAGTTAGATTAATATTCCCAAAATCAGGTCTGTTTTGCCTGTTACAGTAACTGGCAAGCAGTCTCATTCTTTATCTCAACCTATGACCTTTTTCTTCTTATTTTGTCCCCTTGCCTTGTTGAGAAGGTAGTGAGTGAGAGAGCAGCTGGATGGGCATCTGGTAAGCTGGCCACCATCACACTACCATCACAATGAAGTAGGGTGGCTGATCAGTAGTCCAGAACACGAATTCTCACACTGCCCTTCTTTAAAGTAATGGTATAATCAAAGATAGAAGGTAGCAAAACATGTCAATCACTTTTTCAAGGTCTGAAGATAAAAAGCTGTCAGTACAAACTCAAAGCTAACTTGCAGAACAAGAAGTATATTTTTTGGAAGCTACAGTTGTATTCTGCAAAAGGGAAAACATTCTTTTTGTAGATTAAGAATATTTGTAGTCATTTAGTCTGACTTCTTGCACAGCGTAGGCCTTAGGGTCTCATTCAGTGATTTCTGCAATTATTCTTTAGCCTGATTCGTGTTTACTATCAACCGTTAGTGTTTATACTTGTATTTTAGTTAGTGTTTATAACTTGTATTTTAATTAGAAATAAATACTGGCTGGTGAGTTTTAAAACTTCTTGAAATTGTTCCTTGAAGCTCCACTTATCGTGCCTTTTTATTATTCTTAGATGTTTAGTCCTTTGATGCTACAGAGATACCTGCCTTTGTGTTACTACTGACCTCCTCTTTCTTGTAATCTCTTGGTAATGTTGTTATTTCATTCCCACCAATTCAGATACTGGTGCCTGATATAGCCTACCATTTAAAATGCCAGCATATAAAAATGCCAGCACTGACTACCTTATTGTGGGATTTGAAAGACTGGAGTAATATTTAGCTACTAAAACTTATTATTTTAAAAGAGTATCTCATATAGAGCATGGTAAGAGTGGGCAACATTTTCTGATAGACCAAATATGTAAGAGTGCAGATCCACTGCTGTTGGAAGAAAATTTGCTCAAGGTAATGAATACCCAAAGTTGCTGATCCTATGAAGATAAGTTGTCTGCAACTGCAGGGTGCATAAGTCTTCATGTAATAAAAGCAGAAGCACATTGTTCTTATACCATTCTAGAATTCCTAATCTTGACATATTGTGTTTTTCTTCATTGTGTAAAGAGCTTTTAATGGACAGATCAGGAGAATAAAAGGATAAGCAAATGCAAACATGATCCGCAGGCTTAGTAGCAGAATTTGAGCAGCCATGAAAGATGCTCTATGCATGCCCATATACACACAGAGAAGGCAGTGGGGGGTAAATTAATTGAAAAAAACAGCTAAAAATAAAAGTCAAAGCCCCTTGGTTAGTTGCTCATATCGCCTGTTTTCGCAGTTGGCATTTTCTCATATGAAAATTAAGTACTCTTTTCCAATGTAGGCTTTTAGGACAATAAAAATCCTCAGCTGTTTACAAACCTAATAAACCATTTCCAGAAATGTGACAACTAGACTGTCCTTAACTTTTGGGTCTAACATAGGAGAACAACTGTAACAGTCAGCATGAGTTTTAAAATTGTAGGTAAATGTATAAATGTCAACAAAGTTAATGAGGATCAGTATCTCTGTACAGTGACACCTACAAGGTGCAAAATAAAGTTACTAAATGATAGGATGAAAACCTGTCATGGTTTGAGCATGTTTTGAGGGTGTTTTTGTTCAAGGTTTTTTCCAGCCAGGTGGAGGAGGGGAGGCCGGGAGGAAGGAGAGACAGGACACCTGACCCAGGCTAGTCAATGAGGTATTCCATACCATAGCACGTGATGCCCAGGAGGCATACTGGGAGAGAGAAGGCTGGAGGGGTGGAGCTCTAGAGGAAAATGGAGGAGGCAGCACGCGGTGCTCGGCTGGGCAGGGTGGAGTGAGTTATGGGTCGGTGGCTGGTGGGGTGTTGTATTCTTTTCGCTTGTTATTGGCTGTATAATTATTATTGTGTTATGCCTTAGCTATTAAACCGCTCTTATCTCAATCCATGGGGGCTACATTCTTTGGATTTTCCTTCCTAACCCTCCGGGAGTTGGGGACTTGGTTTAAACCATGACAAAACCCTAAATTGCTTTACTGCTCTCCACTGAGCAATCTACAGTTATTTATTCAGTGAAAATTTATTTCACACATTCTGTAATGAGAGCAGCTGTAGTTCTTTTAAGACAAAATTGGTGAGTAGACCAAAGCTCAAACCAAAACTATTTCCTCAATTAATTAGCCTGATTGGTGAGTAACAGCAGCCCTCACATGGTATGCAGCTGGTGAATAATGTATTCCAAGTGTTTTTTTTTCTCCACTGACTAATTGAATCTTTGAATGACACAGTCAGACTTCTTAGTCTGCATTGTTGATTTCAACAGCTGGATAAGATGAATCCCCTGGCCATACTGATTCACAAATTCTTGGAAGGCTTTTAAAACAATTTGGTTGTACAGAAGGTGTAGAAAACAGCTTGAGAATGTGATAGTAATTAATAGATTTTATTCTAACTAATAGAGAAGAACTGATTGGGAATATAAATACCAATAGGAGGTGGGATCTAGCTAGAAAACTATGAAATAGTTGCATAAATAGCCTTCAGAACAGGAAAGACGAAATGCAATAGAATTGAAACAGGAAGGTAGACTGAAGAGAAATAGTAATATGTGTAAAAACTTCCCAGAAATTATGTCGCTTTGTGAAGGATAATTTAAAGTGTTATGGGTAATAAACATGGCTAAAGTGCATGCTTTGCACTGATCTTGAACAAAAGAAAAAAACATTTAGAAAATGGAAACTGTCTTGTTAATACAAAAATAAGCATGGAAACACAGAACAAAAAATATAGAAATTAAATAAAAACTAACTGCTAACTATAGTGAGGTAGCAACTGCTTTCTGGTTTCCCCTAACTAGCTGACCAAATGAGCATTATGCTCTGGATCTAATATGGACTCTTTTGCCGTGGGAAATTGAGGCTTTATCTACACCAGCAGAATAAACCTGGCCAGAAACATGTCCTGACACTGATGCCAGCTAACACTACACAGTTTATGTTCATCTTGCAAACTGAACTTCCAAAGCTGTGGCTGCAGGCAAATTCTTTAACAGAGAGGGCCTAGAGTTATAACTCTCCAACTGTGATAAGGAACGACCAATGCTAGCTGGAATATGTCACATCCTTGCTTAGGAGATTCTCTGGCAGTTTGTGGGCGCAGAGAATTGTGTACCTGTGCTTGAGACTGGTCCTATGAATCTATAGACACAATCTGAATATGTACACTGTTGGCTGCAGTGTATGGCATGAAGGTATGCAGTGGATATGAACAGTGTAAAGCTTGCTGTACTAATTTTGCAACTGAGGGGCTATGACACTTTAGTGTCTTAACTGATACCCTTTAGTTTGCAAACTAAGTCTGATACAGTTCTGTGCAGATTATTAAATTTTGCCGTTGTATTGTGTTGCTCAGTAGGAGGTTTAGCAAGCCAAACCACAGCAAAACTGCATGTAAAAAATTATCAGTATGAACAATGGGTGTTCCATGCCATATAGTACCAGAGAAGTGTCTGGAATGTTGTAGAGGCTTCTGTTTATTAAAAAAAAAAAAAAAAGTAAACTGTCATCAAGTGGTTAATGTAGATTTTCAATAATGTCAACATAAGATCATATCTCATTGTTGAATGAGAAAGAATAAGTTAGAGGGGGCTTTACCAAATTAGAGATTTTCAGATTGTCCGAGACTGATGAGTATACTATCTGGAGGAAAGTGCTCTCATCTTCAGAAGTGGAAAGTAGCCAATTATAGATTTGCCACCTTAACTTTGACATGCAAGAAAAATAAATATTCGAAGTTGCCTATACAAAAACAAGAAAACGGACTACAGACAATATGCATTTACTAGGAGTCAGTCAATTTCTGTTTATAAAATGATGGCAGAATTGTAATCAGAAGACCAAAAAGGGTAACATATACCTTGATTTTAGTAAAGCCTTAGTGAAAATGGGGAGGACCATTAAAAAATATGCAAGCATAAGAAGCAGATGTAACCGGGAATTAAAACCTGGAAGATGGGAAATAATATATCTACTCTGTTCAATGCTTTACAATCCCAGTAGGACTCCTACTTCAAGTTTTGGTCTTCATATTTCTAGAAATACATTGACAACTATGTATAGCCAAGAGAGACTTAAAAAAAACTACACATCAGATGTTTGTTTTACATGATCAAATGAGGAAACCTCAATAAATTAGTATGTGCAGTTCAAAAAGAGAAAAGGAAGAATGAAGAATGAATGCAGTAAACAGCTGTGTATGCCTAGAGGCATCTCTAAGAGAGAGCACAATAATTTTCCATTCTTTATTTCATGCAACATAGGCCAAGACAGTGATATTTAGTAGCACCAAGAAAAACTGGACAGCAGGAAAAATGACAGATCTGAATGAGCACACAGAAGGTGAAGTGAGGACACATAGGTTACTGAGGTAAGCAAGAAATCTTCATAGACCTTGATAAAGTACACAGGTAGGATGACAATCAAATAATGGCTTACAAACACATATATTCAGGACTGCATAACCTTTTTGAAAAAGTATTTAAATTGATAGAGAGATTTGTGATTTTTTTGAAAGATCCCTGCTCATCACTTCTTTGCTTGTCAAAACAGCTGTTGCATTTTTCAACTTTTTTCAATTTTCTAATGAAAACATTTTTTTTCTTTAATGTAAGAATCTTTTCCCTGGATTTATTTTACTACAAGAAAAGCAACAGGCTACCTCACTTTTAATTATTTCTTCATAAACTTAAGAATTTGTAATATATTTGGGGGAATATACTTTTGAAGCAGAAATACTTAGCAGAAAGCTGATGGTTTCAGTCAAAACCAAGAATGTTCTGCTTTACTTTGTAAGATACTAGGCAATAATGATGAAAACTTGCATTACATCTGTACTCTGCATGACTCAAAACTGACCAGAGATGGTGTAAACATAGCTGAATGAGATAGTGCAAGGAGTTGAGCTCCCTTATATAGACTGAAGGAGACTCAGGTAGATGTTATATAATATGGCATGTTATTTGGATAATATTGAATATTGATGCTAAAATTCTGAAATTTTGCACCCTTTATAACAAAACTGTTTTGTTGTGGTATTTTGTTTTTGGTGTTTTGGCTTTTTCTTTTGTTAGGGGGAGGTGGTGGTTTTGTTAGCTTGTTTTTTTCTCAGCATGTGATTAAGCACATATTTCTAGGAAAAAAAAATGGAGCTGACATTTTCCAGTCAGCCCTACTTTCTGATACTATTTTAAAGTAACTTCCAAGTTTTGATTTTATTTTTTTTTTCCTTAAAAGGCTCATTGTAAGTTGTTTTGAAAACCTACACTCCTAAATTGTTTCCCATCATTTTTAGGACTTTACATATATCTGCCAACTCACGAGCTCATGACTGTAAGCTATCTTTTGCTATAGCTGTTAAAATCAGAAATAAAGCTTTCTTGACGGGATTTCTCATGCAAAAAGTGAAATGTGTCTATCTTCTGAATCAGTAAACTTCTTTATCCCATTCCATCTTCAGTCTTTACAGTTCTTTGGCCTCTGGCCCTAATGTAGTTTCACTGCCTACACGTTTGATAGCTATACAATATTTCATGCCAGAGAAGAAATGAAAAAAAAAAAAAAGCTTTCTGCCCTACTTTTATGTTCTACTACTGTCACTAACTCTTACAAAACAAGCATCTTACAGTCTGTACATAGGTCTTGTAAAGGAAAAAAATTGAGTTAACCTTTAAATATTGTAGGTAGGTGCTGCCTTCTGCTCCAGTGACACATGCTGAAAGAAACTTCCTTACAAACTGTCCCTGAAAGTTGCACTAGAAAATGTATCTCTTAAAAGCCAAAATAAAGATGTACAAATACTGGAAACATTCTGTTCTTGAAAATATTATGAAATCTTCTGCACAGATGGACTGAGAGTTTAATTACAGCAACCTCTGATTGTTGTAGACATCACTGTTCTCTCAGAGTTGGAGACACAGAAACAAAAATATCCATCAGGGGCTAGTTTGACAGATCTGTATCAGTTATGATTGTAACCAGATGCTATTTCATTTGTCACCCAAACATCCAAAAATGCTGCAATATCCTTATTACTGTAGGGATATCTAATTTTAGATACCTAACGGGACATTTCAAATACAGCAGCAAAAAAAAAGTTAATATACAAAGGCCTAATTAATGATGTAGTTAGCTTACAATGATATTCTGAACACTTGGCTTTTTGGCACATATGAGGAAACATACACATCACTGAATCTCATTTGAGAATCCTCACTGTTGAGATGTTGCATCTCAACTAAAGAGCTCTTCCACAGTACTGTTGTAGTTAATAGTCTATGGTCATGTATACAGAGCTGCAGTACATTGCCACATATTTTTCTGATGAAGGGCCAAGTGCTCTGTCAAAAGTGGAATAAATCTTCTTATGGTGAATATGAATATAAATGAGGTAAAATTCCTTTTTATTTTTTTTTCCTATCACATACAAAACTGTCTATGTTTGCTGTTAAAAGAAAATATTTAAAAAATGGATACTAATGACATTGTTCATAATGGGAATTATCTTTCTGAAAACCATAGGTGGTGAATAATAACCTAAGTAGACAGTACTGTGCCACAGTGGAGCAAAGTAATAACTATTGTGAAGAAAAAAACTCAGTAAATATCATTCTACTAAGTTCATTGAATAGTACACATGTAATGTCACAGCAGGTGGCATTTTAATTATCCTCAAAATAATATACAACATACTATCTTTTGGCTTAATCATATGACAGTACTTATTTGTAGGTCCTGCTTATAAATATGTGGGTCCTACTTGTATTACAAGAATCAGTGGAGATTTGTATCTTCCTTTAGCTTCTACTGTATCTTGCAATAATTAGGAAATGTTTAAATGGATGAATGCAGACAGGCTGAATTTATTCCATTAGTGCTTAGAGGTGACTGGATGTGAGACAGCTATAGTGTAGAAGCCAGTTATTTTGATACGGCACCGTGCATGTGCTAGCATACTCTATGTACAGTATAACAGAAATATTGACCCACCATCGGCATTTATTCACAGGGTGACTTAGAATTGGGATGAAATGATCAGTTTCTGAGGAAAATATGAAGACAGTTGTGTTTCTAGAATGCTGATGAAAATTCAAATTACATTGATTAGCTTTTGCTGTTCATAACATAAACTGAGCTGAAGGAAGACAAACTTTCCACTGTAGATTCTACTTTGACTCTTGGCAAATTTCTTAATCTAGAAAAAACACTGAAATTTGCATGTAGGTCTTGACGATATGACAAAAACAAGTCTGAGTTACTGTAAATGGGGCTCAATAAGTGCTTCATGTTCAGCATGTAAGCTTGCACAAGGACCCTTTCCTGCACTTCTCAGACACTTTATTTTTAAACGTAGACATTCTGTACAGTTTGTGATTTTTAGGCTTTGGTATTTTCATTTGTCTGTCCCACTGAAAACAGTACTAGTGGAAGGATTTGATATAATTATTACATCTCCATTGTGTTTTATGGAGAGGACTTGCATAGCCAGGTGCTTCTTGTAACCACTTTAATCATTCATTTCTAAAAAGGCAATTATAAATTCCCTATCTATGGTAAACATTTAACCTCTCATGTCAGCAGGGCCTATCTTGTTTTCCTAAAGAGCTTTTAGCTGTGAAGTGCAGATGGATTGAATTAAGTGTTTCAGCTCCCTGGAATTTATATGAGCATTCTACCAACATCAGTCTAATCAGAACCCTATTTCCACTCTTCTGCCTTAAACAGCCTCAGTCCAGGATATATATAGGGACTGGAAGAATTGCTTTAACAGATTTCACTACCAACTGTTCCTCAAATGTTACAGAGTGACATTGCTAGTGAATAGAAGATGCTGACTATTATCTGTGGTTAATAACATCTCTCACTCGCTTCCATTCAGCTGCCAGTTAGCACAAAGCCATATCTACATGACTTTTAAAGGGTCTGCATTAATACACCCAGCCAATCAATGAATTCTGCCTCTTCCACAAGGACATTGGTCTGTTGCCATAGCTAGATGCTGTCAACAGAAAATGACACAGGAGTCACAAAAGGTAAAATGGTGTCAATTTAATCAGAGAGCAGACAAAAGGCAGACAATGCTGCACTGGAAAGGAGTATAGCAAGGAGATTCAGAGGTTGGCATAAACCACTCTCGGCAGGTCCCAGTGAAACCAGATTGAAATTCAGTGATACAAAATCCAGCAATGTGACACAGAGGATGAGAGCTGTTGTTTCCATTCAATTAAAACCAGTGACTGCTGCTGGCCTAAAATAAATTTGACAAAATACCAAGAGAATCTATTTTGTAGGTCAAACTATTTTCTTTCTAAACTGTAAGAAAATAACAGTGGTAAATGAGTTAGAAAAACTGTTGTCTAAATTACACAAAATAATGATAAAAAAGCCTTCCTTCAATTTCCTGTTCACTGTGAAGTTAAACAAAACTCTACTAATTGAGATGATTACGCTGTAAAAATTAAGCAATTTAAAATGTTTACATACTTATAAAAATGGGATGTAAGAAGTTTAAGATTCTTCCTTTTGGAATTCATACTGTGTTGTGCAAGTAATTTCTCAAAAAAATTGTTTATTTTCAAGGATTTATAGGAAAGAAACATTATATCAGTTCATGTTTGTGTGGAAAATTGAATATATGGGTTGTTATCTGGACACATAGGGCTCTACATCCTGTCTAGTTATGCATTTGTTTAATGTGGGTGTCCTATACCATCAGGATACTGTAACCTGACTACATGTCAGCTCAAAGTGTGCAGCTTTCTTCTTCCTCTCTGTGAACTTTCTTGTAAGGAAGTCTTGGTTCTTAGTCAGTAATGGATCCAAATAGTGTCTGATCTGGTCTGCCTGGGTTAGGAGAATAAATCTCACATGTCAAGAGAATGAATCTTACATGTCCTGTAGCCTAGAAGAGGGTTTACAAACATTTAGGCTCAAGGGTTTTGTGTATAATGCTGGGTACCAAGAAAGAATTCTTACATGTATTTTCTACCTGATCTAAATCCAAAGGGCTATTTGATCTTCTGAAGCTGTGGACCAATTAGAGATGGTGTGTATCTTTCCACTGAGCCTACACAAGAAATTGAAAGCTTAGTTTTCTGATAGTAGGTGGGATAACTTTGGTCCTTCATGTGTGTGCACAAAAAAAAATCCGGTGACTATAATTGTTAGGATTCAGAAAACTCCCCAGATTCTTCTGAGTTCTATGTAAAGTAAAATAATGAGAAGAGATTAGAAAAAAAAAAACAAATCTTTATTTGATTTTAAAAATACACTTTAAAAATTAAGATCGCAAGCTGCTCAAATTAATATAAAAATCCATGGTCAGGTGAACAAGCTGTTTATCAATTATTGGTAATATATGAAAGCTTGTATTGAACTCTGACTAATCTCTCTGTTAGACTTTCCTGATCTCTTTCACTCTTTATTTGTTGAGGTATAGCAAGGATTTTTTAGTATTTGTCAAGAGTTTTACCTATGTATAGTTTTTCTTGACCTACATAATATGACTAGAATGGCATTGAGTATTCTGAAGACCTTCTTGGTCATCTGCTTATTATTTCTGCATTTAAGCTACTTCAAAATAAATGAAAGCAGCTGTAATCAAAATGCCTTTGTAAGATGGAAAGTGACGAGGGCAGGTGCTGGCCTGATACTAGCTCTGCAGTAATAAGGTGTCCTACTGTGAAAAACAGCTGGACTGTGATTTATGAATGAGGATTTGTTAAAAAAAAACATTCGCATAAACTTGCATGGACAATTAATCTGGTGGGAAGCCACCTAAACTTGGATCCAGTGTAAGACAGACTGCTGCTTTTCTGAAAGAGCATGGTTACTCTCGATGAGGGAGTAATGTGTGCTGTAAGCAGATACAAGTAAGTATAGGGTGACACAAATTGAAGATATAACTGCCTAAACCTAACAAGTTGTTCAAAACAAGTCACTTATCTTTGGCACTATGTATCCTACCATCAGGTACCTGTAGTTACTGTAAACTAGGTGTCTATACATCCTATAAAACAGATGGCAAAAAAAATATCTCTAGGAGGACAAATGCAATCCATTCTAAAAGTTTGGATGGGATCATTTGTGCCTTGGAAGCACTTGTTTTTCTCTACTGGCAGACATTTTGCTTTTTTAGCCTAATCTTATTTTCAGGAGCTTTAAGGTTAGATAACATGAAATGAAAGACTAATTTGATTATCTTAATTTCTGAACAGTATCAAAGTTTATAGGAAGGTGTGTTTTTTAAAAAGCTGCTTCAGTGATCTTTAACACTGTAACATACCAGAAAATACATTTGGAAATTAGAGTCATGGTAATGAAAACATTACTGAGAGTAAGAAAATTTGTTGAAAGATTTTCCATCTTCCAGTGGATTCATATGTGACGGAATTTTTTTACGTTACCTATTTTTAGCAGTATCTTTTCTATAGTGCGATTCATATTGATTTGGGTAATATGACTTTCACTGGATCTGAGAAGCAAGAAAAAATCTTCCATATTAAATTTTAATGCAAACTGATTTATATAAATAGGGAATTAATTTTGCTATGTAATAACACACATGATAAGCAAATGCATTGTGGTTTTAGTGGCTCGTATGTAACGTATAAAATTAAAAATTTTGCACCCTATTTTAGTCTTTCTGACCAGGAATTGACTTTTAATATATCTCTGCCTGTAGGTTATTCACAGAGAAGGAAACAAGATTTTGCATGACATTTGACATTACAGTACACTTGCCCAGAATGTTTAATGCAGAACTAGGCTTTTGCATTTGCTTATATTGTTTCTTTCTTTTCTTCCTAGAGATTATTTCATTTTACATTACACTGTACAAACAGCAATTACTAATGAAGTATAAGTTTACATTATATAATTTGTATTTATTTTTATGTTGTCTGTATTTTTATATCTAATAAAAATTTCTATTATAATGGGCATAAAGAGCTAGAGTAGACATAACACATTCCTTTACTAGAATACATGGTCTCCAATATATCTGACTTTTTATTGGACTATGTCTAGTGATTATTTCTAAATAGACAATTGATGTTTGATTTTTAAATCACACAATAACAGGTTGATATTCATATGGATATACCACTGGAACAGTAGATGCTGAATAAATTTATGAACCTCCATGGCACTGCTCAGCCATGTAACCCATGTTATAGATCTCTTTTTATAAGGAAAGATGGGAAGTGTTCTGTTTTTCTGAAGTAAAGCATAACTGGGGTATAGACAGACATTTCTTCCAAAATAAATGCAATGAAGCAATCTAAACAACTTAGGGTACATTTTTTTTTTATTTGTGCCTGAGAAGTAACAGCTAGACCCCTTTGGAAAAAAAAACAATGCTAATAGTTTCAGTATAATAAAAATGTTGAAACTAGAGTTACAAGAAATGAGCTTCCAGAGCCTAACTAACTTCCTGAATTTGGGAATGAGTGGAGTCACTGAAAATATGATATGACGACCACCAGATTCTAAGCTTGAGTCAGTCTGATTTCTATTTATCTATATTACAAAGTGACTTACCCTGGAATTTTTTAAATGTGTGAGACCTTTTATTCATAACTCTGCAAGCAGAATTCTTTAACATTAATAAGGTTAGATAGAAAAAACCACAAATATTTAAAAAAACAATTTAAGTTTAAATGGCAGTTATATACAAAGCAGTAAACATCTTAAAAATTGCACAGATCTCTCTCTAATTATTTTGTGATGGCTTTTATTGGGTTTTTGTTCGGAGTGTGTGTGTGTGTGTGTGTGTGTGAATGGATCCCAAATGTATCCATTCTGAACACTGCTCTGGTTTTGTCGTGAGTCTGCATTCAAGACTTTGTTCAGACAGCATCTTTTCTTCTCTTGTGTTAGAAGTTAAAGATACATTGAGTATATCCTGAAAATTCCTATTTCTTTTCTTAAATTTTTAGGGGAGTCTAGATGATTAGTTCAGATGGGTATCCACATAGCAGTTGTTTAAAGTTATCAAGGTTAATCCCATCCTATGCATATGTTTGAGAAGTTACACTTGGTTTCAGTGCATATGTCAGCAGAATTTTGCACATGGAGCTCCAGTTGAGAGCCACAGAAATTCTGTGATTGACTTCTAGACTTCTTTATACTATAATATTCTTGTTTTATTTGCACTGTGTTGAAATCCATAGGATGGTATTTGTCACATTTTTAGACTAAAGCATTAACTACGTTATTTTTTTAATATAAATTGGACATTGAACACCTTAAGAGAAAGCATTCTGATCTAGTTACTGATATGATCCTTTCATAGAATTTTTGTTGACTCTAGGATTTTTGACCAGAAAAGTGTATTGATATGTCAGAAAAAAGTATTTCACAACCAATAATAGGTGACATATTTTGACTATTTTCAGAAGAAAATCTGCCCAGTATTGATGCAGTAAAAGGTTTTCACCTTATAAATTTCACTTTAAACTTTATAAATTACAATTTTCTGTAACTTCATTCAGTGAAAAATGTCATTTTAACTAGATACAGTTGTAAGTAACTTTCTATTTGATCAAATAAGGATGTAATTTAGTACAGGACTGCAACTGAATATCCAGGCTGGATAAAACCCTGAGCAATTAATCGATCTCATAGCTGACCCTGTTTTCAGCCAGAGACTCTTGATGTCCTTCCAGCATGAACTGTCATACAATCCTATTGACTTCTGATCACTGCAGTACATTTTTATTCCTCCTCATTCCAAGATTTACATAGGATTGCTAGCATTCACTGTATACTTTTTCAGAAGACACATACACCCTGTTCTGCCTCTGCAATATAAACTGTATCAGACGTATAAATAGAATCATCACTGTAATGTACAAATCTGCAATTCTGAACTATATTTTCTACATGACAAACAATCAGGTATTTTCTTTCTCAGGAAACTATCCTGTATTCTATTCTTGCTTTTCCACACCTTTGAGAACTCTTGTACAGCAGTTGCCTCAGGGAAAGGAAAAAGTTTGAGAAGTTTATAGCAAAAGTGAAGAAAAATTACAGAGAACTGTAAGTTAAAATTTATTCCACAATATACCTTGAAATATTTACAAGAATGAAAATGTAAAAATTCAAGGAAATAAAAGAAGGTCAGACTGAGAACTGTGTGAGAATTCTTTATCTGTACAAGGGAGAAACAGGTCCTGAAACAATGTGGAGGACAACAGCAGCGTTTAAAGAGGGAAAAAGAATATTGTTAAAGACAACATAAGCAACTCTAATTCTAGAGAATCTCTGTGTGGAAAGAGGAGTGGAGCTGAACCCTGAGAGATAGAAGGGCTTAATTCAGTTTGGATGGAAGAAAAGCTAATTAAACCACATAATTTTATGTTGACTTTAAAAATGTTATTTAGTTGTTTCTGCTGTGTTGATGTTCTCTTTATTTGTAATTATAATATCTAAAAAGAGGAAAAGAAGTTTGAAACTGGTGGCAATGTGTTCAATGCAAAAGAAACAGTTCTGCCAGTTAAGCTGTTTTCAGATACAAGCGCTGGCTTTGGGCCATTCATATCTTTGAGTGGATTGCCTGCATACTTGTACTGCTGATCTAAAATGAGTGAATTATTTTTTCTTTAGTAAATGCAGCAGGCACATCTTTATACTGGCTCCCTGATACTGCAGAATATTGCATTTTGCCACTGAATTTTTCCCCACCGGGATCAGGGTAATAGCATTTTAAAACTGTTGACTGACATCTAATGCAACTTATGAGAAGCAGTTGACTTCTGTTCTTTGTGATTATGACGTACTAAAACTGCTTGAGTCAAGATCTATATCCATACCCTTCTCCTTGAAGATGACAGAAAATCAGGTGATTTTTACACCTAGCTTTTTTTTACAGGAATATTGTAATTAGCTTCTATTTTTCCAAGTGCATGAAGGAACAGATTGTCTCTCTAAAACAAAGTTTAACAGCACCTCAGACTTGAAAGAGATTATCAGGTCACTTGATAACATATAGCAAAGATCTCCCATCAAGCTATCTTACATTTTACAGGCACAGAAAGGGGAAAAAATGACACTTTCCCCAGGATGCTTACTCTGGTTTCAGATACCAAATGCAAACAGAGTCTTTAGACTCTATGTATCTATTTTAAGACTGTAGTCATCCCAAGCTATTCCTACAGTAATTGAAAAACTAGCATATTCTTACAAGAGATTTAGGCCACTGCAGACCATCATTTCTGACAGATTTTTCCTCTTTCTCTCTGGGCAAATCCATGACTTAGGCTCTAATTTGAAGTATTTATCCAGTTACAAAGAAGGAATCTGGATACAAACATGAAGTATCTTCTTCAAAAGCCAGCTATCAAGAAAGAAGAAATATTGAAAAGCAAATTTTGGCTTGCTTCTTACAAATTCCTCTTATCTAATCATTAGAATGGTTTATACTTTAATGGCCTCTTTGTCCTGAGATATTCTTGTTAACAGATTGCAACTTCTGTCAAAGCTTGTTGCTTTGTACTAAATTTGCGCAAGTAAATATATTTTGAAAGCACATTCAGAGACCAAGAGCATTGTCATCTCTGGATTCCCTGACAAACATTTCTGTCTTTGATAATATCAAACTGTGGATTCATACTATTCTCTCCACGTTCTCCTGCCAGGTCCCTCTCCCAGTTTCCCTGTGCCTTTGATCTAGAAGTGCAGATATAGGTTAGTTTATGGGCTTGTCCTGAACTCTGTCTTCAAACGAAGATGTATCAGATTTGCATGGCAAGATTTTGGTAGCAAGAGGGGCTACAGGGATGGTTCTCACACCAAAGCAGAGGATGCCCAAAGGAGTTTGTGACCCTGTGGGAAGTCTGCACTGGAGCAGGCTCCTGGCAGCACCTGTGGTGTTATGGAGAGAAGAGCCCGTATTGGAGTAGGTTTGCTGCAGAACTTGTGACCCTACAGGGGACCAGCACTGGAGCAGTCTGTTCCTGAAGGACTACACCCACAGAAGGGACCCACACAGGAGGAGTTCGTGAAGAACTGCAGCCCATAGGAAGGATTAATGTTGAAGAAGTTCATGGAGGACTGCTTCTTGTGGGAGTGACCCCACACTGGAGAAGAGTGTAAGGAGTATTTCTGAGAAGAGGAGGGAGTGGCAGAATAACTACTTCCTTAAGCTTTCTTCCACCTTCCATTTTTATTTGTAATGTACTAAGTGGTATGAAACTCTGGCTGTATGTTGGAAATTGTTGTGAGGAAGCCACTCTTGGATAGATGGACAAACAGCACAGACTCTTTAAGGAAATATTTTGAAGAATCATATCTACTATAGGGGAAGCAATTTTTAGCCCTGTTAAAGAAAGCAGTTTTGTGCTTACGATTGCTGTATATTGAATGAAGCATTGAAAGAGCTCTGAAAGATCTTTCTCATTTCCCACTACCATGCGTGCATGGTCAAAATCAGTCAAGCTAAGAAAATACAGGGATAATGAGAAACTAAGCATCTGTTTACATTCCCAAGCTGCTGTATTTGTTCAGATGTGATAGTTCCTCTGTGTCTTTAGAGGTTAAAAGAAAGATTTCTCCTGATGTCCTCGATGGAGGATTATTGATCCAGAAGAAAGGAAAAATAAGGAAGATAGCAAAACAACCTTCCTTCCCAGAGAGACAAAAACTATAAAATTGAATTATTTTGTTTTTTTCTAAAGCTCTCCATCCGAAACAAGGAAAAAGCCCAACAAACCAAGAACAACAACAACAAAACAAAACCAAAAAACCCAAACCCCAAAACAAGTGACAAAGCCCAACAAAGAACAAAACACAAAAGAAAAAAAAAAAACCAAAACCAACTGGTATATGTAAGTTGTCAGTACATATAAGATAGATTCTGTCCTGTCAATGTACATTATTTTTTCTGGACAGATAAATAAACTGACAGGTATTTACAAACTTCTGTGTGCATAGATAAAACAAGAACTTGCTATTTTAAAGGAATAAAGGGGTTGGAGCTTTTTCAGAGTTGGGGAGTATCTTATTTCTATTTTAAAGATAGAAGCATGCTTAAAAACAAACAAACAAAAAAAAAAAACCCAAACCAAACAAAAAAACACAAAAAAAACCACCAAACAAACCTAAACCAGATCATGATTTACTGATTATTCTTTTTTTAAACAAAATTGTAATCAGAATATCCTGGTAGCTTATTAAGTCCTCTTACATTCACAGGTAATTCCTCCAACTACTAATCAAATATATTGAGAACTAGCACCTGAACTTGAATGAATACAATTACATATTTTAAATAAATACCTAAATACCTCATGTATTTATTCCAGTATGTGTTATTTGTTGTGAACTTTCTAAATGCTGATGTAAAAGCTTCTGCTGCTTATGTTGTTTTTATAAAGCCATTTGTTAAGCACTTAATGTCATATCAGTGATTATCATTGAAGACTATGCTGAAAGTTACTGACATATTTTGTGCATAAAAGAAATGAGAAGAATTTGTACTTGTTCTTATCTAACGTCAGTGTTAGGTGGAGGTGGGCAAACAAAATTTATATATTAGAACATAATACTCAGAACACATAAGTTGGCATATAACTGCTTCAGTCAGATAACAGAGATGCACATACTATGCCAGGCACATGGTACAGAGGCACAGCTTTTATTCTTTCACTGTTCAGTCATCTTCTGCTATTTGGTTCAGATCAATGCCTTGCTTGGCTTTTAAAACAACTGTACTCCTCAGTTTTCAGAAGTCTTTAATTTCATCATTCTTTTTTCAGCTTACTGAAAAAAGTGGATGGTGGCATACGTCTATTCTATACAGGTGTACAGGAGCTATTTCAGTATACATTTGTTATAGAGTGTTGCTAATTGAAACATAAAGGGCAGATAAGGAACATCAAAAGCACCTTTCCGGTAACTAAATTAATCCATGTTATTCAGAGTACAAACACAGTGCTAGTGGTTCCTTTAAGAAATCTGGCTTTCTAGTTCAGTTAAACATCAGACACCCTTAGACACGCAAAGTGACTTCATAATAAGCAAAATATGCCACTCAATTTTATGTGTTCTGCATGTTATGGAAACTTCCGGTAAAGCTTGGGTGATGCCTCATGGAAGACTGAAAAATTTCGCAAATAATATCAAGTATTTGTTTTCCTTTCTCATTGTGAGATGCGTTATCTAAGACAGCAGCTGTTGCATCTCATTATGAGTTTCTCTCTAAAGGTAATAACCCTTTATTTATGCATGATAACTGTTGTGAGTCATGATATATACCACAATTCCTTCTATTACTTAGATTTGGATTTTTGGCTGGGGTAGTTAATTTTCTTCCTAGTAGCTGACGCAGTGTTGTGTTTTGGCTTCAGTCTTCCAACAGTGCTGGTAGCATACTGATGTTTTAGTTGTTCTCAGTAGCACTTACTCTGATCAAGAATTTTTCAGTCTCTCCTGTTCTGCCAGTGAGGAAGGGCACACGAGAAAGCAGAGAAAGGACACCTAACCCAACCTAGTCAAAGGGGTATTCCATGCCACAGCACGTCATACCCAATACAGAAACTGGGGGGAGTTTGTTGGGAGCCACTGAACACTGTTCAGGGACAGGCTGGCTATTGGTTAGTAAGTGATAAGCAATTGTATTGTGCATCAGTTTTGCTTCTTGAGTTTTATTTCTCTCACTTTTCCCCTATCATTATTATTTCTACATTTTACTTTATTTCAGTTATTAAGCTGTTCTTAGCTCGTGGGTTTTAACCTCATTCTAGTTCTCCTCTCCATCCCATCAGGGAGAAGGGAGTGAGTAAGTTAGCTGCCAGCTGGAGTTCAACCACAACAAGCACATAATTTTGTTCAGAGTTAAATTCTTTCCAATCACATTTAAACATCCCACTCCCACAAGCCTTCACTCTTTCTTTTCATCAGTTAACTGTCATCTAAGAGAAGTATAGTTAACAGAGAGATATGAAGACAATATACGGCACGTAGAATAAAATGCTCAAGCCTAAACAGGATTTGTGCCACATCTGATATTTAACCCTCATATATAGATATTGCATTACTGGATTATCTGTACTGTAGAATGATAAACTTATTTCATAACATGGAATGAGTGGGATAAGAAAATATCACTGTGGTCCTCTAGGGATGCCTTAGCCTAGGTAAATTGCTGTAGGAATGACAGAGTACTGTAGTTTAAACCCACTCAGCAACAAAGTACCATGCTGCCACTCACTCACTCCCCCTTCCCCCAGTGGGATGAAAGGAAGGGAAAGGAGAATTTAAAATAAAAGCAATATTTTTTTTCTTTCTAGCCAGAAAAGGGGAGCATTCAGTTGAAACAGAATTCTATATGTTGTCTGTTTCTTTTTCTCTAAGCATCCTTACTGGATACTATCAGAAGTAAAATTTGGGTTGGATTGCAGTTTACAGCTGCAGTATGGATGCTCATGTTTTCTTATCTGGGTTTGATTAGACAGGGGAATACCTGTTTCTATGAAATATTTTATGTGGAATCTAGGTACAATAATACAATGTTTGTAAAATGCAAATAAACTACATACCTGGGTTTTGGTCTCTTCCACTCCTCCCCTGTGCCCATTCCCAACCAGTGAAAAAAAGGAAGTAAAGAGAGCAGAAAGGCATTGACAGTGGCTTCATAATTAAGGCCAGTTTTGAACTTAAAGCAGGAATTTAATTGTTATGTTTGAAGTACACCATATACTCCCCTAAATTATGCTGTTTACAACAAGCATTTACTATTTGAGATTTTGAGTATGGATAGAATGTTCTTAAAATTAATGAATAAATCTGTTTCTTAGTATATGAAGTAATTTGAAAACAATTTTTAAAATTTTGTACTTTCTAACGTAATTTTTCACAGGTCTTCTAAATAATATTTTTTTAGTCTGCTACTTGTCAAAATCTCATTGCACATTGGTACACAGGCAAGACTTGTTATCTGAATACTTACTTAAGGATTTTTGTTACTGAATATGCTACTTCCTACTCTCTTCTTTCAGATACCTTTCCTGATTCTACTTTTTTGATATTGGAGAACTCAGTACATTTTTTTCTGTCCTTAAAACAGAAGAGCAAAGCAGAAGATCAAGAATTATATACCCCCAGATTTTAATTTAACTACCTTACATGTTTATTATCCAGGACTTGGAAGGCTAGAACCTTTATCCTGTTGATTTCAAAGATTACAGAACTTCAACAACTTCAAGCTTTTGCATAATAAGTAGAAATGTGAAAACTCTCTTCCAATCAGAAGTTTAAAGATAACTGATTTGGTTTTATAGGGCAGCAAAGCTAGCAATGTCAGTCTGTAAGCTCATTTCAAGTTTCTTCTCATAAAAGCACCAAGGTTAACTGAGTATTTCAGTAGAACTATTCACCTAATTAATTGGTTTCTTGGTTCAGGTTATTGCAAATACAGTGGACCACACAAGCATTTTCATGTGAGTTTTCAGAGTACTGTAGTTAGAAACATTAGCTCTTTTATCTGGGGTTATCAGTGGCCTTATTCCATTCAGTTCTGTATAGAGTAATTCTCTGTTGAGAGATACTGCAGAGTAACTTTCCAGAATCGATAAGGACAGCTGAGGTTATTACCATTTTTGACTGTAGATACACCCTTTAGGTCTTTGGCATACTGAGAATTTAGTAAACTTGAAAAAAAGTATTATTTGCAAGTCTTGTGGGATGTCATTTCCATATACCTTTAGGTTTCAACACGTTTTCAACACTGTTATCATCTGTGATGCTGATGCTACACATTTTCATATCAAAAGTGTTAATTAAAATTATAACAACACTTGGTGGAAAGGTTTAATGTTATAAAATGTTATTAATAATTTCTTCATTACATCTAAAACAATCTCAGATTGATTACTCTTCCTTTTCTTCTTGTATGTCTACAAATTAATCTTTCAAGTTAATTTAGTGCATTTATTCATAAAAAGCTTTCAATTAAATGTTCTAATAAAATGATGGAGTTGTACTTTTTTTTGTAATTTGACAAAACTGGTGGCATATCTTAATGATACTTATATATGATAATTTTTTATTTCTAGCTTTACATTAGTTTTCTACATCTATCTGATTTAGAGATGCTTTGTAAGCTGGAAACCCTCTATAGTCAACAGTAATACTGTTTCATGTAATCTAGTTAATATTGATAGCTATAATGAATTAAGCAACTTTCCTGGATAAAAGATTGGTTGAATTAAAGACCATGGAATCTCCTTCAGCAATGTGAAACCTGGTTAAAATACAGGCATTCCTGTAACATTTAAAAGATACTACCAAATCTAGCCTTCATCAAGAGACTGGAGAAAAATGTCATCTCCCTAAAGTATAAATATGCATATTTATATACATGCATGTCATGCACATAAAGTTTTCACTTGTAAGCATAGTGCCCGTATAAAACAAGAAAAATAAACAAACAAACAAACAAACAACAAACTCCAGAACAGGAAAAGGAGCAGGGAATAATGCACTGAATTTTGAAAATCCAAAATTAATAAACAAAGCCAATATGTGCATGTGTGTCCGTGTATGTTTTCAAGTGAGACTCATCTTTAGCACTGTCATAGCACAGTCAGATTCCATGCAGAGAGTGAGAATGCAGTGATGCAAATTTCTTTTCATAGTCAGTTTTGCCTTTCTCCTTCGGTTGTTTGTTCATTGTACATACAAACATAGGAAAGCATAGAGCTTAGAAAAGACTCTTTTAGATGTCCAGCAGAAGTATTTCTTGTATTTCATAGGAACATTGTCACCCAACTCAGTTAAGGACATTTTATCTTATAGTGCTTACTAAATTTTCTCAGCAGGTTGTTACGTTCTCCAGGCTCAGCAACAGGCAGCACTTCATTTCCATAAAACAACATCTAAGCTACACAAAGGATCCATTGTCTGTAGAATCCTAAATACAGTCCTTACACAGAGGAAGCACTCTCATCACACACTGCCTGATAAGAGCATTATAGGAACATCATCTGTTCCTCTGACAGAGGTGGTTCGTATCTTTAGCATAGTCCTATAGAACTCTGATAATTGAGGTCTCCCAGCCTAGTCACTGTCGGTGTCGGTCTTCTGCAGTTTGCCAGTGGGAATAATACAACAGCATTGCACTAAAAGTCAAATTGTAACAAAATGAATGAAAGTATCACTCAGGAAATGTGTTTGATATTTTTTTCATCTACTTATTTCTTCTTGCTTGCTAATAATCATTGTCAGAGATTTATTTCACCTTCCTTCTAACCTTTTTTCACTCTAGCTTGTTAAGACTTTTTTCTTTTTATACAAAATACACTGGTTTGTGGAGGTCAGAAGTTTCATGGAAAGTACTAGTTATGATAAAACTTTCTAGTCTCCAGGGTGAAATTATTAATTATAGAAGACCACTCCACAGAATAGCCACAGGCTTATTTAGAGTTTCAGCTAATAATCTCAATAGTGAGACAATTTAAATGTCTATGCTGTTATTTAAAGCGAGAATTAAGTTTGGCTCTTCCTGAAGTGAAGCAAGTACCCTACATATCTCCATGTCTCTGAGGAAATGTTTGCTTTAATGTTTGTAGAAAATGAAAATAAATTTCAACCACGTGGCATTATATATGTGAAACAGAATTCTTTTTTACCAGACACTGATAAAATTTCCTTTTTTACTTCCCACAGCCACAACCTATTGTGATCTTATGGCATTCTGAGAGCTCAAAACCTTACATTTTCTTCTTTACCCTACAATAATTCAAATAACATTGTTCTGGTATTGAAATCTAGTGCAGTCCATAGTTCTTTTCTGTTTATATAAATATTCACAAAGACTCATTTTCTTTGAATCTAGATAAAAAGTGATATTCACAGCATTCCCACAGTACAACAGAAAAACAGAAATTAAAAGAATATTTGACTTAAGCACATGAAATACCAGATTCTGTCTAAACATATCTAGTCATAAATCTTATGGCTCAGCTGACAGTTATATTTCATCCTCCTTTTCACCAAATTAAGGGAAACTGTACAGGTTGGGCAACTAGGAGAGAAAGGAGCTTTATTTCCTTTGCAGAAGGATAGCCCTGATAGTCACTGGCTACTAATCCGCAGGTCTCCCATGTCCGGTGTATTATATCTGCCAGCTGCTTTATACCTTGGTTATGTCAGAGGAGCCCAAATGACACTTTAAGCTAGAATTCTTTACTACCACAGGTAACTAGATTGTGTAAATTTTTCATGTACCCCTCAAAAAAAGCAATTTCATTATGAAAATGTTACCATCATGTAAAGTTGCAGTAAGCAGAGACTGGTTATTGCATATTTTGCTTGTTTTTTATGTGTAGTTAATAATTCTACTGGTAATTATGCAATGTTATAGTCACATTAACATACTTTGAAACTACCCTTAATATTTACATGTAAATTTTTAAAGTCAGTAATTGAAACCAAAATTATTAGGTAACATTTGAAAGTTAAGTAAACAGGCATGATTTCATATTTAAATAATAGTAGCAATTTCCGTGGCATCTGAGCATTCAGGAAGACTTCAGTTCTTAAAATGAGTTCCCAGTGCCAAAGGAAAGTGTAATTTATAGCTGCTGAAATACAAAGCATCTGCTATGTTCTTTTCCCCTATTAGTTCTTTCTTTGTATCATACAAAAGCAGGGTTTTAAACATCATTCTTGCCTAGCTTTGTGATTTAGAAAACTATACTTAGGAATTGCTTAGTTTTGTCATTCTCTTGCTTTACAAAGAGGACTCCACAGAATTTCTTTATGAAATATCTCTTAAGCCACAGAATATGAATTTCCTGTGTTGCCTGGGAAACTGCTTTAGGTAAACCAGAAAGCTACATTTAGTTTGGTAAAATATGTTGACATGGAGAATTACACTTGTGGAAGTTCATAGTTTGAAGAATGCTGGCATATGTTATGCTGGTGCAGCTGGTAAAATTTCTGCAGGTATGGATTGTTATTGTTCATAATGGGCAACTCTGCATTATGAAGCTTCCTGGTAGGCTCTTTGCCAGAAGAACACGGAATAACAGTATGGACTCAGCGGACAGTTGCCAAGGAATTTTCTTCAGAGAGTTTGTGAGCTGATAATGGATCCTTCATAGTCTACAGACAACTTCAAAGGGATCATTACTTAGAAGAGAACTTGGGCAGAAGCTTCAAGTATCTGTCTTTAAAAAAGCATCAAGATCAAATGAATCATAGATTCATCAGTTAACACAACTCCAGACAGAACACTATGTATCTAGTAGGTGCCATAGAATCATAGAATGGTTAGGGGTGGAAAAGACTCTAGTTCCTTGCCTAGACCAAGTTGCTTAAGGCTCTGTCCACCCTGGCCTTGAACACTGCCAGGGATGGAACATTCACAACTTCCTTGGGCAGCATGTTCCTCAGTGTCTCACCACTCTCACAGTATAAAATTTCTTCATTATATCTAACCTTGACATCCTCTGTTTAATCTTAAACCCATTACTCCTTGTCCTGTTACTACAGTCTCTGATGAAGAGTCCCTCTCTGATATCCTTCTAAGCCTCCATCAGAATTTTTTTTGTTTACAATCTCAGGTGCTTTTCTCAGGATACACTTCACTTGCTGGACTGTTAGCATCCAGTGTCCTTTAAAATGCTCTGACACATTCCTCCTGTAACCCCCTGTATTAATTGCTGGCGTTTCCACATATCCTAATTACTCTAGGGCTTTTCATGCTTGATTCCAGGAGAGGATTAAGACTGGTAGAATATGGCAAACTCTACCTGCCAGTGGTAAATTAAAGGTGGGTATAATTTCACATACATCATGGTCCTCACTCTTCACTGCTCTGTGAATTACATCTGAAAGCACTATTTTATGGAAGTGTGCAGATAGATGCAAGTTTCTCTACACTCTGATGAGTCTGTATACTGGGCTGTTGTGGCTATAGGACTTCTAAAGTGAAGCTGGTTCCTAGCCAACTGGGGTGGAGCATATGCAGAGTAAGTGTACCTACTCTTTTCATTTTTATAAATAGCAGAATTCTGAGTTCAACTATTTAGGAAAAAAATGAGTTTTGTAAAGAAAGCATGAACTGAAACATTCTCAGCAAGTTGTTTTAAAAATGGAGAATGAATCCATAAAAGGGATAATGCTGAATCCCTTTAAAAGTGTGCTTCAATTGATGTAGATGGTGTTGAAACCTTTAGGAGGAAAGATATAATTAACAGACTGAGAGTTATTAGTTTTACTTAATCTTTTTGATGGCTGCATCACATCAAACGATTTGTCTCTGCTGTTTCACGATATGTTCAAGATACAAAATAATAAAAACTTGAAGAAAACATTAAAATGCTATAGAAGTATTGTCCTGGGTTCAGCAGTAGCAGTCATTTTTCTCCTCCTTGGTAGCTGGTGCAGCGCTGTGTTTTGACTTTCGGGCTGGGAGCAGTTGCTGGTGGCACATATGTTTTGAGTTATTGCTCAAATGTTTGGTTTTGTCCAAAGCCTTTTCTGAGCTCATGCTCTGCAGGGGAAGGAGGGAGGCCGGGAGGAAGGAGAGACAGGACACCTGACCCAGGCTAGCTAAAGAGGTATTCCATACCATAGCACGTCATACCCAGGATGTAACCGGAGGAGACCCAGAAGGGCTGGAGCTCTGGGGGGATAGAGGAGGTATTGGTCGGTGCTCAGTCGGGCAGGGTGGGGTGAGTTATGGGTCGGTGGCTGGTGAGGTGTTGTATTCTCTTCACTTGTTGTTTCCTTTATCATTATTATTTGTAGTAGTAGTGGCAGTAATGATTTGTGTTATACCTTAGCAATTAAACCGTTCTTATCTCAACCCGTGGGGGCTACATTCTTCGGATTCTCCTTCCCAACTCTCCGGGAGTCGGGGGAGCAAGGGGTTGGAGGAGTGAACGAGCTGTGCAGGTTTGGTTTTAAACCACGACAAGTATTTAAAGCCACTAATGGTTGCCTTGTTCTGTTTTATTTTTCCCACATTTAAACAAAATTTTGTGTTCAGTCATTAGTTTCAATATGAATATTTTTTACTCTTCTTGCAAAGTAGTCTGTGTTGGAATGTGTGTAGTGTCTCTTTGTGTGTCAGAGAGGACTAGAGGAAAGGAATACAAATAACCTTTAAACACATTACTTTTGTGAAAATTAGCAAAATAATGCTTTTTTTTTTTTTTTTTGGTGACCAAGCTGGCAGCAGGATGTAACATCTTGGTACTCACCAGAGATGCAGAATTTTTTTAAAATTCTCTCACTAATATTTTTTTTTGTTCTGTCTATTTTGTATATTAGAATCAGAAAGTCCAGAACTAGTTGTCTTATATGTTATTAATTATGCCCATAAAGATCTCTATGGGAAAGTCAACCCTGATTAAGTATTTTCAGCAATGTTAGCTATAATAAATCTAATATACAGTTAAATTAAGTATTATTCTTATATGTACAATTATAAGCTTGGAGTTTTGAACTTCTTTCAAAAATTGTTAATTTTTTATCAGTTAAGTAAAATTAGCACTGTGCATTTTATGGTGAACTGGAAAGATACCCAGAAATTCTGTAAACTTAATTTTATCATAGCTGACAAGATGCTGTCCGGGTATACATAGGTCTGTAACAGAATATTAGTCACATAGCTTAGGGACAAACTATAAAAGTATTTAAAGGCACTGCCATGGTTTAAGTGCAGTCAGTAACCCATGGAGAGAACTGTAAGAATGTAACTCCCACAGGTTCAGATAAGAACAGTCCAGTAACTAAGGTATAACACAAACCACTGTTGCTACCACCAATAATAATGATAAGGGAAATTACAAGGGAAGAGAATACAATACCATCTGTCAACACCCAGCCCGACCAAGCAGTGAGCTAGCTCTTCTGGGTAACTCCCAGCTTACACCCTGGGCATGACGTGCTGTGGTATGGAATACCTCTTTGGCTACTATGGGTGAGGTGTCCTGTCTCTGAGTCCTCCCAGTTTCTTGTCCTCCCTGGCAGAGCGTGAGGCTCAGAAAGTCCTTGTTCAGACTAAACATTTGGGCAGTAACTAAAAACATCGGTGTTATCAGCGCTGTTCCCAGGCCAAAAGTCAAAAACACATCACTGTATCAGCTACTTAGAAGGAAAAAAAAATTACTGTTACTGCTGAACCCAGGACAGTAACCACCCCTTATTCCATGCCATTCCCATCATGCTCATATCCCACATTTTCAGTATACCATCACTCTTACGCCAGCAGTGTGCGCTTACAGCCCAGAAAGACAACCGTATTCTGGGCTGCATCAAAAGAAGCATGACCTGCAGGTCAAAGGAGGTGATCCTACCCCTCTACTCTGCTCTCGTGAGACCTCACTTGGAGTCCTGTGTGCAGTTCTGGTGTCCTCAACATACAAAGGACATGGAGCTGTTGGAACAAGTGCAGAGAAGGGCCACAAGGATGATCAGGGAACTGGAGCACCTCCCATATGAAGAGAGGCTGAGAAAGCTGGGGCTGTTCAGCCTGGAGAAGAGAAGGCTGCGTGGAGACCTCATAGCAACCTTCCAGTATCTGAAGGGGGCCTACAGGGATGCTGTGGAGGGACTATTCATTAGGGACTGTAGTGATAGGACAAGGGGTAAGGGGTTCAAACTTAAACAGCAGAACTTTAGACTGGATATAAGGAAGAAATTCTTTACTGTTAGGGTGGTGAGGTACTGGAATGGGTTGCCAAGGGAGGTGGTGAATGCTCCATCCCTGGCAGTGTTCAAGACCATGTTGGATGAAGCCTATGGTGATATGGTTTAGTGCAAGGTGTCTGTGCCCATGGCAGGGGGTTTGGAACTAGATGGTCTTAAGGTTCTTTCCAACCCTAACTATTCTATTATTCTGTGATTCTATGACTGTAGTGATAGGACAAGGGGTAATGGGTTGAAACTTAAACAGCAGAGGTTTAGACTGGATATAAAGAAGAAATTCTTTACTGTTAAGGTGGTGAGGTACTGGAATGGGTTGCCCAGGAAGGTAGTGAATGCTCCATCCCTGGCAGTGTTCCAGACCAAGTTGGATGAAACCTTGGGTGATATGGTTTAGTGTGAGGTGTCCCTGCCCGTGGCAGGGGGGTTGGAACTAGAGGATCTTAAGGTCCTTTCCAACCCTAACTATTCTATGATCCTATGATTCTATATGTATATATGCTGTCATGGGTTGAGCAGTAGCAGTCATTTTTTCTCCTTCTTGTAGCTGGTGCAGTGCTGTGTTTTGACTTCTGGGTGGGAACAGTTGCTTGATAGCGAGCATGTTTTGAGGGTGTTTTTGTTCAAGGATTTTTCTGAGCACGTGCTCTGCTGGGGAGGAGGGGAGGCCAGGAGGAAGGAGAGACAGGACACCTGAATCAGGCTAGCCAATGAGGTATTCCATACCATAGCACGTGATGCCCAGGATGCAACTGGGAGAGAGAGCTGGAGAGGTGGAGTTCTGGGGGGAAATGGAGGAGGCAGCACGTGGTGCTCGGCCGGGCAGGGTGGAGTGAGTTATCGGTTGGTGGCTGGTGGGGTGTTGTATTCTTTTCGCTTGTTATTGGCTTTATCGTTATTATTTGTAGTAGTAATGGCAGTGGTGATTTATGTTATGCCTTAGCTATTAAACCGTTCTTATCTCAGTCCATGGGGGCTACATTCTTTGGATTTTCCTTCCTAACTCTCCGGGAGTTGAGTGACTTGGTTTAAACCATGACATTTTTGGCGCCTAACGTGGGGCACGAGGGTTTGAGATAAGAACAGATCTGAGCGGATTTATGGTCTCTTGTCACAATGCTGATTTATTGGCTCTCAGAATTTTTTCTCTGGATCTCACAGTTTCAGGATTTTGCCAGGTACTTTAAGTATGGATTAGCTGTGTTCGTGTTTATATCAATCATAGGGCTTGGGCTAAAGCTTTTGTTTCACTGTACTTTATGTCAGAGGCTTGTAATATGGTGGGGTCCGGCAGCAGGGGGGGATGGACGTGGCCGTGGACTTGGACTTGTACCAGGCCGTCCCACTGCTCTTCACCGTCCTTGCCCTTGTCTTCGCTTCCATCTGCGTGAGGCTGCGTGAAGCTGGGAAGGAGCGGCCCCGGGAGCTGCCGGCAGCTGAGGCTGCAGGGAGAGCAGCACGGGGAACCAAACAGCTGTGGCAGAGCAGCGGGAGCGGATGGCGGAAGAGGAGCAGAGGGAAGCAGCAGCTGAGCAGCAGGATCGGGCAGTGGGTGGGAGTGAGTTCCGTGGCCGTTCCCAACCCCCCGACGGCCAAGAGTGTCCCCCGGAAGTCTCCCGCTGAGCTCCAGCAGGATGCAGGAGACCACGCAGCACTTCCCAGCAAGGCAGTGGAGGAACCGAGTCCTGCCACTGTTCCAAACCCCGCAGCGGCCAAGAGTATTCTTCGGAAGACGCCCGCCGAGCCCCAGCAGGATACAGGAGACCACACAGCACTTCCCAGCAAGGCAGAGAAGGAAGATCCGGACTCAGGAGAAGAGAAGCTGGTGGTGGGAGAACTGGCAAGCAGGGCAGCTACATCAGCCCCGACCCCAAAAGTTAAGCAGAGTCAGGTTTGGGTCTTGTCTAAGGTTAGACAAGTACATAGGAGCACCAGGAGACTGTCCCCAAGGCTGGACAGTCATGATTGGGAGGGTATGTGGGACAGTGTGGCCAGGTATCTGATCCACTGGGCCCCTCCAGTGCTTTGGAAACATTGGAAGTGGAAGGCAGCTGTATGGAGTCCCCAGCAGCAAGCTGTGGAACTTCTGAAGGGGATGGTGAATGATTTTGAGCCTGGTGGGCCCAGATACTTCAGGTCATCAGTCCAGAGATGTAACATAGAGATTGATTCATGATCGAGGGGTGGACTTAAGAGTGATGGTGTATTGGATATGTGGGATCTGGGCATGACGTGAATGGTATGGAATAAGGGGTGGATAATGTCATGGGCTGAGCAGTAGCGGTAATTTTTTCTCCTTCTTGTAGCTGGTGCAGTGCTGTGTTTTGACTTCTGGGTGGGAACAGTTGCTTGATAGCGAGCATGTTTTGAGGGTGTTTTTGTTCAAGGATTTTTTGAGCACGTGCTCTGCCGGGGAGGAGGGGAGGCCAGGAGGAAGGAGAGACAGGACACCTGACCCAGGCTAGCCAATGAGGTATTCCATACCATAGCACGTGATGCCCAGGATGCAACTGGGAGAGAGAACTGGGGGGGTGGAGCTCTGGAGGGAAATGGAGGAGGCAGCATGCAGTGTTGGGGGTCGAGCATGGGCGCTTGAACAGGCCTACAGCAAGCTGTGAGAAAGTGAACTTATGACCCCAGGTTAAAAGAAGAAGTGTCAAGATCAGCAAAACAGGATCGCAATAACAGGATGCCAGTAATTGCAGAAGCATGATGTAAGGCTAAGCTGACGCGAATGTTTGAAACCAATCAGGAAAGGTAAAGGGGAGCGTGTATGCCTCGTGGACAAAGCGAGACAGCCAATCAAGTAATGCGTGATCGCGTGTAAGGAAGCTTAAAACAGTATATTAAGAGCAGCCTTGGAATCAATAAACAAAGCTTTTGTGAACCTACATCGTATCGGTGTTTTCTCCCCTCCACCTGGCCGCGGCAACGCGGTGCTCGGCCGGGCAGGGTGGAGTGAGTTATGGATTGGTGGCTGGTGGGGTGTTGTATTCTTTTCGCTTGTTATTGGCTTTATCATTATTATTTGTAGTAGTAATGACAGTAGTGATTTGTGTTATGCCTTAGCTATTAAACCGTTCTTATCTCAGTCCATGGGGGCTACATTCTTTGGATTTTCCTTCCTAACTCTCCGGGAGTTGGGGGACTTGGTTTAAACCACGACATATGCATATACATCAACACACACAAACACGGACAGACATCATTCCTTAGTGCATGGACCAATCCCTGTAAATCTGCTGGATCCATTTGGTCCATGATGCCAGGTTGCATCTGTTGTAACAGTCTTTTGGAGCAGGAGAGGCTGTGTGCAGTGTTGCCTGCTGATGCTGATCATTCCTTTACAGCAGAACTCATCTGGTTCTATCAAAGTTCATTCTCTGTTGGGATGATGGTTGGAGGGAAGTCAGGGGCAGTCACTGGTGACCTGAAGACATCTAGTTTGTGGGCTATAAAAGTATTACATAGCAGGGAAGAGCATACAATTGAGTTCATTGGCTGTTTTCCCTAAAATCAAATTCTCTTGAGGTATACAATCAGACTCCCTCATCTTCCCGCATTACCTACCAAGTATAACCGGGTCCCTGTGCAAAAGCAATCCCAAGAGTGGGTTTGCCTTTACCTGAAGCAGGAATAACCCAGACTGTCTTCCCCAGCAAATTCTTTATGTGTACCTCAGGAACTTTGTCCCCCCTACAATATGTAAATGTTCCAACTGGGCTGGACCAGCCCTGTTAGCATATCCTCTAGTGTTGACCAACCAGGTGGCCTTTGGTAAGTGTGTATCCTAATGCTTAAAAGTTCCACCACCCATTGCTCTCAGTGCAGTTTTTAACAGCCCATTGTACCATTCGATTTTCCCAGAGGCTGGTGCCTGGTAGGGGATATGATATACACACTCAATGCCATGCTCTGTGGCCCAAGTGTCTATAAGGTTATTACAGAAATGAATCCCATTATCTGACTCAGTTCTCTCTGGGGTGCCATGTCGCCACATAATCTGTTTCTCAAGGCATTGTTGTCTAACCCCAGACAAGGCCCAAACCTGATTCTGCTTAACTCTCAGGACCAGATGAAATGTTCATGGGCAAAACACACTCTGTATGCATGCCAACATGATGATCCCTATCACAATCAGAAAACAGGTCTCAAGGGTATTTAAAGGCCATTCAAAACCTTCAAAACTCTCAAATGATGCTGTAAATCGTTGGGGGTGGGGGGGGTGGGGGGGGTGGGGTGTGGTCCTTATCTCAACCTGTGGGATTTACATTCTGTCTGTTCTCCTCATCCTACCCAGAGGAAGGTGGGAACAGGGGAGTGAGAGAACATCTGTGTGATTCTGAGTTCCCAGCTAGACTTAAACCACAACATTGTGTCAGAGTTAAATTCAGAGCTCTTGGCAAAGTAGCAATAGACAATTTCTATAGAACTTGCAGTCTAGATTGCTCCATAGCTCTCTTTTACATAGGAAGGCATACCAGGTTAATAGTTTCTTTCTCCATACAGACCAAAGTATATGATGTGCTTGCCGATATATATGCATAAGTATATAAACATTAGAAGAAACCAGAAAACCTATAAGAAATATTTTTATGGTTAGTGGAGGCTTTCATCTAAACAAAAGTACATGTTTCTGGAATTTCTTGAGGCCTGATTCACCCTTTGGAGGTGTATATCTGTTTAAATAGACTAAATAGGGTGATTTCAATTATACATACTTGCTCCGTAAGATTAGATAAAGATCAGTTAAGGTCAACAAGTAAAACTGAAGATACGAATCACTAACTGTACACAGTTTCTATGTACAACTAGAATGAACCTTGTCTTCATGGGTTTTTAAAAAACTTACTTTAAAATACATATTATAAGTTATTTGTCCTTGTTTTGTGAAAGTTAACACTCCTCAGCTTTCATGAGAGCTGCCCTGTGTATCGGTTCGCAGCAGTTTGCTTTGTGTTTTGTTAGCTTTAGTAACTTTGACAGCTCAGAATGTTTCTTTCTTTGTAAAGCATAGCACATGATGCAGTTTTATAGGAATGATTGTTATTAAAAATTATACAGCTGTATTTTCTATTAGTGTTGATATTTACCAAGGGTGAAACTCTTTCCCTGTTCCTTAGAGAGTCTGAGTGATAGGCTTTTGTATAAAGCACATGATGAAAGTATACACAAATATGAGATATTATTAATAGATAATTCAAATATTTCTAATTTTGCTGAGAATAAATCAAAGTAATACATTTACCTTCATTAATGTCTAATCCTAGTGTTCAGGTAGGTTCAATGTTCTTAGGAAATTAGGTTGTTTATTCTCTAGTAGAGCATTAGAGTGTCAGGAAGAGCTATTGTCCTTGGTTGTTCCGTTAGTCTTAAAAGTCCATAGCTGCAAACACAGATGAGCAGGCTGAGTGTGTACAAGGGTATAAAGACTTGTTACAAAAAGTGTCATATAAATAAATCGGTAACAGAAACATGACAGTCCTTGAGGACAGTAGAGAAATCGTAACAGGAATAGTGCTGTACTTAACAATATTTGTTTCCCATGCCTTGGGCAGAAAAATTTTGCTGCTGATGTGCTCAGTGAGAGGCACAATATGATCTTTTGAAGATCTTTCACTTATAATATAAGGCTTCTGGTGGATTTCCAACCAAAATTATCCAAATACAGTAAATAATGACACAGTAATAATTTCATTTAAAAATTAATAATCTGCCTGGTTACATGGAAGGACACTGTAAGATGTTAGTATGTATCTGTTGCCTTGTTTTTAACTATCAGGGCTGTTTTAAAAATACTTTGGAAGCAGTCTATAATATATATTTGACCTGAGGAACTAACTAAATTTCAAGACTAAGTGCATTGTTTCCAGAAGAAGAAATTTATTAAATCAAATCATGAGTTTCTCATGCAATTTTGATTGTTTATAAAAGAAATGTAAAAAGGTTTTTTTATCCCTGAACACAAAATGACTCAAACAACAAAGGACTTAACTTCTATTTCTTGTATCTTTTCTACAGATCAATATTGAGTTCCCTCTGCCTCAAATTTGGCTGCTACTCCCTGGTTTCTGCACTTATCCATCCTTTTTTCTCATTCCATCATTTTATCTTTACTGGTACTTCTACTCGTGCACTTTCAGATAAACTCAGGGTTGCTCTCATTCCATTTTGGTCATAATTTTAAGCAGATTTCAAGTACCTTTGCTGACCACAGACTTTTGCCTGTCGTGGGCTCTTGAGTTTCAGAAAGGTTATTGTTTTTATAGTATTCAGTGAAGGACATTGATTATAACCACTGGTTTCAACAGTATTTTCTTTGTCACAAAGAGAGCATTCTTCACATTTCTACAACTGAATTGCCTACTACAGCTGGGCTTACCAGCATGGGACTTGGACAAATAATTAAGGGGGCTACATAAAGCAGACTCAAAGCATTAGCTCAAATCATTCTAAAGCTTCTGGGAAGAAACGGCCTGTTTCACTTAGCACTTTTCCAAGAGATACTTTGGCACTGTTCCTAACAGAGTGCCTTTCAGGTACTGTTAATACTGAAAATATGTGGATGTGGTTGCTCACTATAAGGGGCAAATGGAAGGAAAGCCAAATCTGGAACCATGTCACTTAGTGAAAAATTATCTCCCTTCTGTTTTGTCTTACTTAGACATGAAAGTGTGAATATATAGTTATATATAGCTCTTATAAATAACTCAGTACTGATCACAGTATTGTGGGGGTTTGGGATCTGTCTGAGCACACTGAAGGTGAGTACTGAGACAAAGTTTTTAGGTTTTAGATGAGTGAACTTCAGCTTTCTCAGAGCTCCATGGGAGGGATCCCATGGGAAACTTCTGTAGAGAATAAAGGAGCTAGTGAGTGATGAGACATTTTCAAGAGTGCTGTCCTGGAAGCACAAAACCTGTTCATCCACTTTAAAGGTAAGGGAAGTAGGCTGAGCAAGAGACCTCCTTGACTTAACTGCAACCTTCCGAGTCTGCTCAAAATCAAAAGAGGAGATTGAAAAGTGTACAAATGCCTACTGAGAACTACCAAAGACATTGCCAGGGTGTGCTGAGACACTCAGAAAAGCAAAAGCTCAACTTGATGTTGGCCAGAGATGTCAAACACTACAAGCATGGGATCTTCAAGTATGCAAACAACAAGCAGACACAGAAGGAAAATACTGTTCCACTGTTAAGCAGGAAAGGGGATTTAGTTACCAGCAACACTGAAAAAGCAGAGGTTCTTAACACCTCTGTCTTTTACCAGCCCTGTTGAGCCTCAGGTGTGGTCCATCTTGTCCAGACTGTGCTTTTCCCAAGCAGGGTTAGACCAGATGATCCTTGAGGTCCCTTCCAACCCAGTATTCTGTGATTCTGTGACTAGAAATCTCATTCTATATCTGTAAGATGTAGTGCTGTTCATAGCTTCTTTTCTGTTGGTTTACCTACAGAAAGTGAAACCTCACATCTGTTCTCTGTATCTTTTCCACCCCACATGCAAATGGTACTTGTACTTAGAGTTGTTCCAAGTGGTATGAAGCTGGTGAAAGTGGGAGAGTCAATTGGCTATGTCTGAAATGCCTTTTGAACTGAAACCTGTCATCCCATGTAGTGTTCATTCCCATACTCAGATTTACCCCTTATGGGACTGTGGGACAACCTAGCACAAAAATTTCATGTGATGATCCTCCTTATCACAGTCCCTGTTACAGTCCTGTCTATACTGTGAGCACTAAGATTAGCTTATCAGTCACCATATAGTTTGATGTGTCTGAAGTGGCCAGTCTCAAGTTGACTAGCTAGCTGTGTGTGGGGTCATCCCCCTACAGCATAATTGTCTACATGACAGACAGCATGTTAGGCAGTCTCAGTCTGGGCTATCAATGTGAAAATGTAAATATCCTCTGCCTAGCTGCAGATGTACTGTAAAGGCAACAGGGATATGAATTTCTGGTTTGGACCCTTTCTTATGTCTGTGACTTGGCAATGCTGATGTAACTAGTGCTTAATTTCTTCATAGTCTATCTGCACAACATATAGTCCCATTACTTACTTTCTACCCTTTAGTTTGTGCTTGGTGGCATCAATCACCTAATCAAACAAAATTGATTATACTTAATTGAAAAGTCATTGTGACATGTCTTGTGAAGGAGTTTGTAGAAGTGTAATAGAGAAAGGACCTTCTGTAATGAGAAATTAGACACCTCATGTTTAGACATTTTAGACAGTGACTGAGTTCAGCTCCTCAATCTAGGCATCTGTTGCCATTCAAGATGCTATTAGTGTAGCTCTTCTGTTCCTCAGACATAGAAAATAGGTTTTCAGCTGGTAATGTTTTGTGTCTAGCAGCTCCATTAAGACGTCTCAGGCATCTTTGGGTATTGTAAATGTACAGAAGTAATTTACTGGATTTCCTAAATTTAGATGAAGTGAGTGTTGTTCATGGTTATTTTTAACTGTCCATTGATTTAGCTTGGTTTGGTTTGGCTTTAAATGAATGATCTCCCCAAGACTTCCTTTGTTCTCTTTTTTAATGCTGCTTGTTTATGGATTGTCGTTGATGTCTGCATATTTTCTTAAGCTAAATAAGCAATAGAAGTATTTTATAAAATATTGTAAATAGCAGGCATTTGTAAAAATTAGAAATGTACCAGTATGTTAGTTAGCAGACAACTTGATAAATATAGTAAACATACTTCCAATATATTGCATGGGCTTCTAAATCAACTTTAAAGAAATCTATGCTGACTGCAAAGAAATTCTGTCATAGAAAGGATCATCAAGTGAAGGATCAGCAAGGTATACCTGATCCAGAATCCATAACACAACCTTACCACTTACCAGTATGCTAAATTCTGAACCTTAATACTAGGTGAACTTGACTTGTTCTGTGCATGCTTCTACAAATATAGTAAAAGGGGAACAAAACTATCTTTTTTTTTTTCTTAGGTTAGTTGCATTCTCTTGAGATTCTGTGGAGTGATAGAAGTTTCAAATAAAGATCAATGACACTGAAAACTTGTTTATAACTCAGTTTGACAGCTAGTCTCTGAATTGCTCTGCTGTAATCTATCCTGTCTTCCTTGGTTAGCAAACATTAGCCCAATTACGTCTATGCCAAATATAAGCAGGACAGATGCTTCTCATAGCCAACAACTAGTTTCCAACAGCAAATTTATAAATATGGAAACACTGATTGCCAATTCAAAGTACATCACATCAATGGTTAAAAGTGAAATATGTTTGTTAGACTATAATATGTTCTCATCAAAGCCAAAGTCTTTATTGATATTTCTTGGGAAATGGGATTAGAGTGATAGGGCCAGGTAAAGATTAATCTAAAAAGTGGAGGAAATCCTGACAGAATGCATTAAGATAGAATTTTGGTTCCAGTTTTCTCTGATGGAGAAAGATATATTAAATAGAACAGTTACAGTAGATGTAGAGTTATAAATTAATACCTACTGAACAGAACATAGCTGTAATCTCCACAGAAGATAATCACAAACAATTTAGCAAATCTGTCAAGTTAGACATGTGGGGAAAAAAAAAGTAAAAAACACATTCTTGCTGCTGTGAATGCTATCTGTTGGGTACTGGCAGTAGTGCATTCAGCAAAAGGAAAAGTATTTCCTATGGAACTGTAAAAAACAGTTGTACCAGATGTATAACCCATTATTATGATATTAAATGTGTTTAACAGTGGATGTCTAGCAAACTGAGAAGAATATAACATTGTATATAGATTCTTTTAACAGTTTACTTTTCGATGTGATACTGGTATGACCACAAACACTCTAGACAGAAGCTGTACAAGATTCTTGTTCTGAATTAGAAAAGTGAATGTTTCTTTGTTAGCTGAAGCAATTATAAAAAGATTATAAACCCATAAAGGTTTAATAAGAAAAGAGAGGGAAATGTCAATATGCCAAATTTATTACAGATACCAATAATGAAGTTTTTATTTCTATGGGAATTGGCTGTATTTGTCTTTGGTCTCCCAGACAGCCTGTATGACCAGAAAAGAAAACAGATTGTTGTTTTTAACTTGAAAGCTTTATTAATTGAATGAACAGCATAGCTTTCTTTACTCGACATTACCACAGGTTGCTCAGAAGCATGAAGTAATGAATTAACCTCTTGATTCTTGCCACTGGCTTTAAGCTTGGTATGAAAAACATGTGTTTGAACAATCTCATGTTAAGAAGGATATTGGGGCTGTATCTTCCAGTTTCTGAATGAGTAAAAATTGATAATAAGAATAACTATATCTTCATTTTTTCAATCCTCACACGTTTTTTCAGTTACAGTAACAATGGTTGCTTAATGTTTTGACCTGATTTGAATGTTTTAGCAGTACTGAAGAATACATCCTATTCCAAATGAGGTCTTGAGCAAAGCATGACTACGCAGATTATTAATGGGGCTAAGTATCAAACAAGTGTGCAGTAGCTCAGCCATGCCAGGATGGCAGCAGTCTGGCCATTCACGGCAGCAGTATGTTAGGCATCTTGGGAATTTTCCTAGGGCAATCTTATGTGTTAGAAATCTCTTCTCAGGATTATTGAGGATTATAGACTGGAATTTTGGTACTTGCATTACTCCTAAGTGCCACATTTGGTGTCTGGGAGGTTCACATCTGTGAACCAAGACTTAGATTAGAATTTTTGTCTGTTTTCATGTCTCTTAACTTCAGGTTGCTCCTTTTATAATTTTTTGGCTGCAGATACTTTTAGAATTTTCAGAGATTATTGTATAGCTGTTCTTTATGACAGATATATTTTTATTTGCTTCCAATTACATTTCTTCCTAAATGGTTCAAACGAGGGATATTTTCAGGAGTAAAGTCACTGAAGGGGAAGTTAATACAAGGCCCAAAGTCTGGATTAATGAAATTTATCTCTTTTAAGTTTTAAAGCCAGTGGGAATAATATTTTATCCTTTATAATGATAAAGAAGATCAGTAATACAAAAAGCCTGAAATGGCACTAAGAAGCAGCACTGACTTGTGAACAGGAGAGATCACACTTAATTCAAGAAATGATGCAGGGCTCTGACCAAGATGACACACTGTGTTAGCCCTATCTATACTGATTGGCTAAAATTAAATTTATAAAGTAGACATTGTTTACTGTGCACAGAGTGCTTGATGTAAGTCTTCACAAATCAAGCACTGCCGTTATTGTAACTTTAAGCTATTTATACATTTTGACACTCAAATCAGAATCCATTGGTTGAGAGTTATACAATTCATTCATTAATTAGTATTTCATCCCTTATCGGTTAAAAGGTCCCTATTGCCTTTCATGCTAATCAGACATGAATGCTCAGTCTTTCTTTTCCTCTGAGTCAGTGGGTTTCTTTGTGTCCATAGACTATGAGTCCATGGTCGCACTGCCCCCTGCCAGAATTACCTTTTACTAACCATTTCCTTTTGGGTAGTCATCCAAGGGTTGGGGCCTGAGAGGTTACATTAAAATGACATGTTATTAATAGATAATTAATATTATGTATTATTATAGATATCAGTTATGAGTTGTGACTCATCAACCAGAAAAGCATGATGGATGCTCTTTGCTTAGAGAAGTCTTCATATGTTACCTATCTTGGTTATCTAGCAGAACTACTGATTGGACTAGCATTGTTTCATACAATGCTGCAAGCATCAGTATGAATGTTTACATTCAGTTTTGTTGTTATTGTTTGTTACATTAAATTCTGTTCACATGAAATTGACATAGATTTACTCGAACCCTTTCCACGGCTTCATCTGTACTGATTTCAATAGCAATAGTGTAAAAGCCCAGATAGGAAGAATAATTTAATCTCAGATGATGAAAAGTAATATTTTAAAGATTTCAATCAGGATTATATATGGTCCTCTGATCATTTTTTCTGCTTCTGCATGGGGAAATGATCTTAGTTTTTGTGTTATCTCATCTTAAATTATTTATATATCACCTAGCATAAGAAAATACAGTAGTTAGATTGGAGTACTGGGTTTTATTGCAGTACACAAGTAATTACAATGTTAGAAGTGAAACTGTAAAAATTTCTTTTACTGGTTTGCCTGATGTTCTGTGCCAATAATGAGCCATACCACAGCAGAGAATTTTACAGTTGCTGAATTGCCAGAGCTGTGCATCTCTGTAGCAGCAGTTAAATGTTATGAGTATGATCACTTGGGATCATTCAATGTCTGAAGCGTGGAAATGCTAACTATACTAATTCACTGAATTTCAGCTTGAAGAGATAATTTAACGTGCCCTGTGTTAAACCATGATCTCCACTAAGGAGATCATATGAGAATAATTAGCTGATCTAAAGCTGAAATGATCTCTTCTGTACCATAGTGCCAGGATCTTCCAACATGGATCTTCATGGAGGTTAACAGAACAAAGAGAAGCTAAGAGTGCAAGACAGATTCCTAGCCTAATAATAGAGGTTGCTGAGGGACATAGTTGTGCAAAGATGATTACAAGGACATACTCATGGTTGTTCTATGTAATCCTATGCTTCTGTGGAAATTAGTTCTTCGTTTCCCTATTACTATGCTGCTTCTCCCGTTGCTGTTTGTTTTTTCGAGGGGGGGGTCTGTCTTTTTTTTTTTTTCTTTTCCTGAATAGTGAAATGTTGCTTAGCAGTTCAACCCCTTTTGGCTGTATAAGGAATTTCACACAGATCTCCCACTCATTGTGATAGGATGATTCCTGGGAAATGGGGCTTAGTGGATAAGCTTGTCAGGAGAAGAAAATAATACACAAAGTGAGGATGGTTCAAGGATCTGTGACATAACTGTTCTTTTCTATAATCAGTGTGGAACTAGAATATTTTTCCAAACTACTGAGCAAGGCCAATTATGTGAATCTGTTATTGAGAGAGATCTTTTTAAAAACAAAACAAAACAAGAAAACATGCACTTTGTAGCATTAATTAGAGTTCCCTGCCCTTTCTCTAAGGTTAGAACATGCAGCTGATTTTAAATACAACTTAAGCAAAATATTTTGCAAGAGACACAAATGAACAATGCCATTCAGTCTTTAAGAGTGTTTTGAAATTGTTAAACTTCCATCTACAAAAAAGGATCCTGGCTCACAGAGGGAATTATTTTTCCTATCAAAAAATATTTATTTGGACAATGTGAACTATTAATGTTATTATTCAGTAACACTGATAATACAGACTTAAAACAAGGTAGAAATACAATTGTTTACTGTTGTTTAGATTACTTTCTCTCCTTAACACAGAAGATTAAACATAATCAATTGCAGCTGGGAACACCTCTGTGCTTCACCAAGGACAAGTTCACAAATTACATTTTACCTATTAATTTAAATATAAATTTAATATGCTTTTTAAAAAATCCCCAACCAAACAGTTAAAAGGAATGTAATTAATATTCCTTATTATAAAATGCTTTGACAGTTTTTGTGAGAAAAAGTATTTTCATATCAAAATGTCAGTAGTTGTGTGGAAGGAATATATATTTATTTTTCTGAAATCAGTGTATTTGGGGCATTATATGTAAAAATTTAGCGTTTTTTTTTCCTTTTTTTATTTTTGTATATTTCAGGAGGAAAAATACATTATTTACTTACCAGAACTGTGAGTATAATAAAATGTGAAAATACTATAGTGCTGGCTGTCAAAATTTTGGTCAGTTTTTCACAGTTGCTTTGAAAAATCATTATGTTAGTGATTCTGAAAGTAGTTTGAACTTGTAAATAGATGTCTAAATATGGATTTAGAAGACCTACATTATGTTTCCAGATCTTCAGTGAACAGTGTGAGTGTTCATACCAGCTGTCTTTCTATGTCATATTCCTTTGTATTCTCTGCCTCTTTTTTTTCCAAGAATTTATATTTGGATACCCATTTTAAATATGCTTTGGTGACCAGAACAATCTGTTTCAACAAACTAAAGAAAATAAAAGCTTCATTTCAATTCTCCTTTCTTTCCTGGATTCAACTAGAAACAATTGGTTAATGGGGTGAGGTTTTGTGAATTAGAATGACAAATTTTTTATTTCATACTCTTCTGTAGTTGAACCTTTTGAAAACTGTTCATGGAGATTTCATTGAAAATTCACTGCACAGAGACTTTAACACTCTTTCCATCTTTTGTTCCTTAAAGCCTGTTAAAGATTCCCTATCTTACCATTATACTAACCCTGATATACCCATGGATTACTTAGCATAACAACAGCAGATTTATACTTTTTTATTTGTATGAGCTTACTGGTTATTTTTGTAAATTTGTAGTGGTGGGAGACCTGTAGGAGTGTGTTTGGCTGGTAGAAATAATTCAAATGTTTTCTTAGGTTGCACTTAGTACTACATATCTCTGGCTGTCCTACCTGAAGGATGGCCAAGATCTTCCCCTGCTTGCCTTCTTTTCAGTTACAGTAGGTGAAGACCTGGTGGAAATCAGGATCTGCTTTAGAAGTCTGGAGTTACACAGAGATTAGCACTGGTTTTTTTTTTTTTCCCAAGCAGAACAGGCAAACCTTTTAATGTGCCAGTTCCAACAGCTTCTGCCGTACAGGATGCAATGTACTGATCATAACCATATGAATGTACCCTGGGAAATGTCATTCTATTAGGAAAACAGTCACATTTTTCCCATTACAGCCAACACACACACTTTAAGGCTTTTAAGATAAAAAGAGAGGCACAATATAATTCCCTAATACCATACTGAATTCTTTTCACTAGGATGGTTGAATAGTTTAAAACAGCAGTTACCTTGAAAATAAATGACTGTGCTGAAAGGAGAATTAATTAATTCAGATAAACTAAATAAACTCTGCAAACTGACTAATGTAGCAGAAATTGCTGGGTGCTGATACTGCTGTTTTAATTATTAAGTCCACATTAATTAATTTCAAAGCTACCTTTTTTGACCAACATTCAGAGTATAAAAGATGGCAAGAGCCAAATTTTGCTCAGTAGAACTTTTGCAAAGGCTGGAACTGAGGCTTCATACAACCAGATATGATGAATGTTAAAAGAAAGTGACAGTTTCAGTTAACAACATAGGATCCAAATAACTGAGTGATACTTGCTTGACCACAAACTGAGAAACAGAACTTGGTTTTGGCAACCTGTTTCTTTCAAAGAAGGAGCTAGGCTTTTTGTTAATTGTCAGTATGGTTCTGAATATAAAGCTATTTTAATGTCTCTTTGACAGCTGCAGTAGAATGAGTGATTGTGGCTACTCATGACTTTATACAGCTACTGGACACAGTGAGATTCAGCCACTATCCATTGTGAGATCTGAACCTCATTGAGCCTGAGCTTTGCATGCACTATGCTTCATATTCCTCAGCATGTCCATTTTGCTGGTAGTGGATTTTTTAAAATATTGTTTTACTTTAAAAATGTTGAAAGATTCTGGATTTCATCGAGAATTATTTCTCAGTAGGTAGATTTTGCAGTGCTTTCATTATATCTGTTGAAACAGTTACTTATCAGCCCAAATACCTACCAATGAACATATACTTACCAACATTCTGTGTTCAAGTTACATTCAGTAGTTAGCAATGATGGTTCTTGTACATCAGGACATAAGTAGCAGAAAATTTATTTCTCCCATATTTTATTCCTTAACACTTACCATGTGTGAAGGACTATTTCAGATACTGCAACGATTGAAGTATGTAATATGTACTCCTGTTTGGGAATGTTCAGAAGGGATTTTGCTATCTACACATTATTCTAAAAAGACAGAAAGGAAATTCTTGTATATTTCAGCCTGTCATAGTGATCAGTTCCATAAATTACTAAAACCAGCAAATTTACATCTACTGCATTACACAGCAGACAGCAGTAACATCAATACAGTAACTAACAGATACAGTCCCACAACGATTTTGTTCCCTAATCCCTCATCACTTTGTTTCATTCTTAAAATTGAAACACCTGTAGCAATAATTTCTTCCCAATAAGCTTTAAGGCAACAAACAGAGAACAAGTTTAATAAACCACTTTAATTACCATCTTTAGTGTACCTTCACTGTATACCAACACCTCTTGTGAACATATTAATCAAACTTGTTTCTTCTTGTTTTCACTTGAATCAATTTTTTTTTTTTTGAGAACTCTACATGCAGCTTCAAGGACCAGGAAAGACTGTCTTTGAGAAAATGACAGGCAAAATAGCTGTAACGAAAACTCTTACCAATTCTTAATATCATGTAGTTAAATTAGGAACATTTAAGGGCAGAACTAAGTTTTACAGAAACTTAGCAAGCTTTTTTGCAGTGAGTTTGTTTTATCAGGCTATTCCTTCTGAGACTGTCTACTACAAAATTTCCATGCAGGCCAAATCCCTGCTTAATTAAAAAAAAAAAAAAACAAAACAAAAAAAACCAAACACAAAACAACCAAAAACCAAAACAAACTTTACCATATTAAAAGTAATTTCTCATAAAAAAATCCCAGAATAATAAATGACATCCTTGATACCGTCACTTGCCCCACAAGTATTCACAAGTATTCAAAAATACCACTGTGTACATTGAAAGAAAAAGGTTATACCCTTTCTGCAGTGTCCTAGTGATCAGTTTGGCAGTTTTCTGCTGAGCATGCTGCCAGCTGGGACCCTTCTTTACTGTTATGTATTTTCAATGTATTGTACTGGGAGCACAGGGATGTTACTCCAGTGGGTGGATTCCCCTCTGGGAGTGAGGCATTGCAGAGCTCAGTGTTACAGTACTTATGTCATTTTGCAGGTCTAGCACTATGATCATGCTTGAGAAATTAATATTAGCAGTCACACTACAAGAGCTTCACACATTAACATTGCCATTACAGCCTAAGAACTGTATGCTTAGTTTCAACTCAGAAAGAATGTTTAATGCCATGCTATTTTAATCCTCTGAATGTACAGGTTTTACAATGGGAATGTTGGCACACTCTTAATCATGACAGTGCAGGCATCCTGCTGCATGAGCTACCAAGGCTGATGGAGGAAGCAGTTTAAAAGTCTATGTATTGCCTGGCATTTCCCTAATGCAGCAGTGTGGGTTTACCTCAGTTGGCTGCCAGATGCCCACCAAGCTGCTCTCTCAATCCCCCTCCTCAACAGAGGAAGGGGGCAAAATAAGACAAAAAGTCATGATTGAGATAAAGCAGGGACATTGCTTACCAATTACCATCACAGGCAAAACAGACTTGATTTGGGGAAAACAATTTAATTTATTGCCAGTTAATAGGATTGTGGGAAACAAAGGCAGAATATCCAAGCCCAAAACACTAAAACACTCTTCCCCCACCCTTCTTCCCAGGCTCAACTTCACTCCTTTATTCTCAAATCCTTTACTTCCCTTTCTTGATCAGTGTAAGGTAATGGGGGGTTCTGGCCAATCCATAACTATTTCTGTCTGACATGCTTTCTTCCTCACACTATTTCCCTGCACCAGCATGGGTCTGCAGTGTGCATATTGGTGCTACCATAGTCACCCCATGGGCTGTAGTGGAATGGTTTGCATTGGAAAGGACCGTTAAAGATCAGCTAGTTCCAACACTGCTGTAAGCAGAGACATCTTTCTCTAGATGAGGTTGCTGAATGCTCCTCCAGTCTGACCTTGAGCACTTCTAGGGAGAATGCATCCACAACTTCACTGGGCAGCCTGTTGCAGTGGACCCCCTGCCTGGGGTTCACGTTGACTCACTTCACAGGCCTGTCAAGGTGCCTCTGAATTGGCATCCATTCCTTCAAGCCTCTTGAATGAAGCTTGGTGTCATTCAGGAAATTCTGAAGGGTGCACTCAATCCCACTCTTTATGTCATTATAAAGATACTGAGGACGTTATAAAGATACAAAAGGACACTACTTGTTACTGATCTTCATTTGGATGTAGAGCCATTGACTGCAACTCTTTGGATGTGACCACACAGCCCATTTCTTATCCATCAAATGGTCTGTCCATCAAACTCATAATTCACCAACTTTTCCACAAGGATTTTGCTTGGGACTTTATCAAATGTCTTACAGAACTCCAGGTAGATGACTTCAATTGCTCTTCCTTTATCCACCAGTACTGTCACACTATTGTAGGAAGCCATCAAGATTAGAGATTAGTCAGGCACAGTTTGCCCTTTGTGAAGCCATGTTGGCTGTCTCACACTTTTGTTGAGTGTTTTCTGCCTTTTCTGAACTGTTTTCCAGAAGCTGCATCATCTTGGTTGAAGGGCTTAGCTGTGTCCACCAGAGACATCTCCAACTCACTGTATCCAGCAATGAGGGGCTCCTGCTTTTCCTCACAGAGGCCACCCCTGTAACACTCTGCTACTAGCACCCAGGTACAGACACCCAATACAATGATATTCCTAATTGTTTTAGAGTATGCAAGTGTGACAAATAAATCAATCATAAATCTACTAAAGATGTTTTATGATCATTTGTGTTATTTCTCTGCTTTTCCCACTTCAACTACTTACTTTGTTTTTCATTTTGATATAATATCAGGTGGGGGTTTTTTTCCTCCTTCCATCTGTGGTTTTGTTGTCCTCCTGAAAGAGTTTCTTCCAGTATGCCTTATTGTTATATAATATAAATCTTTAAAATTACAACATGTTAGAATTTTAAACATAGATTTTAAGATAAAATGGCTCCTTTGAACAAGATTAAATTTTAGTTTTGAAAATAATTTATTTTGGAAAGCTACTGTCATAAAAAAATCTATGTTGCTACTAAAAATACCCCATTTTTTCCTTTAATTCAAGCAAAACATTTAGTTCATCTAGGAATTCTGTTTCTATAATAACAAAATCAAATTATAATAAACTTTAAAAAACAAAAAGTGTAAAAAGTTTCTTTTTGAAAATTTTTTCATAGTACATTTTGACAACATAAATAAAAAAGCCCATAGTTATATTTCTGCTGGTAGACATTTGTTTTATCCAAAAATGCTTTTAAAATAAGCCTGTTGTATATCACTGTTCTAAGCTTTAGACAACGATCTTTTCTGTCCTTGAAAGGCTAGCTCTTAAAATGTAGGAGCTACTCTGTGACTTTAATAAATGTCCCTTATCTAAAAAGCTTGGAGGCACATGAATCCAGAAGAATATGAACCTGACCCTAAGATATGTTTCCTGGAATTCCCCAGTACCATATGAATATAGCTGTTGTCCTCATTTCCAAGAGTGCAGCATGTGTTCTAACCCACAGAGATGTAGCTTAGAAAAAAATGGCATAGGCAGCTTATCTGCTACTTGATTTTTCTTCTGCTTACCCTTCAGTATTAGTGTAGTGGAAATGAGAGAATTCACACTTCTAAAATTATTTCCCCTTCCTATATGTTTTAATCTATACTTGACTGTATACAGGAATAGACTCATTTTCTAGGTACTAGAACATAGCACCTTGCAATTTCCCAGAGGGAAATTCTGAACAGCTGAGTTTCTGCTGTTTGCTTCCTGGTACAAGAAAAGGCATTTGTAGATCAAGCAAGCAGCAGATGGAGAACAATTGGAGTATATAATTATTCGGCCTGGGATCCTTTTAAATGAGTAGGCTGAACTCTATCTGTTTGGCTGGGAAGACAGAGGAATAGAGTGGCACATGGTAGATAAACCATCCAAAGATTTTTTTAAAATAAACCTAGGCAAATATGTGAAATAACTTCATCAGTTATAAGGGTCTCTTTTTCTGTGAACTCCAAAATCTGGCAAGTCACTGTCAGTCTGCTTTTGAAGGTTGAGATTAATAAACAGCCTACCCAAACACTTCTGTATTAATAAACTACATTGATTTCAGTATGTTACCTGAGGACTCCATCTGGTGATTCTCCTTTACTTTGCCAGATTTTGAAAAGCTGCAGCCTTACTGTGATCTATTGCCAAAATATAAAATCGACCATAGCAAAGTATTAACACGTTGTGATTCTTGCTCCGTGGAAGTGAATAATTGAATTGTGTGACTTTTTGAAACTGCCCTCATAGGAGTATTACATTTTGTAATCTGACAGCTAACAGTAAGACTGCATGCCAAAAATCAGTGTCTAGAGAGCTATGGTATTTTCATTAATTATTCAAGATTAAATAGACATATGAAGGAAAATCATAGGACATTGAAAAATGAGAAAGTATTCTGAGAAAAAGAAGCTAATCAGAAGAATTCGAATACCAATAAAATGTGAAATCAGAAATAAATAGAGGACAGTAAAATATGCCAGGAAGCAAGTGGGAAGCATCGTACCTTCTTAACATCACTAAATTGCTCTCTGAAACTACATATTCAAATCATATTATAGTCATATTTTCCCTAAAAATGATTTCATAGCAAAGAAAGACTAACAGGACAGAGATAAATGGATGAAATATTTATTTCTGCTAAGAAAAATAGAATATAGAATTATATCTACATGTAGTAAAATTTACTTTTGTTTTAGAAAATCGATGCTGAAAAGAGAAATTAATGACTGAAGAAAATGTTAGGAGTTATTGAAGTTTTTGTTGTGCTAATTCCAGGAAAAACTGTGACTAAAAGTGCCTATTTGTAGTGAAAGAAACTAGGAATCTTAAGAATGGCTAAGCAGGAATGAAACTGTGCTTGAAATGCTACATACTTTGTCCTTTTTTTTTCTGGTTTCTGTCTTCCACCTTGTCTGAAGTTCTAAAAGTTAATTCTTTGCTATGAAACTGTGACAAGAAAAATCTTAAACTTTACTGCTTCCCTAACTCATGTTATGACATGTTTAAAAACTTCTGTGGATCTCAGTGAGAATTCAGATTAAAAATATTACATGCAAGACAAATATGTATGCAAGGTAAACACGTGCAGTTAAACATTTTATATTTTCATCTCTTGACTAAAAAATAATGTTGATAAAAAATATTTTAGTATATGCAACATTGTAATCATACTCAAGAGTGCCAGAGGGGTATTGGTTTTCAAAGTAATTCAGGAAATTTAAATCAAGCTAAATCTTATACATGCATTCTAGAAGAATGTAGCTCCATGTAGAATGACTAAGCAAAATTAAGACTACTAACTCCTAAATCATGAGTCAAATATACTGAAAATTACATTTATTTAGCATAATATGTACTCATTTGACAACATTATTAGGATCTGTCATGGTTTAAACCAAGTCTCCCAACTCCCGGAGAGTTAGGAAGGAAAATCCAAAGAGTGTAGCCCCCACAGATTGAGATAAGAACGGTTTAATTGCTAAGGCATAACACAATAATAATGATACAGCCCATAAGCAGCGGAGAAAAGAATACAGCACCCCACCAGCCACCGACCCATAACACACTCCACCCTGCCTGGCCGAGCACCGCGTGCTCCCTCCTCCATCTTTCTCCAGAGCTCCACCCCTCCTCCTCTCTCTCTCCCCATTGCCTCCTGGGCATCATGTGCTATGATATGGAATACCTCATTGGCTAGCCTGGGTCAGGTGTCCCGTCTCTCCTTCCTTCTGGCCTCCCCTCCTCCATCCGGCTGGAGCACGTGCTCAGAAAAAAACCTTGAACAAAAACACCCTCAAAACATGCTCGCTATCAGCAACTGTTCCCAGCCCAGAAGTCAAAACACAGAACTGCACCAGCTACAAGAAAGAGAAAAATGACTGCTACTGCTCAACCCATGACATTATCCACCCCTTATTCCATACCATTCACGTCATGCCCAGATCCCACATATCCAATACACCATCACTCTTAAGTCCACCCCTCGATCATGAGACATCTCTATGTTGCATCTCTGGACGGATGGCCTGAAATATCTGGGCCCACCAGGCTCAAAATCATTCACCATCCCCTTCAGAAGTTCCACAGCTTGCTGCTGGGGACTCCATACAGCTGCCTTCCACTTCCAATGTTTCCAAAGCACTGGAGGGGCCCAGTGGATCAGATACCTGGCCACACTGTCCCACATACCCTCCCAATCATGACTGTCCAGCCTTGGGGACAGTCTCCTGGTGCTCCTATGTACTTGTCTAACCTTAGACAAGACCCAAACCTGACTCTGCTTAACTTTTGGGGTCGGGGCTGATGTAGCTGCCCTGCTTGCCAGTTCTCCCACCACCAGCTTCTCTTCTCCTGAGTCCGGATCTTCCTTCTTTGCCTTGCTGGGAAGTGCTGTGTGGTCTCCTGCATCCTGCTGGGGCTCGGCAGATGACTTCCGGGGAATACTCTTGGCCGCTGCGGGGTTCGGAATGGCGGCCGGACTCCGTTCCTCCACTGCCTTGCTGGGAAGTGCTGCGTGGTCTCCTGCGTCCTGCTGGGGCTCGGCGGGCAACTTCCGGGGCACACTCTTGGCCGTCGGGAGGTTGGGAACGGCCGCGGGACTCACCCCCCCCCACTGCCTCTTCCCACTGCTCTGCCACAGCCATTTGGTTCCCCGTGCCGCTCTCCCTGGCAGCCTCAGCTGCTGGCAGCTCCCGGGGCCGCTCCTTCCCGGCTTCACGCAGCCTCACAAAGCCTCACGCAGACGAGGGCAAGGACAAAGACAAGGACGGCGAAGAGCAGCGGGACGGCCTGGTACAAGTCCGAGTCCACGGCCACGTCCATCCCCCCCTGTTGCCGGAGCCCCACTGTATTACAAACCTCCGACACAAAGTACAGTGAAACAAAAGCTTTAGTCCAAGCCCCATGATCGACAAACACAAACACATCCAATCCATACACAAAGTACCTGACAAAATCCCAAAACCACGAGATCCAGAGAAAAACCTCTAAAAGCCAATAAATCAGCATTGTGACAAGAGACCATAAATCCGCTCAGATCTGTTCTTATCTCAAACCCTCGGGCCCCACGCTGGGCGCCGATGTTTTAACCCCTTCCCTTCCGGCCAGCTTCCAGTGTCCTCCCCGAGCAGGACGTGCTGTGGTATGGAATACCTCCCCGACTAGCTCAGACTGGGCGCCCTATCTCTCCCTCCTCCCTGGCAGAGCATGAGCTACTGCTGAACCCATGACAGGATCTTACTATTTGTGCACCTCATCATTTTTATGGATGATGAATAGATTTCATAACCACAATTTATTTAAAACCTGTGGCTTTTAGATAGCAAAAATCTATCTTTTTAAAATCTTTCCTGAAAAGTGAATCTCTTTTTGTGGTGTTGGGAGTTCACATGCAACAGGAGATGAGCTATAACCCCAGTGAATTAATCTTTTGTTCACTTTTGAACTTAATTTTAGAGATCCTATTTTACACAGTCAAATTATGGAATCATAGAGTAGTTAAGTTTGGAAGGGAACTTTAGATCATCTAGTTCCAAAGCTCCTGCCTTGGGTGGGGACACTCAACACTAGACCATGTCACCCAAAGCTCTGTCCAGTCTGGCCTTCAACACTGCCTGCAGGGAAGAGCATCTACCACTTCTTTGGGCAACCTTTTCCAGTGCCTCACCACTCTCACAGTAAAGTACATCTTCTTTATATCCAAGCTAAACTTCCCCTGTTTAAGTTTTAACCCATTACCCATTGTCCTATCACTACACTTCTTAATGGAGAGTCCCTCCCCAGCATCCTCAGAGGCCCCCTTCAGATACTGGAAGACTGCTATGAGGTCTCCATGCAGCCTTCTCTTCTCCAGGCTGAACAGCCCCAACTTTTCACAGCTTGTCTTCAGCTTCAACTTGAAAACTAAACAAGAATACACATGCAAATAGCAAATCTGTAATTCACTGAAAGGCAACAAAACTGTGATCTAGATTATTTTATATTTTCTTTCTATAAGGAGTAATGGGTATTATTTTGCTTCGGCCAAGTTGACATGGATACATATACACACCAATGCACACAGACATGTTCTCACATACACAACTGAACATGCAGACATGCATTGGGGCAAGCTCTGAACAAGAATAGCAGGCGTTACTACACTATCCTTCTAACTCAAAATGCTGGCATGTTTTAAATAGCCTGAACAAAGTGATTACATGTTGTATATAGTTAATAGTCTTTACTACCATCAGCACAACTAGGATTTGTATTGCATGTGCATTAATCATAGTTACCAGTGTGTAAGAATTGTTCTACGAGAACTAGAATTGAATATAGGATTTTATATATTAAATACACTGTAGAGTATGTAGAATATATACAGAAGAAATATATTATTTTCAGAATATTTAGTAGACAAAGGGAGAGAAGCTCATAAACTTGAAAAGTTAATCTCAAACAGGTGCCTATCTACGGTTTACAACTGTGAGAATTTTAGCCTGATAATTGAATTTTATCTTACTTAAGAAAATGAATATCTTACAATAAATGAAAAACCACTATCTTTTCTAGCCAGAATCATAAATCATCTACATAGGTGTAGTATGTACTAAGTTACTGTAGTTGTACTAACAGGAGGATGCAAACCTTTCAACTTGCCACAGAGAGTGCACTTTTTTAGTTTTTACCATGACTATGTTATGGCTATTTTTGCATGTAACAGTGACTGCATTGTGCCCAGTGTCATCCTCTGCTGTTTTGCTGCTTTCATTATTTTATTGGTCTTCTTTTTTCTTTTCTTTTTTTTTTTTTCAAGGGGAAGAGGAAGGGGCTGGTGGTGTAAGATTTGTGCGTATATTCATAATTCAGAAAAGTAGGCTACATCACTGAAAGAAATGCAGAAAACTGAAGTCATCTTAAACTTTGTGCTACTAATGCCAGAGATTAAACTAGCTCATAGGGAGGAGAAGAAACAGGATTTAGAGGAGAGCTTTTACATGCCAATCAAATATGCAGAGAAAGAAACGTGGTGATTAATGTTAGGCATGAATGCTGATGAATGCTGATAGGCTGATGACTGTTACTCAAACATTCTTATGTTAAAAACGGACTCTATAAAAGAAGCAGTAGCCAGTGTGAATTGGCTGCTCTAAGCACTTCCCATGCACTTAAGAACACTCATCCACATTTTTACACACACCTTGTGTGTATACCTGTTACTGATACTATCACAATAAAAAGTTAATAAGAACAAAGTCATATTATGTGATCAGTATTTGCAGACAAAAATGAAATATATCTAATGACTGTGATTACTGATTCTTCAGCTGATGGGACTCGTGGATCTACATCCTGTGCTGTGGAGATAAAAGAGTGCTGTTGTTTGACTGTACCATAGCATGTTTATATTTATTCTGTTTTTAAATCACTGACATACCAGTCATCCCCTACTTCTACTATACTAATACCCTGAAATTGGGAAACGAAGGAGTTTAAAATGAATAGTAAAACAGAGAAGTAACACTGCCATATTTCCTCTTATTTCTATGGTTATAGCTAAAGAAGGCAACACTTTGATGTCTGTTCATTGTGGAGGTTACAACTGGTAAAAGACAAGCAGAATCGGATGATTTGTCACACTAGGAAAAAGGAACAGAGATTCCTCTGTCAGCCGGAGAGTTCTTCTTTTTATTTACACAGAGTTTTGGAACATCGTTTTCTCTTGCAGAGTCTCTCTCTGTATATGGGTAATCTAAAAGCTTTAGGACAAGGAAAAAGCTGTTTTGCTTGAAGATGCCTGAAGGTAACTTTACAGGTGTACTAGTTAAGAAAACAAGCAAACAAGCAATGATTGCTATTGATTTTTACTAGAGATCACCCTCTTTAATGATAGAACTATCCAGACACACTTCTTCCTGCAGCACAGTCCATATATAGGCTTGCTGTGATTCTTATTCTGCATTTTTTTTTCCCCACTGATATTCTTCATTTGTATACCATATTTCTTTAGTTTTCTTTTGCTGTCCCATGCACGTCTCTTGAGAGGACTGCTTCAATACTCTGAAGAAGCCATACTGGAGCTTTAGTGTGAATAGTTTGGATGATGGAACAGAGAATATTTACATATAATACCATGCTCAAGAGAGAAGGCAAATAAAAAAAAAGAAAAAAAAGAAAAGGATTATTATGCTAAAACATTCCTTGTGACCTACAAGTTGCATACAGTCATCCTTTTATTCAATTCAGCATTCATGAATAGACTTGCATAGTATGCAAAGTTTTTTCCTACCAGACTTTACGGTGAGTAAGCACCAAGTGATGACAGTGCTAACTGGAGTGGAAATCCTGATTGAAGATCCTGAGATTATAACTTGCAGGAAAAGCTAGAATAAAGAAAACATTTAAGAAGTACATGGTAGTAGATACCAGGAAAATAAAGAGTCTTTCAAAGAAAGGGATAATAGGCTCTCTGTATAAGAAAAGAGGTAGTGGGCTTCAACTGCAAGAAAAAAATAATTCATTGTCTAGTATAAGTTGATAGTAGAAAATACTTTTGAATGGAAAGGGTAATGAAGAACTGAAAAGGTTGCCCAATAAACCTGTCAACCTTCTCTCATCAAAGGTACTTTCAAGCATATGAGACAAAGGTCTGTCAAGAATGCATTAGCATTCAAAAATCTTTTTCATACTTAACATAGTATAAAGAATTTGAATTGACTTAAAATGAAAACACTTTATTCTTCATTCTTCTCTACATGTTTTCCTCTTTCCAGTCTTTGATATTTTTGAGATACTTCTTGGTATTTTTTTTCAATACCTGACAATATTTCAGCACTAAGAACACATAAATTGAGGTTATATTCTTACTCTCCTTTTTAAATATATTTTAAGTATTTTATTTTTCTTTTTCTTGTTTTTTTGTGGGTTTTTTTTTTCTTATTTCCAGAACACAGTGTAGTTCCCTACATAGCTGGAGCCATATTGCATATTTACACTCACTGTCATATCAGTGTGGATTCTGAAGCTGTACAGTACTAAACTTCTATGAACTTTACTTCTCACCTCACCAGGTATTATCTTTAGCCTTCTCTGTGTTTCTATACAGTACTCAGAAGAGATAAATTACATCTGTAATACAGCCCAAAATTTATCCTGGATAAAACAGACAGCATCTGAATATCTCCAAGGATGGTGATGCTCCCTCTCTAGGCAGCCTGCACTAATCCTTAGTCACTATAGGGAGTTTGAATTAGTTGATCTTTAAGGTTCCTTCCAAATCAAACTATTCTATGGTTCTACAATTGTATAGCCTTTAACTAATACTCACATTCACACTCTTCATATATACTCTTATTCACCTACCTACCACTGGCTTTTGTATCACCACCATTTGTTGTAATCATTGTGCATACTGAGATTTGTATGAACTGACATAATTAAATTATACTGTGAATTCATAAAGTTTTTCTCAAGAAAAACAAAATCAACCAACTTTGCCATTTTTATAGGATAATTAAGAAGAAACTTGTAAGCAAAAATTTTTAATAGCACAAAGTACAACTTTTTGCATTTAAATTTTGCATTTAAATGGAAAGTATAAATGCAAGTTAAAACATATACTTGACTCCATGTCTAATTTACATACTAAACATAGTGTTTAAATTTGGATTTGCAAATCAACAGAAGGAGAAAGGAAAACACCTACAGTTTGTTGATCTTCTGTGTATTCTGTAAAACACAGTCTGATGATACTTCTGGTGAAGGCTCAAGTTGTGAAGTCTGGATTTACGCTCTCAATTTAGTTACCAACTTATACACTAATTTCTATAACAGAAGTAGGTAGTTGGTTAATATTTGTGATAGTAGATTTAATAGCTTTTCACATAAGAAAAGATCTGCTGAAAAAGTAGAAATAACTTTGTAATAAATCATTTGTGCTTCTACAAAGTTTTAAAAAATATATAAATATATTGCTAAAGGAAAATATTGCAGAAGAGTTTTAGCAGCATATCTACAGGAAAATGTGTATGTTCATGCATGTGTGCAGTCATGTTAATGGAAGTGAAGCAAAAATAATCAGGTAAACAGGTTATGGTTCATTAATAATTGTCAAGTAAAGTAGAAAAAAAAAAAAGAAAAATGAGAAGTCAGACACTTCCACTACTGAATTCATCCTGATCTCTGAAATCACAGAATCTCAGATTGGTTGACGTTGGAAGAGTCCTCTGGAGATAAACCTTAGCTCAACCAGGAGCACCTAGAGCCAGTTGTCCACGACCATATCCAGATAGCATCTGAGTAACCCCAAGGATGGTGATGGCACAATTTTTCTAGCCAACATGTACAAATGCTTGATCACTATCACTATGAAAAAGGTTTCTTCCTGTTCAGCATGAACCTCCCATGTTTTGATTTATGCTCACTCCTTTAGGTCCTGTCACTGGATTCCTCTTGAGAGACTCTGTCTTCATTACAAATTGCCTTCAGATATCTCTACAAACTGATAAGGTCCCTGTTCTGCCTTCTTTCCTCTAGGCTGAACAGACGCAGGTCTCTCAGCCTTTCCTTCTATGGGTGAGGCTCCAGCCCCTTCGTCATCTGCGTGGCCTTTTGCTGGATTTTCTCCAGTAGTTCCAGTACTCTTACAGCCTAGAACTGGACACTGTACTCCAGGGATGTGTTTAGCAGTGCTGAGGAGAGGGAAAGGATCATCTCCCTTTGCCTGCTTTCAGGACTACTCCTTGTGAAGCCCAGAATACTGGTGGCCACCTTTGCCACAAGGGCACAGTGTTAGCTCACACTCAGCTTGCTGTCTGCCTTTTGCAGTCCACTTTGCAGATCTTCCCCCAGCATGTACTGGTGCATCAGGTTATTCCTTCCCAGGTGCAGGACTTTAGACTTCCCTTTGCTGAATTTCAGGATAAAAAGCAAGGAAAGCCTAAACAAGCTGTGGGAAAGGGGGAGTAACAGTTTCCACAGGGGTCACTTTATGGGCGAAAGTGTGAGGAGTTCTGGGTGCTGAGGGAACAATCCTGAATAAAATTGCTAGTGATCTGGTTTTGGTGGGTTTTGTGGAATGGGGGTAAAGTTCCTTTCTGAAATTTCTTTACTCGAAATTTCTTGGCAACTTGTGCATGTGTGTAAACCAAGTGTGTGACCATCCCAACTAAAGGCCAGATAATTTATTTGGGCTGAAAAATGTATAAACAAAACACTGAAGTTTTGTTTCCTTACAGTTGTATCAGGCATACCAGGCAAGAAGAATGAAACCTGATAACTTTTTTACCTGTTGCAGGTCTGATTTAAATGCTTCCCCAAACCTGGCTGTAAACCTAATGTTGCTCATATTTTATCTTCTATATTCTCTCTTAGCTTTATTGTTTTTCTCTCGCCCTCAGCCCCCTATAAGGCTGTGACCTAATTAGGGTTTTTTTCAGAAGTTCATTAATGATGAGGCAAACTTAAATCTAGAAGATGAAGACGTTAGATAGATACAGATGCTTAAATGTGTTTTAGGCACTGAGTTTCAGCACCCAGGTGTCTTTTAAATTTATAATATTTTACCTCTGCTTCTGAATTCTGTAAATCGATCTATGCTTCTCACCTAAAGCTTTATGTTAGTGAAACATCACGAGTGTTTTTGCATCTTCTGCTGAGAATGCATATAAAAGCTTACTGTCAATTCTTTAGCACTGTTTCTCCCTTTTCCTCCTAGCCAGTAGTCATGCTTGAAGCTTGCTTGAAATACTTTCTCTTCTCTCTTCCCCTATAAAAAGCAGAACTAGTTAGTTAACTACTTTTCTGTGCTGCTGGCACTACCTGCTATTATTCCACAGCTGAATAGCTGAAACATACACAGAATATGATAACGGCTTCTTAAATTTTCTTTAAATATTCAAGTGTTTAAGCCCTTTTTTGTCACTTTGGAAATGCTCTAACTGGAAATTAGGATATTTATGAATATGTATGAGGCTCCCTTACTCAAGCTAATTTAAGTTAATTCAGGAAAAGCAGATTGTTTCTTCACCTGTGCATCACAAGCAGTCTGACTGTGTGCTTGTTCCTTGCATTGACATCCAGACTTCAAGAGTACTCTCATGGCCTAATTTCTAGATCAAAGTCAGGCTTGGGTGCTGAGGCGTTTACCTGGCCAAAACTGGGATGTAACACTTTAAGATACAGACGTAACTATGTGCCTGGAAACTTCTGAAAGTAAGCAGCAAAGTACCTATAGAACTTAGGCACAGAAATTGTCAGCTAATAGAGGGTTTTCAGTGACTGGGATGGCTCACATTACTCACTATTACACCTCATTCAGCTAAGTTCACTTATGGTCTAGCCTAGATGTATAACTCAATTTCAACAAAGCCTAAATAAGAGTCCTAAATAAATTACAAACTGCAATGAAGAAAGTAATACATTATTCCATTGCAGATATTGGTAATGAGCACAGCCAGGTGGTCATATTGTTTTTTGTAGATCACATTCTCAGCAACCAAATTCTTCACAAGGAATGTAAATTCTAAAAAGCATCAGGCATCCTGTTAGATACATCATACAAGATGAACCACATACCCACCCTTTTGAGTCTATTCCCCATGCTGAAGCCCTGACAGTTAACTGTACTGAAACTAATTTTTCTGGCACTCAGAGTATTCCTGAAGTATTTACCCTGATTAGTGTGTTTATTAATTCTTTAATGATCTATAAGTGTATTTTTTTCTGCTCTATTTAATTTTACAAAACAGTGCAAATAAAAAGTAGGTATTTCAGAAATGTAAATATATTTTTTATACCGAAAGTTGTCAGGAGGATCATGACCAAAGTCATGCTGCACAGTGCTGAATTTAACTTCAGCTCCATTTTTGTGAATAATGGTTGTTGGGATATTAAGCACAAGTCCTAATTAATTTGCCAGTAAATTTTTATAAGTCAATCAAAAGACATGAGATGTCAACATTGTAACCAAAAAGTAATTCTGAAGTTAAGTAATGGCTTAAAAATCTAGGTAAAGTACCCCTAAAATTTATTTTCTCAGTCTTGCTATGTATTTGCAGTACTTTTCCACTCAGTGATGTCAATTTACATAGATAACTCTATGTAAGATAACATCTTTTATCTCTGCTAGCATAAATATGACTTATTTGCTCATCTCAAATCTAACAAATTCATTAACATAAGCCATCATTATGCTAGCAAAATAGGCTGGATTGCACATTAATTTTGTACATACAGATATATATTTGTAAACTTAAATTATTAATTTTCCACATGTACAAATCAATATTAGAATCCTTGTAGACATAAATTTTATTATAAGTCCTTTCAACATGGGGATGAACCAGATTAAATTTTATGCCCTTTTTTAGTAGAAGATAGGCAGATTTTAATTTTCATGGGAAGTACTGGAGTATCAGTTTTAGACATTTTTGATTAAAGGCTACCAACCTTGTAAACTATTTTGTTAGTAAAATGAGTAGAGGGATACCAGCATTACTTGGGGGCTCCAGTTCATAACAAAAGTCCCATAAATAATTGTTCTGAGATTAGTTTTTCATGCTTTGATGTCACAACTATGTTTTTAGAGGAAATCTTAGAGTTGAGTGGGGTGGAGATTTTTTCTATTGTTTTTCTTCCAGTATAAATAAATGTGTCAGATCCTTTATACAGCTATAAGATAATAACATCTAATTTTAGTAGGTACATCTGCAAGCTAGCAACAAATGAGACTATAATCCAAATTATGTATCTATAGACATTGATACATATATGTTTTTGATCTTGAAAAGCAGCTACAAAGTATACCCTCCCCACGCCCCAGTATGATACAGAAGGTGCAACTTACCTGGATATGCACATCCAAAAATTAAGCCAGACACCTCTTCACCTACTCTGCACAGGTAGATGATGTTAGTAAATAGCAAATACCTGAGAACAGGTTCCTTTATTCATCTAGTTTTACATATTATGCATTTTGCTTGTTTGTATATATTTCTTTAAAAACTTTGCTACATTTTCATTAAGCTGCATAGAACAGACATTTAGAATGACTGAACATGTGAACTGATCAGGTTCTGGACATGTTTTTCACAGTGAAAAAACAAGCTCTGTTTCAGTGTCACAATTTGGGTGAGTTTGTGCATTACAGTTGTAGTCTTCCTTGGAGGGAAATCCACTGAGAAGCACTCCACAGAGAATGCAGAAGATACATCTGCAGTGGGGTCCTTGGAGAGAGAGGAGAAAACGCAGAGCTCTATGTACTTCCTTCTTGCATGTGTGATGCATCTGGTTAAGGTCATAAGTTTGAGCCCTTACATAAGCGGAATTAAGAACTCTTACCCTGCTGTCCTCAGAAAAGAGCAGGTATGGATTTTAAGAGTCAAAACAAAACTAGTACCATTTTTGAGCATTGCTGCTCACTGAAAGGTCTCCTATTCAAATAGTAAAAATAAAGTACATCCAGAGTGGAGATAAAATCTTTGACCTGTTTTCCCAGAATGACAATAAAATAAAAAATATGTGAAGAAACCAGCAATAAAATCAGATCAATGTAAATAAAAAAAAAAAAAAAAAGAGGACCTGCTCTGTGCTTTCATTAATTAAAAAATTATGGCACATCAAAAGTACACTGAAATCAGAGCATATCAGCACAGTCCATTTGTGTCAATAAAGCTGTCTGTATATTCATGCTATCTGAAAATCATTCTAGATAATTCATTTAGTTTTGAAAGATTTATTCAAAAAGTCAATGAACAGCTAGTGAAGAATGACTTGGAACCCTTTGTTCTCCTTGTCTCCATCCATTGATGTGTGAATGTACTTTCACACAATGCCAGGATGGCCTGGTGATTAAGCCACACATCAGAGATATGGGCACAGTTCTCTTAAGAGAACCATTTGTCACAAACAGGCATAAACCTCTAGTACTTTTAGTGAAGCTGGTGATGTCTTCCTCCATACTCTTACAACTCTGCAACTTCATGGCATAGATAACAATTAAGTATGCATGTGACCTAGTACTGGTTAGCTCAAAATAATGATGGAATTGTATCCATATGCCATATCCATGTACCCAGTAAGTACCGAGCTGAGTCTACGTTACGTATTACGTGTAGTACAATGCATCATTAACAGTCTGAAGCGAATAAGCAAAAGAGGTGAACAAGCACCTAATTTTTGGATCACGATGGAATTTTAAAGATAAGCTGCTTAGCATTTTACAAACATTTCAGGCATGCCCACATGCCACTCATTGCAAATAACTGCATGGCAACATTGTCAAGTTTTTTAGGATTTCAGTTTGGGTTTTCTGTGCTTGTAGTGTGTCATTTAAACAACAGATATGAGCTAAAGCCTTTCTCTTGTCCTGGCTGTTGAACTTTATTGAGAAAGAAAAACAGAAGTTGCAAATTTAGAAGGACAGAGGCTAATTCTGTTGGGCGTAAACTGCAAATGCATGTCAGTTGTTACGCTGTGAATGATACTTTGCTCTTCAAGCTAATTATAAAGTGAGCAACTGAAGATGAGATTTTCTCAACCTTTATGTTAATCTATCTGAACATTTCTAGTCCTTTTGTGCTGCACCAGGACTTTGACCTCTCTGTGCCTTCAGTCAGTTTTTGCAAGCAACTGATGAGATGTCAGTCTTTGTGAACCCAGAAATAAGCTGGTTCTTGACATTGGGATTTGCTCATTGATTAAATTGTCATGGTGTATTCACAGACTAAATGCTGCCTTCTGGTCACTGTCCTTTTCTTGTGTGGAAAATGACCTTTGTGAATAATTACATGCCCCAGATGTGTCAAAATGAGGAGGAAGCAGCAATAACACTGTAGGAACTATTTGTCCCTTGACTTTTGTAAATTCTGTGGGGGAGAAAAAAAAAAGTAAAAACCTCAAAGTACCTGAAATATTTTTATCAGTGTATCACTGGAAGGTAATTTAAGGTGTATTTAGGAAATTTTACTTGTACTTTCTATTCTGCTTTAGAATATTTTAAATGATTGACTTGTATTGCTTGTAAAGGTAAGTCTAGGTAATCTTTTAAGCCAGAGGTCCAGTCACTGTAATAGTATGTCTGTTTTTTAACTACCTTTAAGCAATTTTAGTGCTACTATATTCTCTATCAATATGGAAACATCCCTAAAAGTCATTAGGAAGGGTGGGCATTTCTGGAGTGTAGTGTATTCTGGCTGCAGTCTAGCATGCTCCAGATTATCATATGTGCTGCACAACTTAAATGGGATGCCACTAAAATGATACAAAAGTTCTTCCTCTACCTTGGTGAATTGCCTGAAGACAGAACTGAGCAAAACTTTACAGCTAATAATTCTTCTTTGAAAATGGTTCATATGATTCAGTTAAAGGCTTTCCTTGCAACTTTGTTGACTTAACAGAAACTTATCAAAAACAAAGCAGATGGGTAAGTTGGAAAGCTTGCATGAATGCCTGCTTTTCCTGTCAACTTGCATACCAATCAGATAACTGACACGTGGCTTCCCTGGCTCCCTGAAATCCCACCTGTTTGGGTGTAGGCTGCCCAAGTACCTGGGAGCTCTGGCAACTTATAGTACAACTGGTGGAATACAGGAATGCCATGACTCTATGGATAACCTAGGCTGCATGGTTTCCTGGTAAGAGTGTTTCTTGGCTGTCTATTTCTCTGGATCTCTGCCCAGAAAACGGGCATGGTCTCAGTTCCCCAGGCAAGTTGGGCAGACCTAAATTGCTGGCCTGTGAATGATAGAAAATATGCACTTTGCCTTCTCTGAAGCAAGTTTTCCTCAAAATGGTGTATTTGCTGTAAATCCACCCTTTGCATTCTTCAATCTGATTCATAATGAAAAAATACCTCAAATTCTAAAATTTCTTCAGGATGGAAACTCTAATTCCAAATTCAAATGACATTTCAAAGAATAAAGTAATTGACTGCAACAGGCAAATCTAGAATCAAACAAGTAACCAAATACAGCTGAAAATTGAAGACATTTTTATAAAGGGATGGAAATCACAGTCCTACATATGTAAAAGAAAAAGACAGGTAAACTAACAGTAATTGCAGAGTCTCATGGTAACTGTGTACTGACAGTTCACAGGTCTTACATGTAAAGGCTTCTCTAGAAGATGATACGACCATTCCTCATAATCATTCTCAGAACAGAATTTTGTGTGCTGCTGTGAAGCAGAAATACATTAACTAGATACAAGCTCTGTTTCCTGAAGTCTATATCACTTCTTGTCTCCTGTGTCTTTCCTTGTCTTACAGCCAAGCAATATATGAGATCCAGTTGCCTCAGCCTAATGCTGCATGGCTGTATTGGGGGTTCTACAGTTGTTTTGTACACTTGTGCTTTGCTCTTCCTGTCTTTCAATGGATAGCAGAGTCTTACCTATAAATATTGCTAAGATCCTGTGAAAAGAATATTGCTCACAACAGTTCAAATAGAATTTTAAGCCATCATCTATGCATGTACAGAAAAAGATTTTTTTTTCATCTTTTGTGTAGAAGAGACCACTAAATACTCAAATTTTTATGGCTCTACATGGATATGGATACTGGTTTGTGTATGTAAACATAGAGCTAAATAAAGAAATGCCTATTACTTCAACAGATGAGTTTTTAAAACATCTATGAACAATTCCTTCATATCCACATCGTGGCTTTGGTTGTACATATCACAGACACACATACACATGCTACTGTCATATGGATCAAACACCAATAAAGATATTCTTTATGTTTTTTCATAAATCTTAGACCATTCTCAATATTTACTTCTCAGAGAGTAGTGTGTATCACAGAACATCTTAAGAATTTACCTCATTCAGAATCCAAGACAGAAAGCAACCCTCCAGCTTATTTTTGAGTAATATTTACTTGAAAGATACATGGCAAAACTAACAACAATGTGCAGAACACGTCCCTTAACCCTAATGATAATTTGAATAATTTAAAAGAAAAAAAGGAATATGACAGGAAACAACTGAATGACAAAAGATATTACAATATGTCTTTATTTTTCAATCAGATCTTCTGATTGCTAGCTAAATTTATAAATTAATGTGCTTCTCATAAATACAAGTTCTGTGGATAAAAACCCAAAACAATTGAAGTTGAAGTCTTGCCTCCTTGAATTTTCAGTCCGTGATCCACTGAATGAGGAAACGTGTCCAGTCAATAAATCACAAATAACACGTATGCTACTATGTTAGAATGAACTCTGAATTTTACTAGGGTCCCAAGTATTCTGTATTGTCTGGCACATAGATTAATTCATGCAGTTTTCATCGTGTAAAATGAAGGAGTTACATTGATGAGGTAACTAACTCAGTCTGGTTAACAGTGCCTCTTAGACCTCTTCACGGGCATGCAGTTTTCTGATCCAGACCTGTCTCCCAGAGACAACAACACAGCATACACTGTTTCTAGACTTGACTAGCTGCTGATACACATGCCCTTCTAACCTTAACAGATAGTCAGGGCAGGGGAGGGGATTGGGACTCAGCATCATTCTAGGCTGAGAAAGTTGGGGCTGTTCAGCCTGGAGAAGAGAAGGCTGCATGGGGACCTCATGGCAGCTTTCCAGTATCTGAAGGGGGGCTACAGGGATGCTGCAGATGAGCTCTTCATTAGGGACTGTAGTGATAGGATAAGGGGTAACGGGTTAAAACTTAAACAACTGAAGTTTAGATTAGATAGAAGGAAGAAGTTCTTTACTGTAAGGGTGGTGAGGCACTGGAATGGGTTGCCAGGGAAGTTGTGAATGCTCCATCCCTGGCAGTGTTCAAGGCCAGGTTGGACAGAGCCTTGGGTGACATGGTCTAGTGTGAGGTGTCTCTGCCCATGGTAGGGTGGTTGGAACTAGATGATCTTAAGGTCCTTTCCAACCCTAACTATTCTATGGTTCTATAATTCTGCCATCTGTTCCAAGGTTGCCATCAGCTTAAGGCCTCAGACCCTGCTGGATGGATAAAGATAGTGAAAAGTTTTTCTTGACTAGCTTGTATCAGGGACTGAAACTCAGAGATTAGTTGAACTGGAGGACAGGACAGTGAAACACTAGTTTTGGAAACAGATACATCAGGATTATCGACAAAGAAGAGGGGGGCGGAACTGTGAGCCAGTAGATGCAATTACTATCTGTATCCTCACGTACCTGAAGACTTTCAGTTGCCTGCCTCCACATTAAGCACCCCTAAGGACAACTATGATCTGGCTGGCTGTGTATCCTACTACTTAGGTTACCAAAAGCACAGTAAGTATCAGGATTTTTTTTTTAAGCTATATGCATTTCTTGGAAGTTTTGGTTTAGTCTTAGAAATCTGATTTTATGGCGAAAGTGCTATGTTCTTTGCCGCCTTTCTGAATATTGTTGGTTTGGCCCCACTTTTCCTGTGTGGCCAACATCTCTGTGTGATAATGGGTAGAATGCTGTAGAAGAAGAATACTAGATGTATTATTCCGGTCATCACTGGAATATGGATCTAAATGAACAATGTGTAGGTGAAATAAACTGAGCAGCAATTCTAGAATGTCTTTACCTATGGAAAAGTACCAGCACTGAGTAGGCAACCTTCATGAAAATAAATGATTACCTCTGTCAGTTATGTCTGAGCTCACAACATGAAAGAAAACAGTCTTTGTTATTTAGTGGCCTGTGGTGGGCAGGCAGGAAAGGGTTCTACGTCTGTAAGGACAGAGAGAAAATAATCATGGATGTGCATACAGATCTATACGGCTTAATTATATGTGTGTGATGTTGTGATAGAGAAGTCTGATCCAGACCTGGCTCCCAAGGTCTGGATCAAGCGCAACTGCCTTATTTGAGATTGCCTGACTCCCTCCCATAATGGGTTTATTCTGTGGTCCTCTCCAGGCAAAACCTGTAATAAGAATAGCAAAGAGCAACCATTGATCTGCAGTGACTGCAATATGAATACTGAACAGATATGGGCATGTCTTTCAGGAAGCAAGCAAATCCAAGAAAGATTTGTGGTGCTGAAACATACAGAGTGATGTAATGATGTTTGTGTAGTAATGGCAGTCTGTCCAATGTGCAGAATGGACACAGCTACTTACTCTAAATGGTCTCAACACTCTGGACCATTGGATGCACATACGCTTTGTTGAAGTGTGTTTGTCCAGGAAACACTGTGTTGAGCACAACTGCCTGAGATGGTAAAGATGTAGCCAAAATAATTTAGGAAAAAAGTTGAAAGAAGAAGGGTCATAGAGTCATAGAATGTTTTGGGTTGGAAGGGACCTTAAAGATCATACAGTTCTAACTCCCCTGCAATGGACAGGGACACCTTCCACCAGACTAGGTTGCTCAAAGCACTATTCGGTCTGGCTTTTAACACTAGCAGGGATGGGGCATCCACAGCTTCTCTAAGCAGAATTTTCTGATTGATAGCAGAATGCCCAGCAAGGCTAACTTAGGTGACCTATCCATTCAGGCCATTCTGTTCATGATGATCTAGTCTGACCAGCTCTCTCCTGAGAATAGTGTAGTCATGATGTTGATAAATCTGCAAAAAGTAGCATTAGTATCACAGTAATTCTGTACTCCTGACATGATGTGACATGCAGTTCAGTCAGCTATCCACAGAAATGTGAACTGGAGCAGAACACTAAGTCCATGTTACCAGAATGAGTAGCTCTGCGCACCTTGTACATTGACAAGATTAGCCACGCAAGCAACATTTTAATTAATCAGGGATGCACCAAAGGAATAGAACATTTACAGAGTAGAGATTCTTGGCTCCTTATGCAGGATATGGCTTGATTAGGTTTATTACATGTTTAGTCATATTTACCTGGCAGAAATCATAACATTAAAGCCTTGTCAGAAAAAAAGGAGAAAACTGTAATGCTAAGAAAAAAGGATGAACTTGTACATGTGATGTAATTAGGGGAATAAAAGAAGGAAAAACACAGTTTACTTGAAAGTAATAGCCATCTAACATAGATACTGTGAAGAAAAAATACATTTACTGGAATTATTAGAGGTTATATGTAAAGGTCAAATTAGGTCTAATCTTATGAAGCTTTCTGTAATCCAGTTGTATTCAGATCTGTAGCAAATACAGTATTTGTCCAGCTTTGAATGCAGATCACATACTATGGTTGAAGCACTATTAAGTGAAATGTTACTTTGACAATCAAAAAAGATCTGTATTACTTTCTGTGCGTTGCGTGCAACATTGGTATAACACATACTAGCCTATTTATCAAATGGACATTAAAATACTGGGGTCAGCTACCATTTTTGTAGTAGAAAATGATGTTGTACTAGCTTTAGCTTGATGACTACAATTTATCTATTCACAAAAAAATGCAAAATTATTAAATTCTGTTGTTGAATCCTCAGAAAATTAAATTGAACTTTCATAAAAGACATTTGTTGCTACAAGTCATTTATTGGAGTCTTAAAAGACTAAAAGCTTTTCTTACTGATTATGTGCATATGCTGCAAATAAACTATTTACACATGAAACACTTCAGATACATTTGATGGTCTTCTTCCAGAAAAAAAAAAAAAAAGTGTACTGGAGTACTGTGACTGAGGGAGACAAAAATACTTCTGTTCTCATTTGCACTGCTGCAGTTTGGCAGCAGCTCTAGCATTCATGCTTTAAAAATTATATGCAAGTAATTCATTGCTTCCTCTTCCTGTGCATTTTAATATATTCCAAAGGTTCTAATTCATCTACATGCTTATCAATAAATATTTCACTAAATCTAAGTGCTTCATTATCAAGTATGTGCTTTTACTACATCTGTACTTCAAGCATAGAAGAGCTGAACTGTTTGGGTGACATCCAGATACAGCAATCTATAGATTCGATAGGTTACTGTATTTCCTAGAGGCTGAGAGCAATAATCCTTGTTTTCAAAGGAGATTGCTTTTTAGTCTTCCATTAGTATCTTAACTGTTATTTATTTTATTATTACATCATTGCCTAAATGCCACTATTTTCCTCCATTCCTTCCCTTTTCCCCACATCCTGTAATAAATGAAACCAGACATATTCTTTAGAAATTACCTTAATAGGAATATGCTTTTGTGCTGGAATATTTCAAGAGCAGTGTTTCTTTTTTGATTTTTATTTGTATTGTACCTGAACCTGTTGAAATCTCATCTTTATCAAGATTCAGAGATATCTTGATTATAATATTTTGCTTCATAATTCATTCATTTTCCTTCTCAGAAGGTCATAAACAAGCTGTAGGTAAGAAACTCACATTTCGTGGCTACTTCCTAGGGGCATGATGAACTGATTTAATTTCTCTCGTCATACCAACATGAGAGAGAAAACAAAATGAGAAAACAAAATCGAAAAAAAAACAGCTTCGTAATGGAGAAGAGAGCAGATGGAGTACATAGATGGGAAACTGTTTGTTATTCTGAGGGTCAAATTTGGCTTCAAAATACATTTTTTGATCTACATAATAACAAATGACACTAAACCAAACTACCAACCAATCAAAAAAAAATCCCAAGTGAAACAACAATAACAACTGCAATAAATATAATCCAAAATCTTAAAGATGTAAATTTAACACTTGAGTCGTTAATGTGATTAAATTTATTAATTTTTAGACTTAAAAATGTGGATTTAACACTTGAGTTGCTAATGTGATTAAATTAATTAAGTTTTCAGACTGCATTTAGCATATGGAATACAAGTTGCCAAATAGATTACTAGATTTCCTCATGAGAAAATCTGTCTTGACTTATGGATCTTCTGCTTTGCAATAACTATTGTTCCTGGAGAAAGTTCAGCATATAGTGTGGATTTTTTTTTGTTTCCTTCACAGAGGACACTGTTCCCCTCTGAGCAATGACAGCCTTTAAAATCACCCTCATAATGGGAAAAATTTGAGAGTTAGAAGGATTGTGATTTGGTGGTGTGGTAGACTTCAGATGACAAGTTTAGTCACAACAAATGTCTGAAGTCCCTTCCTTGCATTATCTTTGAGGTTTCTTTCACATGGGGCTATGCCATATGATTATTCTCACTTTGTTATGTGCGTTCCCTGTTCTTATCAGCATGCTGACAGTTATCATTGCTGAAAGTGATTTAGGGCAGTATCTGTGAATAAGAAACCAGCTGACACTATATTAGCCAAAGAACAGAAAGTGTTCTCTCACTTACAAAGGAAAAGCAGAAGCATTCAGTTGAATTGACAGCTACAGTTTGCATCCAACTTTTACTACTTGAAGAGACTCTTTTCAATCATGTATTTTTAATAAAGTATATTAAGAAATTCAGATAAATATTGAAAAGCCATATGGGTAGAGAAAGCAACTGTTCACAAATGAGCAGAATGAAGGCATTCTAAAAATAAGAAAAATTAGTACTATCTGATATTCAAAATGTGAATGCCATGCTTTACTCACAGTTTCAAAGACAGTGGAAATCTTCAGTGGCTTAACAGTGAGCCCCTCTGGCTTCTAGCTGTGCCAGTTAAAACAGAAGCAGCAAGCATCCTTTTATCACTAGTAGGTATTGGCACAAAAAGTAAAACCAGCTGATTTAAGACTCTGCTGGATATTCAACAATGCACATCATAACTGTAAGGATATATAATGTCCTAGAGGCAAGATGTTCAGAACAACTTAGTGCAAGTCATAAAACATAAATGGATAGCATATCTGGAAGGCACGCTCCTGTAAAATGCAATACAGGAGGATATTTATTGATCCCTAATTTGGTTTGGCCACCATAATTATTTCAGTGTTGTATTACCCTATTTCATTTTTGGTGAACATGCTATAGCCTGAATTTTATTTTTGCTAAGGTCCTGTTACTCTGCTGTATCCATAGAAATGGACCATCAAGTGAGTGTGAATGTAATTCACTGTGGAAGAGCATTACTACCTCAAATGCAGAAACACAGTAGTAGTGATGTCATTCTTTTCTTTTTTTTTTTTTTTGAAGGACAAACATACTGACACATAAAAGAAGAGATTGAATTAGTCTGCTCTTTACCAGAGAAGAGAAATCATACTGAAATAGACTATTTTCATTCACAATTGAAAAATGATTTGGAGTTTCAGTGCCTGATAAACGAGAGTAACCGATCTTAAGCTGTCTGACATTTCTCACAATTTATCATTTGGTTCATTCATGGCCATCACATTTGTACTGTTTCTGAACTAAAAACATTTATATAACTTTAGGTTGATATCCAGGTTATCCACTGTAACAATGTAATGTATCCAGAAAAAGTAAATACCTCATTTCTATCATAACATGCATCAAAATGTAATTAGTGTTGCCATTCAATACTTAATAGAAGCACAATGTCTGAAGGATAATTCATGGAAATAGAAGACTTATTAAACTTCCATTCTGCTTCATCAAGGATGACAGTTAATGTCTATTTTTTAGGGCAAGATTAGGCAAAACTCACCCAAATTAAAAGTAAAGGTCCTTAAAAAAGTTTAGTTAACAAACCCATTAGATTAAACAATGAGAGAATGATTTTGAAACATAGAATAGAAAATAGTCAGCAAAATTAATTTTGTCCATACAGTACTTTCAACTTTAATTTTAAAATCAGTCAAAACCTTCCACTTATGACACAATTAGTTAAAATTATACCTCTGTATCTTGAATGTAAATTAAAAGTACACTACCGTAAAATGTTTGCAATATAATATTATCAAATGCTGTTCAGTATTTCTCTACCTTGCTGTCTTTCTTTATTGTTCTCATGAATATCTGAAAATTTGGAAGATATCATTTGCAAATTTTGGACACTACAATTCAACATCACACCTGAGCATTAACCTCAGAAAAGTTAAAAAAGTTACATATTCAAAAATGTGTGTATCTCAGAAAAGTTTAAAAACTTGTATATTCAAAAGTGCATACTTTCAAAGATGATTTGAGCTTTGCTATTTATATCTTTACAGGTTAATTCTTAGAAGATACATAAAAAATATTCCTGGTTATGTCAAGTTGGGCTAATATTGCAAACACTCTACAGCACTTCAAGGGCTTGTGGCTATCTAAAACTAAAGCAGAACATCTAAATAATTAACAAAACATCAAAATCGTCAAAATGCTCTTCTCTAGCCTACTGGTAGATAGTGGATAGAAAGGTTACTGAAGATAAGAAAGAATGAAATTAATATAAATTAAATTGATGATGCTGAAAAGCATCTTGATTGCTAAGATTCTGTTCAGAAGCTATGCAATGAAGATTAATAAAAGGCAAAGGCTTGAGTCCAGCTAAAAAGTTTGAAACAGAAAGCAACATTTGACAGCCGAATAATTTAAAAAAAAAATCTTTTATACCAAGAAAAAAAATACATTTAATATTTTGTTTCATTATCATTTAGGAATTGTTTTCTGTCTATTATTACAATGATGGACATTTTTTGGAAGGCTCACAGGTATGAGAAATGAAATTAAGTCCAGCTGTCCGCTTTCTTTTGTTCTTTTGGTTTCTGCAATGATTTCTAATAGAGATCTGCAGGAAAATTGTTACTGCTTTGTACAGTGACTAGAGCTCTTTTTCTTCCTGATACCTCTGTTTTAGGTGTGACGGTTATCTGAAGTATCTGTTTTTATTTGGAGTATGCAAAGAATAGTGTTAATGTAGGCATGGGTAAATCACATAACCTGTAGACATAAAGCTGAAGGACTCTGATGATACAGTTAAAATGTATGCACTTGCTATTTAACTGAAGGAGCTAGCTTAAAATGTCAAGGTTTCGGCAGACTGGCAGGAAATATATCTTTATATTGTGATGCCTTTTAAAATAGCTAGAGGGTGAGAGAAACTGTTCAAGCGACTTTGATCAAAACTCAGGAGAATGAATTAGGGCAATTTTTGTTCTCATTTGCACCAACATAAATCTGGAGTGACTCCACTGAAACAGATAGCTAATCCTGAACATACTCACACATAATTTATTCCTTTTATTATTATCATTAGAAAATAAGTAATAATAATTGTTGTAAGTTATAATTTTGTAGCCTAATGAATTTTGCTCAGGGCTTCTCTTTGGATTAGAATTTATTGATAATCTGCATTTAGCTATTAGATGATGTGCCCTTTTAAATTCCTTTATTTCATCTGGACACTTCTCCTTCAACCCTACAGCTAATTCTTCTGTGATCTCAAGTAGGGTTTTATTGTTAGGGAGTGACACTGAGGCATCAGCTGACATATACTGTTCTCCCAGACTGGACTACAAGTCAGTCTCTGTAAATAAGGCTGTATGTGTATCTGACTTAAGGATGTGATCCAGCCCCATGTTGTTGTTTTTCAGGTTATACAATGTTCATTATCCAGTTTGCACAATGCAGAAGAGACATGACACCTGCCCCAAGCAGTTTACAATCTGAAATTAGATATGCTACAATGAGTAACAAGTAATGATTTTTGTTGCAGTGTAAGAACTGGTGGGCTTGTAAAAGAAAAAAAAAAGGAAAAAGAAGTTATTAGAATAAGTTTGCATGAATTTTCAACTTCCAGTTCAATGGTAGTCATAGACATTGTATTAGCTAGTCAAAAGGCTTCCAATAGCTAAGGTAATTTATCTGGACTAGAGATTGTGGATGCAAATTAAAGAGCATAAGATGATACCAGAGCAAGAAGTACAACTTATCAGCACTATTAGATCATTTTAATTCCTGTAGAGGACATGATACAGTTTTAACTGTCTTAGCTGCATAGCATAGGATGACGGCTAATTTAGGAAGTTAGTGAAATATCTGGAAAGACCTTCTAAGGCAGTACCCTGCAATAAACAAGATACAATTAAAGCTGGGGTCAGTAGCAATTTTTTATTTGATGCTTTGTAAAAAAATACTCTCTAGCGTGTTCCAAATTTGTTGTATTGAGATGTTAAGTGGCTTGCTAGAGACAGAATATCAGAGGAAGATAGATGGAAGATATGTATTTTTAGTATTTACTTCGAAATTGAAACTGAATAATTACATTGATGCTAGGAATAAGCTTAACTGGCTGGTATTTGAAGAATGTTTTTGAAATGTGAATAGTGGTGTGTCTGTACACAAGGAAGCGCTCCCTTCAGCAAGGATCCACTTGGTTCTTCAGTCTACAAGAAGCCTAAAAAAGGGATGCAAACAATATGTCTTAAGTGACCCATGTGGCATTCCCGTCTTAGTTCTGGTTGGCTTCTATGTCAACTTCTGCTTGTCAGCATGAAGTCTATTCAGTTCATGTGCCAACAAACTGAACATGTGAAAGGACTGAGTCATCACAAAAAGAGGATAAATTGGCAGTATGCTTCTTACTCCACTTCAGATTTTCCAACAGCCTATCCTATCTGTTACAATGACTTTGCTGTGAAAGTTTACCTCTGTCCTGAGGCCAAAATGTAAATGCCTAGTTTAATTCAGTTTCAGGGTATTTTGTAACAGTAGAAAGCAACACAGTGTTCTGGTAACCCTGGACTGGTGTTGTTTACCCAATTTATAAAAAGTAGTATTTTATAAGTCTGTTTTCTACTTTTTTATTGTTTATTGACTTTTGCAGGAATTCTTCTTTTCCTATAGGCTTTATTATAGAGTTATGAAAATGTAATAATCTCCCCCTCTCTAGGCAGTTGGGGTACTGTAGAAATTCATGGCACAGTGGGGCCAGTAGGTGAAGTAGGTAGTGTAAGAAAGGACTGAAAGGCTTTGAGACATGAGGAGATACAATTTTATCTTCTAAATAATTTCTAGGTTCTTCTGGATCAGACATGCCAATCTCTCTGCTTCCTTGCCACTGTTTCTCTAGTTAACAACTGCATGTGTAACTTGGAGATAAGTCCAATTTAATCTCATAAAAACTTCATCTTCTGAAATCTCTGATCTTATTGGAGTTTTAGGTAGTACATAAATAGCCTTAACCAGTCTCTCTTTAGCTGTACAGCTACTTACTTATTTATTACTTTTTTCATTTCTGTTGCACTGCTTTTTGTAAGATTTGATTTTAAACTACTAACTAGAACAAACAATTATGCAAATGAAAAATTAGATCCTTCAACACTTTAGAGAACTGCTGCACATTTAGTTGCTACAAGGAACCAAAAAGAATAAGTTAATTCCAGGATAATTCAACATCTGCTAACAAATTTTAAAAAGATACTGAATTTATTGTAGATCTGTAAATACTCTAACTTGGCAGGTGGCATTTTTATGGAGCAGAGAACAAAATGAAAAAAAAAACAATAAAACAACAAAGATGAACCTAATCTTCTTGGGTAAAGGACACTGCTGTAGCATATATATGTACAAAATATTATAACCTTTTATGCTTGGGAAGATTTTTTTCATGGCTATTGATACCCTTTTTAAAGCTTTTATTACAACTTTGGAGCTTATTTCATTTGGTGTTACATATGGAATTGTCTGTGTTAAATTTGCTTTCTCAGTGATCCATTTCTGACATACTGCAGAAAACTTCGGGCAGTTTATTTCCATGGGACATTTTAAAGGGTGTTACAGTCACAGCAGAGCCTGAAGAAAGAGATCTCATGGAAGTCTGCTGATCTCTACCAAGTTAAGTTTTTGTTGCAAAGAATGACATGAAACCTTTGCTTGGAAGTGTCATCTGAGCTGGTACAATTATCAGATGACAGGAAGCTTCATATTGCACATAAGTAGCTGAGAGACATAACTGCAAGGCAGGATCACTTGGGATCACAGATGGTAATTCCTGAAACAGTTCATTTATAAGAATGAGATATTTAACTTTAGATTCTGAGTTTGCTATCATCTTAAGTCTATAAGGGCTGAAGCAAATAGTCTTTGAAGTCCAAAATCAAAATTGAAAGCTTTCAAATATTAAAAATTGTATTTAAAATATTTTTATAGCTGATCCAGTAAAATATTAAAAATGTGATCACTTTTATAAAACATGTTGAGGCTGAATTGTTTTTCATAGAATCATAGGATAGTTAGGGTTGGAAAGGACCTTAAGATCATCTAGTTCCAACCCCCCTGCCATGGGCAGAGACACGTCCCACTAAACTCTGTCACCCATTACAACCATTACTTTTTCCCAGTAAAAGGATATAGCTAGTGATCATGGATAGATGTCTTCCATTTTCTATGAATATAAATATAACATTTTCTATGTTATATGTTATATATATGAATATAAATATAACAACATTTTCTAATGTTATACTTGTCTATGCAAATGGCTACCACTAAGTCATAGACAAAATGGACTTTAAAAATAGGCAAGGAAATCAGTTGTCTATGCCATGAAAAAAAAATGGGTAAAGGGTGCCTATGATCATGTTGCTCATTTGCCTTTTCCTGAATTTGTTTGCATTATGTAAAAGGGGAAGGAGGATGAAGACACAGTGGCTGAGAACAGTCGCTGGCAGCTTGCAACTCTTTATTAACCTCAAGAGGACTCAGTGAAGCACCAGTGGGGAACCAGAAGGAGCTGTGAGATATAAAGAAAATGTCAGCTTAAATTTTTTAATTGCGGGGGATTTTTGGTCCATTTAACTTTCCCTCATATTCTTGGTGTCACCTACAGAAAAGTAATTTGAAAACAAATCTCTATGGTAATCTTACTGAATCAAAGTGAAAATTAATTCTTAGGGAAGTCTTCAAAATGCAAAAACATTAAAAAAACACTGAGAATTTTAGCTCGAAGTCAGTTTTTGTTAATGTTTGACAATGATGAAGGCTTTATATACTCCTATATGGTCAGGAACACATAAAAGATTGATTTAATCACATATCACAATTAGGATTTTTTCCTTTTTTTTTTTAATTATTAGCCAGCTAGCTAAATAAATATTAGCCAGATCTTCGGCTATACCCCGTTAGAATACAAGACTAATTAGGTTGTATGCAGTAGAGTTCTTAAAAGATTAACTTCTTTAACTATGTTTCTGTTCATTTTCATTCCATTTTCTCATTATGCACAGGGAACATTTTTTTGTGGCACTCTGAAGTCTCTCAAAAACTCATTTTGAACAAACGTACTGTCATTTCAGTGCAAGACAGAAATTCCTAAGTGGTATTGCCTTTATTCTTTTAAATATGTTGTATCTTTTTGGAAAAGAACTCTGCTTATACCTGTTTACAAAAATGTGAGATGATGAGATATTTTCAAGTTTATATATCAAAATGGACTGACAAAAAGGTCTATAGTGTGCAAATGCTGATTGTCTTTAGAGTTAGGTTCTGAACTGAAAAGAAATTCCATTGAGGATAGCACATATCTTGCAGGAAATACTGGACTTAATCCATTTATAACTATCAACATTGTAATTTAGAGTAATCAATGTCCCACCAAAATGTGAGAAGAAATTCCATACTTCTTGTTGCTAAATATTTAACTTTCACATTTATAATGAAAATAGTTCTGGTTAAACAAAACAAAGTCACCATCCAAATTAAAGACCTGTCCAGTTGAAGAATAGTGTTTTGACTTAAATATTATGCATATAATGATACCACTAATGATCCATTGTGGATGGAAGAGTATCAGAGGCAGTTTATTTGTACTGACTTTCTAGCGTTCTATGCCAATGAAGAGTTCCCTGAATAAGCACAGTTCTAATGGCAAAGCTCTACTGTGGACATATACTGCTATTGGTATAAGCATTTATGTGTATTTATACTGCAACAGCAGTTTAAATGGGGAAAGCAAGCAGTGCAGTTAGTTACAGCTTTTTTAGTATGACCTGCTCTGTCCTCATACCTCTGATGGAAACAGCAATGCTGGCAGAAAACTGACATGAAGGTCTACTCTTCAGTATATTAATCTAACTTCCAGCTTTTGTCACATACAGACTAATGCTGATGGGTTTAGTTTTTACAGAAGTTTGGTGATATACTGTAACACTGCAATATTTTGAAACTGATCTCGCATGTAATTCCAGTTGACATCCCTCACCACTGCAGGATTCTTCCTGTCACCAGGGAATATGGTTAGCAATGTTTAACCTTGGTGCTAACTTGTGCAACCATATTGAATGTGCAGAATCAAAATGTAAAGGCTTTCACTGACATTTGTTGTGCACAGTGATTTAACATAAATCACCCATACAAGACTCGTAATATAGAAGACATATCTACAACATAGATTTTCATTAAAAAAATTAATAGCCATACTCATATATACAGGTTTCTAGAGCAGCTTGTCTTTGCAAAGCAAATCTGATGTAAAAACCAGAAATCTTTTGAGAGAGTCAAAGTATACCATGGAATTGTCAGATTAGATCAGTGTCAGGAATTTATTTTTCCCTATATTCAAACACCATTTAAGTGCATAATCTTTGTAGATTATTAAGCATAGTTTTAAATCGCATAATGAATCTTACAAAAAAATATTGCAAATATCTTCAAACTCTATTCTTATAGTAGACTCGGATTTTCAGATTATAGTATGAAAAACTATGCTTATGAATATGTGCATAATGGTATATATTTAATTATTGTGGTCACTAAAAAAATGCATGGCCAAGTCGATTCCTTTTAGTCACTATAGTGTTATTTTCATGTTGTGTTACTTTTGTATTTGAAAAAAAGTCACAAGCTTTTGAATATTTAGCTGTATTTAGCTAACAAAAAATAAAGTTGAAGCTTGTAGCATAGCAGCTTTTATCTAACAATTTTATATCTGGATAACTGTTTTCTGTGAAACAATAACAATAAACTCTTTATACATTGACTAAAGAACATTTTTACCATTAATAACTTCAATTCAACTGAAGAACACCAAATTTTTAAAAAGTATTATATTAGGTTTTTACACATTTTCTGAATACTTGCTACAAAAAATAGTAAACCATTCATCTTATATCTTGGTTAAGAATAACTTCCTAAACTCAAAAACATACTCTCATATTTAAGCTATGATAAACATATTTAAGTACATGATAACAGAAAAAAAAATCTACAGCAATTTTTGCCTCCTTGTAGTGTATAACTTTCATAAATATTTATTGAGCAAATAACCTTTTTAAAAATACTTAAAATATTTTTTAAAATTACTTTCTATAAAATCTACTATTATGCATAATCCTAAGATCTGTAAAAACTTTCAGATAATATATATTAAAGGCTATAGTCTGATAAAAAGAGGTAGAATTTGTCTCTTATCATACTTTTATCTGAATACTGAATTAGGATAAAACCACAAATAACCCCTGGCAATACAGGGTGCCATTGCAGATTCCCATTGTATCACAAAGATGTGGGTTATATTTTGCATAAGAATTACTTGAGGCCTTTTTCTCATCTGGAAATCAAAATCTGATTATGTTAGTATAGTGGTCCTACATAGGCAGTGTCAAGCTTTCTGGGCATTTTTTGTTTTCCTCAGAATAAATTTTGTCCTGTGGCCATGGATCTAAATCACAAATAACATATTTCAGATCTTGTTTATTTACTGATAATACTGTAGAGCCTTCTTTCTCTCAGACTTAGCAGACTGGACACACTTTGACATGATCTTGAGCAAGAATCAGCTGGGTCTTAGAAGACAGTTAGTTGCAAGTAACTGTGGCATTGCTCCAGGTGTCGTGTCCTCTTCTCCTCCTCCTCTTCTTTTCTTATCTAAACACCTCTCATAGTCTTAAGGTGATTGAATGGGGGTGAGCTTGCAGGACCCCTTTCACATTAGGGAAAAGGGAATGATGTTCCTGTGTCTGTTGGTCCTGTGACTATATAGGGACAGCGAGGGTGAATTGGTGCTACTGTGTGTTCTCTTTTATCTGCTCCCCACTCTCCAAGCTGCTTGATAGAGCTCTTGCAATGATGTCCTGGTTTGAGTAGTAGCAGTCATTTTTCTCCTTCTTGGTAGCTGGTGCAGTGCTGGGTTTTGACTTTCGGGCTGAGAACGGTTGCTGATAGCAAGAATGTTTTGAGTTACTGCTCAACTGTTTGGTTTGTCCAAGGCCTTTTCTGAGCTCATGCTCTGCAGGGGAAGGAGGGAGGCTGGGAGGAAGGCAGAGACAGGACACCTGACCCAGGCTAGCTAAAGAGGTATTCCATACCATAGCACATCATACCCAGGAGGTAACCGGGAGAAACCTGGAAGGGCTGGAGCTCTGGGGGGATGGAGGAGGTATTGGTTGGTGCTCGGTCGGGCAGGGTTGGGTGAGTTATGGGTTGGTGGCTGGTGAGATGTTGTATTCTCTTTACTTGTTATTTCCTTTATCATTATAATTTGTAGTAGTAACAGCAGTAGTGATTTGTGTTATACCTTAGCTATTAAACGGTTCTTATCTCAACCCGTGGGGGCTACATTCTTTGGATTCTCCTTCCTAACTCTCCGGGAGTCGGGGGAGCAAGGGGGGGAGTGAGTGAACGAGCTGTGCGGACTTGGTTTAAACCACGACAAATGACAAGGCTGAGACAGACTTCAAATTTCAGGTGAGGAAAATATATTTTTTTCATACAGCAAAACTGCTAAATATATGTAGTCTTTTTAAGTGAGTTGGGGTAGATCTAATTAACACTGAAGTAATTATTTTTTTTTTCCTGGATCATTTATAATTCCTGAGCTTGCAAGTTTGGAAAACAATGGACTTGAAGCCTCTGTGAACCACTAACATCTAGCCATACAAGTTAAAGACCTGTCAAGCTCAGGAGTAGTGTTTGGACTTCTATCTTATGCAAACAATGTTATCACTAATGATCCACTGTGGGTGGAATAGTATAATAAAAAAAAAAAAAACAAACGAGACCATCTATCCAGTTCATCTATACATCCTTAAAATGTCTGTATTCAGAAAAGATGTCTCTTCTGACTCGGGGAGAGATGTTGCTATTCAGATACCTATTTTTTCTTAGCTTCTAATTTTTTCCAGACTTCTGAAGAAAATGGATTTAGAGGAAAAATATGAGATAATTCAGCTGCTGCTTTGTGTTGTTTTGAGGGTTTGATATGCTCTGTTTTGTTTGTTTCATTTGCTTTTATTTCCATGCAGTTATCCAGAATGCAGGTAACAGAAGCTTTCAATTATTTTGTTTCCATGGTCTAATGTTTTAAATGGTCTGTACTGGTCAGTGCTTTATAATATGTACTCTGTGTCCTGTGCTTGGAAGAGTTGAGCAACTTGGCAGTGAGGTAGTTCCCCTTGGACAGTATTAACTGAAGGAGCAGATGCAGTGGAATGGTCAGAATTTCCTTGAGACTGAAGATTCTGTCCTAGCCCTCCAGACATGTTCTGCAAGAAGAAAAGGAGCCCAGGGATGAAATAGTCCATCTACTGAATGTGGTTTATGACCTCTTCTTACAGGCAACTTTGTCCCACATGCCTGAAAGTTAGATAATAAGACTGATGACTGTTACATAGTGTGTTCGTAGAGAGATCTGTGAAAACACAAACGTGGATGTTGGAGAACTGTATCTGATGAATTAGCAGAGAGAATAATAAAAGATAAAATCAGTAGATGGCTGGATAATTATGATATGTTGAGGGAAAAAAAAAAGCAACAAACCCACAACATTGTTATAGAGAAATCATGACGTAGAATGTTTTAGAATTCTTTGAGACAATTGTGCAGGTAAAGATATGGGTTGATACAATCATATATTCCATTTCACATAGAGGTCAAACATAGTTTCTTATCAAATGCCCTTCAAGAACCTAAGCAAGTAAAGAACAAAAGATGTGATCATGGTCAGGAGACCCTCTATGTGTGTATGTCACAGGTCAAAGGAGAGAAGTAGCTGAGGGAGGCTGATCACCTGGCAGTGTTGAGCAGCTGTGTTGTTCGTCAGGGGCAGAGCAGGGATTGGCTGCAAGGAGGTAAGGGATGATTTTCCTATGGTGTCTGCCCTGAGGCCGCAAAAATCAACGACCCCAGCAACAACGGCCTCAGCAACAGCGGGCCTGGAGACAGTGTCTCAGATTCTGCAGCTGCCAGCACCACGCTGCGCCTCAGAGCAGAATGAGTGGGACTAGGGCACACCATAGATCCTACCCCACCTGGAACATCCCAGGGCAACGCACAGCATGCATGCAGGGGTGGGAATAAGTCTGCACCTGCGGGAGGGTTTTGAGAATCTGACCCTATGGAGAGGGCAGTGATTGTGCTGCAGCCATGTGATGGGACCTCAGCGCGCTCATGGACTGAAAGAAAGGGCTGCAACCGCTGAGAAGGTTTCAGCTCACTACCAAGAAGATGTCGCTGGATCTGCGCAGTGGTGAACTATGTCTGTGTTTTCTTTATTTTCTTCTCCTATTTTGGATTTTTTTCAAAGAATAAGAACTTGCCAAGACTTAGTTTCTCCTGACACAGTTTTATGAACGTTTGCAATAAGATTAATATTTGTTTGATGTTTCAAGCTCTGGAGTGCCTGTGGTGTTTCCAGCGAACAGTGCAGTGTGGTAAAAGATCAGCTCCTCCCCCATCTGCTGGGGCATATGTGTCATTGAATGGAAAAAAGGACGAAAATGAGGGTGGGAAAGGGAAAGAAAAGGGTGGCAATGCAGGGCAACTTCTATTTAGTTCGGGGGTTGACTCTGATAAAATGTTTCAGGAGTTGTGGTTAAACAGCAGAGGTTTAGATTGGATATAAGGAAGAAATTCTTTACTGTGAGGGTGGTGAGGTGCTGGAATGGGTTGCCCGGGGAGGTTGTGAATGCTCCATCCCTGGCAGTGTTCAAGGCCAGGCTGGATGAAGCCTTGGGTGATATGGTTTAGGGTGAGGTGTCCCTGCCCATGGCAGGGGGGTTGGAACTAGATGATCTTAAGGTCCTTTCCAACCCTAACTATTCTAGGATTCTATGATTCTATGAAGTGCTCCTGTACATATTCTTACAAAGTATGGAAAACTGCATGGCTAGCGAAGTGTTCAGAGCTGCTTACATCACTGAGTTAGTGCATTAAAGAGGAGGGCTGGCTGTGGAAAACAGTACAAGGCAGAGTTACAGGGCAGTGGAATTGGTGTAGTTAAGGGCAAAATCATGAGCACAGGAAGTCTTCAGTTCATACTTAATCATGGATTTTGAGGTGATGATAAGTACCTAGGATGAGAGGTTTTGTTTATTTTAGGTAACTCCATCGAAATAGGTTATCTGAAGTGGCTTGTGATATGGGAGGGGGAAAGTAAATGCCAGACATTATAAAAAAAGCAAAACCAACAACACAATAGCAAATGACCTTCCCTGAAAACAGAGACAAAAACCCTTAAGCCTGACCCTTTATAATCATACCACTTCACAAGTCCGTCTTAGGCTTTCATGTTGTGTGCAGTCCCAGTATCTTGAAAAGGACACAGTAGAACAGGAAAAAGTTCAGAGAAGACAACAAATTGTTGGAGTCTGAGGAAGAGTTGTCTTTTGCATTTTAACTATGATTTTTTTAGCTATATTTAGAAACAGGTATGGACAGCATGGATCTTTGGACTCCTGTTCTCAAATGGTTATGAAAGTATGGATGGTGACAATTTATCAGTGTTACTGTCATTGTTTCCTAAAGTTTTCCAGCATTTTTTTTCTCTTCCCTTATGATACTTATCCTGCAGTCTCTCCTGGAAAGCTTTGATTTACTTGATGTTTTAAAAAAAGTAGTCAAGTTTAAGATGAAATCTCAAAGGAAGTTACAGTGGGAATGTTGGAATCAAAGAAGTCATAAGTGCAAGAATACTAAGAAGTAGGTAGAAAAACATAGAACAAAGTATAGATTAAATGTTGTAAGATATCTACCTAAGAATCAGAGAACAATTTTATGTTGGAAAAAAAAACAACTAGTTTATTGAAGGTTATACTCAATTATGAAAATCCAGATGGTATAGCTAAGGTGTTGTTTTTACTTATCATAGTCTATCTAATGAATTACTTAGTTTCACTTGGATGACTGTAAACTCTAGTATCATCAACTCAGTTCTTATTAGCTGCCTCAAAACAAGCAGGACTTGTTAACTGCTATGTCCAGGAGGGACATGAATAAATGAATGCCTGAAGTTTCTGAGGATAATTTCACTGCACAGATTGAATGAAGCAAAAGGATCGTGCACAGCAAAATGGAACTGTAGTAAAAATGAGTAAAAAGTCATCACCCCATAACGTAGGCTTCCTAACTAATAATTGTTAAATAACATCAGTTAATGGGAATATTTAAAGAGGACATTAATAATAAATGTTTTCAAGAGAAATTGCTGATATTTACAATAAAAAATGTGTTGAAGTTTATAGAGTATGTATTTTAATTTTATTTTTTTATAACCCCCATAAATTTTAGTAAACAAAGTAATCCAGATTCTTCAAAATAACATCAGGATTCCACCAGGCTATTAAAATGGTAACTCACCAACTCCATACTTTTCCCTTTTCTGCAGAAGCTTATTTAAATTTCTTATACATGATAGCTTTAGTAGCTTTGTGCAGTTGACGATTACCACTAGCTTCGAAATATCCATTAATTATCTAAGCAGTTTCAATGGGTAACTGACCTGTTTTAAACAGCTGAACTGTGGCAGGACTGGTATTTTGTGTTTTTACAAACACATCTCTGAGTTTTTTTGGCAATATCATCTAATATTAACAGCAATCTGAAATTACGAAATATGAAATACTGATGATTTATCCTCCCATATAAGCAGTATATGAATGGTTCCTCAGACTGGATAAAAGTAGAGTATGTGTTTTTTATTGCTCAAGACTCTTTGTTTTCTTCTAGCTGACATATGGCCATCTTCCAGTTCTCTTAATTTTCAGTGCTGGTGGGACATAGTCACTGAAGGTGACATGTGGCATGTGTCACAATTATACCTTTGAGACCTAACAGATGTTCCAGTAGCAGTCTTTCCTGTCTTTTGAGTTTACTCCTTAATTCTTCAATTTAGTTTTGAATGAGGTTTCTGAATATGCTTAGGTGTTTAATGGCCACTGCTGTCACGGAAGCTGGGTGCCTAAATACTCTCAGAAATCTGGCCTTATTCAATGTTATATAAATGTTACTCAAATTTCAACTATAATTCTACTCCAATGATAATGAAAAAAATAAATTATTGCTTAGTTTAAAAGGGATGTTAACTTACCTGCACAGTAATGACTATGTAGTCAGAAATGGCAAAATGCCACAACTTGACCAGTCTTTTAAGGGAGATTAGCTTCCGTAAAATCAGCACCAAATAGGAGAGAGGAATGTGCTTTAGTAGACCAAGCATTACTCTGGTGCCCAGATTGGACTGGTTCCAAATACACCTATTCTCTCTGTTTTATCCCAGATATCTAAGAACATGCATATGACCACTGAAAAATCCTCCCCCTATCCTGAAAAAAATAAAATGTGTTAGTGAAAAATTTTATGAATTAGTATCTGTTGGCCTAGTAAGAACAGTCATTAACTAAAACACAACCTTTCAAAACTTACTTTACATTAGTATCTTAGAAGCAAAATTTAAAACTGTGAAATCCTTAGAGTAATGATCAGCTGTGGCAATAAGAAAGAACCATCTGTGAATAAAATGCTCAACTTGTTCATCCGCAAGTGCTATATAATCACATACTTTAAGAAAAATGTACTGCAAAAAGACACAGCAAAAGCTGCTTGGGCACAGCAGCTGAGCAGTGAGCACTACTGAAGCTGGATGTTAGGAGCAGAGAATGGCATATGTGAAATATGAAAATTTTGGGACCTAGAGGCAAGGTCAAATTGTCTATAATGTCTCTAACCACAGAAGCTCTCAGCTTGCAGCCTCTGAGCAGTGAAATCTTCCGTGTCATATTTCTTACCAGATCCTCTATTTCCCACTTTGTCTGCAAGATAACCTCTGGTTATTGTGGTATGTTGTTTTGAGATGAGCGCTGTCAACAGTATGCACTGGCTGTAAGCATCTGTGCTGTTTATCTCAATTCACTATGAACTGCTTTCTTCAGTCTCTTAATTCAAAATCTGCTGTTAATTCTCCCATACAACATATATACTATTTATTGAGAAAAATGAATACCCAGCTCAGCAAAATGAAATATCTAATCAACAGCCAGTTTTGCAGGTATAAAAGCAGGTGGTTTTCTGTCGTTCATGAATATTTTGCAATTATGCTAGATTTCAGTGGTTTTTAAAACTTCACATTACTGTTTTGACTCTGCATTTCAATCATAATGAGGAGTTTAAGAGTTTTGTTTGCATATACATAATGCAAACAAAAGAAATCCCCTAGAAAACTAGATAAATTTTTGCAAGTGAAATGCTAGAATATGGTTTAAAACGTGAGAATCTGACTGGTGAAGTAAATTGCTTGTGACAGGACTTGATCCCGTCCCTTCTCAGTCTAGCAATCTTTTTCCAGTTGTCAGTATTTAGTAAGTGTTTCAAGCTGCTGTTTTTCCACATAAATAGCTGATAAAATTTTCTTTTGGGTAAACACAGCAGGCAGCTCAGCCCAAACAGCTGCTCACTGACTCCCCCACAGTGGGATGAGGGAGAGAATCAGGAGAGAAGAAGTGAAAAAAAACGTGGGTTGAGATAAAGACACTTAAAATAGGTAATTGACTGCTATCCATCAGCAGGCAGATGTTTAGCCATTTCCAGGAAAGTATGGCTTGCTCCACTTGACAGCTACTTGGGAAGACAAACATCATAAACCTGAATGTTCCATCTTCCTCCTTTTTTTCCCTGAGATTTCATTGCTGAACTCAACTCCATATGGCATATCCACTGGTCAGTCAAGGTCAGCTGTCTCGGCTCTGTCCCTTCCCAACTTTTTGTGCACATGCAGAATACTTGCTGAATGGGCACTGTAAGAAAAACAGAAAAGGATTTGCTTCCCACTGTTATAAGCACTTTCAACAACAGCTAAAACATCAGCTTATTATCAGCACTGTTCTGTTCATAGAATCACAGAATAATTAAGCTTTGAAAGGGCCTTAAGATCATCTAGTTCCAACCTCCCCTGCCATGGACAGGGTTACCTTACACTAAAGCATATCACCCAAGGCTCTGCCCAACCCAGCCTTGAACACCACCAGGGATGGAGCATTCACAGCTTCTCTGGGCAATCCATTCCAGCACCTCACCAACCTCACAGTGAAGAACTTCTTCCTTATATCCAATCTAAACTTCCTCTGTTTAAGTTTGAATCCATTACCCCTTGGTAATGGATCCCTCCCAGAATCCTTATAGGCCCCCTTCAGATACTGGAAGGCTTCTATGAGGTCTCCACGGAACCTTCTCTTCTGCAGGCTGAACAACCCCAACTTTCTCAGCCTCTCTTCATATGGGAGGTGCTTCAGTCCCCTGATCATCCTCATGACCCTCCTCTGGACTTGTTCCAACAGCTCCATGTCCTTTTTATGTTGAGGACACCAGAACTGCCCACAGTACTCCAAGTGAGGTCGCACAAGAGCAGAGTAGAGGGGCAGGATCACCCCCTTTGACCTGCTGGTCACACTCCTTTTGGTGCAGCCCAGAATACGGTTGTCTTTCTGGGCTGTGAGTGCACACTGCTGGCTCATGTTCAGTTTCTCATTGACCAACACCCCCAAGTCCTTGTACTTGGTATGGTTCATAAATCCAAAACATAACACCTTATGAGCTACTTTGAAGAAAATTATTTCTATCCCAACCAAAACTAGTACAATCTCCACTCTATATTCCATGCAATTTGTCATAATCAATACATCCTCATTAGATAATTCCTCTCTTACCATACTTTGGTATACATAGACATCATTACCCTAGTCTACAGACCACTCCTATAAAGTGTGTAAAATTTCCATAAAATACCTTTTGAGTGCATTTTATCCCTTCATTTTGGTTGTGTCTGTTACAGTGGTCACTCAGGACAAGAGTGTGTTGCATGGATTTACTGGGTACCAAAGTCAGCTCAGGTCAGGTCACTGCTGCACTGGCATTGGTTCTTGTGAAGCTTATCTTCCATTGCTTTGTGTGTTTGTTGCTACAATACTTTCTATAATATGCAACACAAATTATGTTTTGAAGTAGTTTAAATGTATATCCATTACTCATCTAAATATTTTTATGTTAATTCACAAGAACTGTACTTCTGCTGCTGTTTCATATGGAAATGGATGTTTTACATTTTTAGGATAAAAGAAAAAACTTGGCATTCCATTATAGATATATATAGAAAATTTCCCAGCTTTGGCTGGAGAAACTTTTAGGTTGTTGATTGGAAACAAACATAGGTAGATAGAAGCATCACAGAAATTAATTAAACTCCATCTATATCAGCTGAGGATTTGCTCCACAAAATAATTCAAGTAAGAAAAATCAGGTAGAAAAACTGTATTTAAAAATGAAAGCAGAGATTCAAACAAGTCTAATTCAGACCAAAAGTCTCAAGACAGTACCCAAAATTAGAATAACCTCATCTGCTTTTGTGGGCCTTTTTGGTTTTTCTTTGCCTTTCTAGCTGTGGTACAGATTGTAGGTCAATCATCAAGACTAATAAAAATTTTCAAGTATAAGAAAAATGTATGTCATCTCCGTGGCTTTTATTGAACAGATTGGTGGGAATACACTTTAAACGTGATTCTAGAAGTTAATTATCCCAGCAAGAAAGAGAAATAACAGTGTGTCTTATTTATCTAATAAAACTAACCGATCTACAGCTCTTCAGATCTCAGTAGGAAATGGTCATGACAAGCTATTTATCATCGAAGGAGTCTATCAAGCAACTGTAACCCTAAAACTCATTAGATTGTTTTAAAATATAAATCACATAATTAGAGAAACAATTCTATTGTAGCCTAATCAGCTGTATAACTGCTAGCTGTGGGTTACCTGTATTTGTAAACAGGTGAGTTGACCCTGGCCAGATGTTAGGTGCACGTCAAAGCTGGTCTGTCACTGTCCTCCCTCAGCTGTACAGGGGCATTAAACATGGGTCAAGATACGAACAGGGAGATACCACTCACCAGTTACTGTCACAGGCGAAACACACTAAACTCTCAGAACTCAGTCTGATTTATTACTAATTAAATCAGAGTAGGGTAATGAGAAATAAATTCAAAACTTAAAACACTTTCCCCACCTCTCCCTTCCACAGGGTGCAGTCCTTCAGGAACAAACTGCTCCAGCATGGGTCACCTGCATGGCCACAAGTCCTGCTAGCAAACCTGCTCCTCTGTGGGAGGAGGAGCAAGGGGTCACTCTCTCTTCTAGGCATCCACTTTTTCTACCTTTATGGGCTACAGGTGGGTAACTGCTCCACTGTAGAGCTCAGTGGACAGCGGGAGAAGAGCCTGCCTTGCTGTGGTCTGCACCACAGGCTGTAAGGGAATCTGCCTAGCAGACTTCCCACCCCCCCCCCCCCACCTTCTTAAATACGTTATCCCAGAAGCATTCCTACGATTGCTGATAGCCTTAGATTTTGCCAGCAGTAGGTCTTCTTGGAGCTGGCTGGCATTGGCTCTGTCAGATACTGCTTCTAGCAGTTTCTCGCAGAAGACACCCCTGCAGGCCTCCCATTACCAAAATCTTGCCATGCAAACCCAATACAACAGGAAAGTGCAGTGGCCAAGTTCACTGAGAAGTTTGATTGGCAGACACCTTAACCTAATACAATGGACTCTTGCAATAAGCAGTCACAATTACTTCATTAAAAACTAACAAAAGACCTGCTCCCCCAGAAAAAAACAACAAACAAAAAAACAACCCCCCAAAAAAGAAACCCATAACAAAAAAAAAAACCAAAACCCTGAAGAAGAGCTGAAAACTTCCTTTTATACCATAAAATACATGATGAGTGATAGGGGGAAGGAAACATAAGTGTTTTATTGTACCTAGTCCCCCAGAGTGAAGTTCTTTAAGGGAAAATTTTAATTCAGTGCCCCTTACATCCCACTCAGGAAGACTTAGATACCCTGTGTCTATACTGTCATCTTAGTTATGAGTCAGAGGAAAAACGTGCTAATTTACTTTTAGCATTAATAGCTGTATTGGCATGGCAAGATGAGGAAATGCTGATTGAATTTTGACTTGATAGAGATCCAAGTCCTGCTTGGGACTGTAGGACGTGGGTGAAGAGGTGACAGATGGTCATGGGTGATTCTTCCTAATTATGAAAAACTGAAGGAATCTTATGCAGAAATTATGTCTGGATAGTTGTCCATGGGACATATGGCAGAATGCTAATGAATATGTACTTTACACTTACACATATATTCAACAGAGAACAGTTACTGACAGGCAGTATAACATTCAGAGAGGAGTAAGGACCTTGTGATTATAGATTATATTTTTAAACATTTGCCAAACTAGATTTATTTGTGTGTTTTGATCACCTGGTGTCTAAAGAGACTACCTAATCACTTGTACAGCTAGGCAGGTAAAATATTGTGCTCACTATGCAACAATGCCATTCTCTGTAATTGTTACCATAATATAAAATCAAATCTAAAGTGATGTAAATAAATTGAATATATTTATTTCAACTGTTACAATTTGCAGAAAAAAAACAGGTAGTTTTTTTCACTCAGTGTGGGGAAGTAAGGTTGCAGTAATCCATTTTGTGTCTTTGTCAAAAATAGCTGAAAGAAATGAAACATTCAACCATCTAGGCATAATCAAGCAGCCTGCTCAGCAAAGTAACTTTTGAGATGACCCTGTCTGGGGAATACATGATCTATTCTGTGGCTTGCAGTCTGGGGTTTAGAATGCAGTCCATTTGACTCCCCACCTGCAATTATCTTTGCCCCACAGGTTGAAAGAAACACGGGGTGGAGGGGATGTCCAATATATCTAAAATTATTCATGATCAGTAACTGAAGTCACACTTAAAAAAGTGACCTTTATGTCAGAGGTTTATTTCCTTTTCAGACCTCTTGAGTAAACAATTCCTACCACTGTAACATACTTTTCATATACTCTTCATGTTGACAGTATAACTTTGCAGAATAATACTAACTTTGTAATTATTATTTACAATAATGCAACAATAATGGGCATACAAGGATGCTGGGGAGGGACTCTTCATTAGGGACTGTAGCAATAGGACAAGGGGTAATGGGTTAAAACTTGAACAGAAGAAGTTTAGATTGGATATAAAGAAGAAGTTCTTTACTGTGAGGGTGGTGAGGCACTAGAATGCGTTGCCCAGGGAAGTTGTGAATGCTCCATCCCTGGTGGTGTTCAAGGCCAGGCTGGACAGAGCCTTGGGTGGAATGTTTTAGTGGCAGGTGTCCCTGTCCATGGCAGGGGCGTTGGAACTAGGTGATCTCAAGATCCGCACACAGCAGATCCCACACTATGTTCCCTTCTACACATAGAGTGACCCAGGGTCACACTGGCATAACAGCTAATGCTTTCTGTACAGAGGAACTTCTCAGACCCATAAAAAGATACACAGAAAATCTCATTAATGCTTCTTTCAATTGAGAACCTCCTTATCTCTGGCTAGAAGATTAGTCAGGTACTCCTAAGTAACTTGCTTCCTCTTCTGAGTGAGCTGTATGTGATGTACAGTCTGTAGATTTGTTTTGCAGTCGTGAATGGCAAACTGGTTTCAGAGAAAATGGTCATTTTGAAGTGCTCAAAAGCCTGCTACCCTCACACAGCCCTGTACCATTAAATGTCTGTTTGTGAAAACTCTCTCAGTGGGAGATACAGTCCTTCTAGATAATGGCCTGTGTATATGGGTGTCCAGCATAAAATGTTCATGATAGAAAAACAGGATTGTGGTTAATAAAGAATTTTAAAAAATGTAGACTTTATAAAATTCATGAGATCACTTGTGAAACAAGTCTTCATCACCTCAGATGTGGTACCTATCAGAAAGGGAAAGGAAGCACTAAGTATATGGTATTCAGACACATACCCAGAAAGAAACACTGGCTTTTGCAACTTCTGTCTGCTTGCTTTTAACAAATCTTACAGAAATAACAAAATGAGGATTTCAACTTTGTAAAAGGAAAACAGATCTTGTGATGCAACCCTGTACTTTCAACTAAATTAAAAATTAGGGTTTGGTGGTTTGGGTTTTTTTTTTTTTAATTGTGTATTGAAAACATATAATTAGTGATAGCAGCTTAGCTATGGGATGTTCTGGCTTGTAGAGAAAATACAGTATTATAGCTGAAAGGGAGAAACAAACATTTATTTGAGAGGGAAACCAGTAGGCTATAAAGGATAAAGTCTGAATAAGTTAAATAGAGGAAGAGAAAATTAGAACTGTTTTTCTTATAAAAAAACATACAATAGAATAACAGATACCTATGAAAGCCAAGAGTGAAAGAATATAAGGAATGTAATACCCTTTTTTTTTTTTAATACTTGTGGTAGGGCCAGTCAACTCAAAGAAAATTTTCAGTCCTCTCTGATAACAAAGTCTAGTAAACCAAAGAGCTAAAATAGAGAAAGTCAGACTGTGAAATGTAAATGTGCATAAGTACAGTAATGTTTTTGCATAAGATACAGAGACTTTTTCATATGAAGAAATCTCAGTCTAAACTAGAAAAAAGAAGCTTCTTTATTAATGTTTTGAGCAATGCAAAGTGACTATCTGTACTAAGTTATGTTTTTAGATGTTTTGCTTTTTGCAGGGAAAAATGTATTACAATTAATGTAAAATACTACATTTTAAATGCATATTTCTTTGTTCCAAATAAATCAGAATAGTGCTTCCAGAAAAAAAAAAAAGCATTTAAAAAACCTGTAATTTATTTATTGAAGTATACTTAGAATCATAAGACAACCTAAGACCAGAAGGACTCCCTGGGCAACTGCAGACTGGTTTTATCACATACTTTCTTATTATATAAACTTAAACACTTACTATGTTATTTCTATGTGATCTAAGTAATCTAATTATTATCTAGATAAAAGATTTAAGTAATTATTCACAGCAGCATTACATATGTAGAAACTCATTCTTTTAGGTGTTGAATGCTTTCTAATTGCCTCATCATCACCATAATATCCATGTATTAATGAATGAACATTGTACTTAAATGCAAAGTTGCTCTTCCTATGAGCTGTTACTAAAGATGCTATAATACTGGTGAACACTGAGTTGTGGGATAAAGCAATAAAACTAACAGTTTCTCTAGGATTTCTGGAGACATTCTATAAAACAATAATAAGAAAAGTTGTACTTTGGAGTTCACTGGGGTGGCTCAGATATGTAAAGAATTCTCTGTAAATATTTTCTCAGCTGAATACCTGTGTATGATTTATCCATAAATTCCAGGTTCTTTCTGTCATAGTGAAGGCACAAAGAATCCATAAACTCAAGTTGAATGACCATTTAAACCTGTTCTAATAAATTTGTGTTTACTGAATTGACACAAAGCAACTAAAGCATATTCAAAATTCTGTTCATGAAGGCTTTAAAATAATTTTTTTTACCATCCTATAACAATTCTGAAGAATTATGTTGACTTCATATGCATAAAGATCTACAGGAATTTTCAATTGGAGTTACGGACACATAACCTTTCACAGTTCTGTTTGGCATGATTATTTCAAAATATGTTGAATCCTCAATGGCTTTTCTATGAGGATTCAGGTAATACCTTTTTCTTTTTTTTTAAGGCAATATATCCTAACTATTATGTTTAAAAAATGTTTCCATGTATAAATTATTAACTCAAAAGTTCATTTTGTTTCAGTAGAGTAGATTACAAAAGTTAGCTTAAGTATCTGCACAATTTTTTTCCTAACTTCTAATATATAACATGTTGTCCTGCTTGAGAATGACGAGAAGTCAAATAGAAGTGATCCCTTTATTTGACTCAGGGTAGGCTTTAGCTATGTCCTTATAGCTAGTTTGGTGAAAATGCCATTTCAATCCTCAGTACAGGTGAAGAAAACTAATTTGCTATTAAGAAGGGCATACAGAAGAAAATAATATCTGTATAATCATGTCACTACTTAGAAGTCTATGAGCTGTCAGGATCTTGGATACATTCCAGAGTTCTAAGCTCCCAAAAGATAATATCCCAAGAAGTGGGAAAAAAGTGGTCAGATGCACAACCAAACAAATGACCATGCACCCTGAAAAGCAGACATCTGGGAATGAATAAAAAAGAAGCTATATAATCATAAAAACCATGGAAGAAATAGGAGGGTAAGAATTGTTCATGATGAGCTGTTGCCATGTTAGCTATTACGACTGAGAGCAGTGTAGTGTTCAAAGTGAAAGTTTCCTTCTCCTTAGTCCTGGGCTCTGCTTGGATCTGGTTTTATTAGTTTCCTGTTGCAGTCCGTTTCATTGCTGTGGGCTCTCAGCTAAAGTTTGAATTCTGCATGACAGCTTCTTCACAGAACTGAAAATAAAAAGGGTAGAAGGGAGAAGATCTTTTCTGTTGCGTGACAATTACTTGTTAGAAGGATTTTTACCTTTCATAGACCTTATACCTTTGGACTTATTTAATTTGTGTTCAACAATGACAATTCATTTATGGAAAATAACGTTGGTAGGTAAAATGTTAACTAGGTGTGATAGAGCCAACCAGTATGGTGGATCTCAGTAACCACTAGGTCTTTGTAAATTGCAGAAGAATATGGTGATTTTTCTTATTTGTAACTTGCTTGGCAGTAAATGGCCACATAATTCACTAACAAACCTTATTTACTCTTACATGATATATCAGTGTGAGCTTTATCAATAACTTCAAAAGCTGGTTGAAGGGTTCTTTTTTTCATATATATTGTCTTGCCCTACATTTTCAACATCCCAAACAAAACAAAGTATTCAAAGATATACATGTATTCTTACAAATATTGTACTTAGTAACTGCAATGATAACTCAATCAAGAACTCTGTGTTGTTTTCTATTCGGAGTCTATTTTGGATCATAAGTGATAGTAGAAAGAAGAGGATGGAAAAAAAAAAAGAAAAAAATATGTCATCAGCATCCAAAATATTTTTGTGGAGCACTTCCAAAGCAGTAAATCTATTGGCTGTTAATTCCTAATTCCTTACTATTAAATTGCAACCACATCTGTGGTAAACATAAAATGTGAGCACCACTTTGATTGTGAAAATCCTGTGTGCTGAGTTCATTGCTGTACATACATTTAAAAAAAAAATTAATAAGAAAATCCACTAGTAAATATCCAGTAGCACATCTGGCCTAGTGGTTTTACTTTTTACTTGTTCCTGTGTTGAAAACCTCTGTTCTTATTGTTAGAGGATACATTTGTATCTCTTTAATGGTAACTTCATTGTATTCACTAAAACATCAAGTAAGTATTGCTCAAAACTGTGTCATGGACAATAGTGGATGCTTTTGTCTGCCATGATATTCTGCTCTTCATTATGCTCACGCTTGGCACAATACTGCAGTGTTAGTAACACACAAGATAGGCAATAACTCATGAGATGGTTGAATTCAAGATACTCAGGACAGTGAAAAGAGCATGCAGCAAGCTCACTGCCCTGGACTTCAAGAGAGCAGATTTTTGCCTCTTCAGGAACCTGCTTAGCAAGGTTTCATGGGATATAGCCCTAGAGGGCAGGGGGCCCAAGACAGTTGGTTGATATTCAAGGGTCATCTGCTACAAGCTCAGGAGTGTTGCATCCCAACTAAGAGGAAGTGCAGCAGGATGACCAGGAGACCTCTTTGGATGGATAAGGAGCTGCTGAGGAAACTTTGAAGGGAAAAAGAGGCTTATAAAAGTTGGAAGCAAGACGGTCTGGGAAGAATACAGGGATGCTCTCCGGGAAGCTAGGGACCAGCTTAGCAAAGCTAAGGCCCAGGAAGAATTAAACTTATCTAGGGATGTTAAAGATAACAGGAAGGGATTCTATATGTACATTGCGAACAAAAGACAGACTAGGGACAATGTGGGCACTCTCTAGAGGTTATCAGGAGAACTGGCTACTCTGGATTTGGAGAAGGCTGAGGTTCTGAATGACTTCTTTGCTTCAGTCTTCACTGGCAAATGCTCTGACCACATCACCCAAGTCTTGGAACGCAAACACAGGGACTGTGAGAATGAAGACCTAGGGCCCTCTGTATGAGAGGATCTGGTTCAAAACCATCTTAAGAACCTGAAAGTACACAAGTCCATGGGACCTGATGAAATCCATCTGTGGGTCCTGAAGTTGTTGGCAAATGAAGTTGTTAAGCCACTGTCCATCATATTTGAAAAATCATGTCACTGAGGTGAAGTTCCCAACGACGGGAAAAAGGGAAATATAACTCCCATTTACAAGAAGAGGAAAATGGATGACCTGGCAAATTATAGACCAGTCAGTCTCACCTCTGTGCCTGGCAAAATCCTGGAGCAGATTCTCTGGGAAGGCATGCTAGGGCACATGAAAAACAACAAGGTGCTTGGTGACAGCCAGCATGGCTTCACTAAGGGGCAATTCTGACTGACCAATTTGATGGCCTTCTATGATGGGGCTATGGAACTGATGGACGGGGTGGAGCAGTTGATGTAATCTACCTGGACTTGTACAAAGCATTTGACACTGTCCCACATGACATCCTTGTCTCTAAATTGGAGAGACATCAATTTGATAGGTGGACCACTTGGTGGATAAAGTACTGGCTAGATGGCTGCACGCAAATAATTGTGGTCAATGGCTCAATGCCCAGCTGGAGACCACTAACGAGCGGTGTCCCTCAGGAATCAGTGTTGGGACAGGTCTTGTTCAACATCTTTGTCAGTGACATGGACAGTGGTATTGAGTGTGCCCTCAGGAAGTTTGCTGATGACACCAAGCTGTGTGGTTTGGTTGATGCACTGAAAGGAAGGAATGCCATCCAGAGGTACATTGACATGCTTGTGAGGTGGGCTGATGCCAACCTCATGAAGTTTAACCATGACAAGTGCAGGGTCCTACACCTACACTCAGAGCAATCCCGGGCACACCACCAAGTTGGGCAGAGAAGAGATTCATAGCAGCTCTGAGCAGAAGGACTTGGGGGTGTTGGTTGATGAGAAACTGAACATGAGCTGGAAGTGTGTGCTCACAGCCCAGAAAGACAAACTGCATCCTGGCCTGCATCAAAAGAAGCATGACCAGCACCTCTATTCTGATCTTGTGAGACCTCACTTGGTGTATTGTTTACAGTTCTGGTGTCCTCAACATAAAAAGAACATGGAACTATTGGAACAAGTCCAGAGGAGGGCCACGAGGATGATCAGGGGACTGGAGCACCTCCCGTACGAAGAGAGGCTGAGAAAGTTGGGGCTGTTCAGCCTGGAGAAGAGAAGGCTGCGTGGAGACCCCATAGCAGCCTTCCAGTATCTGAAGGGGGCTTATAGGGTTGCTGGGAAGGGACTCTTCATCAGGGAATGCAGTGATAGGACAAGGGGTAATGGATTCAAACTTAAACAGAGGAAGTTTAGATTGGATATAAGGAAGAAATTCTTTACTGTTAGGGTATTGAGGCACTGGAATGGGTTGCTCAGGGAAGTTGTGAATGCTCCATCCCTGGTAGTTTTGAGGTCCAGGTTAGACAGAGCCTTGGGTGACATGGTTTAGTGGGAGGTGTCCCTGCCCATGGCAGGGGATTGGAACTAGATGATCTTAAGGCCCTTTCCAGCCCTAACTATTCTGTGATTCTATGATTCTGACTCACTGGTTGACAGCGCTAAGCTGAGTGGAAATTTGAAGAAGCCTCAGGAAAATGGGATATTATATATCAAACCAGTATTTGCAGACAGGCTTTGGCAAGGCAGAAGGAATAATGGTAAGTTTTCTGAAAAGAAAAATTGAATCACGGAATAGAAATGGAATTACTAAAGGACATGTCAGTAAACTTGAAATGAGAAATATTGTTTGTTGTCTCCATGCACTGCAAATTTACTGATTATAAGCGCATGTGTTTTTCTTTAAAGTCTCAGGTGATTATACTGGTACATGTTTAATGCATATATTTGAAGGCTTTCCATTATGGGTAGCAGAGAGAGTTGAGTAACTTATAGCAAATCTGAAAAGTTGACCCAATAAAAAAAGTTAACTGTGATAAAACCAAAAAGTCTTGTAATTCGAATGAGAATAACTGTGATGCTATGGATTCAATGGTGTTCAGCCTGTGAGCAGCTGCTGCTATATAAGCTTAGCTTTTTTTTTTTTTTTTTTAATTTTTGGCAAGTCACTTAATGTAGTATCTCTGTTTTCTTATTTCTTTAAACAGTATTGCAGTAGGATTAAACATTTCTATTATCCAACTAGCTTCTTCCTTCTATAATATGTAAGTGCTGAACGATGAATTTTAAGCTCTTGTTTCCTGGTCAAAAATGCTCCTAAGTTCTGTCACAGTCAATTGCAATTTCACATTTTCAAATGTCACGGGGAGTTGGGGCAGTGTAAAGCATTATCCTGGAAAACTTCAAAAGTATCTTTTTATGTAAACCTGCATATTCTAGGTGAATTTGAGTATTTAGCAGAAGAAATATATAACATTGCATATTTATGTAAACAATTTCTGGAATTCCATTCATTCTCTTACAAAGCACAAAGCACAAGCTGCTAAACATCATTTCATTGTTTGAAGATGATATATGCTTGCACTGATTGAAAGTCTTCATCACTGCTAGCTGTCAAATGTTAAAAGCTGTGCAATGATGCATTATTGTAATTTGCTTTTATGACTTCCCTTTTTAAAGGCAAAAAAATACAGAGTATACTTAGGGCAAAGGAAATTTCCCAGGTCAAGAGCACCCAATTTCCAGTGCTTGCATACTAAAGGACAACATTTTGTCTTCAGATGAACGTTTGTGAGGCTTGTATTAAAGCCTAAGGGCCAGCTCTGATTCCTAATTATAAATAGTTGAAGGGATACTTGTCTGTACATTTATACAGAATATTACTGTTTTGTCTAGAGACCTTAATGAAAATCACTTGGAAATTGAAATAGTCACACACATATGTAGACACAACCCCACACATCCCTGTGAGCTTAAATATTTAGGTATTAGCCTGTAGTCAGTGTTCCAAGAGGAGAATAGATATTGGAAACAGGGCTCACTTTTACAGTACTTACTCTTCCATTTGGGTTTGAATTTTATTAATATGCTGCTTATGTCGCTTTACTTGCCCTTTTAATTTTGTTTTCAGTCTGTGTGAAGCCTTCTTTTCTTGTGGCCCACTTCCACATCCATTCCACTGTAGTTCTCTTATGACTTCCTCTGTCACAAACCCTCAGGTTCAAGGTTTACATTACTTTTCACTCATTCAGAATACCCTTCCTAAATTTCAGAAAGAAAACATTAACTGAAAATAAAGAAAACAGGAATTTAGTCTGCTTTATGTGAATAGCAATAAAAAATGAAGTTTATTTACTTTGGATGTGCCAGGCCTTGCGAGATTGTAAGGAAACAAGGAAGGTGATCAAGAATATAAATGCACTGATGCACTCATAACTGCATCAGTTAACTGTTCAGTATTCTGAAGTCTAGAATGAAAAAATCAGGTACGTGTTCATACAAATATATCTGAAAATATATTTTAATGAAAAGGGCGATCTAAAATGCGACTCTCTTGATGAAATACTGAAAATCAATTATTTTCTATCAGAGAGCCACCACATGTCATGAGGGTGTTGGAGTAGTGTGGCCACAAGAGCAGAACTACATTGTTCAGTGACATATAATACAGACCTTGCTGCAACACACACACTCCACGTAACACCAGTCAAGGCCCCTGCCCCGCCAGTCCACTTTAGACCAGCACAATTAACTCAGCCTAGTAGGACGCTCACTCTCTCGAGTAGATGCGTCCTTGTTCTGAGTGGCATCATGGTTTCTACATGTAACAGTTTCATCTCATTTTGGTCTTCTCTGCTTCTGACAACCATGTGTGTATTCATCTGACCAAGTAGCTATTCTTTCAATTTCTGTTTTCTAAATTAGTTTAAACCTTGAAGGCCTTACTAAACATACAATTGTGAGTCCCTCTCTTTGGCCAGTCACTGATTACTAAAGGATTTCCTAACATGTTCTGGTCTCCTGCCCCAAATATGTGATATCAGAGTGAGTTTAGAAAGAGCTATTCATCAAAGTTTCTCAGCCAGGAAAATGTAGCAAAGGTCACACTTACCTGAGCAGTCTTTTTGGATAGGCTTTATGCTGTGATGCCATACCATTCACCAGCCACTTCCCTTATATTTCCGGTAGGTTCACTAATGTGCTCACCTTTGGAATATTTTATTCGCATGCTTCCCTAGAAATGAGAAGAAGGCAGTGGAATGCACAATGACATTAAATAGCGTTAACATACACACACTGTTTCCAAAGCTTGACTTCAGTTACTGGGCTGACTAATGATAGCTGCAGGAAAGATTTTGTCTTTACTTTCCTACTAAGGTGAATAATGGTGTGTGTGCTCTGATGTTCTGAGTTTCAGCATTCATTCAAGTCATGCATTTATCAAGAGGATGCATAGGATGCATTCAGTTATTTTCTGTGAAAATAATGTATCAGGAAGAAAGCAAATAAGGGAATTACCATATGTGCAGTTTTGTGCTTGTATAGGTGACACTCCCAGGTACCATATCCAGACATGGCCAGAAAAATGTAAAAGAAACCCTACAAGAAAGTGTGCAAGAGGCTTTGCAGAACAGTATATACAGGATAAGCAGTCTTACATTTGTGAGGAAGTATTCTTCCTGCTGATATTTTAGTACTTCATATTAACTTACATGAAATAAAGTCAAAGTAATAAAGAAACAGTATCCTAAAAATGTTAAATGCATCTATAATCTTTTTATCCTAATAAATAAATAAATAACCAAACTTTCATACTCATTAATGCTGATGTACTTCAGTTTTAAAAATAACAAACAGCAGTGAATGACAAACTTACGCTGGCATCTTGAAAAATACTTGACCTTGTGCAAACTCCTGGAATTTAAATAAGTGGATTTATGTTATCTGAGAGGAGATTGTTTCTCACAATGTTAGAAACAGAAAAAGTTGTATAATAAACTATAAAAATGTGACACCAGGCTTGAACTTGAGCAGTTGTTTACTGTGGACTCCTCAATGCACTTCATTTGTGATAGCATCTGGATAAATTGTCCTCATTTTATCTCAGAAATAATCTTGGACCCAAGAAATACTAATCTGGTAATCAGTCCAAGTAATCAGGAGACCACAGAATTCTGTATTCCTGCCCACTTTCCTGTTTTTAAACACATATAACAGAAAATACGGCTCTCATTATCCAATTGGTCACGTTCTTCTGGTGGGTCTCTTTTACAGTTTTGCAAGTCTCTTTCATGTGATACCACTTGGCACTGACACCAGTAAAATGGACACAGCTTAATCCCCCAGGGTATTAATGACTAAACTACTTGGATTGAATGGCTAGCCTTTGGTGCAATACATAACTGTGATGGGTTAAGTCTGTAAAAGAGTAGGATCTTGGTAGGCAATTAGACTCACAAGGTGTAGAGAAACAGAATGAGATCCAGACTTCAGAGGTCTGAAACTCAAGGAGATTTTCATAAGGACCCAAAAGAAGAGACCTCACAGTGTTGATTTCAATCCAGGAAACTGAAAGGTTTTGAACAAGGGAAAAATAATGAACCTTCAAGAAACCTGTAGGAAGAAAATAATCTTTTAATATTTTACTGAATGATATACAACTCATGCTGGCAGATCTTAGTCCTCTGAATTTTAAAACAGACTTATTTAGTTTCTGTTCTAATGGAGACCAAAAAAATTTCTATGATGTCTACCTGAAAGAGGAAGGAAAACCAGTCAAAAGCTGTAGCTAGCTCAGGGTCCTGCCAAAACCATCTTAAATAGATTGGTAAGGAAATACTCAAATTTTAAAGGAACCTATAACTGCAGTAGCTTTAGGTGTTAGACAAAAAATAGCATAGTTAAATGTCACTTTTAAGCAAACAGGTTCTAGTGAATTAAAACTCATTACCCAAAGTTGTAGCAGCCTAAGATAATAGAAGACTTCTAAGTCGAAAGCTCATATTGTTATATATAAAGGTACATGTTTAGGCCAGCTTGGGTTTTGGTCAGCCAAATGATCACTGCACTCTGCTCCTTTTTCTGATCTAAGGTTATGAAAAGCCTATTTTCAGTGACTGGTTAGAGAGATGCTTGAGTAAGGATAAGATAACCTTACTGATGGGCTCAAAAATTAGCTATTCCAGGTTCAGGGAAAAATAACAAAATGGTTTCTGGAACCATTTTTTTTTTTTTCAAAGTGGTGAATCAGGAGAAAAAGTCCATTAAATGTACAAAAAGTATTCTTTAAATTATATTTTTTTCTGAACATTATTTTTTATATATAAACATAGTTCAGGCTCCATACCTGTTAAAAAATCTGGAGGTAGAGCGGGGGATGCTCTTATCTCTTTACAATGCAATGAAAAAAAAGAAACAATAAGCAATAGGTGCTGTCATCCACCTCTTAGCAGAGATTTGGATAAATACACACATTATTACAGGGGGTGTCACTGACATTTTTCAAGCTGTATTGCACTGAATAATACACAGTGAAAAGGAAGAAATTATTCCCGTCTGTGATCCCCATAGTCAGCAGGTATTTTGTTGATCTAGTATCAGTCAGACAAAAAAGATGTTGGATTTTACATGAGCATGCGCTCAAAGGCCTTTAATCTGTCATAGTCATTAATGCTGATGGCATTTTTATTGGCCTCCTAGAACCCTTTAACTTTTTCTAGAAAATGTTTTGTGATATATCCTTCCAATTAAATCTCATATTCACCTGATTGAGTGAATATTCTCAGGAGCAAAGGCAGAAACTGTTCTCCATTGTCTTTTAAATTACAGATCTTGATGATGGTCACATGACAATTAGCATTTTGTAATTTTGTAATTTTGAAGGCGTTTTGTAATTTAGCTTCCTACTGACCTTTTTCTTAAAGGAGCCAGTGATATGTAGGTTAGTATGGCACTAAATATATCAGAAGAGCTATGAAAAGACTTAAGTGTTGCAATTTATACTTCTAAAGATTTACAGAAATGATTATATGATGGAAATATAATTTTGTACTTCTGATTCATCTTAACATTTTAATGGTAGGCATGTTCATTTAGCAGTCAGAGAATTATTTTTTCTTCTAGAATATGTACAATGCTATAAATAAATTATGTATCTTTCAGAATGTTTATGTTGACAGGAAATCTCTGGAATATGAAAATAAAGACATTTTTACTATTTGTTAAATGGCCAAAATTCAGGAAACCTGAGCACTGAGGAAGGGATTTTTACATGTCTTTATTGTACAAGCTTTGAGACTTCCAGTAAGAAAAACTCTTTGTGGGTTTCTGTGAAAATTTCTCTACAGTGTAAACAGATAGTCACAGAATGACTTATTTTGACCACTACTCTCAGCAACTTCAAACTTCTGTGCAGACAAAGCTTCTGAAACGTTCAGTGGTAGATAATATGGAGACAGATGGAATTTGCAGGCAGCCTGCATTCCAGATAAACTTACAGCAATGGCACTGAGAGTTATGAAGTTATTGAGTTTGTACAGCCATTGAACTGGACATACAGCTGTCATCTGGCATCATTCTGCGCCAAAGTACATAGAAATTTAAGCTGTTTTCATTCACAAGGTTAGCCATAACTTCCTGATGTTTCTGGAGATGGCAGTTCTCAATCTTGTAGGTTTTGTACCAGAATGGTATACTAGAACAGAGATGTACAAATAAACCTTTTCCTTTCACAACTATACAGTAAAAAGGGAAATAAGACATACATAAGCTTTTATAGGTTTGCTTCTTACATTTTCATTATCATTGCAAATTATGTAGAGACAAATGTTAGTAGGGGAATAAAGGTACTCTGCCAGTTGCCATTTTCACAGCTATATGGATGACCTTTCTGTTTCTCAAGTTGATATTTTCAGATCACCTTGCCCCATGTTGTTTTGTCAAAATCAGAATGAAGCTGAAAATACAAGATCCTCACAGCTAGATTATAAATCTAGGCAAAAGAATGTCTTGTTGAAGGCCAGTGTTGTAAGCTCTATCCTGTTCTCATGTCTGCCAAGTTCAGCAGGGTGAGAGCCAGATAGTTGACTAATGAATGGCAGACCTCCACTCAGATGACAAATTTATTGAGAAGAATAAGGAAAGTGTAAAAGTTGAAATATGAGAAGAGAATACTTTTCAGTTGTTAGCGTATGATGTACTAAACTTCTATATTATGCTGTATGCTTAAGAGAGAGGGAAGGTTGTGGCTTAAGGTAGCATTAGCTTTGACCCAGTTACTCATTGGTGTCCTGTAGAAATCTTTTCTTCTCCAATGGATCCTCCTTTCTTCAAGAGGCCCGTGCACAAGTGCAGGTGTCTACAAAATGCAATGCAGTAGAAAATGAAACTCAGTAGTACAGGCATTTCCATCTCTGTTTCTCTTTCCCTAGTTACTAATTTAAGGAAAGCTGTGATACAGTTCTTTACTCACTAATTCATCATTAACGACTGTATCATGATATTTTGTCTCGAATAAAGTGTCTGCTTCATTTTTGGTAGTAGTGAGGCTATCATGGTACAACTATTATTGTTCCTGAAACTTCTGTTAGCCTTAGGCATTTGGCAGAACAGGATCACAGACAGCAAGCAAACAAAATCAAACAACCAAAAAAGGAGGCAAAGCCAGGCCAGGCTGCTTGCTGGATGATCAGTAGAAAAGACAATTTTATCACATCAAAATGACAGGGGAAAAGGCAAAAAGGATTTAGTCCCACTTAAATTGAAATAAGGCTATCAATTCTGGTGATGGGCGGTCTACCCAGCCTTCTCTGTTTAAGTGTCTGTCAAGCATATTATGAAACACATATATGCACAGCTAGATGACCCTGCTGGAGCTTCTGAACACCATCTCAGCATGATGTGCAAATGCTTCTTCGCTCTGTTAATCTAAATCTCTGCAAAGTATGAGAAAAGTAATGTTCCATAGACTGCGGTAATAGACATATGATCTGAATCTTGCCTTCAACCCTCTGTATGAAATATTTAAGTGTTGTCTTGAGCATTTCCCAAGTCTTACAAAATATGATGAAGAGCAAAAGGGATCTGCATGAGGTTTTGTATATCCACTGAATTTAGAAATGGAAAAGAGCAGTCTGACAGCTATCATTTGCAAAATTACCAGAAGAGTGTTCTAGATTCTTTAGATTAGTGGCAGACTCTTCTCTCCTTTGAGTCTTTCACTTAATCAGTATGCAGAAGCAACATAGCACATTGGTGTGTCTACCCCAGGAGTGGTTTTAGCTGCCACTGCATTATAAATCATTAATAAGCACTAAATTCATGACCCTTACATTAAACTCACTGAATAGGTTATAGTTTATTTAATGGCCCATGCCCACACTTTTTTTTTTGTTTGTAGATTAATAACACTTACAGTTGGAGACTTGTTATTTATTTCTGCAGTTTTCTCTGTGAGTGGATTGTATTGCTTTTCACCTTGTTGCATGTTCATGGCTTTGGGTAGTAGCTTTTTGTAGGTTTTCTTTTTAAAGGATAAAAGCTCACCCTCCCCATCATTATTTCTCCTTTGATTTCTCATGTAAGGAAAAATGAAAGGGTTTCGAACACTCTCCTGTCCTTCTCTGAACATAAAAACAACAAAGAAGAAGATGAAAATACACCAACTTCCTTTCTCCAATATTAGCCTTCCTTTCCTTCAGTAAACCTTAGTGGTTTGAACTAACATTAAAAGGAATTTGTTTTTCTTATTCTTTAAGCCTTCCCTGTTAAGTGAGAGTTCTGCAGATCACACAGCTACAAGTCAGTTACAGAATATATGTTGCAGTAACTAGAATTAATCTCTTGACCTTCAGCTCTCCTCTCCTGTGATATGCGCAGGTAATTTCTCTTATACTGAAGCAGTTTTTGAAAACAAAGGATGTCATTTTACCAGTATTTCTCAGTGAAAATCTAGCTAGAAGTCTTCAGATTTCAAGTTACAACATTTTTCATCTTAGGCTATTTTAGCTGTATTTAGTGAGATTACTGATGCACATTTCTATTAAGTACCTAGCTGTTCAATGACAAAAATGCCAAGTTGGCTTGGGAAAATGAATTGAAGTATTTATATTTTAAAAAGCCCTAACAAAACAAAAACCCCTAATGAATTGTAGCACTTACCCATTAGTTCTTCTAAAGGGTATTTGCAGGTGGCTGCACATTTTTCTCAATGATTTTGTTTAAAAGTATACCCATGAATTTGCAGAGGACAGGTGGAAATGAAGCGATGACTGTCAACAAGAAACAACTGCAATCTGAAAAAAAAATAGTAAAAGAGAATAAATTATTTGACTGTCTCCACTAAGAAGCATTCTGCAATATTCTGAGATCCAGCTGAATGCAGTAAAGCTTGACAGTACTCTGAACCTTATGTAATTCAACCAGAATATTTCAGGAGAAGAACTCAGCATGTTTTCTGAAATGGAAGCATCGGTGTACTGAATAACAGATGCAAAGAAAAGCTATTTTCTTGTTGATACCATTAGGATGAAGAATTAACATCTTTACTGTGTAAATTAAGACTTAAGACCTATGCCTAACTTTTACAACAGAGACAACAGTGGATTAAGGTGCATTGTGTAATTTCAAAAATATTTCTCAGCTGAGTGAGAAGTAGCACAAACTAAATTATAAAATGAAATATTTTTTAGGATAAGTTTCTGGCCAATTTAGGAAACAGTCACTTTTCTTGAATATTTAAAAATTTGTGTATGAAATACTGGAACTATTAGGTGCTCTGTGACCACAGGACTAAAAAATTAAAAACTCTGAGTCACAGAAAAGATTTATCTGAATTTTAAATCTTCAGTGTGAATGAGACTGTAACCATTTTAGGGATTTCTTAAATACAGAATTGAAACCAGACATTTAACTCTAAAATGTTATGGGCCTCATCTGTCAAAAGGCTTGGATTTAAGTGTCATTTGAATAAAATGTGAACACCTTAGTTTAAAGTAATGATCCTGCAAACACTCTGAGCTGTATCTAAATGTAAATATTTATAAATGTTACAATTTTTTTAATTGCAGTGTGCACTAAGACCTGAAATCCTGCATCTGTTATGTTCCAAAAGCTCTCCTTATCTCACTATGACTGAGAGCTTATGTCACTATGACCTTAGCTCATACCTATCTGTATATATCAAGTATCCTACTTGACCACTCTGAGAATGCTACTCTGTCAGATCTGTTAATGAAAGTTCTGTCATCTGCCCAGAAGACTGTAGGCCTTAAGTAAAGGATTTGTGCCTGGCATTTAACAAAAGGATAGAACAAAAGTAAAACTGAAAATGTTATTTTTGTTCCTTTCTTAATCTGAAGGTTGTTACATTCGGTGTGCTGACTGCTTTAGTGGTAACCTGATCTAGCTGCATGGAATGCAGAAAGACATAATAAAAAGTTTTGTGTTCATCGCTAGGTATCTTGCTTTTAGTCACTCAGGTTTTATGCTGATACAGTTTACATGCACAGAGGGCTGTAACAAGAAATTTGCAAAGTGTGCGTGATGAAATAATACAATTTAATTTTATGGTCTAGGGTCAGTTCTTCATTTAGTTTCAAGTCATACAGCTGTCCTCATGTCACTGGAACTGCAACAAATTATTGTATTCGTTACATGGATATAACAGCAACCAACACTTACACACCTGATTTGCTTTGCTCAAAAAAAAAGAGTAAACCAGGAGAACCTCTTTATTATAAAAAAAAAAAAAAAAAACAAAACAACCAAAAAAAACCCCAAACCTCCAGGTATGGGTTTGTCTCCATATATGACCCAAATAAATTATGTAGCTTTGCCTATAGACTCTGATGTCCTTTCTCTGGAGTAGAGAAGCAAGATAACTTCTGTTTATTACTTGGATGCTTGACTCCTACATAAGATCCTGGCAGTTCAGATTTTTGAAGTTAGTGTAGAGTTATTTATATTAGAAAAAGCTACAGATTTTGATAAACAGAAATAGCTTCACTGTCCATTTTCTTTTTTTTTTTCCTAGCATGTTTTTTTTTTTTCAAGAGGAGATTTTGTTTCAAAACCTAAAGTTGTACTTCAGTCTACAAAAAACATAGATCTTTGACTTCAGGGTTTTCTAGAAGGTGATGAAAACTTTTGGAGGTAGAGAATATTGGAAATAATTTAAATTGTTTAACCAGTCTAACTTGTATAAAGCTTCCAGGGAGCTTTCTGTGTATTTCTTTTTATTGCGGTATCTCAGCTGAGAGTATATAAAGATACTAATTTTCACTTTTTGTTTTTTTAGAAAACATATTAGAAAAGCAATAAGCATTACTGTGTGAAAGTCTTCGACCTCTGACAGTGTCTTGCCAAAGCAGATGGACATATGAATCTCTGGGGGGGGGGGAGGCTTATGTTCTACTTTTTGCAGTAACATATCTTACTTGTGAAAATAACTATAAAACAAAAGAATCCTCAGACTGTGCTGGTACCACAGGACACAGTTTGCATCTCTGTAAAACTGTCATACATTCTTTTGATTCCTGGCCGTATAATTACAAACTTTTCTGAAGTGGTATATGTATGCATGTGCTGAAAAGGTGCATGCACTTTAAAGAAACCGAGTTTTCCAGTGTAGGTGAATCCTCGAGGGTCTTTGGGCTCTTCATTATATGATGCACTTGTGCTTTGTAAGGCCTTAAATACCGCGCAGAAAGAATACTGTTCTTGTAGAATGGTTGGAACTAGTGGGATGGTTTCCTAATCCAGTTAACAGATCCTGACAATTTTCCATGTTATCTCTGTTGTGTTAGTTCTTCAAGTACATGTTCTTAGCTCAAGAGAATAAGAAGTAACCTAACTTCAGCCCCTAATGAGCTACATGAACTGGCTTACTGCTGCCCTGTGTTCTGTAACAATGTTTCTAAATTATTTCAGTTATTCTTAGTAACGTATTGTAACTTAGTAAGCTTCTGCAGCTTGTGAAAGTTGTGAAAGTGATTTTTAAGGTGCCTATTTTAGAGTGATGTCCCCATAGGTCACAGGAGGCTATTTTGCAGGCATTGTATTGCTTGGGGCAAAAAACATGACTGGAAATTGTTACAGTAGCCTCACTTTGTTTCTCTCAAGGAAAACTGATGGTTGCTTCTTATGCTAAAACCACAGAATGCACAGGGGAAATGAAGCTTGCCTGGGGAGATGGTTTCTCATGAACACACGGTACATGTGGGCCTAGACACATACATAGAGTAAGAAATTGTGTCACTTGGTGTTCTCTTGGTAGTACAGCAAATGTGACATTGAACAAGAGATTTGAAGGGCAAGAAAAATTGTTTTTACAAATTCTGTTAGGATTCATACTTTCCTGTAAGGGCAAGAACAGAAGAAAGCAGAAAGTCTCATACTGGAACATATATTTCTGTTCCCAAGAAGCTGAAAGGGGTAATCAGCTGGACCAATAAGACTTGAGTAACTTACTTGGAGAGCTAATGGTATGTTTTTCTTAAATGACAAATAATGAACTTAAAGCTATATTGACACTTTGATAAGAAAAAACCCACTAAATTGTAAACATGTCAGTCATCATAGTAATTGTAAGAAAAAAAGAGATCATAGATAGGTAAGGTTGGAAAGGCTCAGTATTTCCCTATCGGACTTCTTGTTTACGAATAGTAATAATGAAAAGTAGTTTCAATTAGAATTGACTAAAATTCCAATAATTATAATTTTGCAGCCTGAAACAGTTAGAGGATCAGTAACTCATTTGTTTTCTCTAAGGGGGGGAAATTGTAGTTGTATCATTAAAGCAGCATATGCATTCCTAGTTCTAAATTGGCTATTGAACTGATGTCTTTTTCTCTGAGCTCTCAGGCTAGTCTCATGGGCTTTTACTCTACACTTCTCTTTCAGTAATTTTCTACTCTACTCAGTCCTTTCGATTTTATCTGGCCTACTGTTTCTTATGTGAAACAAGCTGCTCTGAAATTTGAGATAGTAAATCAACCTTTTTCAGTCCTCTCTTAAAGAAAAGCTAAAGCATCTGAAAGCATGCAGGCTTTGGACCCAGATATTACCACCAGTTTGTAGTAATTTGAGGCCAGATAGATTAGACAAGCTGTTAGCATATGACAAATTTGAAGTGTCAGACTTGCTATTAATGTACAGATGACTTTGCTGTTATATACAGATGACTCTGTGATATAGAATACTTGTTGTGGACATGACACATGCCAAGTATGACAGCAAATTCCATGGCATCTTTGCTATGCTTTAAGCTGGAGGTGTTACCTCTTCTTTCCCATATGTCTGTTTATGTTTAAGAATCATGGGAATAGACACAACTGTCCTGAGACACTATGCTCTAGAATAAACTGTCCTGTGGCAGCAAAGTTTTCTTTCATATCACCTTCTATAATTGTATTGCTGAACTTGAATTCTATGTCACATTTAAAAGTTCTGACCATACCAACATTTTTTTTTAATGGCATTGGGTAATTGTTGTGTAATCTGGATTTTAGTCTTTGTCAGATATTACAGCCGATGACAAACCCAGTTTCAAAGGGTGCTTTCAATTCAGTTTAGGTGCCAGACATCTGAATTAGACTCTTCTTTATTTTCTGACTTGCTTTTGACATAAAGTTATTTGCAACATGTTATGTGACTTGTAGATAACTGGGCTCTAAAAAACTTTATCAGTCACATTTTTTATTTTTTTTTGTGGGGGGAAGGGTGGGTTCAGAATCTCCTGATACTTGTCTGAATTCTTGGAAATTTTATTTTTTCTCTAATTACTGTATAGAATTTTGATGCTTTATCGTTTATTTTCATTCTTCTATAATGTTTATCTTTTCAAGAATGTTTTTTTACTGCTCATGCATACTGACCATGGGAGCAGTTTCATCACTAAAGCCTATATTGACTCCAGAGACTGAAGTTCTAAAGCCTATGATGACTCCAGAGACTGTAAGATAATTTCAAGATGAAGTTGTGGTAAGATTGTATTTGTTAGTTTCATGCTGTTGAGGTAATATAAAGGAAATATTGAACAAGCAAAATCATGTGTTGCCATTATATTACAGGATAAATGGCCAAAGCTTGTTCTGACTATAGAATATGAATAATTGGGGGATGTGAAAGAGGTATGCCTGTGTTTTCTGTTCAGGACTTCTTTTCACAAGATGAAGCATTTAACGTCTCTAATTCATCTTCCTGCCAAGCCAAGAAAATTATGAATAGGAGAGCAAATGAACATAGATTTTGCTTTGTGAAAATGTTTTCATGTTTTTTTATCAAAAAAGAATCCTAAATGTTTATCTTGTTTGTTTGTTGTATACAAATAAAAACTATTTCTAGTGTAAAATTAACCTGTTTGGTCTGCTTAGAAAGACAGGTTTCATAAAGGAATAATGTTTAGCTGACCCATCTTTAGTAGTTACAGCTGTCCATCTGCTTTCGTTATTTTCTATAACACAACAACTTCTATTTGCTTCTTTTAAGTTTAAATCAAACTTTCAAAAAAAATGAGCCACTAACTCTGAAACTAGAGCTTGCTTTACTGTCTCAGATTATTTATTATAAATGCTTCCAAAATTGCTTTCTTATTTTGAGTTCTTATATGAAAGCACTATCTTCCCAAACCTTCACTTCAGTTAGAAGTACAGTATTTCCCCAAATCTGGTAACAGAGTCTGATAACTGATTTGGTTTTTATAAATTAACTCCAGGCTACTAAAACTAATGCCTCTTCACACATGTTGTGTAAACTCATATTCTGACAAAAACAAAACAAAAAAAGACCACCACCCACATTTTGCGTTGCTTCCTTTACAATCATTCCACAAACCCTTGTGAAGAGACAAAATGACCTAATACTCTTCAGTCATTCCTTTACTCATGTAGATGTTAAGTTTCATTGGCCTCCTTAATGGGAGTTCATAGCATTCAGAGCCTTTTCTTCCACATTTCCCTCTACCCTTCTCATTTTAACTTCACTTCTGGTGTTACACAATATTTTGACTGAATGAAAAAGGAGAACGCAAAGTCAGGGGGTGTACTATGCTGAGTGTTTGGTGTAGCAGAATGTAAAGTAGCAAATATTAAAGAAAAACATTCATGAAGAAAGGCATAGATACAAAGAAGGAAATAGTTGTATTTCTCTGCCTGGATATGTATGTTCTAATTCTAAGATGGAAAACTAATTGGTCCTAAGCAGAATGTTCTGTGAACTGCAGTATTGTGTCCAGACCTCTAAAAGACTTTAAAGGCTTGTCATTTTTGAATCAGACAGTATGACAGGAGAGGATGCCAGGAAAATGATCTATGTCACATCAGTCAAGCTTCCCTCCTAGGTTAGCTAAATAATTACAAGTATAGGTAGGCTTCAGTACAGAGCACTGTATAGTATATCCATAGCCTACACAATCAAGATTAGGTATCCTTGGCTATCAAAACTATTATCAGGAATAGAAGAATGGATGAGAAGAATAGATGAGAATAGAAACATAGAAATTCTGGCTTAACTTAATTCAATGAGAAATATACATTTAATTTATCTTTCCTTCTATTTTGCTACTCAAACACAGGTCTGCAAGTTATGCATTTTCTGTATGTAATGCCACACCCAGATTTAGAAACAGATACTGTCAGGCAGCATTTATCCTCCCTTTAAAAGTATTCTTTAATGAGCACTGGAGTCTGCAAAATAACTTTTTTTTTTCTTAACTTCTTAAGCCTGTAGTATTTTTTCTTAAGCATTGTGCAAATTTCACCAAAGCTTTAATTTATATCATGAAGTCTGTCATTTTATTTTTGTTTCAATAAATATTTTAATAAATGTCTTAAAAATATCAGATTCATGGTTGACATTTTCTAATCAGGTCTGCATAACTGCAGATCTCTTTGTCAAAGTTGTTAGAAGGGGATAATCCAAGCATACAATGTTTTTGTTTAGGTGGCTGTGTAATATCTCCACAGCTGATGATTTGCTCTGCATGGTGGCAGAGCTATGGGAAGAGGGGAAGGGCTAAGGAGCATAAGGGAATCTGAGGAGGAGATTGATTAGTGGACCTGCACTCTGACGTCCCTGACAGAAGCAAGCCAACCACCTGAAACAAAAGAACTTCAGGCAGATAGAAGGGACCTAGGAGACAGCAGAGATTGGAAATGGGTTATTTCTTGGAGTAGACCGTGTATTACTACCCAGCTCCAGTCACCTTCCCAAGTACCCCTTTACAATACTACAGGATTGGAAAAGTAAGGAAGACGATGTTAAGGGATCATCCAGGTTAGAAGAGTTCCCACAGAGAAGTTGGAGAACACCTTGTTTTATGACCAGCTGTACTATAAATTAAAAAAGAAGAGTGGTTATGATTGGTGACTCTACCCTAGGGGGAGCAGAGGGCCCCATATGTCAGCCTGACCAGACTCACAGGGGAATCTGTTGCCTTCCTGGGGCCTGGATCTCTACCAGAGAACTCACTCATCTGGTACAGCCCTGCAACTACTATCCTTTATTAGTCTTCCAGGTGGGCAATGAGTAAGTCTCTTCACGAAGCCTGAGGGGCCTCAAGAAGGACTTCAGGGCCTTGGGGTGACTGGTTCAGGGTTTGGGAGCCCAAGTAGTGCTCTTGTCCCTCCTGCCAGTCACAATCAATGACAATGGTTACATCAGAAAAATATCAGTAATTTACAGAGCTGCTGTTGGAGTCCAGATCCATAGTGCAAAACAAACAAGATAAGAATGTGTCATGGTTTGAGCATGTTTTGAGGGTGTTTTTGTTCAAGGTTTTTTTCCAGCCAGGTGGAGGAGGGGAGTCCGGGAGGAAGGAGAGACAGGGCACCTGACTCAGGCTAGTCAATGAGGTATTCCATACCATAGCATGTGATGCCCAGGATGCATACTGGGAAAGAGAAGGCTGGAGGGGGGAGCTCTGGAGAAAAATGGAGGAGGGAGCACATGGTGCTCGGCCAGGCAGGGTGGAGTGAGTTATGGGTCGGTGGCTGGTGGGGTGTTGTATTCTTTTCACTTGCTGTTTGCTGTATCATTATTATTTGTAGTAGTGAATGGCAGTAGGGGTTTTGTGTTATGCCTTAGCAATTAAACCGTTCTTATCTCAATCCATGGGGGCTACATTCTTTGGATTCTCCTTCCTAACTCTCCGGGAGTTGGGGGACTTGGTTTAAACCACGACAGAATGAAAATGCACAGATCTCTTCTTGACACAAGGTTGCTTTCCATTTGAATTTCGTCATAGAGGTATTATCTACTATATTCTAGTTACTTTTTCTTGCCTTCAAATTTTCATAGATATCCAGGAAAATTATTTCAAACAAGCTATTATTTCTACCAGCATTCTATAAGAAGAAATGCCTCTTGTGCCACTCTAACACAACCACAGCCTGATAAACGTTCAGGGAGCACAAACTGTAATTCTGTTTACTTCAGATAATCTACATGCATTTAAAATCAAATGCAACTTACACTTTAATTAAAGCTTTTTCCAAGTCCAAACAAAAGTATCAGCACTCCCTAAGAGCTGTTCACCTTTCACAATCAATTCACAAGATTGGGTCCTAAGAATAATAAAATAATAGAAAGACACTGAAAGAAAGGAGAAATGCTAAGCATTCCTGGGGGTGTATTATGAACATTTGTATAATAATTGTTTGTATAAAGGACATGCTTTATTACCATTTGTTAAACTAGCACACTGTTTCTGTGAATCTATGTTACTTTGTATAATAGCATAATAAAATTGCAACTGGATAGATATGTGATGAAATGAGTATTGCTTCAGCGATGCATGTCAACTTACGAAATGCTAATGCCAACTGAAGTAGCATTTTTTGGTTCAGCAATTTGGACTATCAGCACCCTGGAAGCCATCTCGATGAAAATGCTTTTGTCTGTTTCAGTGTTTAAAATATCATGGGTTAAGGAAATATTTACATGTATGTTAAGTATTGGATATAAGAGATTAGATTGGACAGGAAATCCTGAATATTTTTTTCATTTTGTTTTCTATATCCTTTATTGCATAAGTTACGAATCTCAGAGTGAGAAATCAATAAGAGTTAAATTATTAGCTGTTTAATAAACCTCAGAAACTTAACTGTTTAAAAAAAAAAAAACCCAGCATGCCAGAAATACCTGTTTGGATTTTTAGGAAAATCCTGTAAAGTTAGGGACTCTTGGCACAAGTAATAAAGAGTAATTGTCATTTCCATTTTGAACACATTAAGCACCTGATTTTATTATGTGTGCAAGGTGAAGTTTTCCAAAGCATGTGAAGATATAAAGAGTGTTAAATACATGTCACAGTTTTATTAAGGTAAAAGAAAAAAGAAGATTTTTTTTGTGAGATTGAAACTCAACAGCTCTAAGCAATGTCATAGTCTAACATAGCTGAAATACTGGAGTTTTGGGGTAAAATAAATAGAGTAATTGAAATTAATTTCCAAGTTAAAATTCCTGCATATGTATGTTGATCTCCCTTTTTAAATTTTCTTAAAAGTTGGGAATTTCTCCCAAATCTTTGAAGGCTATAAAGGTTGGATATAAATTTTTAAAAGACTTTTAGTTATTGTGTGCCTCAGTCAATGTCCTCATCCTCTTTGTTTCTGCGTTCTTCACCCACAAAATGACGAAGATACATTTCTCATTTCACAGGAGTGTGATGAAAATAGTGTAGCATGATGTTTGAAATCTTTTGGAGGGCTGTGGGTCAGACTCGAAGGACTTCTGATATTAATGGAGCAAATTTACTTTGCTGTGCAAACAGGCTGTGATTATTTCTAATTTCAACTGGAAACCTACTCCCGAATTATTCTGGCTTGTTTGAAAAGAATAATTTACAGTTCAAACAGGAGTGGCATTTACTTTCTGTTTTGTTATATAGTGATTCCTGTGTTTTAAAATGCAGCTAAGATTAAGAAAATGTTGCATATTGTTTGGTTTGGGTTTTCTTTTTTAAGTCAATTATTTTAAGAAGTTAGTTTTCTGTCTTTTTTTCCTGTTTTCCTTTCTCTTTTCTCCTTTTTCTTTCCTGCTTCCCCTCTCCTTTCCTCCTCTTTGCCCTCCTTTTCCCCCTTTTTGCCCCCCCCCTCCTCCTTTTACCCTTTTCTCTCTCCTTTTTCTCCCCTCACCCCCAATTTTCTCCCGCTTTCATTTTCCTGATTTTCTTCTCTATCCCTACAGGCACTATGTTCTTTGAGTATGATCAAAGACAGTCTGGAGGGACATGAGAAAATAGTTAGGTGACAGAAACTGTAAATTAGGAAGGTGTAGTCTTTGACTCATGCGCATTTTTACTTTGCTCTTATAAATTGTCAACCCTTGAAACATGTGCTCAGCTAAATATAAAAAAAATGCATGACAATAACAAGTAAATTTTCAGGAATGGGTATGCAATTCTATGTCTCCTGGTTTTTAACTGTAACCCAGGCATGGTTTGTTAAGTCTAGCAATTTTTTTTTGTCATGATTATTTATTTCTGTAAAAGGTTTTAAAATATTTTTCTAATATTACTTATTTTATGCAGACATTTTTCTGAGCACTATTAGGAAGAATAGTAATGATTTTCATTCACAGTGATTCCCTAATCCTTTAACAGCTTCTCAAACTAATGCAGTATCTATAAACATAAACCAGAAGATCAGTGGTACTGTCTTTTAAGTTAAGTGAGCTTTAAAGTAAGGTTTCTACTATCATAAGCACAAAATGCCCCAAAACTTAGTTTCTTTTTTTTTTTTTTGGGGGGGGGGGGGAGGCTGTTTGTTTTTCAGTAGTACTTTCTTACAAGGTTTAGAGGTATTTCTCTTCCACTCCCCTCTTCATTCTTTAGTTTAAAATACACCCTCGTATTCATTAGAGACTAACGTATACCTATCTCAGATGGAAATTGCCCCTTGGAATGGGATATGTAAGCTTTTAATTCCTTCTTCCTGTATAAAGGTAATTTAGAAGTCAACAAAACAGCTTGGCATGCTATATGCTACTATCATTTTCAATATATGACTTCAGAGAAAATGTATGAGAAATCATAGAAATTACATATTTATTAATTAGACCATATTTTGCACACACAGTTGATACTGTACTTGAATCATGGTCATAACTTAAAATTACTTCATTTAAAAATGCAGACCTGATGAGCAATAGATAAGTACAGGAGGCAAAAAATACTGAAGATGTGGCATTTATTGACCATAAAACTTTCCATTTATTTTGGAGTAAAAGGAACAGGATGAAAGTAGTTGAATAATTTTTTCTCTAGGCTACTTCACTACTTAACATATGAAATTTGTGATGAGTGTAAAAAAAAAGATGAAAGTGTTATCACTGTCCAATTTTCACTGCCACAGTACCAGGAAACTTAGTAACTGATAGCAGGAAATTGAGTAATTTCTTACCATGTAGAAGCATGTTTTCCTCATATTCCAGTAGATACACAGCAATCAAGTCACCTTGCATAGCATTTGCATGGCAAGGTTTTGGTAGCAGACATGGATACAGGGGTGGCTTTTGTGAGAAGCTGCCAGAAGTTTCCCCTGTATCCAGCAGAGCCAACACCAGCTGACTCCAAGAAGGACCCACTGAGAGCCAAAGTCAAGATCATCAGTGATGATAGTAGTGACTCTGGGACAATGTATTTAAGAAGGGAGGGGGGGGGAATGACTATGCAGCTGCAGCTGGAAAAACGACTAAGTATATGTGAGAGAAACAGCTCTACAGACACCAAGATCATTGAAGAAGGAGGGGGAGAAAATGAGCAGAGCTTCCCCTGCAGCCTGCAGTGCAGACTGTGGTGAGGCAGACTGTTCTCCTGTAGCCGAAGGAGGTCTGCGATAGGGCAGATACCCACCTGCAGCCCTTGTGGGTCTATGGTGGGGCAGATGCCCACTTGCAGCCCATGGAGGGACCCCATAGTGGAGCAGGTGGATGCCTGAAGGAGGCTGTGACTCCAAGGAAAGCCTGCACTGGAGCAGGCTCCTGGCAGGCTTTGCTTTGTCTCATTATCCTACTTTGATCTGATTTGTAATATATGAAAATAGTTTCCTCAATGCAAATCTGGTTTGCCTGTGATGGTGACTGGTGAATGATCTCCCCCTGTTCTTATGTCGACCTACAAGCCTTTCCTTACATTTTTGCTCTGCTGTCCAGTTGAGAAAGGGGATTCATAAGTCAGCTTTGGTAAGCACCTGATGTGCAGTTAGGGTCAATCACACACCTTTTTTATAAGCTGAAAATTGTGAGGTTTTTTAAAGACTCTTGTTCTAAAGCTTATTTTCAAGCTTCTGAATAATTTCTGTACACATCTCTTTAACTTCCTTTAATGTGTCAGCATTTTTCTTGGAAGTGGATTCTGGAAGGGGAGAAAATACACAAGTAGCAGCTTTATGTACCTACAAGCAGGCTTGTAGTCTGGGATTCATTAAATAATACTCCAGAAGTAAAAAATAATAACCATACCAGTTGTTCATTTTGGGCTACTTTTTGTAGCCATGAAGTTGTATCTAGAAGACACTTCATTTGACCTATGTTAACAGCTAAACCAGATGTGAGATTGCCCTCTTGGAGGTCCAGTGACTAGAAAAGGAGATATCTAGCTTTCAGATAGTCAGATAGGGAATTTGAATCACAAGTTGAGATCTTTCTCATGAAAAGTTAGATGTTACAAGCTTCACAAAGTTGGAGCTAGGCTATTTTAATCAGTTTGTGGAACAAAAGGCAATTAGCTGGATATCTTCATTTTTCCCTAAAATTCACATGAAGGTATTTATGGAAACATGTATGAATTTTTTTTTCTTTTTTTTTATTTAGTTCCTGATATCTTTGTTGGAGCATAAGTTGATGAATTGATGATGCTGATGCGATGTCAGATAGATACTATCTGACTTGAAAATAACAATATAAATATTAGAAAGATCCAACATAAACATGCTTGAATATAGGCAAACACACACATTATTTAGCTAGAGCTGTCATGCACTTAGAGCTTCCTGTATTAATTAATTATGTGTATTTTATGTTTTATGTTTAAGTTCTGTCTTCAGCATGATAGACCTAGATATTACAGTTGACTTTTAAAGCAAGCTCTCAATTCTTTGTTGAGTTGAATGACACATCTGTTGGCTTGAGAAGAGGTTATATATATTTGCCAAATTGGATTTGCCCTTTATTCTTCTCAGGAGACTGAATCTCATAACTGAAGCATATTAAAATAACTGATATTAAATCATCAGTTCCATTGCAAATAAATACTTTAATGGTATTATTTTTGTAATTTATTAAATTATGTTAAAGAACATTAAACTTAGAGATTAACTGAACTTCAAAATACACAACTGGGCTTATAAAAATTATTATTGGATGTATTTAATGGTATATTAGCAGTCTGTATAAAGTATAGGATTGGTTCATGTCATCAGGCAAATTTAGTTTTGTAAGCAATATAGTAATTAAAATGAGTTTATGACTCCATACCTAAACATTTAACTATTATTAAACAAATGATTCAAACTATTTCTAAACAGCATCAAGTACTAAATCCACTATAACTTCTAAACAACAAATACAAATATTTTACACTAGAAGGAACTGAGCAGGCAGCTTAGAAGAGAAAATAATCTACATTCAAATCATAAAAGGGTTTTGTCCTGCTGAGGGACAAGTAAGAATAATATTTACTCAGATGTACCAAAAATGATCTTGTTATAGAGATGATAATACATACTAAACAAATAATAATGAAATATCTTGCATTTAAATAACACTTAATAGAGAAAGGAGATGTACAGAAATTCATAATACAGGAGCAAAGACACTGAAATTGAATAGTGACTAATTTGAAATTGATGAAAGAGAATACATCTTTACACAATACATAATTAACTTGCAGTTTTCATTGCCACAAGGTATCCCTGAGACAAGAGCTTAGTTAGACTGATAAAAGGATTAGACACTTCTGTAGATAGAGAAAAGTCTCATAGCCATATTGGAGAGGTCAAAAAAAAAAGAAAAAGAAAAAAAAGAAAAAAAAAGAAAAAAAAGGAAAAAAGACAATCTAATTACTAGCTGAAAGTGCATATAAAATTTCTGCATTTTGCAAGTTATTTTGTAAACAGTTTATTGCTGAATTTTTTGTAACTTTAATCAGAAACATGAATTCTTCAAGGACGGGTGTCCCCTAATCTGCTTTTTCATTCTCCTTTTTGCTGGGAAACTCAAAATGTTGGTGTTAATGGCTGCTTTCTCCTCCTCAGTCTTGGGTCAGATAAGGTTTATTTTATATACTTTCTCAAGGGAGTCTGCTTCCATGTTCCTTGTTTCCCTGTTGCTCAGTTTTACTGTTCTCTTTGTTGTCTTTGTTTTTACTGAGCAATATACAGTCACATGCCTCTAGTGATGATTGAACACCACAATTTCTGTTTTCAATCTGGAATCTCTGGTATCATTTTACACTTGCATTACTCCACAATTTATTCTAAACACACAGGTAATTCAATTAACCAAATATAGCTGCTCCCTACCAATTTAATTACAGCTTGACTTAAACTAATTTAAATAATGTTTTCCTGTTACTTGACCATTGTTATGTCACTTAACCCCCTCATTTCTAGAGAAAACTAGTCAATTCCCAAGACCTTTCCTAAGTCAATTCTCTTTCACTATTGGAGCAATAGAAGGTCTGTTATCTTTCATTAATAAAGGCAAAAAAAATCATGTTTATTCAAAACTCAATACTAGCATCAGGCTTTTAAATATATCTTCTTCCCATTTATGGTTAAGTAACATTTATTCTTTTGCATCTTTCTTCTCATGTAAGAATTCACAGCAGTTATCTCAATACTCTGGTGCTGAAGCAAGAATTATCTCACAGAATAAACACAGAAAGAGAATAGTTTGGTTTGGTAAAGATCTCTTGAGGTCACCCTGTCCAACCCATTACTGAAAGATCATGTTACAAAAGGTCTTGTCCAACTGAACTTTGAAGATCTCTAAAAATGGAGATTCCATTGTCCTGGGAAACTTGTTTCTTTGTTACTGTCCCTCTTAAGATTATCTGAAAGGGGCTTACAAGGGTGCTTACAAGGGACTCTTCGTTGGGAACTGTAGCGATGGGACAAGGGGTTAAAGGCTTAAACTTAAGTAAGTTAAAGGGACAAGGCTTAAACTTAAGTAGGGGAAGTTCAGGTTAGATGTAACAAGATCTTTACTGTGAGGGTGGTGAGGTACTGGAACAGGTTGCCCAAAGAAGTGGTAGATGCTCCATCCCTGACAGTGTTCAAGGCTGGGCAGAACCTTGGGCATGATGGTCTAGGGTGAGGTGTCCCTGCCCAAGGCAGAGGGGTCGAAAGTAGATGGTCTTAAGGTTCTTTCCAACCCTAACTGGTTTATAATCATATAATTCTGTTAGTGGTAAGAATTCTTGATGCTGCAGTTTGTGTACACTGTTGTCCTTTTGCTTTTCACTTCAATGGAGTTCATCTTCTCTGTAATTATCTTCCAGGTCACTGAAGAAAGCCACTGTCTCAACCTTAACCAGATCAACTTCCTTTGCCTTCTCTTAGGCATCTTCTTCCGCACAGTTTAGTGAGGTAGTTCCTGTGTGATTGTCATGGGTTCAGCAGTAGCTCATGCTCTGCCAGGGAGGAGGGAGAGATAGGGTGCCTGGTCTGGGCTAGCCTGGGAGGCATTCCATACCACAGCACGTCCTGCTTGGGGAGGGGACTGGAAGCTGGCCAGGAGGGGAGGGGGGAAGTTCTCTCTCTCTTCCGGGATGGCCTCGTGGCGGCGGGTGGTATCGTATTCTCTCTCCTTGTTTGTCTCCTCTAACATTGATTTGTTATTGGTATCAGTAGTGATTTCTGTTATACCTTAATTGCTGGACTGATTTTACCTCAATCCATGGGAGTTGTATTCCTCTGGCTCTCCTTCCCATCCCTCTGGGAGTGGGAAGGTGGGGGGGCGGGGGGAGGGGAAACAAAGGGGGAACTGTGCAGATTTAGTTTAAACCACGACAGTGATGTACTCTAGGTTACCCTGCTCTTTCAGAGGGGTTGGACTAGATGATCTTTTGAGGTCCCTTCCAACCCTTGGGATTCTGTGATTCTGTGACATACAGCTAAGTTGTTGCCAATGTTTGCATCACTTGTTTCAAAATGTGAAAATATTTCTAAATTAGATCCAAATAGTTTTATTTCTTGTTGTATCCACATGGCACATGAAATGAACATTCTGAACTGTGGGAGAAACTGGCTGAGCATGGACAGCAAAGTAATAGAAGCTAAGACTAGTTTTAAACAAGTTACCAAACTAATTGGACTTTATGTTGCTGATATTAGACTGTATCTATTGCCTGATCTCTTAAAGCTGTCTCTGAATCTGTATCATGTGCTGAAATGTGCAGTACAGTTATATATTCAGTGGTGTTTGGAAGTATTCTAGCCAGCATTATACATCAGTCGACCTTAAAATTTCATGCCATTCCTTCTGTTGAAAACTATGAGATTAACTTTTCAAACACCAACACAGAGCACTACAACTGAAGAAATAGTAGAACTTCATCCTAAAATTATAGCTACTCAAAATCCCAGCAAAAGCAGAGTAAACAGATCAAGGGAAATATAAAAGACAAGAGCTGCAAATACAATCAAGCCAGGTGTCTTTTAGGAAATGAGTCTGAAAGTGATCTGTCACATTCTGTGAGTAACATCAATCTTGGATGTAAAACCAAGTGAAGCAAAATAATTGAGCTATGCAAAAAAAAAAAAAAAAGTCTGTGTAAGACAGAAATCTATAGACAGCATTTGTGTATTCTTGTTTAAAATTAACAAAAACCATTAAATAATATTGCATGAAAAGCCAAAACCTTACGTTTTATTCTGTAATAGTGTTTAAACATAGTCAAACATAACATTAAAAAAAGAAAAAATCAAACCCACTTGTTATACAAAATGTTTTGTACAATAGAAAATAACATTCAAAATTCTAAAGAAAAAAGTTAATGCTCTTAAAGGGAACTTTAAAAAGCAAATTTACTGAATTATTTTTAACAAATTTATGAGGGAAAGCATGAAACAGCTAATCAGCTCTTTGTCAATTGCTCTTTTTTTCTGTTAGTAATATAATAGAAAAAAAAAAATCTTTTCCCTGTTAACAGGTCTATATTGTTTTTTACAGTTCCAGGATCAGATGGTCAATGGTTGTCTGTGAAGAACCATTCATAAAGGTAGATCCTACTGGATTTTTATTCCAAATGTGATGTAGTCCCATCAGTGCCATAAAATGCTTCGTGAAAATATCTCATTAAAACACAGTAGAGTATTTTTTAGAAAATTGTTAGTTTACTCCTGACATAACAATCCTGAACTTCAAGGGAGATATACAAAAATACTTCAAAATCTGTGCCTTGGAACTGAAATTATTAATTCTGCTTTATATTAAAAATCACAGACTTGGAAGAAGCAGTCTTTTTATGCATTACTATAATTTTTCATGTTGTCCCTTCCTGGTATCCAAGTGCTAATGACTTATTCCTTCTGTTCAACAGGACTAACTATCCTTTCATTTTAAGTGCTCTGACTCAGTAACATAATCACATTGTAAAGTAACTGTGTTTAATGCATTTTAGGTTAATTTTCCTGTCTTTTGTCTTGCTTGAAATTTTTTCTTTTACATCTTTACTTGTTGGTGTAAAAGCCTTTCTTTATGAACCTTGTTTCTCTGAAGCTTAGAAGTTAATGGATCTAGGCTCTACAATCAGATATCTAGATGGTAGCAGACTGACACTTTAGCAGTGACTTTCTCTTTCCAATTACTAAATTTCTAAAAGTAACTCTTTAATTTTAAACAGAAATATTATGTAGAAAGGGTGAGGCCCAAGTTAGTTGTCTAGCTGTGTTTTTATAATTATAATTCCCTTCTTTATAAGGGATTCCCTCCTTTATAAAAGGAATAGCAGATATGATTCACAACACTGACATTTCATGTAAAGGGAGAGAAATAAACATGCAGGATAATGTTTCTGTTTCTCCCACCTGATAACTTACAAAACCTGACTGTGATTAGGATGTCAGAGCATGGCCTGAGTGGGCATTATACTATGAGAAAAGTCACCCTGCAAAGTTTTGTACCTGAAAGTTAGATGCCAGATCTAATTCATGAAAGGGATTGAAGAGAATCATGATCTGCTGAAACTGGAAAATATGATTCCAGATCTGTTTCCAAGTTGCTGTGCTGATTTAGGCAAGCCATGCATTCTCTCATACATTCATTTTTTCATTAGTAATAAGGGGAATAGCCTTAACAGGCAGGATTTGTGCTAGTGTGGTCTTCAAAATATAATGCATTACTGCATGGTAACTTTTAATTCTTTATTCTTTTTTTCCTGTTATTTTAATGACTTTTTACTTTGCTGCTTTCTATTAAATATGTTCCAGTAAGTCTTATAAGTCAACATACAGGATTCTTATTTTCTGTGTGCTTACAACAACAGCTGGACCATGTGTGCTTTATCTTTCTATTAATACACTTTTTTTTCATATTTTTTCCCATACTCCGTATACAGAAACCCGCCTATCGCTGCTCAGTTCTTACTTGGCCATGCATTGTGGTTGGATAGAGATGGCACCGTTCATCCAGTCTATTGATGGTGAGCCTTTCCACTTTTAGTTCCAACTCCGATGCTGTAAATTTCATATTCATGCTGACATACTTCCATGTTCTTTTAAATAGCACTGCTGCCTTTGTCCCAGGCTGAATGTTTTCTCAAGCTGTTTTGGTTGGGTTGGTTTGTTTTAGGTATTTTTTATATATTTCAGTGTACTGCTAAAATATTCTATTTCACTCTTTTTAAATGTTTTTTTTTTTTTCTAAACTAGTATTATAGCTCTTGTATTGTATTTGGTTGTTACTGTAATATCCATTGTCTTTAGTTTCAAAACCGGTGTGTCTTATTTTTGTCTCAAGACTGCATCCAATAGCCTTGCTACTGAAAGGAACTGCCACCTTCTGTTCGTCTTGTGCTTGGAAAAAAAGCCTCATTTTTTTTCCTAGTGCAAAGCCCACATTGAGAGAATCACGCCTGTTGTCAGTATTTGCTATGTATGTCAAGTGCATTTTGCCCCTTATGTAGTATTCTCTTGGTTAACAGATGATCCTGTCTTGTGTTTGCTCTCACAGTTACCTGTATATCATCCCTATTTGTCTTAGAGCTCTGGTCCTTCTTTACTTTTTTTCATCATAGGTTTTCATCACTGGCTTTCTTATCAAGAATTCCGATATAATATAATAGTATTCTAAGATGTGCTGTGTTGATTTCAGTTAGATCAATCATGTCACTATTTTGTCCATACAGTGCAGAAAATACTGCAGTGTCTTACCAGCATGTCTTGCAAAAGGACTATAGCTGCTGTCCTGGGTTTAAACCACGACAGCTGCTCATGGAACAGAAATGCACCAAAGTACATTTGTGAATTTTCAGGTTTCACATCAAATTTGAGGCCTTCCATTCCTTCTCTGAGGTTAAAACATCAATTCTTCTCACAAGGGTATGTCTTTATTTTATGATAAATCTTAGGGATTTATTGTCTTTTAAAAATACTTCTGGTCATTCTTCTATATAATTACTTGTATGCTGGAAGTTGTAAGATCAGTTTTCAAGGAAAAGGCAAACTGCATTATTTCTTTTATTCTTTCTGTAGTAAGTATCTTAACCACAGCATCCATCTTTCAAGGCTTTTGTATTAGAGAATTATCACAGAGATGATGAAAAAGGAATTTGCATATATACTCCAGTATGTAAAATATGTACTTAATCTAAACTACAGTTCAGTAAAAATAAGTGAAAAATAACCAATAAACATATCTGGTTAAAAACTTTATCCTATTAAGTTTATTTTATAACAGTTGGAAACATGAAAAATCTGTTCTGAAAATCTTTGAACCAGTATTTCTACCTCAGCAGTGTGATACCGGTATATTGTTAATAAATAGAAGGTATGTCTTTTGGATGCAATATGAAACACTATGAGAAGGAGGTTTGATGTAGTTATGTAAAATCGTTTGCATCCTGTGGGGATGAAGCAAGGAACAAAGGTAAGGAGCATCTGTCATTTAGCATGTCAAACTTACAAGGGCCAGTGGGGCTGACAAACATTGAAGCAAGTGTGTTTTGCAATTTGGAAAGATTAGAGTACTCATTTCCCCCCTCTCACAAGACACGTATAAGCTGCAGTCTTACTGAATATTTCTGAGGTTGCTAGTGCACACAGTAAAACAGCTAAGCTAAAAGAGATTTTTTTTTGGTGAATTTAATGTTTGAGGTGAAATCAATGACAGTACTCTAAACTGTCATGACAAATATATTGTAGTTCAACATCTGACAGAACAGAAAATATGGGCAGTGTAATTTTCTCTCTGAAGATAGTCACAAGGGAATGAACAGTGACTTAAAAGACAGTTATTTGGTTCTAAATGACTAAATGTTAACTGCAGACAGGAGATGTCTTGCTATGATAACGATAATGTCTATAAAAAATAGGATTACAGAATTCAAACATGGAATGCAGTACATGTTTGCAAACCTATAAATACTTGGAGAAATCAGTGAATGTTATGGCAAGTGTAGAAAAAAAGAAAAAAAAAAGGAAGAAACATATCTGGTAAGAAAATAACCTTAATAAGTAAGTCACTGTCTTTCATGTATGTAGGTCTCTGGCTGTTATTTTGCAACAGAACTAAGACAGTACTGAACTGTTGTCAAAGATACAAACTAGAGTATGAAAGAAATTAACGTGAGCTTTTAAAATATTTTTTATTTTGTAATTAAAAATATAAAAATATATACAAAATATATACTTTCAGTTTATATCACATTATTTTTTTAAAAGATTGTTTCATTTCTGTGGGTGTAATGATTTTGCATTCCTTCTCCCAGTGCAGAGAAAATACATCTAATGAAGAGAGATGCCTCACTTCTAAAATTTGCATGTACAGAACTTCAATGTATGTGAACAATACAGCTTATGTGTTTTGAAAATTACCAAGAAAAATGCTACTATTAACAACCAATTCAATGTCACAGATATGTCTATCTTATTGGAGCAAAAAAAAACCTTAAATCTTTGATAAAGTTCTTGTCTTCCAAACTTATGTAATAACAGGGAAGAACTTACTTATTTTTTCATTAACTTAATTTAGCATAAAGTCATTACAGTTTAATACCCATCAACATAAAAATTATAAGTTCTAACTGCATCCTATTAGCTTCAGGTCTTATCAGTTCACTTTCCTGAAATTACAAAACCAAGATGGATAAAGATGGCAAAATGCTTTATAGTTGTTATATGACAAGTATTTTTTTTTATAGTTGTTATCTGACAAGTAACAGGAAAGTAATAGGAAATGTTGAGGTGTCATAGAAACAGTCTATTAAAATGAGGAAAAACAAGGAAAAAAATGTTGCAGAATGGAAATTAAATAGACAAGCTGATTGCTTCCAAGATATTTTAGGGCTAGTGCTCTTCAACATTTTTATCAATTATTTGGACACAGGAGTTGAATGTACATTAAATAAGTTTGCTGATAATACTAAGTTAGGAGTAGCTGAGGACTCCCATGAGGATAGAAAGGTCTTATAGAGAGCTGGATAGACCAGTGAAGTGGGCAGTCACCAACCTTATGAAATTTAACAAGTGCAGGTGTCAAATTCTGAAGCTAGGACAGGGTAATTCTGGTTATACGTACAAATTGAGGGACAAGAAGTTGGTAAGCAACACTGCAGCAAGAACACGCAGGGTTTGGGTTGATGTCAAGTTGAATATAGGTCAACAGTGTGCCCTGGCTTTTGGAGTTCTGTTCCATGAAAAGCCCCCCTTTTTTAAAGTAGCCATAATTAAACTTCACAGAACTGTAACAGTTAGTACATAATACACTCTGGATCAGGAAGAAAGGTAAACTTCCTTGACTGTGAGCTGCCTTATTGCAGTTAAAAAATATCAGGAAGAACTTCTTTACTGTGAGAGTGACAGAGCACTGGAACAGGTTGCCCAGGGGGGCTGTGGAGTCTCCTACGTTGGAGATATTCAAGGCCCGCCTGGACAAGTTCCTGTGTGATGTATTCTAGGTTACCCTGTTCTTGCGGGGGAGTTGGACTAGATGATCTTTCAAGATCCCTTCCAACCCTTGGGATTCTGGGATTCTGTGATTTGGGTGTGGCTCTGCAAAGGGTCTTCAGCTACATGTACTAACAAATGACATTCCTCTTTGAATGACACTGAGGATAGAACTACCCAGCTTCTGCGCTTTAACATAGGCAGAATCTCACTCTGAAAGCTTTCTGTGATTTTTATCTCTTTTCAGGTTAGGCCATCTGGGTCCTTACATTCTGACCACTGTGATTTGAAAAATCAGATTCATATTACGTGCCTAGATTAAGCGGCCTAACTCCAATTTCATAAAGTTTAATAAATCCTACAGGCCTGATTTATCTACCTGGCTTCACAAACACAAAGTGTCCAAGCTTTGTGGCTTTTTATCTCCCAGCTTCATCAAGTCACTGTTTACCTGTGATCCCATCTTTTGCTCTTAGATGATTACTTCTGCTGCTCATATCAGATAGGCCCATTTCCTTTCTTTTTTGTGACCTGCAGTTTCATTCTTTTACTGTATTTTAGCCTCTGCTTTCTAGCATTTAGCTTTCATTATTCTTTCATCCATACTCAGCCAACTTTTCACTTTGTTTCAGGTCAGATCATGTACTGGGGACGCCATGATGGTAGCTTGCAGCTTGCTGCTTGGTGGTTGCTGTTGTTCAGCAAAGCAGGAAACCTGAGATGGTTCTAAACCCCAAAAGTAGTGCTATCTATTTCGGACTTCTGGGCAATAGCCAATAGCCTTCAAGTATGTAGTAACTACATGTATTGGAATAACAGGGGTTATACAAATGTTTAGTATTATCTTTGGTTTCATAAATAGAAAAAAAATATGCCACAAAATGTATAATGAGTATACTGTTTAAAAAAACACAGAATAAATCATATACTTGTATAAAGCAAATTATATGCTTTAATGCTTAGACTCTACAGAGGCTGTGCTGTAGAAATATTGAAGAGACGTGAAAATGCGGGTTTTGAATAAAACATCAAAACAGTGGTGACAGGATGGATGTGTAATTTTATGTACTTGATTCAATGTCTTTTATAGAACCAAGTGTCTTTTATAAGATGCAGAAGATTTAACATGAATAATTATTTTCTCAGCTAAGTATACTTTCAGGATTACATGGGGTGCTACCATAATATTTAACAGAGAACACACTTCTTTCTATGGGGAGAGCTGGAATTTCTGCAGCATTTCTCATGGCTCTATTCCTTTTTGAATTTTTCAGATTTCAATTGCAACAGTTTTCAGAGAGTTCGTATTAACTTTTTCTTTCATGTTGATTCTCCTTCCTACTCCCCTCTATATTTCTCTGTGAGTCAAACCTGTCAACTTCCACTTGATTTTCCTTTTTTGGCTGATAATCTGCTCCTTCTGCCATAATTAAACCTATGGGAACTTCTACCATAGAGCTGAAAATCCATTAACCATTTTTTTCTTTTTGAGTTATTTTAAAAGCCCTCAGGGACCACATAATAAATACAGTATTATTACATTAAATAAAAATGACTGGAGGAAGCTTTTCTCCTGAAGGAGAGAGGGAAGAGGGAGGAAGAGAGTTGTACAAATCTGTATATATGTTTGTATGTTGGTAATAAAGTACTGAAGGCTGTATTTAGCCCTGTGTTAACAACAGCTCTTTTTGTGACCTCTGCAGCAGCTGTGGAACAAATTGCAAATAATTTAAATACCGAACACCTCATTTTAGAGGCTTCAGGGATGCATCAAATGGTAACATGTAGCTCTGTCAGTGGCCTGATGCGTGATCTGAAGTAAATTGCTTTGCCACTCTAGGTCTGCCTTTCGTTATTTTTGAAACACAATTCAGGATTCCTCTGTCCTTCACAATGTTCTCTGAGCTCTGAACAGCTTTTATTAACTGCAAAAGAAGAAAACATTTAAATGGCAAGCAACTTGAGGGCTGCTGAACAAGTTCTATGCTTTTTTTTTTTACTTTTTTTTTATTTTTAAGAGTTTAGGAACAGACAATAATCTGATAAATGTGAGTTGCAGCATAGTCACAGAAGGAACTGGGGTGTGTTCGTGTTCATTAATTTCATTACTGGTATTATGTTTATTTGACAAAGTTTAATTGATTCATGGTATTCATGATCACAATTTAAATTTGAAGTAAGTGCCTAAGTTTATCACTAAAGTAAACAATTCCAAACACAAGACTGAAAGCCTGCCATCTACTAATGAAGCTAAGGCTTACTTCTGCATAACTTTATGAAGAAAATTTGCATTTCTCTCTGAAGTAGAGGATAGAGATGGAGTTACTGTCAGAAATGTATTTCTAGGTTAATATAGCACCGACTTAATCTGTGTTCTTTTCATTATTAATAGTTACCTTTGCAGTCAAGATATCTTAAAATTTAAAAAAAAAATATAATGTCTTGAAGAAAAGGAAGTGATTTGACAATAAGTCCTGTGTACTTCATAATGTATTTATTTTGTGTGCAGACTGTATTTGAGTATTTATTGACCATACAATATTATTTAAAACATGGCATATCTGGACTACCTGGAAGTTACCTTTTTCAAGTGTTTCATAAATTGCCTGTGAAATTTATCAAACGTATCAAACCATGCAAGGACTGTAGCAAGGGAAAACAAAATTGCTCTTTGCTGGTGCTACTTTCAGTGTCTGTGCTGTTACCTCTGTCACAGGGCAGATGGCACCGTACAGTTAAGTGAGAGTTTGCCTACATCTACGTAACTTAACAGATGGTTTTGGTATGTACTGGGAAAGCAGAAGAAAGACGTGAAGAGAAGGCTTATTGACTGATGACCTCTGGACTAGACATTACCTCCTGTAATGGTTTAGGTATGCATTTAAAAGAAACAAGGAAATACAGAGCTGTCATGGGTTGAGCAGTAGCAGTAATTTTTTCTCCTTCTTGTAGCTGGTGCAGTGCTGTGTTTTGAGTTACGGGCTGGGAACAGTTGCTTGATAGCGAGCATGTTTTGAGGGTGTTTTTGTTCAAGGCCTTTTCTGAGCACGTGCTCTGCCGGGGAGGAGGGGAGGCGGGGAGGAAGGAGAGACAGGACACCTGACCCAGGCTAGCCAATGAGGTATTCCATACCATAGCACATGATGCCCAGGATGCAACAGGGAGAGAGAGCTGGAAGGGTGGAGCGCTGGAGGGAAATGGAGGAGGGAGCACACGGTGCTCGGCCGGGCAGGGTGGAGTGAGTTATGGGTCGGTGGCTGGTGGGGTGTTGTATTCTTTTCGCTTGTTATTGGCTTTATCATTATTATTTGTAGTACTAATGGCAGTAGTGATTTGTGTTGTGCCTTAGCTATTAAACCGTTCTTATCTCAACCCGTGGGGGCTACATTCTTTGTATTCTCCTTCCTAACTCTCCGGGAGTTGGGGGAGCAAGGGGGGGAGTGAGTGAGAGTACTGTGAGGATTTGATTTAAACCACGACAAGAGCAAATAACGAGTTCATACCCTTTTCACACATTTGGGGCAGGAGGCCAGAATGTGTGTAATCTGGGTAATGGCCAATAAATTGCTTTGGATATGTGCAAAATCAAAGTGATTGGACTGAGTGAGGCTGTTGGTCTTTCATGCTTATCACAGAAATTAGAAACCACTACATATGAAAACAGTACCCCTTGAAGAAACATATCCATGGAAGCCCAGTATCAAACAGAAGCCTGAGCCCAAGGTGGAACTGCTATATCTAACATCTAGAGTGCCCTCAGTCAGGATCAGAATGCCAGAGGGGTGGCTGCTCCCTTGGGGTCTGTCAGGGAAGGGCCTGTCTCACTGTCTGAGCCAGGAGCAGGGCAGCCAGGGAGGCACCATCCTCAGGCATTGGGAACTCCTTGGTGTCAGGCTGAACACAGGACCAGTGGTTGGGCTGTGGGGAGCTGAAGACTGGCTTAGGAGCTGATGGCCCTGGCGTGCTGAAATGAGATCCTGAGCAGAGAAGAGGAATCCCCAGGAGGGGAGTTCACTGCCAACAAGGCTACTATTAGCCTTAGGGCTGTGAAGGACAGCTCACTCAGTGCTGTGTTTCCTCAAGGTCAAGGTGCTGGCTGCAGCTGAACCATCAGCATAATTGCTGTGCACGTGCTCTTTACAGAGCATGTGTGTGTGTGTTTGCTAGAAATTCAGTCATTATCCATTCAGTATTATATTGATCTTGTTTAGTTCATAACTCTTTGGTGTTACTCAACTGAGTGATATAATTCTGTTCTTCCAACTACATCTTTAAAAATTCCTTCTGTTAAAGTCTCATCCTAAGGCTGGTATTTGGTTCTGCCAGAAGGAACTTCTATGGGTGGACTATTATGTCTGCTCCAGCATATGGGCTTCTATCCTGTGACATCTATAAAGCTGTTTTGTTGACTGGGAAGTGTTGGATAGATGCTCGTATTGCTTCTCCACTGAAAACAAAAGTCATGAAGTTCATAAGCTAAGTTGAGTAAGTGAACCACTGTTGCCTTTTGCTGAAGTCAGTAGAGAATATGAGTCATGTAATTAGGAAATAAAGTTATTTTTCATTGCTTAAATCTGCTTCTGGAAGTTTCTACTGCTATTTCAGAAACTCCAGAGTACACTTGATGGCCTCTCTGCCATTCCAGAAGGGTTCGGTTATGTATTAAGTCTAATGCTTTATCTGTCAGTCCTGGCAGACGTCTGAGATACACTGAGGTCTCAAAAATTTTAGATATCTATATTCACATAACTGAACAGCTCCCAGTGATTTCTGGAAAGCTACTTAGTTTACCAAATGTCGATGTCTATTTTAGGATGAGCAGAACAGTTCTATGTGCCTGAATTTAGTTGCTCTCAGATGTTTTGTGCCATTTTTAGATGGCCAGTGTACCTATGTGGAACTGGTAGATACGGCATAAGATATGACTTCAGCTCTTCTAGAGTGACAGCTGGAGGTCAGATTAGATTCTTTAAGACATCTCAAATGGCACTAGATGCCTACATTTATACAACCGAATATATCTGCTAGTTCTCAACATGTATGTGATTCTTCTGGATCGCTGTTTCCCTAAGACAGGAATGTTCTTAGGTATCTGATCTTAGCAATAGGTCTAACAAAAAGAAATACTGTGAAAGGAAAATTCCTACCACTAGGCTAGATGCGGTAAGAAACTGCACAATAATTCGTGCTGGAAATTACAGTACTCTTTAAAACAAAGAGGTAAAATAAAACAACAAATAAACAACAAAATAAGTAAGAGTTACTAGTAAAAATAAACATTCAGTGGAAGAGATTACTTAAAAATGTAGTAAATTCTCCAGCACTTGATGTCTTTACAGAAAGCCCATCCTTCCTTCTGAAAGATAGATTTACATCTAATCATATTTAGCTGAATTAAAAGATGGAAGTAATGTAAAGAGTTCCATGACCTTTGCATTGACAAGCCTAGATCAGGTAATCATAAGTGAGTCTTCCTGCCCATAAAAACTCTCTGTTAATCTACTGGAAGAAAGTTATACTGTAGAAACCTGTATCTTTAATAGAAATTTTAATCACTGTAAAATTGGATTGTTACCCTGGGGAAAGCACAGTCTTTTTCCCGAGGGAAGTCTTACAGTAGGAAGTGTTTAATTTCACTACCTAGTGAAGATGCATTATTTATTTTATTTTATTTTATTTTATTTTATTTTATTTTATTTTATTTTATTTTTTTTATTTATTTTATTTTTAGAGAATAGGGTCATTCTGGATTGTATTGCAGTGATATTTATCCTTAAAGGACCAGCATAAATTTAGTTTCAAAATGTCTTAATGTTTGAAAATAATTTAAAAGATTTAATGCCTGGGATGTTTATAATTTCTTTTAAACATAGACAATTTTCTGTAGCTTAGTATGAGAATCTGATTAAGTAATAGATTTCTGAGTGACAGGAAGCTTGCCTTGGATGAAAACATAAGAGGGCAGACTGTGAGCTAGTTGAAGAACTATATTAATACCTAGCTTGATTCATCCATTTTAAATTTTAAGCACTTAAAAGTATGTATTTCTCTCCAATTACTATGTGCACAAGGAAAAACAAAAATACTTTATAAAACTGTTACCTTCTTTCAACCCAAACAAAAGGGCTTTCAGCCATTTACCGCATTGATAGAAGTGCTGGAGGAAGTGTCTCTGAGACTAAAAGAAGCTGTACTCCTGAAAGTGAAATACCTAGTTGGTCAATTTAAATGTAAGATTTAGTTGAGGTGCACTTTCTACCTTTAATACAGATCTGTAAATTTAACATACAACTTTAAATTAAGAGTCCCCCAAACAGAAAAAACTGTCTCTCACTTGTTAATAGGCCAAAATCAAAATATCCCACAATATTTTGCTAGTTACCTCAACTGAGTCATTTCAGTCACCAACTGAGAAAGCAAACAGTAGTGTTTATTACTAAGATGAGTTTCTTCAGCAGAGATTATCAAACTTGGGCCAAGTATTTTCATTATCACCCAACATTTCACCACAGTCACACATTAAAGTCTGCCACAGTGCTAGTTCTGTGTTGAAACAAATTACATAGGCTAGCTGTGAATTTGGAATGATGTTGCATGGCAATACTGCATTGTCTATTGAGCAGTTGTGCTCGCAGCATTCCTGTACAGTTGTGAGACATGGATCATCTTCTCTTATCATGCCAGCATATTTGATCAACCTTAACAATTCTGTGATACTGTGATTCTGTGATGTCGATCTACTGGTTTTGTTCTGCTCAGAAGATTCAATATCATAACCAAATGCAGCTACTAACCACCATAAATTCTGTTGATGCTTATCACTCTCTTCTGGACTTACTCAAGTTTGTCTATGTCTTTTTGTACTGTGTGACTAAACTTGGGTGAAGTATTCCTGATTCAGGCTAATGAATGTTTAGGAGAAAAATTAGTACCATCTATCTACTGTTTACATTTATGTTGATGCAGCACAGTAAGATGTTAGGATTCGTTGCTGCCAGGACATGAGGAACCCTAAAATGACCTCTAAACCTTTTCCAGTAGACCTAGTCTTGAATGAAGCAGTGAACAACCTGTACCAATATGGTGCTGGTATGTGCAGGGGCAGAACTTTGCATTTTGTTACCATGTAGTTCCTGTTGTCCCATTCCACCAACCTGTTTAGGTCCCTCTGGATGTCATCTGTGCCCTCATGCATAATGACTGCACACAAGTATACACACACATAAACCCACAGTTTGGAGTCATCCACAAACTTGGTTAGGATGTGGCTTGTCTTCTCCCCCTCCAGATCATTGGAAAAGGTATTAAATAGGATAGGACCCAAGATAGACTCATGAAGAATCCTACTTATAAATGGCCTCTAAGCAGAGTACAATAATTCTTTTATTGAAGATCTGAATCACCTTTTGTTCTTGTCTCTTCACAGACCATGCAAAATCCTACAGGTAGCAAGGTTCATATAGTGAGTGCTGCAATTATAGAATGAATTTTGTATAAGATGAATTCTGGCAAATCTGAACTTTTTTTTTTTCTTTCTATACCCTTTGAGATTCTAGGTACGCAAGGTGTCTATTCTCACTATTTCAAAGTATTTCCTCAGAAGAAGATAAAATAATTCCCAAATCAATTAGGAGTTGGCTGTCTGTCTTTCTTGTGAATTTGGTATCCTCAATTCACAGTTGATAGGAAAGCAGAGTTCAGTAATGAAGCTATCACGAATTCTTTCATATTTTACATATTTTTTTCACTTGTTGCCAAAAATGAATATTGGCAAACTGCCTTTGCCAAAACGCTTAACACATGTATATCCACTCCTACACTTCCCACATTGACAGCTGAGGTACCATCTTGTTACAAGTTTTTAGTGATCACCTTTATAATAATTGATTTCTTCAAATCTGTTTTATCTCATACTTAGTTACTTATTGCTTTTGCAGAATAACATACTGAATTATTTGAGGTAAGCTTTATCGTAAATAATTGGTAAATTAATAGTCAAATGTAGCAACTGATGGCCAGTTTTGATGGTGGATACGGAAGGAATGTAAAAATGTCTTAGAAAAGTTGGTGACAAACTCTGTTGATAAAATTATTCACACAGTTAGAGAGTGGTAGCATCTGCAATGAATTGCATTTATATATACAGTGTACTTATCACCAAAGAAATAAGGGAAGAAATACTAGTGAATCAATATAAATGTGTGATGCACCCACACTGAGGGAACTACAATTAGCTTTTGGGTCTCAGTTTCATAAAAGTAGAACTAAAGGAGTTAAAGACATGAGTAACAAAGTTGCTGCTGAAAGGAGTAAAGCAGATTCCACTCTAGAAATAACTAAGGCACTGACTTTTCAACCAAATTAGATGATGTATTAGCAAGAGATGAGAGATTTGCTTTAAAGCCCATGAAATTATTAGTGGCATGAAAAAAATATGGTGAATATTTGCAGTTTCTCATAAGACAAAAAAATAAATCTTAGGTTCAAAGAAGGCAGGACAGTATTTGAGTAAAACAACACACATATATAGAGCAAAGTTAAGCTATGAAACTCACTGATAAAGATGTTTTAGAAATGAAAAACTTGCATGAATTCAAAAAGCAAATGCAAAACACATGGTCTTGCTGGCCAAAATATTAATCTCCATTAAGAACAAACAAATCACCTTTGTCTTAGGATGTCTCTGAGCTTAGTGATGATCACTAAGAGAAAAATCAAAAACATATATGAATAGTTTCTTAAACTTTTTCTACTGCATCTTAATACAGCTACTGAGAGGATAGCAAATGAAATGGACCTCTGATAAGACTGTTCTCATGGTAGTCTTGACAGTCCATCATACTTCTATACTGTTCCTGTTCTTCATTATTGAATTGCATGGATTAATATACTCATTGCCAAAATTTGATATGCCTCAGTCAGGGAAGTTGATAAACTGCAAAAATGCTACCTCTGAATTTCACTTGTATAGCAAATCTTTGTATTTCCTTATGGCTTTTGTATTTTTGTGGAACAGACTTCATTTTCTTCCTGAGTATACATTAAGCTAGGTTCTGTAAAAATCAGGACTGCTCAGCGGTGGGAAAAAGATGCTGTTACGGGATTTAAGATGTGCTAGGATTAAAACAAATGCTACAGACATAAATGCTTTGTGTTGGATATCTGGGGGTTGCTTTTTGGAGGGGTTGGTGTCTGATTTTGGAGAGGAGGGAGAGAGTTGTTTTTTGTTTGTATGGGTTTTTTTGTTTCATTTTGGGTTTGGGTTTTGGTTTTTTGTTTGTTTGCTATTTCCTAAGGACAAATTAAATATGCATCTGTAATTCTCTTAGATATTTAGACTCTGTCATTTCTAGGTGTACATATTCTGCTAAGTTGTTTGGAACCATTACAAAAAAATCATCCTTGCTCTTAAAATCTGCCAACTAATAACACTAAGCATTAACCTTTTAGTAAGGCAAGGGTAGCTTGTACTGAATAATTAAATTATTTCTATTAAGATGTTACACCTTAATAAGAATCTGTTGTAAGCTGCAGTCTGTGTCATCATGTTCTGCTCTTGAAGACCAGAGCTCCACATTCCGAAGTAAAACATGATGCTTTTTCTCTGCAGATATTTGCTACAGTGTTGCAAAGGGACAGCTGTTTTTTGTGCCCTTAATGATACCAATGAGACATGATTTTTTTTCAGTTGGTTTCCATAAATTTAATTAATTGGGATGAAGGAAAAAAATATATAATGAGATACAAGAAATATATAATGATATACAATATTGTAATGTGTGAGCCACTAAAGTGCTAATGAGAAACTTTTAATTTCCTGTTTGTTACTGTATGCTATGGGTCAAGACTGCCCAAAACTCCTCTGGGTGCTAAATGTACTTTGGATACCAGTGCATACAGAAACACAGTACTTTAGCTACATTACACTTAAAAAGATATGCTGACTCTGCTTACAAAGTCAGGTGGTAAAAATTTTCTAAAGAAAGCTGTTCTAATTCTGTATATATGCCATGAATGAGGTATGCAATTACTGCCAGGTGAGGGGAAGGGCTAACAGTGAAAGCTAAAAGGAACATTAACTTCTGTCCCTGTTAATGAATGATATGCATTCTCTGTCATATGACGGGCAATCTATGCTTCTCCAGAGTGTTCATACCTCCTTCCTAATCGGTACTGCACCTGACCTGAACCCTGCAGTGAACAAGCCTCTGAAGTAAAGATCTGTGATATACAGAGTAATTTATAAAATAGAACATTTGTTGCACTAAGAATTCCAATACTTTGTGAGGTTTTGATTCTGTATTAAAAAAAAAAGAAAGTAAAATGTAACAGGAGTTTATTATAACATTGAATTAAATGTATCAGGTGTTGTCTTTAGTTATTTCTTGTATATGTGTGCATATGTGCTTGAGAACCCATTAAAATTGCATTTATCATTATGTTAATGTTTTACTGAACTCAAATGGAAGTTTTTAATCTGGTCCAAATGAAATTATGATATTTTTCCTAGAAAATACTTTGAACTTAACAAAACTGCTGCTAATAGGAAACAGTTCCATCAACTTTTTTTTTTTTTTGAAAGAGCACCACTTCTTTCCACATAGCCATTAATCAAACCACACTTTAGCACCTCTTTTTATTATTGTCCTGACCAAGAGGATATAGTCCAAGCAGATAAGCAGCAGTAAATTTGCAGAAATATTAATATGCTCTAGCTCCATCTAGCTTTACTTTCAGGGTAACTCATATCAGATAAAAGTTCTTTGAAAATGGGGTGGCAGTTGTTTGTTCTGAACTGATCATAGAACAAAATCACAAGTAAACCTTGTGGTCACAATTAAATTTGAGAAGGAAGGTGAAACTTTCCTGTGCTCCTGTGCAGATTCAGCTCAGGTTTTTGGTACAGGTTTTTGTCTGCTTTTCAGTAGCAGAGGAAAATGAAAAATGTAGATTCTTTCACATCTTACATTACTGGTATTTCATTTCTAACTATTAAATTTCTTATAAGCATTCTGATAGTAATACAAAGGCTCTAGCACTATTGTTCTGAAATCCAGATATAAATAACTAAATGTCATTTTACTTTATCATGCATTTTATAATCCCAAGGAAAAAAGTCCCAGGGAAAAAAAAGGTCACAAGGAAAAAAATTACTTCTGTAATCAGTATAAATGACTTCAGTGAGGCTAGTCATGGAAGTATGCTAATAGTTACCAAGAAAAAATATTTTTTAAAGTGAAAATACTATGTCATCCCTAAACGGCTGAGAACAATGTCAGCAAGGCAAGGAAGCAACCCAAGTGAGATCACACAGGATTAAGATTTGCCATACTATACATTGTTCCAAGCAGCCCAGCCTCCTCCTGTTCAGTGAAGCACCTTTTGTTGATAGAGTGGAAGTTGGGACACTGCTCAAACAATGACTCTATTAAAGAGAAATAGTGAACTTTTTGTTGGAAGGAGAAGCTAGAGTGATTGACAAGGAACCTGAGCAGGTTATAACTCCTGATGCCGGTATTGTCAGATAAAGGCCTTTCAATATCAGATCATAGTCTTGTTTTATTCTCATTTTTTTCTTAGATTAGTACCCTAACATTCTAACTTTACAAACCACAGTTTGTCAGCAAATATGAGAGCTTAGAGAATTCTGTAGGTAACTGTGATCCTTCCCGCTGTATGTTTGTGCTTTTTAGATCAGTCATCCTTAACACTGTTAACAGTAGTCTATTTCCTAGATAAAATTTGCTCTCTTACTCCCATAGGAAATAGAGAATCCCAGGTATAGGGCAGTCATTTGTCTGCTGCACTTAATATAACAGAATCTGTAGAACCTTTGTAAGATCCAAGTCACCGAGACTACTCTTCCCTTTCATGACTTCTCCTTTTTCATTATATTTGGAGATTCTGAATTGACCTTTGCTTTTGCTTGAATTTAATTTTACATGAAGACTAAAACTGACTTCAGTGGAATTCAAATCCTGTCAAAGCGTGCTGATGACAGATGCTTGGCAAGTTGATTTTCTTTTTTCAGGATGTTCTGAAAAAAACAAACACTGAAATAAGTATAAAATAGTTTTCTGAATCCTTCCACTAATTTGACAGTGGGAGCACTAAGCATGTTATTGTGTTTACAGTTACATTTTAGGAATCTTTAAAGCCCTCAGCATCTTGGTGGAAAGACGTAGGTTTAACTTTGAAATGCTGTCATTCTTCTGGAATTTCAAAGGAAATAAAAGTCAGTGATAACACTAACATATCCCACAGAGCTAAATTATAAATGTTTTTTTCAGTCTCTGCTCTGAGACTGAGAAATCTCTGTATTTATTTCAATTTAACATATTTATGATATAAAATATGCATTTACTGACTTACCTGTTATTCTCAGAAATAAGCTAAAAATACACCATTATAAATATGTTCCTTTATGCCATCAAAATACAAATACAGTTTATACCAAAACTATAAGTAACAAGTCTAGGGGTGTGTGATATTTTTCTTAAGGCTCTGAATTCCAGTCATGTTAATAATGCACGCTTCTAAGACAAACATACTAAGACTCAATATAATAGCAATAAAATGTTCTCTGACCAAGGAAAGAAACAAAACCACACACACACAAATATAGGTATGTATTTATAATTTATGTTTCCTGTGTTGTAACTGATTCTGTCTCCTGTCCCTTCCTCCAGGGGTTTTCCCTTAAGTTCTGAAAATTAACAGTTGATAATGCATTAATTTCTGCGTGCATAAGCATTGCTTCATGACAGAATTCAGAATGTGTTGTAAAAAGATTTCAGTTAGTTAATTCAAAAGCAAAACAAGCTGTGAACTGACACAAAGCACACTTTCTGCAGTCAAAAAGAAGTTATCAAATTTGCAGTATTTAAAGATTTATGTTTAAATAATCCATATTTCAGGCATATAATTTTGTTTTTAAAGAAAATCCAACATCTAAATTATAGATAAAAAAAATGAGAAAAAAAAACCTAAAAAGGATAATGCTGATACCTAATAGATTGCTACTACATTCAAGCCTAGTTCAGTCAGGACATACATCAAAGTAATTCACATCAGATGCTGTCTCAGTGTTGCTAAGCTGTTTCTCTAAAGAAAGAAAACTTAAATTGAAACTCTAATGCAAATTAATCTGGAAAAAAAAAATTATGTCAGTCTTTGTGACTGGTTTCTGTACCTTCATATTCCAGGTGTGTACCTCACTACGATCTAGGAAAAAAGATAAATTTGTAGCTACCTTTTTCCCTTCTAGTGATGATGTTCACTTTTTTTTTTTTAATTGGTGTCTCTTTCTTATGATTATGCCTATACAATCACATCTATCACATAAGTGGACTACTATACTTCTGCCTCCTGAACACCAGCTGTGCTTCACTGGTAGTTATTGTTGTAAGTCTAAAGCAGAACAGCTCAAAAACGGTTCAGCTGACAAAACTCTGCTGTGCTGAAGCAGTAGGCCACCATCTGCATTTCTGTCCTGAACTTGTTTTTAACTAATACATTGTATAACTGAACAATTCTACCCTCCACTTGGGGAGCTTATTCTCTTTTCCTTCATCGTTTCCAAACAGCTCAATTTTTTCCTTGTTATTATCTTCACAAGGCTGCAAATTCTACAGAGCTGTGGGTGACTTTTAACAGAAGTGAGGAATGGATACAATGGATAATTTAAAGCAAGACAGACCTCAACAGAAAGGAAAAGTTACCTGCAGAGTGAATGTATCCGAATTGTAATGATGCTTGTCCTGCTCTGCTTGAAAGATGTAGTTATTCTCATGTACTTAATCTAATTTACCATTTCTGAACTCACTGCCAGATTTCCAGATCACCAAAATTATAATCTTAACATCTGCCCTTTTCTTCCTTTATATCGCTGCAGATAGTATTAAAGTTTTTATCTGTACAGATCTTTGTTTTTTCTCTGCCTCTAACAGCTTGGTAAGCAGTTTCACATCATATTTCAAATTTACATTTGATGCCAAGTCACTTTTTACAGATTATCTCAGCTGGAATGCCAAAGGGCCAGGGAGGAAGGGAAGGGTTTAGCAGTTATGTCCTGCAAAGGAAATCATCTGTTATTCAAAAGCAGTATGTGGTGTTCAGTTCTCAGAATTGTATACAGAACTGTGCTTTTTCTCTTACCCTCTGACCTTGAAAATACCAAAGGAAATGGAAAGCTGAGAAGTTAGCATGTAAGAAAGAGTACCGCTTGAGTACACGGATTTTAAATGTAACTGTGATTTGAGGATGGGCTTATTTTGGATCTAGGTTTTTTATTTTAAAATGTAAACTCTCTTCAACTAGTCACAATCCTTGAGTTGGCTCAAGTCTGAAAAATACAGAAATGTAAATACTAGCATTCCACGAAATGTCATGAGCAATGTTTATGAGTTGGACTTTTACCACCATAAACTTTCGTATAATACAAAAAGTCAATCTCTAAAAAGAGACCTGTTCAAAATCCTTTCATCTATTATAAATTGAGAGGTTAAGGAAGGGTTTGTATCTTACATTATTTTTCAGATATGGCTAGAAAGCAGCTCTCTTTCTGGACATGCTAAATAAGTTTCCGAATAAAGAGAGTTTAACCTCCAGTGGTGTTATTCGAATGGAGGATAGTAACAGTACTCTGGGAAACAGGCCTGTTTTGACACTGATCATTCCGGTGCATGGTGCCTTGTTCTGTTCCACAACACATTTTATCCAGGAAGATCAAATATGACATTAATTGTCCGTCCACTGTCTTCCAGATACTTCTGGATATGCTGTAGAAAGCTGTGAAATAAAGGAGCAGTTAAGGCACTGACACTTTTTTGCTACTGGTACAGCATACATGGAATGGGATTTAGAGGTATCACTTGAGTCAGGATTGGTTTTAAAATCTGCCCCAAGACAGGAAACTTGAACTAATGAGCTAATCTCTTTCTCATCATTAAAGACTAAAACAATGCTCAGAACTCTGAGAGAAAAAAGGTTGTCACAGTGCCCCTTGAAATCCTTCTCCCATGAAAGGTCCAGACTGATGGATTTTTTCCAGTGTACGGATGCTTCTTCCCTGCCAATGTGGACAGATTTCTGTATGAGAAAGAAGGGAAAGAAGAATAATTTGGAAGGGAGTGCATATTAACGTGTATTTAGGTTATAATGTGCATAAAACATGGGTGGGGAAGAACCTAACTCTGGGAGTCACAAAGTATTCCTTGATGATGGTTTTTGCTTGCATTGCTATGCCAGGTGTAAATGCTAAATTCAGAACCAACTAGCTGAAGAAAAGCATAGTAGAAGAACTGTAATAATGTTTTGAGGAAGATTTGCGCTTTAGAGAAGATGTGTGGTTGAAATTAATACTTATTTAAATATTTAAAGGTTAAATGTAAGTTAGCCACACTGGATAAGGAAGCGTGTTTTACTGTGGCCTCTGTGGATTTGTACATGTAGCCCCACTCTTTTAGATATTGAACTGCCTGTTTTACATGAGACTAACAGGACTACAGAAAAATGTGGGTAATCAACCATCTATGTAGATAGGTGAAGGCATTGAAGCATCATCTGTAAATTGTATTTTGTATTATTATCTTTTCTAGCTACTTTCTTGAGCAAAAAAAAAAATTAATCAGCACTGCACTGTGAATTCAGAACTTGGGAATAATTACAATTTGAGAGAAAGTTTTCCTTGTTCAAATGTTGTCCTGGTTTCTGCTGGGATAGAGATAATTTTATACTCTTTGGTTCTCTTCAGAATCCCACCTGGGATGGGGAGAAAGGGAAAGGTGAGGTGAGTGAATGGCTTCATGGTATCTAGTTGCCATCTGGGTTCCAACCATGACAAATGTGAAGCTAGTATTTTCAAGTAGATGGAGGTACTTTGACTTTCAGAGAGCAATCCAATTGCCTGCTCATACATACCTAGTTCAATTTGCTGTATCTTAGGAGTCTGAGTCAATTTACCTTTTACAGAAACAGTAGTGGATTTGTAGCTATCTAGTGAGGCAGTTGTAGAGCAATGCTGATACTCATGGGTGTCAAAAATGTCTTTGGATGACAATGTTCTGGCACCTATATCCCATTTTCAGGTCCAGAGAGAGCCAAAGGACTGTTGGGTTAAATACCATAGACTAAAACTTACTTGGGAAGTCTATAAGGAGTAATAAATTGTCTCAATAGTGGTGCTCAAAAAGATAGGAAATAGACAACGTAATGCAAAAAGGTTGTTTTTTCCCTCTTTGTGCAGGCTGTACAAAAGTATAAATTTTTAGGCTGCATATTAACACACACTTTCTAATAATAACAAACAAAAACAATGCCATAAATGTGAAAAGAAATGAACTCCCAGGAAGCATCAGTATCTCAGACTGCAAGTTCAGCATCACTTGTTTATAAAAGAGGATGTTGGCTTTAAACACAATTACATTTAATTATTCTGGTGGTTAGCTACACACATTTTCCTGTGACTTCCATAGGACTTGTCCACTTAATGGGATTACCTTGTTCAGTTAATTCATGATCCTACATTTTGCATTGCACAGCTGTCTGGGGCAGAGGACTTAAAGGATTTTTGAAAAGCCTGAGGATGAAGACTGTGGGAAGGCAGGTTAAACCTCTTGAGATAAAATACTTACCTTAGCAATATAAGGAAATCAACATCTGTGAGAAAGTTTAAAGTGTAAAATGTATTATGACTTTTTATCAATGTCAATGAATGGTGTCTCAACAGGTATTAAAATTCTCCTGTGACTATCAGATCAAGGCATTGGTGTCCACATCCTTTTCTACTCGAATTAACATCAAATAATTTTTACTGAGTGATTTTATCATTTCTTTTTAAGAGTTTCATGCAAATATGTTCAACAACTTTCTCAAATATTTTAAAAAAAGTGTTGGATTTGCATCACTGAGCAAATTGGAATATTCAAGCTTTGTAACAAATCAGAAATAAAGTAAATCTTCATTCTTATCAGGAAGCTGTACTGCTCTGTCTTGATGCTCTAGACTCAGTAGTTAATCATAAAGAGAAAAAAACTGAATATGAGACATAATCCTCTATATCACAGAAAAAAAACCTGTAACTTATGAAGGTGATCAATTGAATTACTGACGTGAATAGCTCGAGAAGACGCCTTCAACACAGGAACAGGGGGAGATCAGCATCCAGGAGCCTCAACTCAGAGCGGCAAAAGCCATCGAGGGAGCCTCAAGTCCTCGACAAGACTTGCCCAGGAGCCAGCAGCTCAGCTGATGCAAGCAACTGACTCACAGGGGGCGAAGCCAGGAGGAGCGACACCAGCCCTGACTGGGTAAAAACCTGCCCCAGGGAGCACGGTGAGGCAGTTTGTGTGGGATGGTGAGCACTCACCCTATGACCAGGACTCAGTCTGGGAGCTCTGCCCTGGTTACACGTCGATGGCCAGTGTAGGCACCCAGACAGAGCCGATGAGAGGGGAGGCTGCAGTGTAGAGCTCGGAGTGTAGAAAGTGCCTGCACTGGTCTTGTGAGGGGAGGGTGAACAATGGGCAGGGCTGCACTCGGTGCTTCCTGGTGGAGGTCCTCCTGCAGCAGGTGACTGAGCTGTGGGATGCTATTAGTAGGCTACAAGATGTCAGGAAAGCTGAGAGGAAGCAAGACTGCTTGCTCCAGGCCCAGACTGTGCAGGGGCCTCAAGCTTCCCCTCTAGCTCATGAAGGAAAGAAGGAGGCCGTTAACCCGGGAAGCTGGGAATTAGTAACAAAAAAAAAAGAAAAAACAACAAAAAAAAAGGAGGAAGAGGACAATTAAAAGCAAGGGGCTTCCTCCTAAATCTGTTGTCCCCACCCAGAACCACTTTTCTGTCCTTCAGGGTGCTAATGATGAAATGCACTTGCACCAGAAACAGCCAGCTGGTGCACTGGTAAAGACCTCTACTGGTGCTGCCAGGAAAAAGCGGTGGGTCATAGTAGTAGGGGACTCTACTTTGACAAGAACAAAAGCACCCATCTGTTGGTCTGACCCAGTCTCACAGGAGGTGAGTTGCCTAAATGGGGCATGGATCAGGGACTTTTCAGAAAGGCTGCCAGCTCTAGTAAGTCCCATGGACTATTACCCACTTCTAGTGATACACGTGGGTGTTAGCGATAAACAAAAATAAGGACTACAGAGCCCTTGGAGAGGTGGTTAGGGGCTCTGGAGCTCAGGTAGTCTTTTTGTCAATTCTCCAGGATACAGGGGAGGATCTTAAAAAAGCTAGGAGTAATGGACACGTTAATAAATGGTTAAAAGGGTGGTGTTATAGTTAGGGGTTTGGGTGTCTTGAACACAAGACCCAAGTTAGTAGGCCAGGTCTACTCAAGGCTGGTGGAGCTGGTCTGATAGGGAAAGGGAACAGTGGTTTTGGTAGGAGGCTTGCCAGACTTGTCAAGGATGCTTCAAACTAGTTGTGCTGGGGGAGGGAGGGTACACATCCCAACACACCCAGTCAGTTGCTAGCACCTATAATAAATGCTTGGACCAATGTAGTGATATTCCAGCTGCTCCAGCCAATGAGCCGGCTTTATTTGGAGCTCGGATCAGATGCCTCTATACAAATGCCCATAGCATGGGGAACAAACAAGAGGAATTAGAGGTGTGTGAATATCTGCGGGGCTATGATGTAATAGGCATCACAGAAACATGGTGGGATGGCTCCTATAACTGGAGTGTTGGAATGGAACGTTACAGGCTTTTTAGAAAAGACAGGCCCGGTAGGAGGGGAGGGAGAGTTGCCCTTTATGTTAGGGATAGGCTAGAGAGTATGGAACTCTGTCTGGGGAAAGGCGATCAGTTAACAGAAAGTTTGTGGGTCAGGGTTAAAGGGAAAACAGTGATGGGAGACATTGCTGTGGGGATCTGTTACAGACCACCTGATCAAGAGGAACCTGTGAATAAAGCACTCTACAGACAAATAAGAAAAGCCTCATGCTCGCAGGCCCTTGTTCTCATGGGGGACTTCAACCACCCTGATATCTGTTGGAGCAACAGAACGGCCCGGCACAAGCAATCCAGGAGGTTCCTCAGTTGTATGAATACAAATTCCTTCTGTAAGTAATAGAGGAGCCGACGAGGAGAGGTGCCATGCTCGACCTTGTGATCACCAACAGGGAAGGGCTTGTTGGAAATGTGACTCTCCAGGGAAGTCTTGGATGCAGTGATCACGAGATGGTCGAATTATAGGTCCTCAGGATGGTGAGAAGAGCTTGTAGCAAGCTCACTGCCCAGGACTTCAACAGAGAAGACTTCGGCCTCATCAGGAGCCTGCTTAGTAAGGTTCCATGGGATATAGCCCTAGAGGGCAGGGGTTAGGGACTCTTGGTCGGTATTCAAGGATCACCCGCTACAAGCTCAGGAGTGTTGAATCCCAACTAGGAGGAAGTGCGGCAGGAGGGCCAGGAGACCTCCTTGGGTGGATAAGTAGCTGCTGAGAAAAATTCAAAGGAAAAAAAGAGGCTTAAAAATGTTGGAAGCAAGGACAGGTGGCCTGGGATGAACAGAAATCTTGCGCTGTTATCAATAAGTAAGAGCCAGTACTTAATACAATTAAAATTATTGTGAAGTGAATAAAGAGGATCCTTCTGGGACTCAAGCCGTATCATCCCTATATTGGTGATTGCAATTCTAACAAGTTTTAAGAGATGTGTCTTACCTCTCGACTTCTCTAATATTACTATACTTTGAAGCTCTCTAGAAAACAGTCATACATTATTTAACACAGATTAATATTTTAAATATTACTCAAAGTAGCTGCATAATGTGGTGACAGTAACAGATGCTATTATTTTTGGACAGTCAGGAGAAAAATTCATGCAAGTATGTAAAGACATTGCAAATTTAAAATTCTCAAAAGATCTTTATTTTTTAGTGAGGGTCCTTCTCCATGGCCTTAAGAGAGACTTGAACACAGGTTTAATTGAGATGTTGGAATGTCATTTGCATACCAATAGAATGCAAGCTGTATGAATTGCTTTGCTGCAAATGTTTTAAGATTCCCTGACAAGTGAAGTCAATTCTATTAACATATTAATAGGTAGGTGATAAGGTTAGAAAGAGAGAAGAGGTTTTATTCAGCTCTCTGTTAGGTTTATAGGAAACAAATTGTCAAATCACAAAGAAATAGGGTGTTGCTTTTTATATATGTAGGAAATACTTAAGTGTTGCCAAGTTTGCATAATACATATCCTGTTATTTGCAAGCTAGATATTACAGATTATTTTGCACCTAAAAGTTGCTTTGTTGTAGGAATATTTAAGGAAATTATTGACTGTATTTGTAGGACAAAATGCAACAGTTTGTAGTGTTATTAAAAATAAAATAGGTAAGGAGAATTTTTTTTGTAATCAAGTCAGTTGCCTGCAACAGCAAGCATCATTGCACGCTTCATATTGAAACAGTAATTGTGTTTTCTATCTTGCCTTTGCTGAAAGAGTTTCCCAGAACCTTACTATCTCTAAAGCTCCCAATTAAAAATCTGAATTTATGTGGTTTACACCACTTTCTCCTTGCGCCACCACTGTTCTCCAGAATAGCTTTTCCCCAGCATGTATTTCACCCCATGAATGCTTATAAATAATAATCATTTCAATCTTTGTTCTGTCCAACTAAGTCAAAAGCTTACTACTTTCTCTCATAAAATAGATTAATTTACTAGCCCACTTCACTTCCAGTTTATTTTCATTGTATACAAGTGCACAGAGAGTGTACCTTCCTGCACTTAACACTCACCAATAAATTATGAAATGGCTTGAGTACTCTCTAAGTCAGTAGAACTATCTCACTGTTTGTCTCAGGCTTTTTTTTTAATGGATGCATCACATACAGGGTTTCCCATTTCCCATTTCCCATATAAACCCTTATGGTGACTGCCTGTATTTACTTTTTATTTACTTGTTGATATTTTTTTTTCTGGTTTACAACAGAGGTTCCTGGGACCTTGCATTTGCACTACTTCAATGTAATTTCTATTATCCAAGTGTTTAAGGTCATAAATTTCTTTCAGTAGAAAACCCCAGATGTTGCCTGATAAATTTTATCAGCAAATACTCAAGACCAAAGTACCTGATCATATGAAATTTGTTGAGATTAAGAAATATGCCTTACATTAAAATCCAAGAATTTCGCATTAGTCTAATTAAAGCCTTAGCAGTCTAATTAAATAATTATTAGTCCAGTTACAAGTATGCAAATGCTTCTACTCCAATTACCCAATTATTACATCTAATTTGCAATAATGCTATACAGAGACTTTTTGGCATTTGCACCTTTCTTTGGTGTTACTCTGATCTCTACACTGCCTGTGTGTTCTGATTCTTTATAGAGAAAAATTGAGTGAAGTTGCAGTGTCTTCACTATCCCAAGCTCTTTTCAGAGAGTTGACATTCAGCTGTTGACATTGATGATTTCTTCCACCTCATGCAAGGTCTGTTTGATGTTATTTCTATGCATATTTAAAATGATCTGCTTGCTTGCTCTTTCTACATGGTTTTTGAAATTGCCTTTATTTTATATTTATACATATATATATGTATTATGTATATTGTTCTGTGTTTTCTTCATTATTACTAAAATGAGTTTTACCCAGAACAAAAACCTTAATTGTCCAGTAATTGGCCATCTGCAATGTGTTTTACCAGGGAGAAGTCATGTTTGACCAACCTTATAGCCTTCTATGAGGAAGTAACTAGGTGGAGGGATGATGGTAGAGTGGTAGATGTGTTTTTTCTTGATTTCAGTAAGGCATTTGATACTGTCTCCCACAGCATCCTCATAGATAAGCTAAGGAAGTATGGGCCTGATGATCAGGTAATGAGGTGGATCAAGAACTGGTGGAAAGGAAGAAGGCAGAGAGCTGTGGTCAATGGGGCAGAATCTAGCTGGAGGTCTGTGACTAGCGGAGTCCCTCAGGGGTCAGTGCTGGGACCAGTGCTGTTTAATATTTTCATCAACGACCTGGATGAAGGAACTGAGTGTACCCTCAGGAAGTTCGCTGATGACACTAAACTGGGAGGAGTGGCTGACACACCAGAAGGCTGTGTTGCCATTCAGTGAGACCTGGACAAGCTGGAGAATTGGGCAAGGAGAAACTTGATGAAATTTAACAAGGGCAAGTGTAGAGTTTTGCATCTGGGGAAGAACAGCCCCATGTACCAGTACAGGTTGGGGGTTGACCTGCTGGAAAGTAGTGAAGGGGAAATGGACCTGGAGGTCCTGGTGGATAGGAGAATGACCGTGAGCCAGCAATGTGCCCTTGTGGCCAAGAAGGCCAATGGCATCCTAGGGTGCATTAGAAAGGGTGTGGTTAGTAGGGCAAGAGAGGTTCTCCTCCCCCTCTACTCTGCCTTGGTGAGGCCGCATCAGGAATATTGCATCCAGTTCTGGACCCCTCAGTTCAAGAAGGACAGGGAATTGCTTGAAAGAGTCCAGCGCAGAGCCACAAAGATGATTAAAGGAGTGGAACACCTCCCTTATGAGGAGAGGCTGAGGGAGCTGGATCTCTTTAGCTTGGAGAAGAGGAGACTGAGGGGTGACCTCATCAGTGTTTACAAATATGTAAAGGGTGGGTGTCAGGATGATGGAGCTAGGCTTTTTTTCAGTGATATCCAGTGATAGGACAAGGGGCAATGGGTGTAAACTGGAGCATAGGAGGTTCCATGTGAACATCAGGAAGAACTTCTTTACTGTAAGAGTGACAGCACTGGAACAGGTTGCCCAAGGGGGTTGTGGAGTCTCCTACGTTGGAGATATTCAAGGCCCGCCTGGACAAGTTCCTGTGTGATGCATTCTAGGTTACCCTGCTCTTGCAGGGGGGTTGGACTAGATGATCTTTCGAGGTCCCTTCCAACCCTTGGGATTCTGTGATTCTGTGTGCATTTGGTGCCTTTGTTCTTTTCTTACACTTGGGTTTTTGGGGGACTTGTGTGTTTCACAGGTCTTCTTTGCATTGCACCATCCTTTATAAACTATCATAATATTAGAAGACATTCAATAAATTTGTCCAAACAGAATGTGGGGTGTTTTTCTATCATTATGCAAGCTGCCTACTGGATAGTGTTACAGAGGGAGGCAACAGGTTAGAAAAGAAAAAGACCAATTGGGAAAAAATCATTGTGACAGTCACGAAGTCTCCTCTTGTTCTCAGTTAAGAAGGGGAAAGAAGGAAATTGCTTCTTTTTCTACCAAGGCCAGAATATTCTTATTAAATAAATATATTAATGTCATGGGTCTAATCTCAGCTGATTAATTTTCAACATGCATTCTATTAATCTATATCTCTTTTGACCTGTTGCCTCAAAGCATACGTCACCAGTGACTGTCAGCTCTTCTTTTTGCAGTGTATCCCACATATGGACATAAAATAATGGAATTAATGCTGTGCTGAAATAAAGTTTGTTTCCCATGTGTTCTTTGACTTGTCTTGGGGATTAAACATGTATACATTAGGATACTTAGTAACATTTTTCTATGTATCTATGCAAGTATGTGGTATTTTTTACCTGAGCCTTCATTGTTTTGATTTTTTCAATACACTTGCATCACTGATTTTCACAGTCTTTTTGTTCTTTGCACTGGGTATCTAAGGAGCATTCTGTGTCTTAAATTTATTGCTTGCTTACCATTCCTCTTGATTCATGCATAGCAAATGAAGTCAGCAAATGGGAATAAGTAACCTTTCTCAGAATTACCAGATTACATTAAAGCAGGTTAGATTAAAATAAGCATTTCATACATTTCTTGATGTTAAAAGGTTCTTTATCAGAATTAGATGAGTCTGGTGTTTATATAGTATAGCAATCTTAAAAAAAATATTGCAGTACATTAGCCAATAATTATGAAAAATTACCTGGATTGATTATAGGAATGACAATTAAAATTTACTTAATGGACTAGAGAGTTGTAGAGGGAAAAAATGCAACTACCACTTAGGGCTTTTATAAGGCACAAAGACCAGTCAGGAACCAAACTCATATTGAAAGTAAATGGGAACTGTGTTGTGGTTTAAACTAAATCTGCACAGCTCCCCCTTTGTTTCCTCCCCCCCTCCCCCCCAGCTTCCCACTCCCAGAGGGATGGGAAGGAGAGCCAAAGGAATACAACTCCCACGGACTGAGGTAAAATCAGTCCAGTAATTAAGGTATAACAGAAATCACTACTGGTACCAATAACAAATCAATGTTAGAGGAGACAAACAGGGAGAGAGAATACGATACCACCCGCCGCCACGAGGCCAGCCCGGAAGAGAGAGCTAACCCCTCCCCTCCTGGCCAGCTTCCAGTTCCCTCTCCGAGCCCAACCCGGAGAAGAGAGCCAACCCCTCCCCTCCTGGCCAGCTTCCAGTCCCCTCCCCGAGCACGACGTGCTGTGGTATGGAATACCTCCCCGACTAGCCCAGACCAGGCGCCCTATCTCTCCCTCCTCCCTGGCAGAGCATGAGCTACTGCTGAACCCATGACAAACTGGTAGCATAAAATTGTTTATACCTTTGAAAATCTCTTTCATATAATAGTTTGCCTACAGTGATCAATCTTCACACTAGTTTTAGTGTAAAGGAACTATTTTTATCTTAATGAAATATGGATATAATACCTTGCCTTGGTGATTCCTTTCATGTTGACAATCTTGACTAATGTTCCTCAGTCTTTCTCATCCATTATTACAAGATCTAATACAAATTCTTGGAAGATATTACAGAATCAGATAGAGGGAACATAATGTTCTGTTGTTTCCTGCAGTTTTTTATTCCTGAGGAAAGTAAGTGTACACATCAGCTGATGAAGATAGTATATCCTTTTCTCCTAATTCACACTCATCTTCTGTAGATGCAAATAATCACTGTTTGTTAGACAATGAGGAATTAGGAACATTAGGTTATACGACTACATTTAATGTATGAAAAAATGTTTAAAAGTTTTGATATGTTTCACAGACAAGTTTGAATTTTGTCACTGTCCTCAAATAATGTCACATGCTGCATAAATTCCTGGTAACAAGTCTGGAAACTTGGAAATGAAAGGTCTTTTTTCCCTTCTACTGTGTACAGTAAAAATGTTATAGTAGGAAAAAGTAGTTGAAAAATGAGGCATTGATTGCTGATATATCTGCTGGTTCCTAACATACTAAGTAAGATGCTCAAGAACAGTCCATCCATACAAAACTTGTTGATTTATAAATATTGTATTGTTGTACTAATATCAAACTCATGACGGGGAGGGAAACACACTCATGCCTAGCACAATTCCAGCTGCCTGGCATGAGTCAAATGTCGAACCTATTCCTTATCCTTCTATAAAAAAAAAAAAAAAACCAAGAAAAAAAATGTTATTCTTAACACTTTTTCATCCAGTAGGCTTATGATGGCCATGACATGCTCACTTCGTTCTCGCATCCAGGGACCTGGGACTACAATTCCTAGACTACTGAGATTAGCTAATTATTAGTCTGAAGGTTAATCAGGAAAGCAGTATCCTCTCAATTCCTTATTGCAAAGCTGCTCCACTGTGCATAAAATAATTGAATATTAATGTGGCTTGTGAGCATATAAGCCTGATTTTATAACTTGGTTGTTAATGTACTTTTCTAAAATGGAAGTAATACCTAACTTTTTTAAATTCTGATGAGCTTTTTATTTATTGCTTTTAGCAATTTCAGTGGAGGGGGAGAAAAAATTTTTTTGATTTAAGGCATCTACATCGGAGACTTTGGTTCTGTGGGTCCTTTATCATATCTGCCAACTTAATGGTGGCCTCTTCTATTTCCCCTGAGTATCTAAAATCGTACTAGCCTCTAAAGTTAAGGCATGTGAATGAAGCCTCTAACCAACACAGCCAGCCAAGCTTTCTGATTTATTAGTCTCACTATAAAACATGCTTAGTCAGCTAAACATCTTTCATTAACCATATTGCAGTATGGGCTTTGTTTGATTGCCCTTTCATAAGTGTCAAGCACTAATTAAAATGCCATAGCGTATCTGAGACAACTCCTTGGCACTGACAGATATAATGCAGGCTCTGTAGAATCCTTTCATGTTTGTATTCAGTTTACATGTCAAGGTTTTGGTAGTGGGATTGCTTTAGGAGTGGCTTTTGGTGGCTTTTGAGTGGGAAGCTTCCGGCCATGTCCAACACCTAGAACTTTATGTGGTCCATCTGTAAGAGTGTTTACAGACCAGTCAGTCTCACCTCTGTGCCTGGCAAAATCTGGGAGCAGATTCTTTAGGAAGGCATGCTAGTGCACATGAAAAAGAGAAATGTGCTTGGTGACAGCCAGCATGGCTTTACTAGGGGAAAATCCTGCCTGACCAATTTGGTGGCCTTCTATGACAGGGCTACAAAAGTGATGGACGGGGTGGAGCAGTTGACGTCATCTACCTGGACTGGTGCAAAGCGTTTGACACTGTCTCACATGACATCCTTGTCTCTAAATTGGCGTGTCATCAATTTGATAGGTGGACCACTCGGTGGATAAAGAACTGGCTGGATGGTCGCACTCAAAGAGTTGTGGTCAACGGTTCAATGTCCGGCTGGAGACCAGTAAGGAGTGGTGTCCCTCAGGGATCGGTGTTGGGACTGGTCTTGTTTAATATTTTTGTTGCTGACATGGACAATGGAATTAAGTGTGCCCTCAGCAAGTTTGCCGATGACACCAAGCTGTGTGGTTCAGTTGATACACTAGAGGGAAGGGATGCCATCCAGAGGGACCTTGACACACTTGTGAGGTGGGCTGATGCCAACCTCATGAAGTTTAACCATGCCAAGTGCAAGGTCCTACACCAGGGTGGGAGCAATCCCAGGCACAGCTACAGGTTGGGCAGAGAAAAAATTCAGAGCAGCCCTACAGAGAAGGACTTGGGGGTGTTATTCAATGAGAAAATGAACATGAGCCAGCAGTGTGCACTCACAGCCCAGAAAGCCAACCGTATCCTGGGCTGCATCAACAGGAGCGTGACCAGCAGGTCGAAGGAGGTGAGATGCTGCCCCTCTACTCTGGTGAGACCTCACTTGCAGTATTGTGTTCAGTTCTGGTGTTCTCAACATAAAAAGGACATGGAACTGTTGGAACAAGTCCAGAGGAGGGCCACAAGTATGATCAGGGGACTGGAGCACCTCCCATATGAAGACAGGCTGAGAAAGTTGGGGCTGTTCAATCTGCAGAAAAGAGAGCAGATCATCTCCTTTGAGCTGCTGGTCACGCTGCTTTTGATACAGGCCAGGGTACAGTTTGCCTTTCTGGTCTGCGAGCACACACTGTTGGCTCATGTTAAGTGATTAAGTGATTTTTTCTTAAGTGTTAAGTAATTTTTGTTTATGTTTGTATTGCAGAACAATAGTTTGCATGTAACAGGAGAGACAAGTATCTGTTTTGTGCAGAATGAGACACTTAATGCTCTAATGTGCTGATGTATAGAGAAATACAGGTCTGTTATGATAGAAACTTTGAAAAACAGGAACACAGAATGCTGTAAGGAGCAGTAGAGCCAAGAGATAATAATCCTGGAGGCACAGGCTGGTGCTCGAGACACTGTTCCTTGAAACAGCTCACAGATAGCTGGCTCCATAATCCCATACCTAGAATTAGATGAAACACATTTCAAGGATAATCAGTAGAACAAAGCACTGATGTGTGTTACTAAACTTTTTCTGTAGATTAATATCAATTCCTTCTTTTATCTTTCTTTCTTCGTTATGTAACAATTGAATCTGAAGCAATAATAACTATTTGGATGAACTATCAAGATTTCAGTCATACACAAAATACTGTCTTGGCTTTTTTTTTTCCCGTTTGTCTACAAGATTTCCAGTGTAAGCAGTTTATAAGTAAAACAAAACCAGTGGTGATTCATGGACTACTCACTGGAGCTAAAAAGCCCAGAAAAACATACTAGGATATTACAAATGGCTTTAAATGTTCATATTTGTGAGGAAATGAGTCAAGGCCCTTTTGAATGTACTATAAACTCACCTCTCGCTAAGGCATGCATTGTTTTCTGATACTCACAATGACTCATGCTGTATTATCAATATTGAGAAAAAGAGCTATAGTAACACTAGTTTTAAGCAATGCTAGTTTATTTGTACTGTTTTGTTTTATATAAAGTGGTAGAAACTACTAAAACCCCTAGAAACATCATTTCCTTTTGCACTATTAAGAGAAAGCATGTCAGTTATGGAAATCAGTGAAAAATTTGTTGTTGAATAAATTGATTCCCACGTTATCCATGTAAATTGACTAACGCTAAATATATGTTCCAATGATTAGATCTTCAGATGCAGGCACTTGGCAGTGGTGGAAAACTGCACACATTACGGAAGGTGTCTGTAGAAGTAACATTCATAAATTTGTACATATATATAAACGTATATGTATGTATAGAAGTTTTGCTTCTTCTTTCTCCCCTCCTTCCACCTTCTCCCAGCCATAATCTCCTCTGCAAGTCAGTACCTAAGTCAGACAACGAAGACATGTTAGTGCATCCAGTAGAAGTTTTTCAAATGTGGCAGGTTCAGCTGCAGGCTGTGTGTTTATTCTGACTGTGACACGAGATTTTAAAGTGGATGCAATATACTTCCCTAATAAAATTAACTTAAAAAACAAACAAGCAAAAGCCTGTTCTGCAGAAGCTAACATTGTATTCCCTTTTTTACAGGTGGAAATGATCATGTGAGTCATAAGCTTACTTTTTTCAGGATTGGCTATTTCCAAGGATCTGCAAATAAAAGACTTTCAAAGGTTTTAAGAAAGTCTGTGAGTTTTATAGCTTCAAATGTGAAAATTATATGATAAGTAAAAAAAAAATCCCACAACTCCTTCAAATACTCTTCCTCAAGGAAGCTGCATGCATTCATTTTCTTTTAAAATTAAGCTTTTTCTTTAAAAAAAAAAAATAACACCCCAAAAGCAAATAAACTTCAAAAGAATTGGAAATTAACAAGGAAATGAAGTATTCTGTATGTAAATAACCCACTCAAAGGTTTATATGAATATCTCTGTCTACATGTAAAATAGTAGGCATTGGGTTTAGCAGTGCTTTTTTTTGAAAGATGACTAAAACCCACCTTTCCCATCTCAACATTTTCACATGTGGTAGAACATCTAAGTAATTCTATTAATGTTGGAAGGGGGAAACCTAGCACAGACTGTGTACAGTGTCCTTTTGCTATTAAGCTTGAAAAGAGGTTCTTACTTGTAATACTTTGTGCACTATTTATGGGGTCATAAAATCCAACGTAATAATAATGATTAATTATTAACTGAATAAAACTATTCAGTACAACTATCTGATGCTCATCTGGATAGAAAATTACCACAATATAATGTGGAACATATTACAATAATTGTATTTGATTGAAAATATCTTTATCAGAAAGCTAATCCTGGAAATATTTCTGGGGAATTTTTGTGCAGGAAATTCTTTGTCTCCTTCAAAATGGAAATGAAACACAGTTGAAGAATATCAGTTCATTTTTGAGAGTTACAGAATGCCATGAGAAGAAAAACTGAGATGTCTATAACATTGCCCTGATGCATAAGTGTGTGAAGTATTTCTTGTTTTCTGTTTAAAGCATTTGATTTTCCTTCAAATTCATATTGTGTGCCTTTTTCTGTCCTTTCTCTTTCTGCTTTTTTAATGATATGATTTTGGACTGCTTTTTCATCATTATGACAATTATTTTTAGTATTGATAACTAATATTAGAATATAATTTAGTTTTGAAAACAAATACATTCATTTTTCAGTGCTTCCTGATGTATTTTGAGGGCATACCAATACTGGAAATTCCAGCCTATGCGCTCCACTAAGGGGTTAATTTACCTCATCATTAGCCTTTTGGCACACTATTGTTCAGTTACCCCTCACACAAAGAAAGGAAAAGTTTATCTTTAAAAAACATAAATCATACTGTTTTTCTACTTAAACCCTGAGAGGTTTTACATAGAGGTTATCATGCCTTAACAGAAATGCATCCTCTCTTTTCATGTACAATAATTTTAATTATGATGAATAAAGTTAATATAGTTGGGGTCTGAAGTCAAATATGAAACATATCTACTTACATACTCTTACTGAAGAGCCCCACATGCTCTTGGCCTTGAGAATATTTGCCACTTAGCTATCTTATGACTCATTACACTCATGCATCTGTATCTGACACCTGTTCAGATTGGCAGGTTATTTACGAGCCTACACAAAGCTTAAAGCAGGTATGTGCATTTCTTCTTAATTGTACCTAATTCTAGAAAGAAGGTTTTAGAAAAGAAATATATCATTGTTCAAGTGGGACATACACAGAATTTAATTCTGTCCCAGGAAGATTCTGAGATGAAAGTATGACATTTTTATGCCTAGAAAAGCTATGTAAGGCTATTTTTAGCTCCTTTTATAGCTCCCTCTGAGTCTTGTATGGCTTGCTGAAGGTAACTAAGGGAGCCTGGATTTTCAAGTGGAAGGATACAAAATTAGTCCCCGTACTGGTTTTTAATTCTCTAACATAATTATTATGATTCAACATTTGAATTGTGGTAATGTGTAGAGTCCCCAGTCAGGGATTAGGCTAGTCATGCTGAACACATTTGAAAAAAAGATGGTCTTTCTTCCCCAGTGGATAAAAAATGTTTTGTTCTTATTTAAGATGGCCAACATAAATAATTTTTAATTCAGCACTGTGTTAATAATGCTGTCACTCAGATTCATAGAGATTATTTTATGGTACCTAATTGAGAAATGCAGCTTGCAGCTAAAGATGGGAAGTTGCATTTGGTTACTTTTCATTTTCCCTCTGGCCTGTCTTCTCTGCTGTGGTGCATTTCATCACATTATGAACAAAGTAGTAGAGAATCAGGTTTAAGATTGCATGTTACTTCTCCAAGTCCGTTGTTACGCACTAATTGTGCAGCCAGCTTTAAACGTTGTTCTTAAACCAGGGAAAAATTTCCCTTCAGATGTGGGAGAGGATTAGGTGTCAGGAGAAAAATGTTTCTTGTGCCAAGAAAATGTACAGAAAGGTTTGGGTTACTATACATAATACAAAGCAGAGAGGAAATATACTCAAGTGTTTTTTTAATCTCTAGTACATGCATTTACCTACCTGGAAAGAGAGTGAGCAGGCATACACGTAAAAGTGGAAATACACAGGCAGTCACTGTGGCACTGAGTAACTATGTAGGGCTGTGGTGTGTTGACCTGGGCTATATGCCAGACACCAACCCAGCTGCTCTCACTCTTCTTCAGCATGACAAGGGGAGAAAATAAGATAAAAAAATCTTGTGGGTTGAAATAAAGACAGGGAGATCACTTAAGATTGCTATGGCTGGCAAAACAAATTTGACACAGAGAAAAATTGATTTAATTTATTGACAATTAAAATAGATTTAGATGGTAAGAAACAAAAATTAAACCATTTTCCTCCCACCTCCCTTTATTCTAAGGCTCAGCTTCTTACCCAATTCCCATTCTATCAGGTCTATAGGGCTCAACTTCATTTCTCCTGCAGTGCAAGGAGATGGGGAATAGGGGATGCCATGAGTTCATAACAGATCAATCTGATGCTCCTTCTTCCTCACAATGTTTCCATGCTCCAGTGTTGGTTGTCTCCACATACTGCAGGGTAAGTCTCCTTCAGGGTGCACTCTCCTCAGGCTCTCTTTAGGGGTCCTTCAGGAACTGAAGTACAAGTACCTTATTTGATGTGGCCCTCCATGGGCTGTAGGGGAGCAACCTGTTTCACCATGGTCTTCTCTACGGGCTGCAGGGAAACTTATGCTGTGACACCTGTGGTACATCTCTCTTTCCTTCTCCACTGACCTTTCTGTCTCTGACTTTCTCCATCCTACTTCTCTTTTTCATGGAGGGGTCTTCAGTGTCTCTTTGTTTCAGAATGGAGAGCAAAGAAATGGAGGTTCTCAACAAGGATGGAGTATCTATGCACAATATTAGGGAACGAAATATGATAGGAAACTCTTGAGCACTGAATTCTGACTGTTGTATTGGTTGTAACAGCAAGCTGTTGATGCCTATTTGGAAGATATATCTGAGGGGCAAAATGCTTCACAGCAGTCTGAATAGTGAGGAAAAAAAAGTGAGAAATAACCCCACAGACATCAAGGTCAGTGAAGGAGGAGAAGAGGTTCTCCCCTTCTGGCCTGGGGAGGAGACCATGGTGGAAAGTATGCGCTTGATTTAATTTTTTTTTTTTTAAGGTAGCAATGCATTTGTATTGAATAGAGGCATACTGATTTTAGCTGAAAAAGAAATCCTTATCTGAGGATTAATCGAGTTCTGACAACTTAAAGTAGCTAATGATCTGCCCCATGGAATATACTTCAGCAGCTTTGTAGTCAGTATCTAACACAAAGCTGAAGTCAGTACAAAAGTTCCAACTATCACAGAGGGCTTTGGGACAGATCCTTTTAACCGGAAGTGTATTTAGAGATTCCTTTTACACAAACAGAGAAACATAAACATTATCTCTCTTATTTACAATGTAGTGATACAATAGTATTATGGCAATATGCTTACTGCTATGAGAAACTACCAGTTATATTGGTCATTTTCACAATGACTTTACCTTTACCTTCTTTCAATTGTTTCATTAAAGTTCATTTGTTTTCCTTTTTATGTGCTAACTCGATTTATTTATTTATTTATTTATTTTAAGATTTCACTTTTCTGTCCCCTCTCCTCTTGCTGTGGCTCACCTTGCAACACTAATGATACTACTTCTTCATTCAGTTATTGCTCCTTTACCCCTGCTTTTTTCCAGCAGACATCAGAATTTCTTTCCTTTTTCTAAAATGTGTTACTTATCCTTTGATACTCTCACTGCAAATATCTTGTCTGTCTTTCTAGTTTTCTATGCTTCCTCACTTGCATTTGCAGTTGTATCACACCTCTTTTCACTTGTCCCATCTCATAGTTTTATCTTCTCATTTTCTTTCCCTTTTAAATCATTCAGAAGGTGCGCCAAGAACTGATGACATAAAAGGATTAAAGCTAAAGTACATTGGATTTTAGGAGGCTTTTTGCAGCCATCTGCTTTTCTGATAATTAATATGAAACTCTTTCCATCAACTTTCTCAGCTTTATTTCATCTCTGAATTTAGTCTTTGTGTGGAATGGGTAAAAATTGCTTTAGGCCTCCATCTCCCGTTTTCATAACAAAAAAGGAGAAAGGAGGGAAGAGGCAGGTAATGCTAAGGCTGAATCTCTTTGAGATTTTCGTACTCAGTTTCGGTGTAAGTATGCAGTTTATTAACCCTACAGAACCTAGGGATCCATAATGAAAGAAAACTAAACCTGTTTTTCTCCCAGTATAATCCCCCTTCTTCTTATAGTGTTTTTCAAGGAGAATACATTCAATAAGGCATAAGAACTGTTCTTGTGTTCTATTGTTCACCTTCATCAGGTGCTAACTATTTCTCTGTGGATGTGGGATAATAAGGAGTCGTAAATATTGCTTAGCAAGCAGTTCTGGAAGGTGAACATTCTTTTCTACATGCATGCATACATTTAAGAGGGTCAAATGGAGAGAAACCCACAGGGGAGAGCAAGAAGAAAGGCAAAGTAAGACTTACCTGAAGCTGTTCACTAATAGGTTACAGCATAGTCCATACACCAATTTACAGATCATCTATACTGTGCTTCAAATCCCTCATATCAACTATAATTAAGTATTTGCTGTCCAAATTGGACACAGGAATGGAGTTTTAAAACTTGAAGTTGTTAAGGAGCCTTATGGATTGCACTTCAGTAGCTATATAAAATCATAGAAGGTACTAAGAGGTAGAAAAACTAGACTTCCAAAATGTAAATACTTCATTTCAATCAATATATAAACCAGAAACTTTATGGAAACTTTCTTATGATTAATTAAAAGCTTTTTATTTGCTTATTATTTTCATTTCTTTCTGGAAATGTCTGATTGCCAATTAAAATAGTAATTGTTAATATTTCTACACCAGAACTAGGTGAATCAAGATATTAATTCGCAGAAAACTCCAGGAACAAACTTGCCAACAAAATTTTCAAGCTGACAAGCAGGTATTCTTTATTGTGGCGCCGGGAGACACGGGGGATAACTCCTCCTAACGTGTGTCCCCCTATTGCTACACAAGCCATCCTTATATAGTCCCTGGGCATACATACATATTCATGAGGCTATATATGGATTACATCACTTTCCCCGCATGCGTGCAGAATTGTGGTGGTGGTCTCTGAGGGGCGTTTACTTCTTCCAACAATCTTCATCACTTCTGGCAGCCTTTGAAGCATGCGCAGTAGATGCTTATACCAGTTTAATTGGTTTATTAGCACCAGAGACATAATAACCCTCCTATCCTCCTACTCATCAGTTAGTTTACCCATAGCCTATCCTGGACACCTGCTATTCCCAGATACTCCTTATCCCTGAGTCCTGTTTTTCTAGACTGTTTTTCTTAAGACTACATCAACTATAACGATTTATCTTGTGTCAGTATGTTCTCTATCTGTACTCTATTCTTTCTATGTATTATGCACCTCAGTAATTTTCCACTGCTACTGTTACAAAGCCATTGAACTTAACATTGCTTAAAACTAATTCTAAAGGTTTATATATTCCATTTTGTGAGTTTGTGTTCCCCTTGTTTCAATATCCAGTCAGACTGAAGGGAAATGTTATGTCAGAAATGGTCTTGGGAAACACATTAGGAACTGGATATCAGTCCATTCCTGATAAACAGAGGACATTTTTTCTCTTGCCTTGATGATTCTGTACTTATTTGCTTTAAAATAATGAAAAAGCTATAAAATACATAACACAGCTTTATGTCATTCTGGGTATCACTTTTATAGGAATGCATACCAATTGCACATAGAATCATACAATACCTAGGGCTGCAAAGGACCTTAAGATCATCTAGTTCCAACCCCCCTGCCATAGACAGGGACACCTCACACTAAAACATGTCACCCAAGGCTTTGTCCAACCTGGCCTTGAACACTGCCAGGGATGGAGCATCCACAACCTCCCTTGGCAGCACATTCCAATGCCTCACCACCCTCACAGTAAAAAAACTTCTTCCTTATATCCAGTCTAAACTTCCCCTGTTTACCCTTGTCGTATCACTACAGTCCCTAATGAGTAGTCCCTCATCAGCGTCCCTGTAGGCCCCCTTCAGGTACTGGAAGGCTGCTATGAGGTCTCCATGCAGCCTTCTCTTCTCCAGGCTGAACAGCCCCAACTTTCTCAGCCTGTCTTCATATGGGAGGTGCTTCAGTCCCCTGATCATCCTTGTGACCCTCCTCTGTACTTTTTCCAACAATTCCATGTCCTTTTTATGTTGAGGACACCAGAACTGCACACAGGACTCCAAGTGAGGTCTCACGAGAGCAGACTAGAGAGGCAGGATCACCTCCTTTGACCTGCTGGTAACGCTCTTTTGATGCAGCCCAGCAACTAACACCACAAAATTAACCTAAAAACCCCAAAGGGCTGTGAGCAGCATTCTTCTCTGTCTTTATCCTGAACACTTCTATGTCACAGTACTAAGTAGGAGCAAAACCCTATTAAGAAAGTATTCTGAATGAGATTTGCATCTTCGTTGCCTAAAGTAAAGTGAATTAAGCTGCACATAGTAATAGAAAAGATTGTATTACTTGACTCCTTTTTGTATTTTTCATATAGAAGAAATAGTGAAATCATAAGTTACATAACCACTTACAGAAACTACAAGTGACCAAATTAGTTGGTTGTTAAGCAAACGTGTTAGATCCTCCATGTTACTGCTTCATAAACATCATAGTAATAGCAATAATGTTATAACATAATATTAAAAAGCAGCAGGGGTTGATTCCCATAATCTTTCTCTGTAGTCTAGTGCACTTGACTCCTAATTTTCTTGTGCTTTACTGCAGGGTTATTTGTCCTTGAAAGCATTCTGTCTGAATATAAAGGAAGCTTAAGTCTTCACCTAGTCAAAACTAGAGCTGAAAATTGTCCAAAAACAATGTTTCTTGCAGCATACTCGAGGACAAATTTCCTACTTGCAATACTCTTTTGCTGCTGGCATATTCTTGTGAGTATTGTGGAAAAAAAACAGCTTATAGATCACACAGGAACCCCAAAACCTACATTTCCTTACAGACACCTTTATTACACCTGAATAACAGGATTTGGGAATACCCTCATTTGGAATTGACCTAGCAGATACTCCCATCCCCCTGCCTTACCACCATGAATTAGTTCCCATATGCTGTCATTAACAGCATCTCTCTTAAAAATCTCTGATATACTCAGTATACTCTGCTTCTTACCTATTCAGTTTTGAAACTGCCTGATGAGAATTAACACTGAGTACAAAGTTGCAAAGTGATTCAGGTCCACCCAGCAGTCACTTGTATCCAGTTTATAACAATTACTCTTTCTGGCTAAATATTTTTAGGTAGAGAACTTCTGGTTTCAGTAGCTCTTTTCAGAGTTATTTCTGGGAATAAGACAGTATTTTTTTTTAATATTTTTTTGATATTTAGAAGTACTTATTTTCATCCTACTATATTTAACTGCTTAACCATAGTACTTTGTTTTTGCTGTGTGAGTTTTCTTAGCTTCATACGTGTCCTAACTATTTTGTAGTGGAAAATAAACAGACTGAATCCTGGTCTTACTGATTGTGGAAAAAATCTAAATGCTTTTCTTGCCACAGCCAGTTTCTCGATAACACAAAGCAACACCCTTCTACAAGTTAGTCTGGAGACAAAGCTATACCCAAATGTTGCTACAGGCCAAAGGGAAGGTGCATCTCAGAGCAATGAGTTTTTGTAGCCTTCTTATTGTTTAAGCAGTATAATAACTGAAATTGTTTAATCAATACAGGAAGAACCTTATATTTTTTATACAACATAATTGTTCATAGCGATTACCCTTTGTTATGCTTACCTTTTCAGTGTCAGTCTGGATCCTAAAGCTGGCCCTCCAGCCTGCCTCAAGCAGGGTGTAGGTATGTGGGTAATGACAACTTTACAATACCTTGAGGTCCTCCCTGAGAAGAATATGGTATTCACAAGGCCAGGAAAGGATTTGTTTCTTCTTCCTCAGTGGTGGCATTGGCTTGAACTTATTTTCACATTTTTTCTTATTACACTCTCTTTCCTTCTCGGCCACTCCTAGCTGAAGTTTAGAAGCTATACATTCAGCAGCCTCTCCCAGCCTCAGCTGATGGAAGAGAGTCTTAGGGTTTGCACAGTGACCACTTTTAAGTATGAGAGTCTTACCATTAGTGGTGTTCTCAGGGCTTCAGCTGCACTGTCACACAATAGTCACTTGATAAACAGGAAGCTTTTAAAATAAGCTAAAATAAGCTCCATACAAGTCTTGACATCCTGCAATGCCACATTAATATAAAACCTACATCCTTGTATTAAAGGCAAAAGTCATGTTTATAGGACTGTACTGATAGTCCTGAAGACTTCACTGCAATTGAAGTACTTTGCTTCAGTTTTTACTGCTAAGGACAGTCTTCAAGGCCCTGGAGGCAAGAAAGTCTGGAGAAAGGAAAACTTTCCCTTTATTGAGGATGATCAGATTGGAGATCATTTAGGCAAACCTGTGGGCCCTAATTTTTGCTGAGGGAGTTGGCAGATGTTATTGCTAAGCCATTCTCCATGATCTTTGAGAGGTCATAGAGAGCAGGATATGTGACTCAGGGCCTGGAAGAAATGTAATGTCACTCCAGTCTTCAAAACGGCAAAAAGGACTCAAACATACAAAAATAAGCAATTAAATGGATGTTTTGACATACAAAATATGGCTTCTTGGAGCAATACCTTAAGAATGAGGTTTGAGCTCAATCAAAGGAATTTAGTTTTTTAATTCAAATTAGTATTTGCCCAGGACCAGGAGGCAGTGCTGAACATAAGTCATTTCTTCCCTGCAGTGAACGTAGGTCCCCAGCATTCATGTTAAATTATGCCATAGTTCTTTTCCAGCTTTTGGAAACAGCTAGGATGCTCCAAATCTTTTTTTTTTTTTTACAATGACTGTTCTTTATATGGGGCAGGCTAAGAATGGATGTTGACAGCAGGAAGACTGGGAGCATGTCCTTATTTTGTGTGCTCATTTTTTAAAGAAGCTTTTTAGGCATTTCAGATGCAAGGGAAGTCAATCAAACCTGATTCAGGCTTTTTGTCTTAAAAGCCAAAGAAAAATGCAAATGGATGAGGGGTTGTCATGGAGAAAAAGAGTAATAAAATGAGTAGGTTGTACAGAAAGATGGTTTTCCCCTTAGACAATCTGTTCTGGTAGTCCAAGTTAAATTACCCATCCCATTCACTCTGAGGCAATAGTATGATGATTGTAGAATACCTGGTGTTGTCTATGGATTGCCTTCAGCCATTATCCAGCATTTTGAGAGAGTGATGTAATGATTGGGAGCTGTTTGTGTTATGAATGTTAGTATTCAGCTAAAAAAGTCTTTGCTGATCAGACCTTCAGATACCCTGCAACCTTTGGTAACAAATGATCTTGCCTGTCAAGCTTTCCTAGTACATGTTCTGGCTGCTCCAGCTTGGTTGCAAGGACTAGTTTTATCCAAGAAGTAATAGTCTCTTAAGTTATTGCTACACTCCATAACACATTGTTCAGCAGCTGTTACCTTCCCACATTATTAAAGTAGGCTCTTGTACATTACCCTTACTTAAATAAATATGCCACATTACAAAGAAAAATCTGCACTTAGATTAAAACAGTAAAGCTATGTTTGTTATAGAACTGAAAAATATAGTCTTAAAGTATTGTGTGGAAAAAAGCATCCACACAGTGGTGTTACTCCAGGGATGAATGCAAGTCTTTCCTTACATGATCATCATCATGTGATTGCAATGAAGGCACTGTTGAGGGACCTCATTAAGAGTGATATTTTTTCTTTCAGCATTACTGTGAGGAACTTTGAAACTACATTATAAAATGGAAACTCAACCCTTTCATACACTTTGTGGGTTAAAGCAATCCAATAAGTGGGAACAGCTGTGACTTTAATCACATAAGAAATAAACCCTTCCATTATGCCCTGCTGAATACAGAGACAGAATGCAATAACTAAACACCAAAAGGCAGGAGGCAAACAGTGGGGTATTTATCTCCTTTTATTGTTACATGATATGCTAATTTCTGTTAAAGTAATGCTCTTTTTAAAAAAAATCTATTATTGACTTAGACACAGATAAGATTCATCAGCAAAATTATAGTGAATATTTTTAAGCCATATAAAGGTTAATGTCTTATTCTTTAACAGACTTAAAAAAAATATCTTGCCTTTAAACACTTTATGCATTAATTTCATAATCTTCCATACCCAGATTTGCATTTTGTCAGTTACAATACATGAGCAAGAAAATCAGTTGGAATTTCAGTATGTTCTGTTGATTTCTTACTCTCCAAGCCTTGAGTAAGAAAATAAACCTTTCCTTCATAAGGTTACCAAAAAGGAAATAAAACGTTTACCTGTACAAAGCCCAAGTAGAGAAGTATTTTATTTTTTTACAGGTATGAAAGACCAGCCTTGCTACATTTGATGAGTCTTTTCAGATAAATAAAGTTTGTAAATTAAGGCACATAGCCATAAATTATGGGATTGCCCTGTGTAGTGGGGAAAAAGTTCAAAATGCCTTTCTTTTAAAGCTAGAAGAAACATGGGATAATGTAAGCTGAGGGGTTTTGGATGGTAAAAAATGAAAGAAGGAAATACTATGTGCTAGGAGGAAACTATTCATTTTATAATTAACCCCGCAACTCTTAGTAATTGGTATTGCTTTTTTTTCTGTAGTGCAGATCTCAAAAATGCTTTGCTTCTGCAGTTGCACATGTGCCAAGTTTTAAACGTGAGGAAACAAAAGCATAGAGACATATGCAGGAGCATTAAACCCAACTAACTTTAGATTGCTCTGTGTGCTAGTTACCTTGTGGTTTTGATATGGACAGGTTCTCCTTATGTCTTCAGTGCAGCACTAATGTTAAAGTTTGTATTCTTATTCTAAAACATTTGAAGACATCTTAATTAGGTCAGGCAAATTGATTTCTAAAGCAGTTATTTGTCTTCATTTATGGAAATTGAACCCATGGAACCTAACTCAGGTAAACCGCACTCTGTGATTTTTATCAGCAGCAGAAAGTAAGTCTCTGGCAATGCTAGCAAGAGGCTAACTAGTCTTTTATGTCCAGGTGCAAAATTTAAAGTAGGCTTTTATATTGGAGAGTGAGATTTGAATGGTGGGAGATTACATAAAAGTATCAAATATCTCAGAGCTTTCACATGAATTAAGCCTGTTCTGTTACCCATCCAGATTTAAATTTTAAAGTTAGATGCTGAAAAAAAAAACCTCATGAAGTCCCTTCTGCCTGAGAAAGGCCATTATTTGGTTTTAATGAGTTTTACACCTTGCAGATTAATTGACAATGCCTATTTCAAACAAATTAACAATAAAAGCTTGAAGTGAGTTTTCTACGCAGGAACAGCAATGGCCAGAAATAATGAAGAGATCCATCAGCTTAAAAAAGTTCATGACATTTTCTCAAGCTTGACAGACTTCTGGCAAACTCTAGAAGGTTTCTCATCAGCGATGGGTCTGTACAGACTCTGGGCAGCTGTTCCAGGAGAAGCCAGGCGACACAGATGAGGTTGTGAAAGCTATGGGAGGACCGGTTCTGACAAGGGTGGGATGAACAATAGGTGTTTCAAGAAACAGAAGGTACTGATGTCCAAAAAAATGGTGAGAGGCACATAATGGGAACACACATGACTGGGTAAGGTTCATTTAATTTGTTTTCAAACATTTGCAGTACGAATGTTTGCTGCCAAGCAAGATTTTGTTCATGTATGCTGATGAGCTGCAAGTGCTTCTAGGAAATATCTTATTATTCTTTACCTTTTTATTATTTTTATTATTGTTAATATTGTGTTAATATTTCATTTTATAGGGAATATTTTACCTGATCTACATTGGAATGAACTGAATTGTTCCCTGGAGTGTCATTGATGTAAAGAGAGGCTGGTAAGAGTAATTTTAGTATAGATGCCCTTGTTATAAATTTAATTTTGGCAACATGGATCCAAGCCATCAGTTTCCTCATTTGATAAAGTGTGAGTAAAGAATTTTCATCACCATGACAAAGCTAAGAAGACATCTCTAAACTTAACTTTCTGTCTTAAATGTCGTGGTTTAAACCAAGTCCCCCAACTCCCAGAGAGTTAGGAAGGAGAATCCAAGGAATGTAGCCCCCACGGATTGAGATAAGAACGGTTTAATAGCTAAGGCATAACACAATAATAATGATACAGCCAATAACAAGCGAAAAGAATACAACACCCCACCAGCCACCGACCCATAACTCACTCCATTTTCCTCTAGAGCTCCACCCCTCTAGCTCTCTCTCTCCCAGTATGCATCCTGGGCATCACGTGCTATGGTATGGAATACCTCATTTGCTAGCCTGGGTCAGGTGTCCTGTCTCTCCTTCCTCCCGGCCTCCCCTCCTCCACCTGGCTGGAAAAAACCTTGAACAAAAACACCCTCAAAACATGCTCAAACCATAACATTATCCACCCCTTATTCCATGCCATTCACGTCATGCCCAGATCGCACATTTTCAATACACCATCACTCTTAAGTCCACCCCTCGATCATAAGACATCTCTATGTTGCATCTCTGGAATGCTGGCCTGAAGTATCTGGGCCCACCAGGCTCAAAATCATTCACTGTCCCCTTCAGCAGTTCTACAGCTTGCTGCTGGGGACTCCATACAGCTGCCTTCCACTTCCAATGCTTCCAAAGCACTGGAGGGGCCCAGTGGATCAGATACTTGGCCATACTGTCCCACATGCCCTGCCACTCATGAGAGTCCAGCCCTGGGAACAGTCTACTGGTGCTCCTATGTACTTGTCTAACCTTAGACAAGACCCAAACCTGACTCTGCTTAACTTTTGCGACTGGGGCTGATGTAGCTGCCCTGCTTGCCAGTTCTCCCACCACCAGCTTCTCTTCCCCTGAGTCTGGATTTTCCTTCTCTGCCTTGCTGGGAAATGCTGTGTGGTCTCCTGCATCCTGCTGGGGCTCGGCGGGTGACTTCCGTGGAATATTCTCGGACGCTGCGGGGTTCGGAATGGCAGCGGGACTCGGTTCCTCCACTGCCTTGCTGGGAAGTGCTGCGTGGTCTCCTGCATCCTGCTGGGGCTCGGCGGGCAACTTCCGGGGGACACTCTCGGCTGTCGGGGGGTTGGGAACGGCCGCGGGACTCACCTCCCCCACTGCCTGATCCCGCTGCTCAGCTACCGCCCTGCTCCGCTCCTCCCCCGCCTGTTCCCGCTGCTCTGCCACAGCCGTTTGGCTCCCCGTGCCGCTCTCCCTGGCAGCCTCAGCTGCCGGCAGCTCCTGGGGCCGCTCCTTCCCGGCTTCACGCAGCCTCACGCAGACGACGACGAGGATAAGGACACGGGCGGCGAAGAGCAGCGGGACGGCCTGGTACAAGTCCAAGTCCATCCCTCCCTGCTGCTGGAGCCCCACCGTATTACAAGCCTCCGACACAAAGTACAGTGAAACAAAAGCTTTAGCCCAAGCCCCATGATCGACAAACACAAACACATCCAATCCATACACAAAGTACCTGACAATATCCCAAAACCGCGAGATCCAGAGAAAAAACTCTAAGAGCCAATAAATCAGCATTGTGACAAGAGACCATAAATCCGCTCAGATCTGTTCTTATCTCAAACCCTCAGGCCCCACGTTGGGTGCCAGAAATGTCGTGGTTTAAACCAAGTCCCCCAACTCCTGGAGAGTTAGGAAGGAGAATCCAAGGAATGTAGCCCCCACGGATTGAGATAAGAACGGTTTAATAGCTAAGGCATAACACAATAATAATGATACAGCCAATAACAAGCGAAAAGAATACAACACCCCACCAGCCACCGACCCATAACTCACTCCATTTTCCTCTAGAGCTCCACCCCTCTAGCCCTCTCTCTCCCAGTATGCATCCTGGGCATCACGTGCTATGGTATGGAATACCTCATTTGCTAGCCTGGGTCAGGTGTCCTGTCTCTCCTTCCTCCCGGCCTCCCCTCCTCCACCTGGCTGGAAAAAACCTTGAACAAAAACACCCTCAAAACATGCTCAAACCATGACAGTAAATTTTACCCATCATGTTTTAACAAGTCATACACATCAAAGGATATAACATCTTTCCAACATCCTTATAGAGTACATAAAATTCACATGCCAACTTGACTGATCTCCAGGTAGCATTCTTCTGTTTTCAAAAGCTTGAGGTGTACAGATGTCATCTGCCTTCGGCTCTCATTTCTTCCTTTCAATAACTTTTGCCTATTCAAGTAGCATACATCCTTCCAAATCCTTGGATATTTAGCCTTCTTGAGGATTTGTATCTCCTTACTTTACATTTTTCTTTCCATGTCATTCTGAGTTGTGCTAGCAGACATATTACTTGCTTCAGTATTAATTATATTATTATTATTATGAATTAATTATATCAAAGTGCTTAGCTCCCTTGTGTCCTTACAGTATTAGGTCATTCATTTACAGTAGCTATATAATTGTCAATTTTCCATTCCTGATAGCCCATCTCCATAGTCTTTTCATTTTTATTTTTTTATAGAAAGTGGACAGTAATTGTATCAATGAAAACTGTATGTTTTTCTAAACTCTATTAACAAATATTTCCAAGAAGACTAATTGCATTTAATGATTTTGTTGTTGAAGAAGAAATATTTTGTTAAAAGTATGGAAATAACAAATCCATGAAGGATTTCTAGGTTAGTAATTTATCAGTTAATAAGTTTGTGGGGCTTTTTTTTTTTGTTTTTGCATCAAATGACATCACTCTTTTTCTGCATGCTGGGTATCTACAGTGCTTTGGAATAATTTGCAATTCACTCAGGAAATTTAGCTGTTAGAAGGAGTACTCTTTTCTATATTTTTAAGTAAAAAAAACAGGTTCTGTAAATGTTTTTTGTATTTCTTCTCTGTGACAGAAAGCTTGAATGGAAGACAGTTATTTCTCAGTTTATATAAACACACATTTGCCATAGCAGCTTATGCTTCGGTCTATGCCGGAATATAATGAGAAATTCTGCCTGCTTTTCGACAGTGCCATGTTCTTCCACCAGATTCTTAGAACCAACATGTAGGGTCATGGCAAAGCAATGCTGCAGCACCAGGGAAGTATGAGTTCTAAGTGAAGCCTAGAGAAGCGGGAGACAGCAGCAATGTGATACAGTACAGGTGGGATGTCCTCTTTCTTGTAAATTTCTTTAGTAAATTTGAAGTAACACAAGATCTTTGAGTACACACTCTATAGCTCAAAAGTAAATTGAGTTAGAAGATGAAGGTGCTGACTACCTTTATACCAAAGAAGATATTTGAAATAGAAAAACCTCTGACCTTTCTATTATTTAGTCTCTCCAGCCTCATAGTAAAAAAAGCTGACTTCCAAATGACATGACTGATCCTTAGCATTTTAAAGTCAGCATGTCTCCACTGATTCAAATTTAGATTTACTAAAGATGAGATTTTTCAGATGTTAAAAGCTTCATCCTCAAAATGGGTAAAAAGTAGGTGTGGCAACTACAAGCTGTCCTGTTCCCACTATGTGGATAATTAAAGAAGAAAATTGCTAATAGTGCACCTGGGTCTTGAGTAAGCTGGGAAGTGTTTAGGTGCAAGGTCAGACTCGGAAGCCTGATTGGTTGTTTATAGAATGGAATTTATAGTGACTGAAAACAGTCACTAGGAATGATGCAGTTGCTGTTTGGCTTCACAGCTCAGACCCATATCTGTATGCTACATATTACCATGCTTGAGTGAATAAAGTAGAACTAGTTGTGAAAGCAGTGTGTGCATGTTTAGCCTCTTTCATAACAGATGCCAGAGTAGCCATCTTAGGAGAGGTAAACACAACTACTCAGCTTATCAACTTTGCTATTAATATCTCTGCAGAAGTTTAGTCAAAAGACTTAGTTTTCCAGAGTTTTCTTCATTGCCAAAAAGCCTTTGTATGGAAAGCATGAAAGAAACTATTATGGTACTATGACAGGATCTTTAGGCTCTCAGTCAGATGCCATATTCAGCTGGCAAAACTAACTCTGGTCTTTCTTCTGTGTAGACAGTATTGTGAACTATGAAAGCTCATATGAGAGTTTGTTGCATATTGTCAATAAGCCATATTTTTTCCTGATAGAAAAAGGAAGTATGAACTTCAAAAGTGTATCAGTATCAGAGTATCTCTATACTTCAAGTATACAGACTCATGATGTTAAAGAATAAAGAATGAATCAGTACAGATTTCCAAGCCCATTTTCTTGATGGAAGGAGGAAAACAGCTGTGTTGATGTTATTATTCTCTGTCTGGCATAATAAAGTTGTGGAATACTTCAGATATAAATAATCTTGCCAAGCATGGATATCTGTAACACAGATATTTGGAGCTAGGCTAGACCTTTTAAGGCTAACTTCAAGATTAGTAGAAAGAAATAGGTACCCTTAGAGGCACATTCGTGTATTCTAATTTAGAACACCACTCAGGCTTTCTTCTTCTCCACTGATTATAAAAGGAAATAGTACTTAGAAATTTGTAATGAGATACTTTCCTGCAACTACATTGCTCACTAGACTTAATTAGTCGTGAAAGAAAATAGATATGCAGGTTAAATTTCTTCTAACAAAATTTTATGCAGAAGTTTGAGATTATAAAAACTCTGAAGTGTAAGCAAGACTAATAACAAAAAAGAAGAATGATTTGCTATTGAATCATGCTGTCCTTTATTGTGCATCAATGAACTTCTTTTAAATTAAATGGATTATCGTACTTCAAATTAACTCAAGTGCTAAAGATAATCAAATAAAATAAAAAATCTTAAAATATGAATTTGTTTAGGAATTTGTGTATGCTTTTTTTTTTTTTTTTGAAGGGTGTTCTTTGGTGTATTTTCTTTTAAAGGACATAACGTTCCAAATCTTGAGTATGCAGATTCTCCTTCAGGCTAAAGAAATTCATAGTCCATAAAGGAAGTTCTACTTTACTGCCACCCACTAAAGAGTGAGCAGAAAAATGCAAGCCATTATTAGAACTCATTGGTTAGAAGCCAATTCAGTACATTTAATTTTTCGTACCATTTAAAGGAGATGTTACTATTGCTAATTGAGTTATATATATAAGAAATTGCATACTGCACTTCAAAGTAACCAAACAGCTTACTTTCCAAGGAATATAATTAAAACACAGCATTAGACCCACTCTTCAGACAGCATAAATTTTATTATCTCTGTGGCAATCTAGGAAACTAGCTGAAGGTCTAGTCTAATCCTATTAATATTCATGATTTACATCCCTGCTTCCTCTTATAACATTATTTATAATCTTTTTAAATTCCTGGTTCTCCTAAGTCTCTTAGGATAGTAAGTAATCTGTCTGTAGCTTACCGAGCAAATACTTCTCAGTTTCAGCTGATGGGTTTCTTTTCCTATGACTGGATCAGATTTATTTTCATATTTGTCATTTCATTAGAGCAAGATAGTGTTATTTTTTCCCCCTCTTTTATTGTTTTGGTATTTAATGTAGCATCAGAAGTTTTCCATGAATGTAAAAATAACTACCTATTTTCTAAAGTACTTACTCTAGGTTTCAATTAATGAAAAACCTGCAACAGAAATACATTCCTAGTTACTGCTCAGAGGCAGTCTGTGCAAAAGAACATTTCTTTCTTTGACTTCACAATTCATATAGAGCAAAGCTGTGAAATACCTGTGGAAAGGAAGTGATAGGCTTGCCTCTGAAGAGTAACATGCATCTAGCAGCATCTCTCTGTATATAAAGTGTGTATGTTTAACTGTGTATGTTTGAGATCCTTTTGGGTGTATGTGTTCATTTCCATAAACACCCTGTCCTTTCCCATGACCAGATTTGACTCATCTTGTGTAGTATCATCTCAGTGGACTTACATAACAGAAGATGCCGTCTAAAGTGAGTAATATTCTCAGAAGTTGTCCCTGAAAGTTCAGCTGCAACCGAGCTCGAAGTATGTTATTCATATTAACAGGGCTTCTTCTGTAATGATCTGCTGCTTTGCTTAGGTACAGTGTCAGAATTTATATCATCTGAGTCATTGCACTTCTGGATGGATGGTGATTCTTGGTATTCAGTGAACAAAGATCTAACTTTTCTTTCGAAAAACAAGATCCCAAATATATGATGTTTTCGAGAAAGGTCAGGATTTTTTCTTTTGTAAAACATTCTTTGTTGTAGCTGGAATTAAAGAAAATGTTTATTAAGCTCCAGACATATGGCACAGCTTAGAAAACTTCTAGGATGGAGCTCTGATTGGTGGGTTAATTCTAACACAATAGATTAATCAATGTAAACCACATAGCTCAGTTGAAATTGCTGTTCCAAATTGCCAATTTCATCCTCTTCCAGCAGAGAAAATGCCAACGGTTCTCTCCGCAGTAAAATCTTCTTGTTATAACAATGAAGCAACTCCAGAGTTACTGTTACTGTGAAACATCTGGTAACTACAAGATGTAGCTCCTGTGAGATAATCACATCCCTGTAAAATCAGAAGAACTTACTGAACTTTGTAGTATTTCATGTTTTGTAATACCCCTGAGCATGGTTGGCTCATAATTCCGTAATCGCTTTACCTCTGCACCAGAAATGAAACCACAGATGCTACGCTTTGTTGTAATGGCCAGCGCTTAACATAAATAAATGATCAAAATAACAGTATTGTTCATATATAAAATATATACATCATAATAAATACCGTGGGATTGAAAGTTGCTGGGAACACACTAAAATAGGTGCAGAAGGCCTCATTATGGACAGCATTAAAAATAGATCAGAAGATAGAAAAGTAAAAAAATGAAAAAAAACAGCTCTTCATTTCCACTGCACTACTTTTATTGTGAAATTTGCATCATTTTTTTCCCCCTGTTAGAACATTTTCTTTCCAAAATAGTAGCATAGTCTGGAACAATTTTGGAGTCTTTTTCTTCAGCAACTTAGAAAAGAAAAAACAAAATAAAAAAAATCAAATTTTTTTATTTTGCTAACACAATTAAATGAAATGTGAGCCTCTAAGTAAAGCAGAGGTCACATAAATAAAACTAACCCCCAGAGATAACGAGAACTTTTCTTAAACTTTGAAATTATTTATTTAAATATCTGTAAATTAAAAGGGAAGTTTTTCAGACAAAACCAGGTCCTCAGAGTGAAACAGTTCCTGAAGTAATTACAATAGCCACTGTTGCTCTCTTATCACCACTTACCTTAGCATCTGATCTAGACAAATCTTAGAAAAATTACTGAGTCAGAGAATATAGTTCTGGTGTTACAAACAGATATAATAAATAACTTACTAGAAAAAAATGTATTTTTAGATAGTTTCCACTTGGAATAAACAATGAGGAATTTGGAATCAGTTAAAAAAATGACTGCAGTGAAGTGAAAATTATATAAATGACACTTCTTGATATTGTACAGGAATGACTGGCAATCCTAAGGTACAGCAGAAGTATTCTTAGCAGGTAATGTTAAATATTTTAAGGGCAGTTTCCTCAGGGGTAGTTCTGCACCATCACTTACTGCTTCTAATGCATATTTCAGGAAACAGAATTTATCAAAAGGAGTTACATTTTAGTATTACAAAAGATATCATCCTGAATCATAAGAGAATAGGATCAAATACTGTTTAAACACTGCTGGTAAAAACAACACAGGCTCATGCTAAAAAACAGCTAACAGTGGTCCCTTGTGATATGACCTCACCTGCATGTGCTGATTTTCTGTGTCCTGCAGCTTGCAGGGACATTTCCACCTCTTAAAATGCTATAATATTGATTTTTATATTGTTTAACAACCATTTCACATTCACTAACAGGTAGCCTATGGTGACTCAGGCCTTCTAGCACAGTAATAATTCATTCTTCATTGTACAGCCAAATATTAGCAACAGTGCTGTATTTATATTATAATAACAAGAGTGGTTTATTGGTTGTGGAGCTTTTTTGTTTGGATTTTTTTTTAAATGTAATTACTATATTTTTTGTATCATTGCTCTAAACTTCAGAATATAGCTTACGTAGGTCTAAGTACTAGATGCCATGTTTATAGTGGATTGAGTAAGTTCTTATGCTAGGGACACTGGGGCCCATCTCCACTGTACTTTTACCAAGTATTGCTGAGGTGAGATATTTCTGAGTTATTTTCTTCTTACACTAAGCAGAGGCAGTGGCTGTGCATACAGAATGAGGAAGTACACTTTGGAAATGAAATAAACTGGGCCTTTACAGTAGCTCTCAGTGAGGGGGAGATTCCCACCATCTGAGAAGCTTTGGACCTGCAATTGCAACTTCTGATTTGAGCCTCTAGGAAAACAAACAAACAAATCATCCCCAAAGACACAAAAGAACCAAAACAACTGGGAAAAGCAAGCAAACAAACAAAACCCACACAAACTTTCTGTGTTGCCTTGGTAGAGCCATTTCTAAAGCCTTATTGCATGTATAGTGCACAGTAGTGGTACATTTGGCACACAGGAAAATTACCTGTATTATCTCTACCTAGCTTTCACTCCTTCTACACAGGAAAGAGGTATCTATTTGCAGTAGTGTGAAGAATGGGTTCTGTGAGCGTGACTTTTAAAAGATCAAAAATTCTCCTGTGTCTGTAAGGCCTGTTACTGCATGGTGCTGAATCCAGCAGAAGGTAGCCTAATAAAGCAGGAACATTATACTTCCTTTAATAATATACTTTTTTTTTCTTTTTGATTTGCAAGAATGATGTATATAAGTGAGCAAAGGAGATTTGTCTGATGAGCTTAATGGGCAATATGCTACTTTTTTGCAATAGCACTTCTGTACCATATGGCACATGCAAGCGCTAGAGTCTCTTCAGGTGGAGGTTTTTGATAGTTCCATGTAACAGAACTGTCAGAAACTCTCAAGTATTTTTTTTGATCTGCAGTAAATATAGCCAGTGACACTGTTCTACTATTTTTTATTAAGATGCCATGATGTTAATGGGATATAAGTTTAATCTGCATAGGTCTGGCATAAATGCCTTCATTCCAAGCAGGCAGGCACATGGCAGCATAATGAGCACCTGGCAAAAAGCAGTGTCCCCTGCTTGTCCTGAGATTCTAACACATGGTAGAGCCAGTGCAGCTACACAGAGAGAGTTCCTGTTCAAACATGCAACCACACAGGTTTCCAGCAGTGGGTGAGTGAATGAATATTCCTAGAGGTGGAAAATGGTTGCAAGCGAGTGTAAGTGTGACCAGGTTAATGAACTGCTCTGGTTGATGGCTGAGCTGTAAGAAGAGGTGGGCAGACTTATGACTGTTTGAAAGTTTGAAAGGGATTTTGATCAATGGAGCTGTACCATGTCATCTATGATATATGGAAGCCAGCTCAGCATGACCACTGCACAGGTTGGCCCTGGATCTGGTTTGTGCCAGAAGGAAAGAAACATAACATGACAAGGGATAAGGAGGGGTGGAAAAAGGTTATAGCATGGACTGGTAATAGAAACCCCTTCTCTAAGATAGCCTTACAAAATAAGTATGAGGCTCTGGGTACAGTAGATTAAACACATATGAGGTAGAGGAGTTGAGAGGCCTGTGCAGGCAGTCTTGCAAACGTCAGAAAGACCAACCCCTCACTACAAAACCTGCATTAAAACCAGTGCCAAAAAGAAACAGTGGTGAGTTATGATCTTCAGTGATTATCTTCTGTGTGGAAAAGAAACACCCCTTTGCAGACTGGACTCCCTTTTCAGGAAAGTTTGCTGCCTCCCTGGGGCCCAAATTAGGAATAGCACCACAAAACTGAAAAGCCTAGTGCAAACTTCAGACTACTATCAAATCCTGCTCTCATGTGGCTGCTAATGATATGACAACAAAAAGTTGTCCAACTGTGAGATGAGCTTGCTCATGGTGCCCTGGGTGAAGAGCTGGCTGAACAGCAGGGCTCAGAGGGTTGTAGTGAATGAGGCTACATCAGTCTGGCAGCCAGTCACCAGTGGTGCTCCTCAGGGTTCCATTCTAGGGACAATTCTATTTAATATATTTATCAGTTATCTGGATGCAGGAGTTGAATGCATCATTAGCAAGTTTGCTGATGATACAAAACTGGGCGGGTGTTGCTGAGGGATCTAGATAGACTGAAGCATTACACCGTGATTAATGGGATGAAATTATACAAATACAAATACTGGATTCTGCACCTAGGGTGGAGTAATGCTGGGCACATGTACAAGTTGGTGTCATCTGCAAACTTTCTGAGGGTGCACTGGCTTTGACTTTCTATGCCACTGATAAAAATACTAAACAGTTTTGGTCCCAATACAGTGTCCCTAAGGGACATCATTTGTGTTTGATCTTCATCTGAACATTGAGTGGTTGATTACTGCCCTCTGTATATGACCATCCAACCATTTCATCATCCGTTGTCCACCATCCAACACTCCATTAAAAAAAAAAAAAAAAAAACAAACCTATCTCTCCAGTTTAAAGAGAAGGATATTGTGTGCAACTGTGTCAAAAGCCCTACAGAAGTCTTAGGAAGACTTATCACTTAGGAAGCATTTCTTTACTGAGAGGACAGTCAAAGAAAGATCAGGTTTGAGACCAAGGAAATTGAAGGTGCGCAAGTCCATGGGACCTGAACAGATGCATCCATGGGTCCTAAGGGAACTGGTGGATGTAGTTGTCAAACGTTTATCTATCATATTTGAGAAGTTGTGGATGTCTGGTGAAATTCTTGCTGACTGGAAAAGGGGAAATATAACCCCATTTTTAAAAAGCAAAGAAAGGAAGACCTGGGGAACTACAGGCTAGTCAATCTCACCCTGGTGCCTGTCAAGATCATGGAGCAGATCCTCCTGGACTCTGTGGTAAGGCACCTGGACAAAAAAGGGGGACATGGGAAATCAGTCTTTTTATTTTGATCACACAGAATTACTTAACGTAGTATGACTTAATAAAGACTAAAAGAATAAAATAGCCATATAAATCAAACAGAACTTTTCCTAACTTCAGTGTACTCTGTCTGACCCCACTGGCAGCTTTTTTAATTCTTAGCATTTCCTAACTATAGCATTAGCTTTTATTCTATTAAACAGAAAAGAATTATAGAAGAATATCTGTACTTCAGCTTTGACAGTAACTCTTTGTGCGGTTCTGGGCAAACTAGTTGATGTTCCTATTTTAGTTACTCGCAAGAGTACAATGAAGATTTGAGAACACTGAATGCAAATGCTAATAATGCCCAAAGGTCTTGTAGTTATTGTACATGAACAGGCCTTCATTTAACTTGTTGATTTCGTTAAGGCATTAAGACTCAGACTTGTGGAACACTGACTTTCAGAGCATTTAGAGCTTTATTACAAGGGTAAATTCCAACACGGCAAAACTTTACAGGCAAGTCTGAGAGCTGCCTTTTCACAGTTTTGGTATTAGATCTGTCCAGCCTAGTATTCATGTTCTACATTCTTTGATCTGCTCATGCACAAAATGTCAGAAAGAATAAGAGCTTGGTTACTTTAAGTCTAATGTATTACATTTGTTACTGATAAGTGGCCTCTTACATGTAGATGTACACTGGTAAGGATTTCCTAGTATCTTATAATGATTTGGATTTTGCTGTCTGGAAGTTAATGTGAAGTTAAAAATTAGTATTTTGTAAGCAAGTGTCATGGTTTGAGCATGTTTTGAGGGTGTTTTTGTTCAAGGTTTTTTTCCAGCCAGGTGGAGGAGGGGAGTCCGGGAGGAAGGAGAGACAGGGCACCTGACTCAGGCTAGTCAATGAGGTATTCCATACCATAGCACGTGATGCCCAGGATGCATACTGGGAAGGAGAAAGCTGGAGGGGGAGGGCTCTGGAGAAAAATGGAGGAGGGAGCACATGGTGCTCGGCCAGGCAGGGTGGAGTGAGTTATGGGTCAGTGGCTGGTGGGGTGTTGTATTCTTTTCACTTGCTGTTTGCTGTATCATTATTATTTGTAGTAGTAAATGGCAGTAGGGGTTTTGTGTTATGCCTTAGCTATTAAACCGTTCTTATCTCAATCCGTGGGGGCTACATTCTTTGGATTCTCCTTCCTAACTCTCCGGGAGTAGGGGGACTTGGTTTAAACCACGACAGCAAGTAACAACCCATTATCTGCTCTCTACAGAAAAGCAAGTAAGCAAGTAAGCAGGTTACACTGAAACATAAATATGAAGGCACGAAAGATCAGTTGAACCCTATTCTGATGTGAAGAATGAAAACACTGGGTTTCTTAATGATAATTTATTTTTCTTTAAAATCCTTATAAACAGAGAGAGTATGGATTCCACACTGAATATAAATAAAAAACTCACAAATAAATGTAAGGTGTTTGTATGTATGATTTTATTGAATATTTTGCTCATCTCAACTTTTTTCTATTAAAGTAATCAAATCTCATAATATTTAATAAATCTTATCTAATACTTGAAAAAGATTATTATATTAGTGACTTTCATAGCACATTAATGGAGAGAAGCAGTAATATGATACAACAGTATTTTTGTTAGGAAGTGTAAGTGTAAGACTCAGTTCTGCTTTTTCAGAGAAATATCAGTGCTGTCTGCTCTTTCTTTAAACATTTTCTACAGGGGAAGCCCTTGCTATTGAGCAACCCTAAAATTACCACCAGTAATTTTAATGGACAGCTGCTTCTCTAGTGAAGATAAGAGACTGAAAATGTCTAGCTATTTCAGAAATTAAGAAAATGGTAACTTTGGGGGGTTTTAGTGGGTTTTGTTGGTTTTTTGTCTTTTTTTGGTTAGGCAGTGAGTTCAGAATATCTGAAATAGCCAAAGTATGATTTCCCATAATAAATGTATATTTTCAGCCTTTATTTAAATTAAACACGTTAGAAAGTGATGTTCAAGTGTAAGTCCAAGACTGGTAGACCCACAGTATACATAGAATGAAAAATAAACTTCGCTTTATAGACTACAAAACTGAGTATCTTTACCAGAACTTAATTCTTTTATAAAACAGCTCAAGCTTGATTTTCTGAGCCACAGCTTTCATCATAGCTCCGTAACACTTGTTAAAGCTGGGGGGAGAAATGGAGGTAATATGCTCCTGTGTCTACTTACTAAAATCAGGAAATGAAATTTTCAAGTCCATTCCTCTGCTACAGAGGGTTCAATTTTTTATCTTGAAGTGTTATCAAGGGTTCTCATTATTTCTAGATGCCTCACTGAAAAAAACACTTTTCCTTCTGGTGCATGACAGATGCGTTGGGTACCCATAGGAATCCTAGGAGATACTAGATATTTATTCAGTGCTGTCTAAATAACACTTTTGACCCCCAGCTTTTGACCTCCTTCCTGGCTGAAAGATGCAAATAGGATAAGAATTGATACAACACATAATCAACAAAGTAAAAGACGAGGATAGACGCACAGACATAGAATATGTGTGGTTCATTGTCCTTAAGTCTGTAGCTCGAGTCAGTAGGTAGGCTATACTTTTAAGTCTGATACAACACCTTAAAGGTGCAGGTAAAGTCCTTCCTTTGGAGAACTTTATTAGTGCTCTTTTATTTTCCATGGATTAGTACAACAAGTTTGGGGCTGTTCAGCTGGGAGAAGAGAAGGCTGCGTGGAGACCTCATAGCAGCCTTCCAGTATCTGAAGGGGGCCTACAGGGATGCTGATGAGGGACTATTTATTAGGGACTGTAGTGATAGGACAAGGGGTAACGGGTTGAAACTTAAACAGGGGAGGTTTAGATTGGATATAAGGAAGAAATTCTTTACTGTGAGGGTGGTGAGGCACTGGAATGGGTTACCCAGGGAGGTAGTGAATGCTCCATCCCTGGCAGTGTTCAAGGCCAGGTTGGATGAAGCCTTGGGTGATATGGTTTAGTGTGAGGTGTCTTTGCCCATGGCAGGGGGGTTGGAACTAGATGATCTTAAGGTCCTTTTCAACCCTAACTATTCTATGATTCTATGATTTTATGAAATAAGGTTCATAGCTATCACACCCTTCTGAAGGAATAATTGGATGGTAGATGGAATACCCTAAGGTATCTCAACTATCACTGTGCACCTATCTGTGGGATAATAAGAGAATCAAAGGAGCCTGGATAACTACTTCAAATTGGATGCTAACTCTGCAAATGTGGGATTAAACAGTCCAGATTCATTCATTTTCATTTGGGTGTCCTCAGTGATACTTTAACACATGAACTGAATGTCTAAATTATCATTATAGTCAATAGAAACCTAAGATTCAGTTCACTGATGCCAGTTAGGACCTTTAGAATACATCACATGACTTCTAGTTGCTACACCAGGAAGATTTTTCAGATCCATAGGCAACCTCATTTAGTCCTACATTGCCATCAACTAAAGTGAAAATTTATAACCCATGCTTATATATACCTGTAGACACCAAATCTAGATATCATAATCTGGAGCTGAATACTGTCCAGAAAGTATAAATTTAAATATGATTAATTCCATAATATATTTCACCTTGTATGTCATACACTTTTTCAGGGTACAAAACATTGTCATCCTGAATTATGTCATGAACTCTGTCAAACCACTTTCAGCATAATTTCTGAGGAAACTTTAATGACAACCTTTGATCGTTTGTTTTTCAGATGCATTATTCTGCAGTATTCTTTTTTGCCTCATTTTCTGTAAGAAGACAGTGGCCTAGTTACTTCTCTGTATCCCAGTGATAAACATCATAATAAAAACACATCTGCAGAGATTGTAATGGCTTGTTATAAGCTCTACAACATGGACTACATGCCCTCTAGTAAATCCCAAATTATTTACATACTATCTTTAAAGCCTTACTTTATTAGTAAGTAACACGAAGTTTAAAGAATGCTGAAGGCTCTGCACATATGCATAGTGTTCTCAGATATTTTATCCACTGATGGGTTAAGCAAGGAAAAGTAAGCCGTGACTAACAGCAAGGAGGGCAGGGCAGTCCCCTTACGGTCTGACTTGCAGCACCCAACCAAGAAGAGCAGAGCAAGGCTGGTACTGGTAACTGGAGCTGGCCGAGAGTCCCGCTATCACTAGATAAGGTGATGATGATGAAGATTAGGCACTAGTGGAGCATAGCAAGGAGCCAGGGTAAGGGCCTGAGTTTAAAAAGCCAGTTGGGGAAAGCCCTAAGTATTGCTTATTTCCCAGCAGTGTGGTTCAGCCGCACCATGTCAGAACTGATCTTGAACACAGGTAAGCAAAGTCCTGGTACGGGGAATCACTTGTGTAGCAGGATCACAGATGAAGACTGTTACAGTCTGGTCAGGCAGTCACAGCCTGTTGATGCATTCAGGACTCTGGTATCATCGCCATATACATTTTCATGGAAGAGTGGAGGACTCTGTAGAACAAAATACCATTATTTCTGATCTGATATCCATAGAATGAATAAATATTTATTTTTAACAAATATATATGCAAATGAATACATGTTTTTATGTAATCAAAAAACAGCTCAGAAGATTTTTGTTCTAATATTGAGACAAAAAATTATAATATAGTCATATCTGACCAGTCAGTTTAATTTTTAAATTTCATTCTTTTTTGCCCCTGATGACATCAGTGGTACAAACAGATAACTTTTTTTTCTAGTGCCATAATGGTGGGATAAAGCTAAGAACACACCAGCTACAGGGGAGAGTTGAAGGATGCCTGTCAGAGAGGGACTTTTTACAAGGGCATGTAGTGATAGGGCAAGGGGTAACGGGTTTAAAGTTAAACAGGGGAAGTTCAGGTTAGATATAAGTACAAAATTCTTTACTTTGCAAGTGGTGAGGCACTGGAGCAAGCTGCCCAAGGAAGCTGTGAGTGCTCCATCCCTGGCAGTATTCAAGGCCAGGTCAGACATGGCCTTGAGCAAACATGCAAGGGGATTGGAACTTGATGATCTTAAAGTCCTTTCTGACCCTAACCATTTTGTGTTTCTATGACAGATAATTACTATTCAAAGATACTAATAGAATGTTAATCTGGCTTCTCTACTATGAATCTTGAGCTTCTATTAAGATTTGATGAAGTTTTTCTTATAGCAGCAATTCTAGACATTTAAATAACTATATAGCATATTATTAAAACTCTGTTCTGAAAACCAGAACAAGTCATGTCACATGGGAGCTTTCTGATATAAAGCGCTCACTTTTCTCTTTCACAGTGTCAATGTTCTTTTGCATTTCAGAAGTATCTGTGTTTTTCAGGATTGCAGTCCTGCCTTAACTGAAGGAAATTCACATCTTTTCTAACAAGGATGTAAGATAAATGGTATCATGCTTCTTTCTGGAAACATTTCCATTCAGGACTGTGAAGTACCCTGGCACACCTTTTAACACATTCACAAATGAGAGAAATAAGAGAAAAAGAGAGAAAATTCCTTTGAGTGTTGAATTGTTGGGAAGTAGAGGTTTTGTTTAGGATTTTTTTGTTTTGTTTTGTTTTTGGTAAAACATACCAACAAAGCTACATTACAATAAAGTAATGTATACGTTGTTTCCTTTAAACCAAAATAGACAATCACCTCCATCAGTGCCTGGTGAACCAATTAGCTGTTACATTGTGGTGTAATATCATCATAGTTTTCATTTTTCTCTGCTCAGTTGCTGTTACATTACTAACCCTACTTCAATATTATATAAGGCCAAAATATCCAAATAACTTGCACAGAAAAAATGACAGGTCTCGACATATGCCTTGTGCGGCTAAGATGAAAAACATTGTGTTGGAATCTTCTGTGAGTGAATATATGTACAGAGATGATGCTTTTGAAATTTCAGAGTCCTTCAAACTTCATCATCAGATAAGTTGAGCAGCACTCTCATTTCACCAAGGCACAGGAAAAGATTAATGTTATAAAGAAGGTAACAATTTACTGTACATAATTCCTAACACATTTCACAATCTTAACCTTGAGACATGACACTTGATGCAGTGTCAGATGCCACAGTGAGAAAAAGAATCACTCACAGAAAGCCTCAGGCTACTTACTAGTAATTGGTCTCATGAACATTTAGAAAGCAATGAAATCATTCTGCTCATTTATATTTGAAATTATTATGTCAAAAAGCATATAGGCCTACTAGACAGTATACTGCCATATCAGACATTCCATTTATTCTTGGAAAATCATCTCTATAATCTAAAATGCTATGCTCAAAATCTTATTCATAGGCAAAGAAGCAGCACAGCTTACATGTACCTGTAGCCAAAATTGTTAATATAAGTGAAATCATAAGAACTTCATAATAATTAGTCCAGGTCTAATTGCTACAGAAAAAAAAAGAAAGAGCAGTGATGCAGTTAGAATTGTTATATATACACATTATTTTCTACCCTACTTCTTTTGCTAACACGTTTTAAACATTTCTCTTTCATCATTGGTCTGCATATTTGTGCTACATATGGTGTACTATATGGAGTACCTTTTGCATACTTGGCTTTGTTCTTTTTGAACCACAAAGACCAGTTTTGCCCAGCTCTGGGTATGCAATTCAGTAACTGCCAATGGATGAGTTGTTATAGCTGTGGGGTCTCCAGTGCCAACCATGTGCCAATCTCATGCCTTATTCCCTGTGCAAATATGAGGACATGCCCCCATTTTCCTTTACACTGCTTCCTAAGTCAATGCTTTTCAAGGCCTCTGCTGTTGTACCAGGCTTGTACGTCTCTACATTGCATCATTATGTTGGAGTCATAAATAGAATCATAGAATCATAGAATAGTTAGGTTTGGAAAGGATCTTTAGATCATGTAGTTCCAACCCCCCTGCCATGGGCAGGGACACCTCACAATAAACCATGTCACACAAGGCTTCATCCAACCTGGCCTTGAACACTGCCAGGGACGGAGCATTCACTACCTCCCTGGGCAACCCATTCCAGTACCTCACCACCCTAACAGTAAAGAATTTCTTCCCTATATCCAATCTAAACCTTCCCTGTTTAAGTTTCAACCCGTTACCCCTTGTCCTGTCACTACAGTCCCTAATGAATAGTCCCTCACCAGCACCCCTATAGGCCCCCTTCAGATACTGGAAGGCTGCTATGAGGTCTCCACGCAGCCTTCTCTTCTCCAAGCTGAACAGCCCCAACTTTCTCAGCCTCTCTTTATATGGGAGGTGCTCCAGTCCCTTGATCATCTTCATGGCCCTCCTCTGGGCTTGTTCTAACAGTTTCATGTCCTTTCTATGTTGAGGACACCAGAACTGCACACAATACTTCAAGTGAGGTCTCACAAGAGCAGAGTAGAGGGGCAGGATCACCTCCTTCAACCTGCTGGTCATGCTTCTTTTGATGCAGCTCAGAATATGGTTGGCTTTCTGGACTGCAATCTCACACTGCGAGCTCATGTTCATTTTCTCAGCAACTAACACCCCCAAGTCCTTCTCCACAGGGCTGCTCTAAATCTCTTCTCTGCCCAACCTGTAGTTGTGTCTGGGATTGCTCTGACCCAGGTGTAGGACCTTACACTTGGCATGGTTAAACTTCATGAGGTTGGCATCAGCCCACCTCACAAGTGTGCCAAGGTCTCTCTGGATGGCATTCCTTCCCTCCAGCATATCAACCAAACCACACAGCTTGGTGTCATCAGCAAACTTGCTGAGAGTGCACTCAATCTCACTGACCATGTCATTGACAAAGGTGTTAAACAAGACCAATCCAAACACCGATCCCTGAGGGACACCACTCTTTACTGGTCTCCAGCCAGACATTGAACTGTTGACCACAACTCTTTGCATGTGGCCATCCAGCCAGCTCTTAATCTACCAAGTGGTCCACCTATCAAACTGATATCTCTCCAATTTAGAGACAAGGATGTCATGTGGGACAGTGTCAAACGCTTTACACAAGTCCAGGTAGATGACATCAACTGCTCCACCCCTGTCCATCAGTTCCATAGCCCCATCATAGAAGGCCACCAAATCAATCAGGCTGGATTTCCCCTTCGTGAAGCCATGCTGGTTGTCACCAAGCACCTTGTTGTTTTTCATGTGCCTTAGCATGCCTTCCAGTTGAATCAGCTCCAAGATTTTGCCAGGCACAGAGGTGAGACTGACTGGTCTGTAATTCCCCAGGTCATCTATTTTCCCCTTCTTGAAAATGGGGGTTATATTTCCCTTTTTCCAGTCATCAGGAACTTCACCTGTCTGCCATGATTTTTCAAATATGATGGCCAGTGGCTTAGCAACTTAATTCGCCATCTCCTTCAGGACCCACAGATGGATTTCATCAGGTCCCATGGATTTGTGTACATTCAGGTTTTTAAGATAGTCTCGAACCAGATTCTCTCCTACAGTGGGCCAAGGTCTTCATTCTCACAGTCCCTGCATCTGCGTTCCAAGTCTTGGGTGCTGCGGTCAGAGCCTTTACCAGTGAAGACCAAGGCAAAGAAGTCAGTCGGAACCTTCAGACTTCTCCAAATCCTGTGTAGCCAGTTCTCCTGATAGCTTCAAGGGGGGGCTTACGTTATCCCTAGTCTGTCTTTTATCCTCTACATACCTATAGAATCCCTTCCTGTTATCTTTAACATCCCTAGCCAAGTTTAACTCTAACTGGGTCTTGGCTTTCCTAACCTGGTCCCTAAAAATATCTCATTCTTCACAGAATTATTGGCTTCTACTGAGATACATACATATACATATACATGTATATGTAAAAAACTGTGTTTATACCATATAATATAGTACCAATTTTTTACTGTACAAATATAATTTTTGTTTTCTAAGGTACATTTTTATTGACTTATATTGGGCCTTTTAAAATATTATGATTACAAAAACACTGAAGAGATTTTCTGTCAATTTTGTCAGTCCTTTGAATTATGCTGTTCACTTTGAGTATATCACTCTTCTAATATGGTTTTTGTTACTAATTTATTGACTTCTGAATACATGATTACTCTTAATAGAATAATATGTTTGCCTTTTCTTCTTTCTATGTAGAGAAATTTTAAAATACAACACAAATAATTGTAGTCCAAATAGATTCTTCTCAAGGGTATGGTCAACAGATTCCTTTATTTACCATGAGGTACCTATGTACTTTTATACTTGGTGTGGGCACCACCCTTGGACTGTGATCTAATGGACTATTATTCAGATTCATTAATCAGTACTGTTCAGGTAGCTGAAGAAATTACCTCCCCAAAAGCCTTTCTTGCCTACCACTTTACCTTTCTCACAGATATTCATTTTTATGCTACTGGTTATGGAACAGAAAAAGTGCACATATATTTCAATAATATATGGTATGCTAAAATTTAGATGAAATTGGAAACAAGGAACATTAATAATCCAAATCTAAATTTGTTACAAACTGGGAGCAGACATTATTTTGTTCATCTTTCCTTTATAAAAGGAGGTAGTGCCATGGAAGATCTTGGGATACACTGTTGGGAACAAGAACTTTTTCAGCCTTATAGACTGAATTTTCCTAACATGCCTCATCTTTTAGTCTTCTTCATCTGCAAAAAATAGCCACGATTTTTAATAACATGTTAAGCTGATATATTCTTAGCTGTATAAGCTTTTATCACGGAAAGAAAAGCTTGAGTGTGCTACCACTTACAGATAAACTGATCAATTTGTTTACTCTCTAAATAATTCATGTGCCTGTGTCTGTGCATGATACAGTTGAAAGCATTTTTATTTCTCATTACCAGGCAAAGTATAACTTCAAACAGAGAATATTTGACATTATCGTTCCATTGTCTTTCTTAAAATGTGTTCACTTTTTCTAAGATTCCTCACTCAAAACACAAGAAATAAAATTATTTCCCACTTGTTTGTTATGTAATCCAGACTATCTTTTACATGCTGATGACTTAGCTACATGGATTTTCTTCTTCAGAACTTCATGATTCTATGACTCTATGAGACCCAGCTGGTTCTATTACTCTACAGGTGGTGATAATGCAGATTTCCTATTTGCACCTTATTGATAAGATAATGCTGTATAGAGCAAAACCAGGTAGAATATTTAAAAAAAAACTTTTAAATATTTTTTCCTGTGCAGATCCAAACTAGGCTTCCAAAACATGTTAATTTGGAAATATATAAGTAATTTATCTGAGTATTGCTAAATTAGAGACTATAAGAAGCTGAAATAAACCCACATAATTTTTGCACTTATATTTAACCACGAAATTTTAAGCAAAAGCCTGATGGAATCAATCATCTGCATTCTCTTACATAGCCAATGGATGAGAATTAGCAACACTAAGATCTGATGCAGATTTCAGCTGAGCAGACCTGTCTTTTGAAAGACTCCTCCTCTCCTTTGGCATAATAAATCTCCTAGCAGCTTTTCTGATGCAGATACTTTGGTGAGACCAATTTGGAGAAAAGATGTCAAGTAATATATTAAGAAACAGTTTTATTACTTTTAAAGTTACCATGAAACACAATTGTTAATTGTTAGATAAATAGACGATAGAACATAGACAAATGGTAAGAACATGAAGTATTAAGTATTCTTTGGCTAAATATTTGTGTGTTTATTCCTTTACTTTGAAGAAGATAGTGTTACTATAATACACTAACTCTAGAAGACTTAAAACATCAAAAATAGTTTGTACTAAAATGAAAATAGACACACCATCCAAAATGTAAATTTACTTTAAGAATTAAACTCCTAATTATGAAGTTATGCAGTAGACTGTTCTTGTAAAAAACTTTTAACACTCTTTCATATTAAATATTTGTAGCTGTTAAATATATCATCTATCTGCTAACTATGGATAGGGTCATAACATGGTAATTTACTCATACTTTTCAGTCAAAAATCCAAAGATGACAAAAGTTATAAGATAAATCAAAAGATGATAAATGCTAGAAAATAAGATACTGCTTTTTTTTCTGACTGGAATCTTATGAACTGGCTGAGAAGGCCAAACCAAGCACATTTGAGGTACAGATTGAATTATAAGGAAATGTATTTCTGTTATCCACAAAAGCCTCATGAAATATTTATTCTGGGATGTATAATACAAAATAAATTTTCTCCTTAGGAGTTATAGAAATAGAATATGCTTTAAAACTTCTATAATCAAAACTAAAAATGCCATGATAAAGTTCTACTATTTTTTAAAACTTTAATCCATTACAGTACTCTTTTAATGCCTTAGGCTATCTGGCACTGTGCTTAAACCACTTCTTTTTAATTGGTTAGAGTTGTTGATTTCATTTTCTAAATGGCAGGAACTAGGAATAAGTACTGCTCTTGTTTAACTGTTTTTCTTCATTGTAATGGGCAGACATTAATAATAACTGTTACTTGTATTTAGCAACATCTGCTTTCATTTTTATTCCTTGCAGGAAAATAAATCCAATATTTAGACTGTTGTACTCCTCTTGTGATTACTATTTGCTCTGGAGACCAGAAGAGGAGTTTGTAATTTCCTTTCTGGTTAGTGTTCACTATTATCTGCCATTAAGGTCCTTCTGTTATAATATTTGCAGGTAGAAATGAAATGTCAGATGAGCTTTTTTCCTTTTTTTTTTTTTTTCCTTTCTGCAGCTTGGTATGTTATGAAACATTTGTAAAGGTTCCTGTGTTTTGTATCTGACCTGTAAAAGTCAGTAAAGTTCTCTACAGAAAATTTAATTGCAAATAAATTTATTAAAGTAATTACTGCATTCAAGAGGAAATTCTGAGCAAATCTGACTGTCTGCTTGCTCATAAACCCCATATCTTTGGTGAGAAAAACTCCATGAATTAGCTTTAGGCATCTAAAACTTAAATGTGTAGGTTTGATCCAGTCACTCTAGATGTCATTATATTTGGTCTCACCAGAGAACCTCCTCTCATTTAAGAAATGTGAGTCCATTGGCTACAGAGCCTTCAGGGACTATAAAGCTAGGTTAAATCTATAACTGTCAGGCATCTAAGTTAGGTCCAGTTCTGTTTTATTCATGTTGGTAAATTATTTCTTTCACCTAAAAGCAATAACTATGAAACATGAAGGTAGGATTCCATCAATTAGGTATCCCCCATAGAGTTCAGCCATTCTTCCAGCAATGTATGAGTCTCTAATAAATACTGTGTGATTTCAGCAGATCAGTACAGTCACAGAAGGACACCTGAGATGGTGGTACATGCCATCCAGCCTAATATATGTCATCTTCCCATGTAGGTATGAAGTGAACATCTTGAATACTAACAGTGTAAAAGAAAACATATTGGGTAGCTTCTTTTTCTGAGATACTTTAATTATGACATTGTTTTGATCAACAGTTTTTTTTCTCGATGTCATTTAAACTGCAAAATTATTCCTATAAGACTAGAGATTTTTAACCCACAGCCATTATCGCAGAGTTTCAGGAGCAGTGGCTGCCAGGAACTAAAGATTATCTTGTTTGCCATAGGCATTTGATATAACTGTTTATTCGATGTTTTTGTTGCTGATTGAAGTTAGGGAAGTCAGCACTGAATAATCAAATATTTTCCCACTTTGTGTGTGTACAAAAACATTATTTTCCATGTGCAATTTTCGGCATGAGTGTCAGGCACTGTGCTGATATGTGGATTTCACGACTGTCAGGTAAAGCTGTCTGAACAATCTTCTGACCAGCAGACTGTTGCACACTTACTGTCACCACCAAAAGTTAAATAAAAATGCTCAAAAAATGGCTTGATAGACTGGATGGGGTATATGGAAGTGTCTAGCATTTCCTCACAAAATTAAATGCTATAGAATTTCAGAAAATAATATAGTTAAGAGAAATTAATTAGAAAGCATATAGTACATATTTAGGCCAAATGTGCTAAACTTTTACAGAGGTGCTCCTTTACAGGAATTAAATTGGCTCCCATTCACTGTATTCTGAGACTGAGTAGTGAATACAGTGAAATGAAGTAAATTCATTTCCAGAACTGACTTCTTTGTTAGTGTTTTGGTTCAAAACAAGTGGATTTGAAGTGAATCTTCCAATTGTCACCATTTACCATTTGTTGGTTAAATATACTGAATAATTTTGCTCCCCACGAAGTAGATTCCTGTGAGGGAAAGCTAAATCAGAAGTCACCTTTTAGGACTGAACTAACAGACTTTAGCTTCTTGTTGGAATACAAAGCTCTGAACCTTCAGACAGCTTTATATTACATGTGTGGTGGGAAAGTTCAGTAAATGGGATCAGACTAAATATAGTCAGGAATAAAAGCTTTGAACCTCAGTGGTGTACATGAAACATGCCCAGCACAAATTGCTTTTATCTGCTGCTTCTCCTCTATTCTCTCTGAATGCCTTGTTAGTACAGACAGAGCCAGTGAGAATCAGTCATCTGACATTGAATGTGGTTTAGCTTATGTGTACTTTTGTTAATTTGTTTGAGCTGCTCTAAGTTGTGGTTGGTTTTGGGTTTTTTTGTGTTCTCGTTTTTGTTTGGGTTTTTGGGGGGCTTTTTTTTTTGGTTTGAAGTTCTTTTTCATTCTTTGGTTTTGTTTGGTGGGTTTGGGGTATTTGGGGTTTTTGGGGGTTTTCGGGGGTTTTGGGGGTTTTCTTGTTTGCTTTTTTATTTATTTCTGCTCTGTAGCTTTCTGATTTAGCTCTGAGCTGAGATTCAGCTGGTTAAGCTAATTTTCTAGTGCTTTTTTAGAAACTCCTTTTGAGTCCTCTGACAGAACATCTCCCATATTACTTCCCATGGGTAGTGAGGAGTATTGATTAGCTCCATACAGCTCCTGAAAATGCCTTACATCAGGGTAATCGAACTGAGCTCAGTCAGTCCTTTAAATGTTACTTACACGCAGACTATTTGAGCAATTTGTTAAGAAGTGCATATTTCTCTATGATGCCTAGACCATCAACAGTTCTCAGCCCCAAAATCAGGTAGTATATTTTCAAGTGTCAGAGAATGAAACTGGTCTCAAGGAGAAACAATTACCAGTTTCATTCTATTAGCCTTTTCTACCTAATGAGTTCAATATTCCCAGCACAACAGTATTACTACACTTTTGTAGTTTCTCTTTTTTTTTTTTTTGTTTCTTGTTTCTACTACTGGATTGTTGAAGATTACATAGAAGGGTCAGTACATAAGGAAAAAAGAAATCTTTCTGATGCCATATGAAATTTTATTTATCTAAAATCTCAGATTTTTTCTGTTTAAGAGCAGAGTTTACAGAACCGTAGCCATCAAGATGCTAATGGTTTTTCCATGTGACAATTTATACCATAGTAAACAAAATAGGTTATGTAGGCAAATGATAGCATTTTTATCTTAATAATAAAATTGCTTTGAGAAAGTGTTATGCCCTGGGCTGTGCTTGATACATTAGCCATTCAACACTTCAGGACTTTGTTCATCTGTTGTTGACCAAGAAAATGAAAAAAAGATGGGCCATGCTTTCGTTGGCACTGAGAAGGAAGGCAGCAGTTTATTTGCTTTTGCATATACAAGAGATTAAATTTCTCAAAAAAATTACTCACTGCATAGTAACATAATCCATATTTATGAACTTAAGGGTGTAACCGAGCATTTATACAGGCATTTAGCAAAGCATTTAGTAGTCTGAAAAGCCATGCAATGTGAGTTTAACCACTTACTTAAATTCAGGACAGTAACTAAATAAAATTGTGCTGTGTATTGTCTCATTTGTACAAGAGTGGAAATCAATCTGTACATATTCAGTGTGTTTATCTGCATCTGTCTTTGTCATGCCATGATTTCTTTATGTTGAACAGAGTTTGACTAGGGTGAAAGTCATCTCAATTTTAAACAAGCATCTATAGAAAAATGAAAGGAATTGTGAACTACAAATATATTCTTCACAGTGAACATTAAAGGGAAATAAAAATAAAAATAAAACACGAGTGTCCAAAGTTACAGTATCTAAAGATGAGTAGGATGTGAAATTTGTGTCACTGATCTGTTTTATTAGTAATTTTTGTTCAGTCGAAAGAAGTATCCAGATACATTGATAACATCCCACTCCCATCTGACAGTGATAACTGCAAGACAACAAAAACAGCTTCCTTTCTTTAACTTATTTTTCCAGTGACCTGGAATTAAATATTCCTTTCTGCATACGTTCTCTGTTTCAAGCGGAGGGCTAAAAAGCACATTAATCTCTGATAGTCCACATTCCAAGCCTTTTTTTTTATCCTGAAGAAGCAGCACAATGCTTTTAAATGGATTATATGTACCATGAATGAAACTACAAACACCACAATCACAATAGTTCTGTTATTAGATACTGGAATACCTGTTTTTTTATCAAACCAAAAAGTGAAAGCTATCAGTCAGTGCAGAGTACACATAAAGCCTTTCAGGAGTCAGTAGAGCAAAAGCTGCATGGTAGTAACACAACTTCATGTGTCCCAGAAAACTTTATCAGAAAATTTACGCATTAAAGCTGCAGTTTTAATGAATTTATATCTTGAACTTAAATTTCTAACTCTCACTCAATTTGGATTAGGTTTTCAAAGACTGTCAGATTTTTGATGTAACTTTTGTGTCTCAAAACTCAATACTGCAACATAAAATGTCTTCCATTCTATGGTCAAGAAGGAATGTGGGGAGTTGATTTCATTTTAGGAAAGTATTTATACCATATTTAAATTAGAAAAAGATCCCTGGTTCAATTGAAAATACTCCTATGTGATTTTTTTTTACTTTATTTCAGTAGGTGAATAAGTTTATTAAAAAGCAATTCAAATGAGGATAACAAAATACTTTTAAGGTTGAAAATGGATGTGAGAAGACCTTAGGTAAAAATACTGAGCTGAGCAGGTTTCTGCCTCCTTTGATAGGGCACCTAAGTGATTATTAAGGCAGACATTCTCAGATCTTGGTAAGAGTAGATTTGTTAAACAGTGGAGGTGTATGATCAGCTGACTATTTTGTGTATTTGACTCTATGAAAAAAAGAACTTTTAAGAACCGCATGTATTTAAAGTTCTTACTTTCAATATTTAGAAACTGTAGGACTGGAGCATACCTCCAGAAGATAAGTTATCTATTTCTGTGCATCAAGGACAAGTGAATTATACAGTATCATTTGCAGCAGATTTTTATATTTCTGAAGTATGTTCTGGCAGTCTACTCTGTGCTTTGCTATCCTTATCACAAAGTCTTTCCCAATGCTTCCTCTGAAACTCTTTATGCACTTTAAGCCAATTGCAGATTTTTCCATATACATTGAGCATAGAATTATTCTTTCAGTTTATTTCCAACCTTGTTTATACATAAAAGCTGTTATCAGATTATGTGATAACATAATTTTGTCATTCGTATATGTATTAATTGCATATTTGCTTCATGAAAATGTGGAGGAGTTCTCGACTTAAGGGAGGTTTTTGCAGAACTCGTTAAAAACAATTGGAAAATGTGGAAATGCCTGATAAGAATAACTGTTTTACTGAAGTTTCCATTAAAATTCTGATTCAACCAGCAAAATTATATGAATAACATGAGAGAAGCAAAGTAGAAATCAGATATTTATTTACCTGTTTTGTGAACTCTACTGTTATATCGACAGATATATTCCAGGTACTGTAGAGAAGGTCAAGAAAGCTCCCGATTTTGTTCTGCATTAATTACATCCAATTCTGGCATATTTCTATTACATCAATTATAGAGAATTCAGTAATCTATATGTAAGTATCAGTAAAGAATTTCAGCAGAAAACTTAGAGGTTTTACACTGTGTTGTACAAAATTACTTTCTATCTCCTACTAAATGGGAATGAGAGATTAATTTTGAGTGCTAAAAAAGATTTTTTTTTTTCCTACAATTCCAGGATGTTATCAGTAGCATGCTAACTTTGATATTTACAATACAGCAATACAGTTTCCCCAAATGTCTGCTTGTATACCTTAAAACAATTTGCTAAGTTTTGGCTCTGTCCACAGTAGGCTTTCTAAAAGGTGCCTCTGAGCTTCTGCTAACAGAGAGCAAAAGGTAGCCTTACTTATTAACCATCCTCCACCCCATGTGCGTATGGATGATTCTCTTTTCTCACATTGTAATAGTTTTCTTGGGTACTGTTCATTAATTATGAACAAAGAATGAGTTCACATACCATGTAGTGATATTGTTACAGGATAGCTCTGCATGCAAAAATCAAAATCCATGATAAATGCCTGAAGTTGCATGTATGTGGTGTTACTAGAATTGTCTGCTATTTTCCTTTTACTTACCACTTTTCTTGCAGAAACTAAATACTATCCTGTGACTCTTTCTTAACAAACCTCATGAAAAGGAAGCTCCATGTATCTATTCACATACACAGTAGGTTAGTAACATTCACTAAGGAAGAAGAGAGATACTTACCGTGGTTTAGTCTAAGTGGATAATAAGAAAACCTGCAGGAACCTGTATGTTACTGCGTGAAACTACAGTAAATGAGTTTTGATCCTGTATTAACCTCTATGACTGCATCTCTCTGCTTTCTAAGTGGTTCCTTGTGTTACCAGTTCACTGACCAAAACTGAAGTATCAGAAACAAGCTAGAACAGCAGGATGACACACCCAGACTTAAAGCCATAGAAATTTAGTATGAATAACTTTCCCAGAGCTCAACAATTCTAATAGCAGCAATATACATGGACATATGATTTATACACACAGAATAATAAGTAGTTTCCATATTATTTTTATTAAACCCCCCAGTTCTATGAAGTAGTATGTAGTGAGAAAGTCTGATATGATAGACTCTTTAACAATTTCATAATTTATTTCAATGTAATTTTAAAAATAATATGATAGCTTGCATCCCTTTTTTGAGCTTTAGTATTTACTAGTTAATATGAAATGATGAGATTGAAACCACAAACCAAATAGGAGGGGAAGAAAACAAGATTGCATGCACAAATGGTAACAATGAAGAAATTTTGGATAAACTTTAGATCTCAAGGATGAATTTGTAATATATTTTTCTTTGCTTTTAAGATCATAGAGAGGGAAAGTAAAATTTTTCTTGCAGTGGCAGGGTAATGAGATTTTGTGAAAAGTGGTGTGAAACACATCCAAAATACAAGGAGATAATAGAAAGTCTGACAAACTTTAGGAAGCAAAAGAAAGATTCCATTTACTTTACACAGAACTAAACTATCTTATTTAATTTAACACATTTATTTCCATTTCAGTAAACTTGAGATTGCATTTCACAGCATCACAGAATAGCTGAGGATAGAAGTTACCTCTTGAAATTGTCTAGTTCAAAACTCCTGCTCAACATCAGCTACAGCACATTAGCACAACCATGTCCAACCAGATCTTTAATATCTCCCAACTTCGAGACTCCACAATTTCTCTGTTCCAGTGTGCCACCATGCTCACACTCAAAAAAGTGTTTCCTTGTGTTCAGGTGGAAATTCATGTGTGTTAATTTTGGCCTCTTGCCTCATGTCACTGTATATAACTGAAAAGAGTCTGGCTTTACTTTCTTTATGCTATTAGCACACACAAGATCCCCCTGAGCCTTTTCTCTGTGTTGAGAAGTTCAACCTCCCTCAGTATCTCCTACTACAGAAGATGCTACAGACTCTTAACCATCTTCATGGCCTTGTGATGGACTTGCTGTCCAGTATGTCCCTGTCTCTTTCTTACTTACGACTGGACCAAGTACTCCACATGTAGCCTCATCAGGACAGAGAAGAGAGCAAGGATCATCTCCATGCTGGCAGCATTTCTCCAAATGCAGCCCAGGAGGCTGTTGGTCTTATTGGCAGAGAGGGGATGTTGCTTGATCCTGGTCAGGTTGCTTTCCACTAGGGCTCCTAGGCCCTTCTATAAACAGTTCCTTTTTAGTTGATCTACACCCCAGCATCAGATAGTGCACAGGACTATTTCTGCCAAGATGCAAAATTTATGACTTTCCTTTAGTAAATTTCATGAGGTTCCTGCATACCGAGTTCTGCAGGTGCCCACTAAACTGCTCCATCACCCTCCTCCTCAACAGGACAGGGGAAAAAAATATGACAAAAAGCTCATAGATTGAGATAAGGATAAGGAGATCACTCTCAAATTTTTGTTACGGGCAAAACAGACTCAGCATTTGGGATATTAGTGTAATTCATTGCCAATCAAAGACAACAGGTCCTCTCTGCAAAGCTACTTTCTAACCAGATGGGCCCTAGGGTGAACTGGTGCAGGATTTGGTAGTTCCCTTCATAAGGTTCTAATCTACCCAGTTCTCCATCCTATTGTGTCCAAATGAATATGATGATAGACTACATCAGAGGAAGTTATCTGTGGAGACCCAGTTTGAAAGAACTTGAAATTAATATGGAGTAAATGAGGGTTAAAAATTAGATGTAAGGGAATAAAATAACTTTGGAGTAAGTAGTCCCTCAGAATTACATTACAGAAAAGAATTTTGGCAAAAATAGTTTGAAAAGGTAGCAAATTATAGTGGCAAATTACCGTAGCAAAAAGTCAGTATTATAGAATTGCTAAGTGGTAAATATGTGGTAGGCAAATACAAGGAACTTAAGGCCAAAAGACTCATCAGGCATTGCTAGTTTACCAAAATATGATATGGAATTTTTGTCTTATACAGTCAAGTGTCTGTTCTTTTAATAGCTTTTTTTCCAGAAATTCCAAAAAAGAGACATTGTGCATTGCAAATTATACCTGCACAGTAGATTTGTCACTAGTTTTTCTGTAAATGCACAGAGAAATTCTTAACTGAATGCACAGGATGTGATTTCATGCATATTTTTTCTTCTCTGAGCCAGAAAAGCTCCTCAATTGAACTCAAAACTGAGAGAAATTTTAAGATGCTTCAGGGATGTTTGGGATTCTGAGCCTGTGGAAAAAAAACAGAGTAAAAATAAGTTTAAAGAGACAGACATTAGTAACTCTGAGTAGCAGAGGAAAGGTGAAGCTCTTTAGTTGCACATTTCTCAGGGAATGTAACAGTATGATGGGGTAAGTATAATGACTTCATTTGCTTTTAAATAATACCCTTGCTGCCTAAGACTTTATTGGTCAATGACAGAGAGAGAAAAGCTATGACGTGACAATAGGATGGTCGAAACACAATTTCAAATAGTAAAGCTTAAATATAGCTGTCAATATGTGAACTAGCAGTGAGCTAAATAGCTCTGCAGACCCTTCTAACTATATTGACTACGTGTCCAGTGATCACACTGACATCTTAGAATTCTGAGAGTTTTTTTCCTCCACATGTGTTTTATACACAAAAATACAGTAAGAAAAAATGTGTCAGCTGAGGTCGGGGGTTAAATGGTCAGTAGAAAAGTGGTGGAAAGAGCTTTGAGATCACTGTGGTGTTATAACAGCTATGTTGTACAGCTAAAAAAAAAGTTTTGCAGATCTGCCTCGTGAGACAGATAATATAATTGATTCCCTCCTACTGAGAGTTGGCTTGTTTTCCTTAATGAAGTATTTTTTCTTCTGTCTGAGGATGTATGGATAACAGTCTACAAATACAGCTCTGCCCTCATCAACTGAACAGTTTCTCAAGCAGTGCACCGTCAGGCTGATGTGAACTGACGGTACTTACATGCAGGTGTCATCATCTAACATGCCTGTTGACAAAAAATGTGTCTTGACAGATCTTATTATCTTTCACCTCTCCATGCAGTGTTACTTTTCTTAACAGGAAATGTTGAAGGACTATTTGTTTTGTATGTAAAAAGTTCATGATGGCCTCCTGTGTGCCTGTAGATCCTCATGATTTTTACATATATACTCATCTGGTCTCCCTAGATTCCCTAAATATTTCCCATTCCTGCTATAACTTTATCTGTGAGGCAGTTGGATTTTTTTTCTTTCTTTTTTGTCTGATACTATTTCTAGATGATGAAATGAAGGATTCAGGAACATGCTGTATTTCTGAAATAGATGACTAATTGATAATCTCTGACAAACTGAGAATTTATGAATAAAATATTGGAAGTATTTAAATTTTCAATAAATAGAAATCAGAAGCCTGCCAAAATTGTAATTCTGGCAAGAGTCAGAAATAATATGTAAGTTTCAAATAGTTCAGAAATTTGTTTTGTTGTGTAATTTCAAATTTACCAATTCAAGCAATATGTGCTGTATCAACAGGTGATCAACAGTAGCAGCTGCTGGATAAGATGCCTCCGATATTTTACAAAGCAAGTAATTCTGCTGCCTCTAGTAAACAAATTAGGGAGCTACAACAATGAAAAAATGTAGTTCTGTGAGCTAGCAGGGAAGTTTACAACAGTAAAGCACAATGGTTGTGTACAAAGCACAAGAGAGGGAAACAGTTTAAGAGAAGAATGGTTTACTGGGTGGAGCATGCATTTAATGTTTGGGTGACTAGTTTTTAAATCTTTATTTAATACACTGCATAAAACTGTACTTCAGAATCTGGGAAATCAAAAAACAACAACAACAAAAAGAAGTGTTTCATGCTGATATGAATACAGAAGGAAAACTTCCAAATAGAACTTGAACATAGGGAGATGATGTAGAGACATTCAGGGAGCATGAAAGTACTGACAGAAGAATACTACAAAGTAATGCTGTTTAATGCCTAAGACTCTCATTCTTTGAACATGAAGAGCACAGTAAAAAGCACAACATACCCTATGTGCACTTTAGACGTAAAAGAATTATGAAAAATAGGTTGTGGTGTGTTGCTGAAGAAAGGCAGAAATGGACTGCATTTGTGCAATTGGTGTTTTGACAATAATGTGACAAGAACCAGTGGAGAGGTAGAAAAACCTGGGCTGTCAATGACAATAACTATGCAAAACTGAATTTCCTAAATATTATGTGACAAGTTCACAACAACAGAACAAAATGTAGAAGACAAGTACACACCATCAGAGACCTAATGGTTGAGACTGATACAGCATGGCTGTTCAGTCATGCACATTTTGGTCATAGCAAATGTAGCCAAAGCAGAGACCTGTGACACCAATTACCAAATGTCAGTAATAACCATATGGCATCAATTCCATGTTACATTATACTCACAGCTGATTTAAAATATAACTGATATAAATTTTAAAGATGGAGTGCTGTATGATGGCAAGGTGGTGTAAAGAAGGTGAAGCCAGACATGACAATAGGTCAAGACATACAAAATAATCAGAAATTCTGATTAAGAAACAAGAAAATTACCATGAAAGTAGAAAAAGCTGGAGCAAATTATCCAGGGAGGTTGTGGTATGCCTGTTCTTGAAAGTTTTCAAGATCTGACTGCATCTTGGTCAACCTCATTCAATTATATCTGTTTTGAGCAGGATTTGGAATACATGTTTTCTGGCTGTCCCTCCTAAACTGAATTGTTCTATCTTTTAATTTCTCTGTGGCAGTGCTGTGATGATCAAAGGACTTAATAAAACAAGCTTAGTAGAAACAGACATCTCTTGGCAGGAGGCGAAGTATACAAGCTTTAGGGAATGCAAAATACTTCCATACAGCTTGTTTTTATACACATTTTGCATGACATATCAGTATTCTTTGTTAGTTTTACTGGTTTGACATTCATGTGGCATGCTCATAAGCTCTCCATTTTCCAGCAATACATTACCAAGGTGGTGGATTAACCAGGCTCCAGAATGTCTAAAAGAAAAAGCAGTGCATGGAACATTTTTAATGTTTCCCTCCTCAGATTTTCACTTCATGCTGGACAATGTTTATAAAGATGAATGCACTATATGTAGTTCAGAATTTACATACACAATCATTTTGTTTTATAGGTTTATCTATTTCATCCTTCTCTATATTAACCCCCAAAATCAAGACCTGTCTGTAAAAGATCAAATATGGTGTATAATAAAAATCCTAAGATAGTAGAATCATAGAAACATAGAATAGTTAGGGTTGGAAAGGACCTCAAGATCATCTAGTTCCAACCCCCCTGCCATGGGCAGGGATGCCTCACACTAAACCATATCACCCAAGACTTTGTCCAACCTGGCTTTGAACACTGCCAGGGATGGAGCATTCACTACCTCCCTGGGCAACCCATTCCAGTACCTCACCACCCTAACAGTAAGAAGTAAAGAATTTCTTCCTTATATCCAATCTAAACCTCCCCTGTTTAAGTTTCAACCCATTACCCCTTGTTGTATCACTACAGTCCCTAATGAATAGTGCCTCCCCAGCATCCCTGTAGGCCCCCTTCAGATACTGGAAGGCTGCTATGAGGTCTCCACGCAGCCTTCTCTTCTCCAGGCTGAACAGCCCCAACTTTCTCAGCTTGTCTTCATATGGAAGGTGCTCCAGTCCCCTGATCATCCTCGTGACCCTCTGGACTTGTTCTTGTAGTAGCAAGAAATCAGTGTAAAACAAAAGAATTTTTACAAGTAACAGTCCTAATATTTCCTTCCTTTTAAAGTAGTGGGGATAGAAAGGGAGGAAGCAGAACAGAGTGACAACGGTGATTATTAAAATAAAAACACATCACTGTAAGATGCACTTTACTTTGATTGTGAAGGAATAATCACTTTACTATATTTGTTTTCATGACATTTGTCCTCATATTAGCTCTCATCTTTCCAGGCTTGGACATCTTTTTCAAATAAAACTTGCCAGAAAGTGCAGCCCTTGTAGAGGAGCCCATGCTGGAACAGGTTTGCTGGCAGGACCTGTGACCCATGGGTGATCCAGGTTGGAGCACTTTGTTACTGAAGGACATTACACCATGGAAAATATACATGCTGGAGCAGTTGTTGAAGGACTGTATCCTGTTGGAGGGATCGTGTGCTGGAGCAGGGACAACATGAAGAGGAAGGAGCAGCAGAGTGGTTTGAACTGACTGTAACTACTATTCACCATCCCCAGTACCACTTAAGGGAAGAAGGTAGAAGAAATTAAAGTGAAGTTGAGCCTAGGAAGAAGAGTGATGGGAAAGTATTTTTAGATTTGATTTTATTTCTTGCTATTCTTATATTAAATGGCAAAAAAAGGAAAAAATTGATCTCCCCCAGGTCAAATCTGTTTTGCCTGTGACAGTAATTGGTAAATGATCTCCCTGTCCCTATCTCAGCCTGCGGCCTTTTTGTATTATTTTCTCCCCCTGTCCTGCTGAGGGAGGAGAGAGCAGCTTGGTGGGCAGCTGGCAGTCAGTGGGGCTGCTCTGTTTATGATAACAGATACCATCTGACTAACACCATAGTCCAGGACTGGAGACTGTGTGGTTATTTGTGGTCATTCATTTTAAACTTCCCTGCAGTGCAAATTGTGGAAGGTGAAGAAGAGTGGCCTTGGGTTGGCTGTTCAAGTTTGCTGTTTTAAGTCATAGGTTTTACTCTGAAAGAAAGCACATTTTCAATAACATCTGCTGCATCACAGATCTATCTGGTCTTCAGTAAGTGAAAATTCTTTCTCAAACTAGTAAGTTTTATTTAAATGTTCATCATATACTGTAACTGTAGTACCTGCAATACTTAAAGGTCTTTGTGAATATTAATAAATATTAAGTATGGTCAACATGCAAAAGAAGTACACAAAGCTCCAACTATTTAAATTAATCTATTTTAATTAAAAATTTTCAAGGGAAATAGTGGAGAGAGTGGGAGAGGAATTTAACAAAAGTTACTTTCCTGTTCCTAACCAGTACAGTGAAACATACTGTCACTATTTACCAACACCCTTATCCCAATATCCCTAGAAAATTACTTATTTTATATTGCCTATAAAACTACCTGAAAGGAAAAGCATAAAATGCTAGTTTCCAGATGCTTTACACAAAGTAAGAATCCCAGTATCTAGTAGTAGTTTATTTTTGAAGAAGTTCACTTTTGAATTTGTTAATAATCCAACATAAAATGAAATAATAGTGAATAATTATTTGCTTAATCTTTCATTTTCTCATTACTGATACTTTAAAAACTAATTAGGAAATAGTTTAATTTTTATCTTTTTTTGTCTTCTAGTAAGAAAAATTAACAAAATTAATGTAACTTTAAAACTAGCTTTTAACCATGTGGCATGATGGGATCAGTCACCATTTCATTTACGAATAGGTCTCAGTTAATGAAACCAAGTGAAAAATAGAATAACTCTTTGTAACTGCTGGTAAAGAAATTTGTCTGTATCTAGACTTCTATAAAGCCTTTTCTTGTGCCTTTTTTTTTTTCACGTCTTTTAAGGATAACAAACATCACTATGAAAACACAGATCCTGGCAGTACTTGTCTTTAATAATCTAAACAAATTGCTGTCCACTCCCAGCTCTACTACAGGGCCTTTTCAGTAGTATTTTACTGGGAGCCATTAGACCTTCTTTGGTGTCAAAGGTGATTGTGATCCAAACTAATTTACAATTCTCCATGTGATTGCTTTCATCTTTTTATATATTGTTTTTTATTTTCTTGACATTTTGCCCCAGCATCTATGATGTTGCTTTGTTTTCTGGTCATATTCAAATTGCTGCCTGTATTGCATTAAACCTCTGTGACTCTGTGTTTTTTAATTTCTATACAAACAATTCAAAAACTGATCTTTCATAAAATTTAAAATAAGCATGTCTTTAACAATATCAGTAATCTTGAGTGTTGTTCTTTTTTTTTTTTCTTTTTCCACTACCAGTGATCTTCTTTCTTTTCCTATTGCTAATCTTTCTTTTAACTCATTATCGGGTGAGAGGTTTTTATTTGTTTGGGATTTGCTTGTTTGTTTTACACTGTAAGAAGGCATAACATTTATAGCAGTTCTGACAGCTCTTTTAGGTGATTGGTATAAAATCAGAGGTCTCCAGTCAAGAGTCTTTTCCCATTACTGGTCTCCAAAAGCTTTTTCTTACTGTTCTTACTTTCCTTAAGAAAACAGTTTTCAGACTTTGTAGATCACTTACCCTCCATTTCAGTAGCAGTTGTATCCCTTTTCTACCTCTATTCCTCTAATGGCCCCTTTTCCCATCCAAAAGCCTCCTACATCACCACTTACTGACTAACCTCTGTTCCTTCATTCTGAAATTCACCTTTTGATGATGGCAGCTACTTAAGTTCACTAGATTTTCTTCATCACTTATTGTCTTACTGCATGGGAACATGCATAACTTAAAAGAGTGAACTGCAGGTTTCCCCAAGGCTTTCCATTTGCTAACAAACTGTTTTCTTTCCCTGCCTGCACAGAAGTCTTGTGTGGCAGTAACTTCCTGCAACCTCTGTTACTGACTACATTGGCACTCTTGGAAAAGAGCTTTCAATATCCCACACATTATTTGATGCAGTTCATAACCATAACTTAGCCATTTTACAGAGGAAGAAGAAACAATAGAAAGAGAAAACATCTTGCCTAGTCAGTTGACCACCACAGAGTTCACCATGGTTCCAATCTTTTCTCGTGTCAGGAAAAGTCTTACTAATGCTTCTTTCTAAGGAGCATCTGATAATGTATGCCTGCAACTTCCTTTTCTAGTACAAAAGTGGAGTTTATCTACCATATTTCTTTTAGTTTGCAGATCATTCTTTTTTTTTTCTGGTTTCTTATATACCATCTTTATTCTGTCTTAGATGCCACACTGCCTCCCTTGTCTCTGCCCTCAAACTGATTAACCTTCTATCACTTTTAAAGTCTCACTACTGTCTCTTGACTCCTTCATTGTGCATGGATCTTGTGTAACAGTTTTAAAATGTTGCCATTTTGTAAAAATGCATACTCAGATTTAACATTCTTGCTAATGACCAACATTATTCAATTTGGTTTCAATGAATATTTGTATGCCTCACACTGATTGATGTTTTCATGACATGATTTAGTGATGGATTAGACATAACTGGGACAGATGGACTTCTTCAGCATGTATCTCCACTTCACATATGGTCTGAATTAAGAGTATGAAAAAAAATATACTGCCATGTATACTGAGAAAATGTCCTTAAAATAATTTTTTAAAAAGAGAAATGGTTTTACAGATTATTAGAATGAAATGTGAATGAGTAATCCAGATTCTTCTCTAATGTCTTATCAGAATACTCATTCCAATCATGTCATACTGAAATACTTATTTAGCTTTATCTAACCATGAATGCTTCTCACTTTTGCTGCCTATACCATACAGAATAATAATTATATTAAAAAGCAAAATAAAATTATGTTAAGATTGCTAAGTTAACTACTAAAATTAGAAAATACTTGTTGGTATGGTCTTCAAGTAAAAGATTTCATATCTGTCAATTATGTACCAACAAAGCGCTGATGCTAAGGAACTTTCTACCAAATGATAAGCTCCATGTCCCAGTAACTGAGATTCTAGATTTACTTAATTAAATAGCTGTATTTACAGAAATAAACATTATTTTTATAATTATTTCTGGAATAACCACAGAAAAGGAAAAAAAAAAACAACTAAGACACAAACCCCCAAACCTCATATCATTTATGATAATCAAAGAAAGACTTCTAATTGAAAGACAACGTTAGCCATTGGCAACATATCAAATTAATTATAGTCATTGCTGACTGCAGTGTCTCTCTTTCTGTATGACATAGCACAGGCCTATGTGTGTTTTTTGTTTGTTGTTTTTTGGGTTTTTTTTTAAAGACACATCAACATACCAAATTGGCTTAAGATTTAAATAAAAATAGATTACATGCATTAAAAAGTTTGTATAGCTAACATGGTAAATATGTCCCATATCTATATATATATATGTCAGTATAAACTGACAAACACTACAGGTGTTTTAATTATCCAAGTTATAAAAGTAAAATCTAGCAGCATGCACTTTTTATATGCATATATTACAGAACATGATTCTTGTCTAGTCTGAGAGCACTTAATATTTTCTCACTCCCATTTTTGCTTAGAATGTCAGCCCAGACAATTGCCTGTTACCATAAGCTCATGTGTTGCATGAGTATTTGGTCTTTGACAGGTTCATGGCTAACAGAATGAATTTAGTGACTCAAACAGGTGAATCTAGATACTATTTCAGATCCCTTAGGGTATTTCAACTGAACCTCCACTTATCAATCCAGAAGGATGTGGATCTCCCAGCTGTGTTACATCTTCCAGCTTTGATGTTAGATATCCTATGGACACCTAAAAACATAATAGAGATCTATATTCAGATAAATAAATCAAGGTCAGGGAGTTCCTTCAAAGGCCAGCACCTATATCCACTATTCTCCTTTTTTGCTGGCTGCTTCATCTTTAGTGAAAATCTTTCTTTCATCAAACCTTGATGAAATTGCCTAAATATGAACAATTTTGCTGATTTTGGCTAGGCTACAGTGTCATGGTTTAAAACCAGGAAACCAGGACATACAGTAATTTTTTTTTTCATAGTAGTTAGTATGGGCCTATTAGTTTTGGGTTTGTGCTGAAAACAGTAATGGTAATACAGGGATGTTATAATCACTGCTGAGCAGCACTTAAACACAGTCAAGGCCTTTCCTTTTAGTTAAAGCTAGAGTTATTTTTCTGCTTTTTATACTGCCCTAACAACAAGTAGGCTAGGGGTGTCCAAGAAGTTTGGAGGGGAGAGAGCTGCGAAAACTAACCCCAACCAAAGGGATATTCCATTAATCTGACAATTATGCTAAGAACCTATAGAAGATGATACAGAGCAGCAACAGTGGAATGTGGAATATCCCACACAGACAGAAGACTTAATTGTAGGTAGATTTATTAAATTCTACTTGCATAGACTTCCATCTGTGCTACAAATGCAGCCTGGGCTTTGATTCCATTGCCTAAACAGAGAGTTCTAGTGTCATTTGAAATATCTTAGGATAGCCCATATATTTCCAGCAACTCCTCTAGAAAGACACAGTTATTTCATAAATCAAATATTGCATGTCACCCTCATAGATGTCTCAGATACCCTAGGGTATTTCAGATAATGCTAGATGGGGGGATAAGGGTTAATGAATTGAGCCATTAGGGACTGGGCTTTAAATTCTTTTAGAGAACAAATATATGAAAGTTAGGTACTAAAATCCTAATTCTCAAGTCCCTGTAGCAATCTAACCTATTACAACTTAGAGCCACTTTTTTATCATAAAGTGTAACTGTAGTAAAATCATATTTGCCTATTCAGCCCCACTCCACCTAAAGTAATATTTGTTTTCTGTTTGTAACTCTTATCTAACTATTCACATTAATATCAATATTGATACAGAATCTTTATTTTAGGGATCATATAAATTATTACTGTGCAAAACCTTTAAATAATACATATCATAGAATCATAGAATAGTTACGGTTGGAAAGGACCTTAAGATCATCTAGTTCCAAACCCCCTGCTATGGACAGGGACACCTTGCACTAAATAATGTCACCCAAGATTCCATCCAGTCTGGCCTTGGACACTGCCAGGGATGGAGCATTCACAGCTTCCTTGGGCAGCCCAGTGCTTCCCCACTGCATTCCAGTGCTTCACCACCCTCACAGTAAAGAACTTCTTCCTCATATCTAATCTAAAGTTCTCCTGTTTAAGTTTGAACCTGTTACCCTTTGTCCTATCACTACAGTCCCTAATGAAGAGTCCCTCCCCAGCATCCTTGCATGCTCCCTACAGATACTGGAAGGCTGCTATGAGGTCTAAGAAAAATACAAGTACTGGCAAATATCTGTAGAAGTTTAGGAAGTAACTTTGGAATATAAATAAAAAAACCCTTGTCATTTTCCAAGTTCAAGAATCTTGTGAGATACATGTTTTAATATTAATGGGAAAAGGTTACTACTGGTCATCTTGTACAATCTTTAAAATAGCCTATGATTTCCAGTTGGTAGATTTTACAGAACAGATGCATTTCTTTACACAGTAACCAGGAGTTCAATACCAAAAACATGAGCAGACTTTGAAGAAGAATGAAGCAAGGTGTGAAAAAGACTCAAAATAGCAAGGGAAAAGATGTGGGGGTTTACTGTTAGTATTAGGTATCTATATCAGTTATCTTTTCTACATTTGTAGCTGTGGACTGTGAACCCATGTATAGCAGAGAAGGACATAGATGTTAGGAATTTTTAAAAAATTTAAAATGTTTTCTGCACTTTAGCTGCTAGAGCCATGTCACAGGGGTGTCTGGTTTTGATGTGCTTTATCATATTTTGAATACACACTAAGATGGGTTTGTAAAACTGTGTCTGGTATCCTGGATGCATTAAGAGAATCTCTTCCCATTTGGTATATGCAACTACTGTGAATTAAATCACTGCATCAAAAACATCCTATGGCACTCATTTAAACAAAAATCTTTGAAAATCGTTTAGGAAGATGTTTCTCAGTAGTTCTTATAGCTAGGTGTGGATTTTAATATTATAAACTACTTCATATATGAAAGTTTTTAGATTAATTTTTCAATATTCATATGCTATTGCCAGCCACTCAGATACTGTTTTGTCTAAACAGGAGGCAAAAACACATCTCATTTTCACATTAAATTCCTGTTAACCTTCTAAATTGCTGACAAAACTTTTTTCTTCTGCAGTCCACTGCCCGTCTACCTTAAACCGGAGCCTTGAAATTTATGAGACACATGCTTTTGGAGAAAGTTAACATTTGGTGCAAGCCTGTGCTTTTGAGTGGCACGATAGTAAAACACAGAAAACTCAGTAATGGCTGTTTCAGGTAAGATGTCAGTATAGTCACCCAGGAAGTGTAACTGGTCTAACTATGTCACAGTTTCAAGAGATTTTTCTTATAAGCCAAAAGTTCATAGCAACTACCAGAAGGAGTAACCTGGATAAGACTACTTCCTAAACCTTTATTTTTAAAGCTGGATAGGTGAAGCACCAACTGTAAAGATGTCAAAGGAGGAAGTTGTCACGAGACTTTGGCCTCTGCTCCAAAGATGGTTTATAATGACTTTGCACTATAGTCTAGGAAAGAGATCTTCTCACTCTATAGAGTGCTCAGTTCAGTCTGTCACAATTTAAATAGACTACTTGTTTTCTGATGATTCTTAGGTTCCCTAAACAATCCATAAAAGAGCGAGAGAGGTCAAGATTTTACTCGGGAAGGCAATGAAAGGTTGTATACTTCACTTTACAGGGAAAATCAGAGCATATCTGAAATTGCCTTAAATTTACACGCGAAGAGTATAAAATCATCGAATCACAGAACAGCTGAGGGCAGCAGGCAGCTCTTGAAATTGCCTAGTCCAAAACTCCTGCTCAGAGTCAGCTACAGCACATTAGCACAACCATGTCCAGTCAGATTTTGAGTATCTCCCCATATGGAGACTCCACAATTTCTCTGGGCAATCTGTCCCAGTGTGAAACCACCCTCACACTCAAAAAACTGTTTCCTTGTATTCAGGTGGAAATCCATGTGTATTAATTTTGGCATTTTGCCACTTCTTCTGTCAGTGAGCATCACTGAAAAGAATCTGGCTCTAGCTTTTTTATAGAATCATAGGATCATGAAATCAGCTAGGTTGGAAAAGACCTTTAAGTTGTTTGCTGTGTGTCTTCTGAAAACATACAGGATAATAGTCCTAAGAGAAGAAATTCTTATGACAGCTGAGAAAATCCATGGCATTTCTGAGCTAGTGCTTTCTATTTATCAGTCTGGAAAAAAAAAACAAACATCTAGTAAGCTTTGCTTTTTCACTTGCAAGCAGTTGAAGAAAGAACCAATGCAAAAAAATGTTCACAAGCTGCCTTCTATCACTGTAGACTTTATTTAGTTTTTCAATTGCTGCTGGTATGTGACGAACTGAAACAGGAATGCCTTATTTTTGAAAAAGACAGAATTGCAATTACAGGTAAATAGAAACAATGTGTCTCTCTCAGTGTCTGGCTTTGCTTGCTTTCTTTTAGCTTAATGTTCAGTCTAGTAAAGAAAATATTTGAAGATATTTGGTGCAATAAGACGTTTCAGAACATGAATAATTTTTAAAAGGTTACTATTTGTTTATACTTGAAGTTACACAGGACATCATCTTTGCAACATCATCCAGTATGTTGTGATTGTAAAAGACAAACATTCAGTCAAATTAGAATTCCATTTTTTCATTTTTGACTGCAGAATTGTGCAAAAGAAATAGTGAGAACTCCATTAGAAGAAGCTTCTTCAAATTTATAGGATTATTGTACTGATATTGAAAACCTGACATGATTCCAGATTTGACTGGGAAGAGAGCAGGAATGCAACTGCATGTTTCTACTGTAATGACAGTGTGAAAGGTTAATACTGGATAGCTTTTTCAGCTGTTACGTAGTTTGAATGATAATTAAAAATGTCTTGCATAAGACCCACTATTTCTTTCCTGTTTATTCATATGCTCTCTGACAGGCAGGCTTTCAATCTTTCCTCTATTATTACTTAATCCTTAAAATTTTACCATCTTGAACCATTTTTCATAAAGTTAATGTTCTGCAAATATTTATATAGATGTATCTTTCTTAAGACCGTAAACATAATCTATGAACAACCAAAGAACAAGGCCTTATTTTAACACTGAAGAGAGAATGGCGAGTTATGCATACAGAAAAGTTGAGAAATGATGACTTAATCATGCTCTTTGCAAAACCTGTTTTATTTCTTAAAAAAACAACAAAACAAAACAAAATTAGTCATCAGTCATGTTGCATATGTTACTTGTCAGTTAAAAACATGTATAAACGCAATGTGATTTTTATTAGCATTTTCAGAAGAAAAAAGAAAAAAAGTTCAGTCTGACCAGTGAGCATCAAATATCCAAAACCAAATTACAAGTAAATGAAACAAATGCAAATATTTCTTTTTAACAACCAGAAATTAATTAGCTTATGATGTCTAGAGCTCATTCATGTGTTTTAATACTAACAGCTGTCTACAGACATTGTACTGTATGTTGTTGAGTATAACAGTCTATGTTAAAGGAAGAACACAAGCAGTAGCTTTGTTTTGAGAATGTATGTCAGTAATTATTATAATCAAAAAGCCAGCAGGAAATTATTCTTTTTACTAAATGATCATGTGAGTTGTTGAAGTGGGATACTTTGTTATTATGACTTTGTAGGATATGTTTTGATGAGAATATCAAAGTTTAAACTAGCCTCTTGGACCATCAGAAACAGTTAATGCATTGATTTTGTGAAGTTCATTGAGTTAATCCAGTTTTATTTAGACACATGTTCCCCTGCCTTTGGAGGCAAAATTTTAACACTGATTTGAGAAAAGAATAGAGGAAAACACATAGTGAATATAACTTCATTTAAATTTAATCTGATTTCACTACTACTTCAACTATAAAGTGATTATTTTATAACGGGTTACTCATGCACCATTTATTTCTGAGTGATTAATTGTTTTATCCCCAGAGAGCAATCAGTGAATAAAGAAAGGTTACAGAAGTAGCATTAATGCCTGCCTAGCACTATGCTGATTTATTTTAAAAAAATATATATATAAATAAATAAACAACAACAAAAAAGTGGGAACCACAGGGAAGGAAGCTGCTAAGCTGTAGAACTTGATCAGGTAAAAAAAGCATTAAATGTGAAAATCCTAAAATCTTTAGTTTTGCTTTTCTGCATATAAATTAGAGATAAGTTAGGAGCAATATGAGCAGTTCCTTTATAAAACATAGGTCTAATTACAATCAATTTAGAAAATTCTGAGTGTGTAATATGCACAAAATAGATTAAGAGTACATGGGAATTATAAAATATCAGTGGGAATTATAAAATTCAGTGGGACATCTATGCTTGAAGTTTGTTGTTTCCTGGTTTTGTAGCAAACATATGAAGTTCAATTAGTAATAACAAGCTGAAAATGGAAAGAGAAAGGAATGAGAAAAGGAGGAAAACTAAGTAAAATCTATGCTGTAATTTAAACTGAGATGTTTACCTAAGTGGCCAAACCAAATTAAAAAAGTAATCCAGCATCACTGTTTCTACTGTCAATACTGGCTGATCTCAAATTCATTGAGTACAAAATATATTTCCTTCTTCTCCAAGTGAAAAGTATGCTTTCATCTTAAATTATTCAGCTTTATCAAATCTTGTCACATCACTTTGTGATGTGCCAATGTAAAGTGTGGAGTTGTGTTGCCCCTCCCTATAGCAGCATGGGAAGGAGAATGCAACTTCTATCATCACAGTCCATTTTTTAGCTTCTGCTTGTACCCAGGTTCCTGGACCCTCTAAGCTTTCTGTGCAATTATCACAGCTTACAACTGAATAGGAGCTGGTGGCTTCAAAGGCAGTGAAAAGGTCCTTACTCTGTTAAGGAGTGTGCCATTAACGCCTTGCATGTGTTAAAGGGCAATCTGGTATTTTTTTCTTTCTATCTGCAGATTCACAATATGTATTATTGTACTGGGCAAAGTGAAGAAATTCAAGAGAAGTAACAAAATAGCTAAAGTGAAACTGATCTTTAGCTTTATAACATATTCAGGAGCAAATTTGGAGCAAATCTTGTCTTAATCTCTAAGAGGCATATGTAAAAAATGTTGACCTGTATGAGCTGAATCAACATGAATTCAAGGGTACTAATAGTATGCTATTGCTACATTTATTATCATAGGAACACTTAGGATGTTAAATTTCATGGTGTCGTGGTTTATGCCCAGCCACACAGTCTCTCTCTCACTCTCCCCACTTCCTCCCCCCCTGCTCACGGAGGGATGGGGAGGAAAATCGGAAGAATGCAGCTCCCATGGGCTGAGATAAGAACAGTCCAGTAACTAAGGTATAACACAAAACCACTACTGCTACCACCAATAATAATAATGATAAGGGAAATAACAAGGGAAGTGAATACAACTGCTTAAAACCTGCCCAACCGAGACGTGATCTACCCTTCCAGGTAACTGCCCCCAGTTTTACATCCTGGGCATGATGTGCTGTGGTATGGAATATCTCTTTGGCTAGTTAGGTTCAGGTGTCCTGTCCCTGCTTCCTCCCAGCTTCCCCTCCTCCCTGGCAGAGCATGAGACTCAGAAAGTCCTTGGTCAGACTAAACCTTACTAAGCAGCAACTAAAACCATCGGTGTTATCACCGTTGTTCCCAGGCTGAAAGTAAAAACTGCAGCACTCACCAGCTACTAAGGAGGAGAAAATGTCTGCTACTGCTGAACCCAGGACACATGGCCACAGGGAAGATCCTGTGAGAAAACAGAGTAGACCCATTAAACATGTTTGGTCATGTTTAGTTCCTGAAAGTATTGTAGTTCTGAATAATAAATAGGAAGAAAGTATAAATCTATTTTGCAAAAAATGAATAGTACAATTGCTAATGTAAAATATATAGAAACCAATGTGATAAGGAAAATGCATAGGGATAAAGTTAACTTCCAGTGGTCATTTAAAGTGAAGTGCAAAAAGTATGAGAATTTTATTTAATTCATTTAATGAATCAAGAGGTCAATAAAGAAGGCTACAGTCTCTTTAATATACTACAAAGACAAGTTAGTTATAAAAGATCTGGACAACAATTTCACATAGATAGAACAATGTACCCTACTCTTACGTGCATGTAACTTACTTATGGATGAGCATGCACTATGGATCAGTCTATGTCAGGTTGCAGAAGAGAGATCTTTCAGCCCACTGATACAGGATCCTAGCTCTTTATCTCAGCTCAGCAGCTCAGATTTGTAGTATGGGTGTTACTAGTTCATTTGCTAGTGCAATCCAAGATCACTTATTTATTCACTGAAATGTTGTGTATTTCAGGTTGGAAGTGACCTCAGGAAGTCTCTAGTCCAACCTGTGATTCAGAGTCAAATGTGAGGTCAGACCAGGTTGTTAGGGCTTTATCCACTTGGGTCTTGAAATCCTCTGAGGATAGAAGTTGGATACATTCACAGGAGTTTGGCTGAGGAATAATATGTTTCTTGAAAGAGAAAGAAACCATGCAGCTGGCAGTCTGTATTAGGCCAAGGAAAGTTATCAGAAGAGGCACGTATCTGAAGACATTCAATGTAGGTGTTGCAAAGATTCACCACAGGTCAATTTGACATCCAGAGAAGATATGAAGGCAGACCTTTTTTTTTTTTTTATTTCGCTGCAGGTATAGGAATTAATTTTACAATGATGGAAATAAATCCATTGAATCTATTTAAAAGCTAATAAGCATCAGAACTGTTACAGTGCCTTTTACTAAACAATAAGAATATTATTAACATTCAAAAAAGAAAGAGAAAACACTTGGAATGTGTAATTGTAAGAGATATTAATGTCCAGTATTGCTGTAGTATTTGGAACAACATATATAGCTTCATTGTAATAAAAAAAAAAGATAAGGACTACCTTTCAAACTATCTGCTTTTCTGAACTTTTTTATGATATAAATACTAAATATCTGAAGTTACACATTTAGTGCTAGCTAAAAGAAAAAGAAGTGAACAAACTTCATAAAATCATTTCAAGCTTTGAGTTAAATTGACATTGTGTGCTATATAATGTTCAAGACAGCCATGACAGTAGTAGAGATGCTCATTACTTATGACTAGGATAATTTCCACCTGTCTTTTAACTATCAAAGCTATTTTATTCTCTGTTACCATTTCTGAGGTGCTATTTTAAATAAGGTACCACATTTCAATCTGCAGACTCTACTCCGATACTAATCATTGCATCTACATTAAGAAAAAAGGCAAAACTTACTGGTCTTAAAAAGTGTCAGGTTTGTAAATCAGTTTTATAACCTACTAGCATTCAACACATTAAATGCAGTATGTTGAGTGTTTTACAGAACTTATTAAGAGATATCTAATGGCTCAGGCACATCCTTCCTAAACTGATATATATCAAGCAATTTGATAGCTAAATATGGCATTTTTTTTCTATAATATATTTCATTACCGATCTATAAATAACGCAACATTTATGTATAGTGCTGTTTTAGTACCAGGTAAAGTATTATAACTGTGACATCCAAATCAAAACCCTGAAAGATAAGGGAAACATGCTTAAGGAATTGACAAAGAAAAACTGTAAAGCGGTACCATCATGAGGAGTCTACTATTGTTTTTATTCAGCAAGAAAATATTATTTTCTTATTTTTTTCTGCAAGTTATGTGACAGGGCATAACTGTGACATTCAGGTGACTTGAGCGAATGTAACTTTGAAGGTATTGAAAAAAATTATCTGAATATAATGCAAACAAAAGATCAAAGAGATCTGAAAAAATTAAGCTAGTCTTTCCATTAAGAAATGAACGTATTTCTAACAAGCTCAAGGAGTAACTGATAACACAAAAAATTAGCAAATATTAATAGGTAGAAACTATACATGATAATCCAATCAAAGGTTTTTATCTCTTACTAGGAAAAAAAATAGATGGTAAAAAAGCCTTGAAAATACTTCAAGCACGCCTAATTATGATAACTGGAAAGTAGCTGATTTTGTTAATCTGTTAAAATGACTGTAATGTCCTGTGTCAACAAATGATTAAAGATTAGATCCAGCCAAGTATGTAAATTATTATTTAGGACTTAGGTGGAACTGAGGCATATCAGAACATTAAGATTGAAAAGATCCCTGTTTATTATCAGCCAACACTAGAGAAAACTGACCTCAGAAATGGTGTGGTTCTTAACCATAGATGCCCAGTACCATTTGATGCTCTAGAAACTCTCACATAAAGCCAGAAAAGTATGACTTAGCATTTGTAAAAAACAGGCACTGTTCCAGAGCAGCAAATTGATAACCAGGTAAGACATGAGCACCTATGTATGAACAACAAGCCCATATGGCCCAGACTGTAGACGTTTTAAGCAGATTGGTGGTTCTACCTAGGCCATTAAGTGTAAGCACTGACATGAGAGTTTTGTTTCTAAACCCCTGTTATATACAATGAATAGCTAGGATGCAGTTTGGAGGTCTACACATAATTTTCTAGTACCATTTGAGATGCCCAGGATATTTCTTATGCTATTCACTTGCTGATTCAAAAGCATGAGCAACTGCTGAGGTCCCTTCTTAAATGTGTAAGACCTGTGAAGATATCTCAGAAAATTATGAGCCACATCTTGTAAGTACTGATGCATGGGCAACTAGATTCCACAAGAATCTGGACAGATAGCTATTTGGCTGATGAAAGGCAGATATTGTTCTTAGGTGATATGGCAAGCTCCTCAAACTACAGTTCCTGGACTTCTTGATAAAATCCCTCAATGCTGTGCAATTTAGCAGGAATAATCCAATCTAGGTGATTTTGCAATCTACTCTATTTAGGATTAAAAACTTTTTCAGGTTTGTTTTGTTTTTTTATTTTATTTCTTTTCTACACATGACATCAGGTACAACTCACATTTCTATTATAATATATTTTAAATAACCATCTAAATACTTTATTAAGGAACCAGTTAAGTAAGAGGTGCTGTCTACTGCTCTTTCTGCAGATGTTCCTCTGTGTTTCTGTATGCAGAGACAGATGTGTTAAACTTAAAAAGGATCTTTACTGAATAGTTCATGATCAGGGAATAGAGTGTATAAATATAAATGTATAGAGATTCAGATTTCAGAATTTATGTGTATTTTTTGTTGTAGGTTTGGTTTTGTTTTTTTTTTTTTAATTCACTGTCCACTTAAGGGAGCATAAAAATAATACTAGGAACAGCAGCTAGAAATGCAGTCCAGAACCAAGAAAAGCTTTGGGACTTCAATATGAATTTTATTAAACATAGGTACTTTTTAAAACAGTGTCCAGACTACTGATTCCAGTTGGGTTCGAACCTTAAATTGATTTCATGTGAAAAAGAATAAACTACTGAGTAGAAAAAAAAAATAAAAGAAGTAATTAAATATTCTTAATTTTATGTTATTTCTGACACTTCTTTGTGACTGCAAATTTCTTAAAACATATTTCTTGACTGCGCTGCTTCTCTGTCAGTAAGATGGAGATTAGAGTCTTTGCTAATCAGTATGGCTTCCCTTAATGGGAGCATATAGGCTATAGATGTGGACTACATATTTTATAATTTATACATATCAAGGAGTTTTTGCTACTTGTAGAAGAGTAGTTTTGGAGTTTTTACTACTTTTAGAACCTTAGTCTTCCATGCTGAGTTAAAAAAAATCTCAAGGGTTTAAGTGTTAGAAGAATCATAAAATAAATGAAAAATGCTGCAGTTGTATGAAAAGCAAAACTGAATGGGTTTAATTTGTAGGATCATTAAAAAATGAATAAAGCAATAGTTTAATAGAAAAATAAAGAGATAATGCAATTAGATGGCACAGATACAGTAAACGAAGGGAAAAGAAACCCGGAATGGATTAACACATAGTAAATATAACTTGTAATACAGAACACTCATTTTGGGAACTCTAAACATAGTATCCTGTAAAGAACCAGTCAAGGAATTTATAGTGAGGGACTGAACATAATTCTTTTACCCTTAGGATGTCAATGGAAGAAATTAGTTGAGTAAAATTATACAGTATCTTAGTGAAAGTTCAGAGATCAAAATTAATGTACACTGGGGAAAGAAAGCAAAAATCTTACGATTTGTTGGTTTTCACTCAAGCAGATCACAATGTGTAAAATAATTCACATATAAAAGACTAACCTTATACATTACCAACATTTTTCTATTTCTTCTAAAACTTCTTTGTACATTTTAGTACTGCCTTTAACACACTGAATGCACCTGCCCATGGCAGGGGGATTGGAACTAGATGATCTTAAGGTCCTTTCCAAGCCTAGCCATTCTATGATTCAGTGAATTATAAAATATAGGAAATTGGAACATAACATACACAACCTCGAAATTGCACTTGTTTTTGTTTGTGTCTGGTGTAAAGATGGGTCCAGTGTCAGCGCTTAACAAATCAGGATGATTACTTTCATGTGAACTGCTGTGAGATTTTTAATGGCTGTAGCTGATTAGAACCTGAAATGACAGATTATGAAAAGAGCAGTGACTTTAAATTAGGTGGCTAGCATTTTAGAGTCAAAAGAAAAAAAAAATTAAACAATGCACATATTTGATACCTTTTCCTTCAATGTGCAGTACATTATTTTTCACTTACACTATCATAGGCTGTCTTTTAAAATTAACAAAAGACAAATTTGTGTATCACATCTTTATGACTTGCTTGTAGTGCTAAGATATCATAAGAAAAAAAGTCCACTAAGTTCATACAACAAACATAAAATTTGTATTTTTTTAAATGTTATTGGTTTGTGGCCAAATAGGCATACCACAAATATGTAGTAAACAGTGAATAATGTACAACTCCAAATGTTGTATTTCTAGGTAAAAAATAAGCAAACAAGTTGGAATTTTGTCCAAATAGAGCCTTAATTTAAATATCTGTTTAAAATCCTCTATCCCTCTGTATATATGCATCATAAGCATTATAAAATATTTTTTGTAAAGAGCACACACCATCTTATCGACCAGGACTTCACTCTATGCTGTTTGTTTGATCTTGGTTCTCAGTGTAACTATTCGTGAAATAAACACTAGGAATATTTAAGAAGTATCTAAATTAGATATCCCTAAAGGAAAAAAAAAAAATCAATTTATGAGTGTTCCACCTAAAATAATAATTCTCTATAAAAACAAACAAACAAACAAACAAAACCCCAAGGAACCCCGAAACCCAAAAGTTTGAAAAAAGATGTTTCATAGGGAAGTGGTAAGGATTGGCCTAAACCAGTCTCAGTATGGGAAAAATTGATAAACTGAGATCAGTTGTAGGAAACAAATAACACAAATCCCTAAATCCCTATATTTTGGTTACTGAGGCACTGTATCTACTTGAGGTTTCAGAGAGAAACTTTTCTGAATAGGTGTAATCAATGGCTCTGCTGCCACTGCTAAGTTGATTGTATCTTGTCCTAAGGCTGTGTAACATTTTGAACACTGCTATTTTCATGACTGCAGTAACAAGGGAATGCAGTTAGTAAGCTGTGCTCAGACTATCCCTACCACTCAGGCTGGACTGAACATAATTACAAACACTGTCATCAAACACAACCAGAAGATTGAATGCCTGAAAGAAAAATGCAGTTTCCAACACAGTACCTTGTTTCAGAAAGGCAAGTAAACAAAACCTTGAAAACAGTACTGCACAGGAAAATATGCTCCAAACACACCGTTGTTTCTGTTGCTTCATATTGTCTGTTTTGGTGATCCAGGAGTTAAAATACTGGCTATGTCAATACAGGCCTACTGTAAGGTAGGGTGCTCAGCTTGACTGTAGATCCAGGTTTGCCTTTGGAAATCCATTTTTGTGGCTGAACAACAAAACAGTACTTTGCACTCACCCACTTGTCTTAGGTTAATCTATTCTCCATACTAATATTAAGATAATTTTGTTCCACAGGACCTAAACTGATCTTAATCTGCTTTCATCCACAGCAATATTCCTTGTGGAATATTCCTATCAGTTGTAGAACACACTTTCATAATGAATCTAACATATCTTTTAAAGGAAGCTTAATTCCTCTCATTACAGAGTTACACTGTTTGGAGGCTGATAAATAAATATCCTGTGGTGAAACACAGAGATTCAGCAAATCTCAAGACAGATTTGTCCATGCTGTATGTTTGAATCTTGTAATTAAAGGAAAATCATATGGCAACTAGAATAATCTTTTCCTATTATTGTGAAACATTTGCTCTCCTACATGACATATGGCTAACATGCTGGTAACTGACCTGAGGATTAAATAGTCATTTGTATATACACCAGCAATACTTACACTTTTATAATAAAATATGACAGGTGGTAGGTACGTAGATATCTGGTATAACAAAGGCTTGCCATCTGTTAGTATAGATTTCAGAACACACAGCTATTTTCATCTAGTGATTTAAATAAAAGATAGGAGACAGAAACCTTTTTATTAATTGCAACAGGATTTTTGCATTTCTAATCTTTCCTTACAAATTTATCATAAATAAACATTTTATTTCTTCTAGAAGAGCAGCATATATTTTATATATACAGTGATTTTACTTGAAATACTCAGAGACTCTTACAACACTTGTTGGTCTAGAGGCAGAAAATGGAAATAGGTCATCTTTAGAACAGCTATTTTAGAAAAAGCATAAATCTAGACTCAAAGGAATTACTGCTTATCCCTTACTATGAGATATTACTACTTCTTTAGAGTCTAATACAAACTAATTTCAGAAACAATAATATTGTCATATTAAATCTATCCAGAAATGTTTATGTGGCAAAATTTATAACACAGCAAGCCAGACAATCCTATTTCCTTAAGTGGCATACCCTTGACACATAAAATTACAGCACACTTGGTCGTCACCTTCAGGAAGTATATGATGGCTTACTGATGGCATGCTGAAACACAGAACAGTTGATCAGGTTGAAAGGCCCTTTGCAACCTGTCAAGTTCAGCTCCTACCCTCAAAGCAGAGTCAAGTAGAGTGGACTGCTAAAGGTTGCATCCGGTCTCACAGGGATGGAGACTTCACAACCTCCTTGGGAAAACTGCTCTAGTGTTTGACTACTGTTCTGATTAAAAAGATTTTTTACGATTGAATGGAATTTCCTTGTTTTCACTTGGTATTCACTGCCTGTTGTCCTGTCACTGGAAGTCACTGGATACCTCAGAAGAATTTGGCTCTATCATCTTTATTTTTCCCCACCCCCTCAGCTGATGATACACTGGAACAAGTTGCCCAGAGAAGCTGTGCATGCACCATCCCTGTAAGTCTTCAAGGCCAGGTTGGGCGGGGCTTTGAACAACCTTGTTTAGTGGAAGGTATCCCTGCCCATGGCAGGGGGTCTCTTCCAAATCAAACCATGATTCTGTGATCTATATATTCTGATTAGAGTCTTTGGATTTGAATTACAGTAACTGAAGATCTTGATGAGATCTGTTGCTAACAGAGCATACAAGCCTACAATATTCTTTGCTAAAAAGAAAAAAAGCAGGAATAAATATCAATATTGGCCTGTAAGCCTGCAATGACAGCAAGATGGCAAAAGAATGTTGTAAGCAAAGAATCCAACATTGATCAGCATTGCTGCTTAGTCTTCTTCAACTTGACAAGAGTGGAAACATGAATAACAAATGATCCTGATCAACACTGCAATAAAACTGTTACAAATCCACATCTTTGAAAAAAGATTTTTCCCAGTTAAATACTTACTAACTGATATTTACAATTAATTAGGAATATAAAATTAGAAAATAAATATGTTAAGATTAACTATGAAAATATTGAAACAGCATATAGTCAGAGCCATTGTGAAATAACAATTCAATTAATATCAATACAATTCTATCAGTTACTAGACTTTTAGAATCTCTGCCTTAATGGTCAGTCGCAGCACAGATACCCAATAAGTAATATAAATATATGAGCTATAAAAATTTTGTCATACTATCCCTCCATTTAATATTTTTGAACAGAAAAGCAAGCTATGATTACAATAATAAAAAAAAAGAAAACAAACAGAAGAGGTATAAAGTATGTCTTTAGGAGATCTATGTACTAGAATGGACTTTCTGTAATACAGCTGTTTTAAGTTTCAGTGATGCTTTGCCATATGGTGTGTCTTAGGTAAATGTCAAGGAGGGTCAAAGGTAAGAACATGAGCTTTCCAACTGTTAAAATAAGTATATCAAGTGGAATAAAACAAGTAAATATTCTATAAAGAAGGACCAAACACCTGAAAATGTGAAATAACCTCTAATCACATTATTTTGATATAACTTTACATGGTTTGAAAATAAAATTATTTTTAAAAAGCAGGAGATATATCCTGCTGAATTGGAGCTTTCTGCTGAACACAACTTCTGTAACCTCTGTAACCTCCTTTTCTTCTTAATGTTGGCTGCTAGTGAATTCAAAGAGAATAAGTGTTTTAAACAAAATCAATCTGAAAGCTGTAGCTATCAAAGTGATGGACCCAGGATCTCTGGATTATTCATTTACAGGCAGTGCTCACTCTTCAGGGTGCCCATGTCCCAGGACCCCATGTCAGCACCTTCACCTGTGACACTAGAGCAGGGTTGGTCTCTGACTTCTTACAGTCTTGCCCTGATCAGCCATTAGCTCCACTGAGCTGGTCCCACTTGTGGGCCCATGTCCCCACCTAGCCTCAGCCTGTTCCTGTCCTCATGGAGGTGCCCAATGCCCAGGGCTGGGGCTGCCCTGGTGCCCCCCACTGCCCTTCTCCTGGTTGGGGTGTGTTGACGCAGGAGTCATGGACAACGCGGAGATGATCAATGTGATCAAGCGATTGCCAAAGTTTATTCAGATACAGTGCTCCTTTTATACCCTTACAGCCTTAGGTTTCTTATGTAACAGCCTTGGATACTGAGCTCTAATTGGTCAGTCTAGAGGTTACTACCGTTTACAAAGCTAATGCTTATAACTCTTTATAATTGCGATTAAATACCTTACTCTAAAACTACAGTGGGAAACTACAACCTTGGCAGAGATCTTTTTCTGCACGTTTTCAGTGGAAAATTACAGAGGCCTAACAAGACAATTGACCTTGCTTATGCCTGCCAAGAATCTTCTTACTTTACAGTAATAAGGCTCAGGGTATCGGGATCGCTCACTACGTGGCCTTGGCTCTTGAAGAATTCCCACAGGGGTGATGGGATGGACCCTGGCTGCCAAGCCCTGCCATAATGGACTCCATGGGGAGCCCCCTGACTGATGCTCCCAGTATCCCAGCCAACAAGGAGCCTCAACCCCTTGCAGTATCCTGACGCTTCAGTGAAATACTTCAGAGAGCCCTCTCCATTCTAGGATCTCAGAAAGTCTTTAGTTTTACTTTATTGCTTCCCACAAGGTGTTATTTTTTTTTTTTTTTATGATGGGGTCACTGGTAGGAAATACAATGTTCTGGAACCATCGCTTTGCCAGTGTGGGAGACATTAAGGGAAGCACTCTGTTAGATCTACTGCTCACAAATAAGAAAGAAGTGGTTGTGGGTGAGAAGGCTGACAGAAGCTTTGTTGTAATTGTAACTGTGAGGTAACAGAATTTAAGATCCTGATGAAGATGAAGAAAGCAAACAGAAGAATAAAAGCCTTAGTCTTAGGGAATGCAGACTTTAGTTTGCTCAGGGAAATATTAGGCTGGACCTTGTGGCTTACTGCTCTGTAGGGGCCCAAAAGACCTGGCTGGTCTTCCAGAACAACCTCACTAAAGCACTAGAATACTCTGTAAAATTGAGTAGGCACAGCAGGAAGACAACCTGACTAAGTTAAATGTCAAAAGGAAGCATGTGGAAGATAAAGTGGAGAAAAGATACCAGAGAGGAATGCATAGAAGATATATAATTCAAGGATGAAATTTGAAAGGATAAAACTCAGCTGAAGTTACAGGGAGTGGAGAGATGTGGAGGGAAGCAAGAAAGGTTTCTGTAGATACATGACAGCAAAAAAAAAAAGAATAAAAATCAAGGATAGTTGTTGGGCAACAAATTATGAAAAACACAGAAAATACTGAGGCAATCAATGTCTTCTTTGCCTTAGCCTTTACTGGTAAATTCTGCCGACAGATCTCTCAGGCTTTCATGGCAATGAGAGAATTCAAACTGAAGTACTGCTTACTGTAGAGGAGGTTCAAAGTAGGGACCATTTTAACACATAGGGCATACACAGTTCAATGGCAGAGGTGGAATACATCTGAGGGTGCTGTTGCATCCATATGTAACAGAAAGTCTAAAGCCTAAAGCCAATTCTGCTTCTGTTATGTCATGGCAGAACCCCATCCAACAGAGAAGCACCACACAACTGCTCAGTCACTGCTCCCAGCAGGACAGGGGAGAGAATCAGAAGGGTAAAAGTGGGAAAACTCATGAGTTGACATAAAGACAGTTTAAAAGAAGTAAAAGCCATATGTGCAAACTAAATTAAGTAATTAATTCACATCATCAGGCAGATGTTCATCCATCCCAAGAAAACAGGGCTCCATCACATGTACTGGTGACTTCGGAAGACAAATGCTGTAACTCTGAATGTCCTCCCTTTCTTCTTCCTCTGGCTTTATATGCTGAGCATGATGTTACATGCTCTAGGATATCCCTTTGGTCAGTTGTGGTCAGCTGTCCTGGCTGACTGTACCCTCACAACTTCTTGTGCATCCTACTCGCTGGTGGGGTGATGTGAGGAGCAGAATAGCCCTCGACTAAAACTTCCCTGTATTATGGAGATTGTTTCCTGCACAAATGCAAATCATAGTGCCATACTAGCTACTATGAACAAAACTAACTCTATCCCGGTCAAAATCAGCATGTAGGTTTAGCATAGTTACATGCACAGTGTTTGGCAAAAGACTTAATAGCAGGTATTGTTTTTTCCTACCTTCTTACAAGGTACATAGTTCTAAGAGAAGATTCCTGCTATACCTTTCTGGCAGCATCCCTACCAGCTTCATCTAAGTCACATACATTGTTTTTGCTATACTCAAAAAATTATTTCTCTCTAGTTTGAATTCAAACTCATCAATAAATAGCATATTCTTTTTCTAACTCAAGGGTCTCTGTTTTCTTCCTGTGTGTTTACCTTCAGCCTCAGGTCTCTTCCTGTTATTTTCAGTTTAAGCCCTTCAGAGGAGATAACCTTTCAATGAAGTTTTCAGAGATGTGGTTTTCTGACAACCTCAGGACATTTTAATTGAGTTTGGCATACATTCTTGCTATGGCGTTCTCAAGTTACCAAGGTTCATGATAACTCACTATATGTGCACTGCAACACGTATCATGGTGGTGGTAAAAGAACCCACATAAAATACATTTTTATCTATTTGTTATTAACTACTCTCTAATTACTGCTGTGCAGACTAATTTGATTATTCTCATGTCTGACAGTTCTTGGAGAGCTGTTTGATGTTATTGAAAGCCACTGTTATGATTTTGAAGGTGGTGACAAACAGGACAGTCTCTAATCTCTGTGAAAAGACAAAAGGCTGAGCTTTACAAAGGCAAGATGGAGATTTCCAGGAACTACGGAACTGGAAGCCATGTTCAGATTTAAAATTATTTGAACCAACCAGCATGGATTTACCACTGTCAAACTGTGTTTGACCAGCCTGATTTTCTTCTGTGATGAAATTGCTGGCTTTGTGCATGCAGTGAGAACAGTGGATGTCATTTGCTTTGAGTTTAGCAAGTCCTTACATGATATACTTGCGGCCAAAGTGATGAGGTACAGCTTGGCTGTTTGTAGATAGGAAGGTGCAAAATTGGCTGGACTAACAGATTTTAAGTGTTAGCATTTCAATATCTGTCAGCCAGTTGTCAATTGTGGGCATCAAAAGGAGCGTGACCAGCAGGCCGAAGGAGGTGATGCTGCCCCTCTTCTCTGCTCTTGTGAGACCTCAATTGAAGTATTGTGTGCAGTTCTGGTGTCCTCAACATAAAAAGGACATGGAACTGTTAGAACAAGTCCAGAGGAGGGCCATGAGGATGATCAGGGGACTGGAGCACCTCCCGTATGAAGACAGGCTGAGAAAGTTGGGGCTGTTCAGCCTGGAGAAGAGAAGGCTGTGTGGAGACCTCATAGCAGCCTTCCAGTACCTGAAGGGGGCCTACAGGGATGCTGGGGAGGGACTATTCATTAGGGACTGTAGTGATAGGACAAGGGATAACGGGTTGAAACTTAAACAGGGGAGGTTTAGATTGGATATAGGGAAGAAATTCTTTACTGTGAGGGTGGTGAGGCACTGGAATGGGTTGCCCAGGGAGGTAGTGAATGCTCCATCCCTGGCAGCGTTCAGGACCAGGTTGGATGAAGCCTTGGGTGATATGGTTTAGTGTGAGGTGTCCCTGCCCATGGCAGGGGGGTTGGAACTAGATGATCTTGAGGTCCTTTCCAATCCTAACTATTCTATGTTTCTTCAGGTGTCAGTACTTGAGCTGATACTATTTAATGTCCACATTAATGACCTGTGTGATGAGGCAGAACTGAATAGCACCTATTTAGGTGCAACAGGCCACTTTTAACTTTTCTCCTCTCTATTCTCCTCCTCCTCCTTCTTCCTCCTTACCCTTTTCCCCACTTTCTTCCTTCCCCTACACTGCTTAATAAGTTTTGTATAGTCCTACAGTCCTCCTTCAAATAACCATCTTATTCATGCTCCTATAGTTCCCCCCTCTTGCCAGTTACAAAGCCCAGGCTAACCTTATGAAAGCTGTGCCCTGTGTTTCTTAATGGTTGATAAGTTTGTAGTTGTAGAGTTTTGGTTTTCATTATGTGTTCAGCTCTTGGGTGCCCGGTGTAAGAAGGATGTGGACCTGATCTTTAAGGTCCCTTCCAACTCAAAGCATTCTGTGATTCTATGGTCATTGTCTTATCATTTGCTTATCAGACTTTTGTGTCTATTTTGTTTATCTCTTTTACTTTATAGAAGATCCTTGACCTAATAGCCTTAATGAACCAGATGCTCTCAAGTAACACACACACTGGTTACTGAACCACTGGGAAGCAGCTTCTAAGAAAAATATTTGGGGAGCATAGCAAACAAGAATTTGAATATGATTCAGCAGTTCATTTTTGTGACATGTTAGCCAGCCACACACTGGGCTGCAGGTCAGGCTGGTTATGCAGCACCTGTGTGACTCAAGGCTGTCATACCGCCTCGGGCCTGCCAGTACAAGAAAGACCCTGGAATAGTCACTGAGAAGGTCAGGGGGGCTCAAGTACATGACATGCAAGACACACTGAGAAAACTGGGTTTGTTGAGTCAGCTGAAAACTAAAGAGCCATCTTTCAAGACTGCTGTCTCTGAGTACTTCCTGGGAGGTCATAGGGAAAACAAACCTATCAGGGATTCACAGTGAAAGGACAAGAGGTTAAGGCCTTAAGTTGCAGCAAGGGAAAAATTATTACTAGGTATCAGAGAAAAAGTCTCCACAGGGAGTATTTAAGCTCTGGAACAAGTTGCTTAGAGTCAACTGCACAAGGCACTTCACAGTGCGATCTAACTTTGAAGTTAGCCATGCTTTGTGAAGGGGAATAAACTAGATGACCTCTGGGGTCCTATCCAACCTAAATTATTCTATGTTTCTAATTTAAAGGTTAGTATTACCCTGGAATAAAATGTTTTAGTAGAATGAGAGGGACATTCAGTTTTGTTTGTAAGATCTGAAATGCAAAGTTTGAATTGGGGTCGGAAATAATACCCTGATTTTATTTACTTTTTGCAAGAGTTCTGCAGACTTTATATTCACCTGTTACAATATGCTTACAAGGAATGATCTAGGGATTAGCTAGACATGTTCTTTAACTTAAGCTTTCTAGTGTGTCCTTTACTGAATCCAAAATATGGAAGTATTTTTATTTAGTTCTTGTTTCAGCTGCCTGGTGCTGAGGGGACTGACAGCTGGCATCACAGAGCTCAAGGGAAGTAGAAGTACTTTTAAGTGACTGTTAGTGACCTTGGAGTCCTTCTGGCGTACATTGATGGCGTAAAAGCTTAAATTTTAAGATGGTGTTACCCACATATTTCAAAAATTTGCTTTGAAAAAATAAGGGTATCAGTCATAAGTCAGACTTCCAACTGATGTCTGTTTCTTAACCTTTGCCATACCAAATGTGTTTTGGTTCAAGACATGTTACTCAGATTTATCTCCCAATTAACCTGCAGCAGGAGTTCTCAGTCTATAGCATTTGATATGCATGCAGCTTGTGGTCAGTTCAAACGGGGCTTCTTTAGCAGGGCTCCATCACATATTATGAAGCAAGGAAGTACTGGTATAGGAGCTGATGAACTTCTTCCTGTCTCTTTGTGACCCAGAAGTCTGAGAATACATACTCCAGAAATTTGTTTCAAATCTGTTAGCTGCAGAGTCAACTATGTTCTTTTCGCTGTAGGCTAATTTATTGCCTCGTCTGTAGTTCTCAGCTAAAAGCTAAAAGTGATATAAATACAACATCATACACATTAGTTTCTGAGAAAAAATGGCAAACTATCTGCTTCTAATTAAGTGAGATTCTCTGGGAATTAATATAGAGTAAAAATCAACCAATCAAACCAGAACAAAACATTTAGGAGGTCGATTTTAAGGTCTGATGGTAGTATATATGCTGGTTTGCAAAAAAATTAAGATCTGATTTTAAACCATACTGTTCTAGCCACAGCAGTGTGTGTGGGTTTTGGTTTCTGATCAGCAAAATAAAGGGCACTTTAATCTTTTATATTTGTTTTACTTCAGTATAACATAGCTAGTACCTGTTTAATTAGTTAATATTCTGTATAAACAGAAACATGCTGTTAACATGTATTCAGTTTCTATTTTATTTTATTTTTGTCCTGGTTTTGGCTGCAGTAGGTTTAATTTTCTTCCTAGTAGTTGGTGCAGTGCTTTGTTTTGGCTTCAGTCTTCCAACAATACTGATAACACACTGATGTTTTAGTTGTTGCTCAGTAGTGGTTACCCCAATCAAGGACTTTCCAGTTTCATGCTCTGCCAGTGAGGAGGGGCACAAAAAGTTGGAAGAGAGCAGAGACAGGACACCTGAACCAGACTAGCCAAAGAGATATTCCATACCACAGGACACCATGGCCAGTATATAAACGGGGAGGAGTCACCCAGAACGGACTGATCACTGCTCGGATTGGGCTGGGTATTGGTCAGTGGGTGGTGAGCAGTTGCATTGTGCATCACTTGTATTTATTGCTTATTTTTTCCTCCCCTCCTTTTAGTTTTATATTTTCTTTCCTTGTTATTTCTATTATTATTATTATTATGTACTTTAGTTATTATACTGTTCTTATCTCAACCTGCAGATTTTACATTCTTTCAATTCTCCTCCCCATCCCACCCAAGGAGGGGAGAAAAGGAGGAGGGGAGGGGAGAAAGGGAGGAGGATGAGCGAGTGGCTGCATGGTAGAGTTGCTGTCTGGGTTTAAACTACAGTGATTTTATTATTTTATTTTATTTATTTTATTTTTAATATTCCTATAGGGTTAAAAATATCACAAGTAAATCCAGGCTTGAGACTGAGGCGAGTGCTTCAGATCTTCACAAAGGAAGTATCGCAATCAAAGAATATCTGTGTATAATGTATAACTTTTACAGGGATAGTTCTTTAGAACAGACACTTGTAGACACTAAAAAAAAATAATAAACTATTTTTTCTTCAATTGTAAAGATAAATACAAATTACGTATGTATAATATTGCCTTAGGTAATATAAGTATATAGAACAATAGCTATTTTTATGAACTAAGGCACATTCCCTGCATACTCTTTTAAGAGAGAAGTTGTGAGACAATCAAGTCATGTGATAATTTGGATGCCTGAGATATTTTTGAAAAGCTAACAGAAACAATGATGAGGAAGCAACAGAGTTCTTACAGAGCATAAATTTGTTTAAACAGTTACGAGGTTTAGAATTCCTTTAGGCTATTCATTAACAGAAAAGTACGCAAGATGACAATGAATGTCAATTAAATTTATAGGCCATCAGAGACCAATTAAATCTTCTGTGGCAGGTGGAAAATTATCAGTGAAATATTAGAAACAGTTCTCAGCCCACATCACTGCAATGGTCCCCAGATAATTGCATCACAACAGGTATGCTTAATTTTTCCTTTATCTTCAGATATTGGTTAATCCTGAAAATTTGACGTATTAGTGGCCTGATCTGTTCTGAAAAATCACATATCCTTTCTTTTAGTATATTAGAATATGTTCCCTGAATAGACAGTATATATATTCAAAACATAATTATATTAATTTTGGGAGTGTCATATTTGACTTTCACTTCCTGAACAGGTGGCCCAGTGTTTATATGTACTGTATTGAAATGTTGAGAGTAATTTCATTCATATCTTTCTTTCTTTTAACATCAGTTTTGTTGTAAACTTCTAACAAATAAGTGCACTGGTTTAAGAATTATTTTAATGCATATAAGCAATTTATGAAAACCTGTGTCATTTTATCATATTGTAATTATTGTAGAGACAATAAGAATACTTCAACTATGCTATGTAAGGGCTTTATTTAGTCTGAATGAAATAAACGTTATGTGCTTTTTCTGTCACCATAAAATCTTTCACCTCAGTGTCCTTTTGTGAAAAACGTCAACAAGTAAAAATGCTTTGAAGGCAGGTTTCCTAATCAGATTTCTATAAAGAGATATCCTTCATTGCTTAATAGGGCAGTTGAATGTCAACTGGTAATTTAAGTCCCTCTGCAGACAAATAAAATATCCATCACAATTGTCATTAAAAAAGAGAAGTAAAAAGGTATACAAACGAATGTGGTTTTGGTTTGAGCCAAGGATTCTTTTAAACAGAAATACTGATTTATGCAACCATCAGGTTTGAATGCATGCAACACAACTTTCTCAGATTGAATTCCATTGATTTTCTATAACAATGTCAAGCATTCAATGCATCACAGCAGTAGTGAGACTAAAATAAATAATCCCTTCAGAAAGAAAGTGATTCTTCTCTTCTTAAAAACATAGGTGAACATCTTGTTCTGCTTCTCCCTTGATCTGTTGTAGCTTAAGCTGTAAGGTTTTAGAATGTCCTAATTCCCTGTCTTAATTTTCATTTAGGATAACATGCTTTGTTTTTCTTATGACCTTCTTTATGCTCTTGCCTTTGGGACAAGTTGTTAGAACTCTATGCCATTCTTTTTATGAAATGTGGAGAGATGTAAAGAACAAAATAAATACCAGCAAATTCAACTGTGAATGTAGTTATATGTGATATTGACAAAACCTGAGTAGTACAAAAATAGCCTTGGAAGATGTTGTTTCACATATAAAATTCATATTTGAAAGGTGCAGTAGACTTATAACACATACTGCATGCACAGATTAATATTTCTAATGAGATCTACAGTGTTTCTGATCACATTGTCAGTCATAATCATGTTTTCATATTGTTAGTTCTGGTTATTTGAGCTTAATATTTATAGTCCAGGACTGTCACAAATGTGAGTTTGATGGGGTTTGTACTCCACTCTAAATTTATCACTTACTTTGTTACCAATTTGTAAGTCATTAACTATTCTCTTTCATACATAACATTTAAAGTTGGTGAATTATTTAAGTTGCACTAAGACACTCGTTTTACGCACTTTCAGATGCTATTTTGAAATGCTTACCATGAACATAACATCATACTATTGTTATAAGAAATCACATACAGTTTTCAGCTGAATGTTTCCATGCAAAAAAGCTACTACGCTCCCCAAAGTATTTAACTAATATGCAACTTGGTTGATTCGAAATATATAATACATACTTCTCAAGTGACACTAAACAATTTAAAAAATCCAATTGCTTCGAAACAAGCAAGAAATATAATGTAGTGGATTAGATTATCTTCTCACCCTTTTATTAAAGAATAAGGAGTAACAGTTATTCCTTTTTTCTTTGTGTGACTCCCTTGTTCCAATGTCTATTTAGCAGTTTCCACAACTGCAAGCAGGTCTTTTATTTTAATTGGAGATATCAGGTCAATGCTGATACTCATTTGTAATCATAAGGACTGCAGTGACCATGAAATGGTGGAGTTCAAGATCCTTAGGGCAGTGAGAAGGGCACACAACAAGCTCACTAACCTGGACTTGAGAAGACCAGACTTTGGCATCTTCAAAGGTCTTCCTGGAAAAGTCCCATGGGATAAAGCTCTGGAGGAAAGAGGAACCCAAGAAAGCTGGTTAATAGTCAAGGATCACCTACTTCAAGCTTAAGGAGGTGAAGCATCCTGAAAAAGACGAAGTCAGTCAAAAAATACACACAGGCCTGTGGGGATGAACAAGGAGCTCGCGGACAAACTCAGACACAGAAACTAAGAGGGTGGAAACAAGAATAGATAGCCTGGGAGGACTACAGAGAAACTGACCAAGCAGCCAAGGATTAGGTTAGGAAAGCTAAAGCCCTAATATATTTAAATCTGGCCAAGGATGTCAAGAACAGAGATGTGTTAGAGCAAGTTCAGAGGAAGACCACAAAGATGATCAGGGGACCTGTCCTGTAGAGAGAGGCTGAAAGAGCTGGGATTGTTCAGTGTGTAGAAGAAAAGGCTCCAGAAAGACCTTAGAGGCTTACCTGTTCCAGTACCTGAAGGAGGCCTACAAGAAATCTTGAGAGGAACTTTTTACAAGGGCCTGCAGTGATAGGACAAGGAGTAATAGCTTTAAACTGAAACCGCATGGGTTTAGATTAGATATTAGGAAGGTTTTGACTGTGAGGGTGGTACAAGTTGCCCAGAGAAGTTGTGAACATCCGCCCTCATCTCTTGAAGTGTTCAAATAAAATATTAGAAGTGATGGAAAATGCAAAATAAACTATTTTTTACCTATAAAATCTGTTTTACTTATCAACTTACCTACTTTAAGACACCTGAGAGCATCAAGAAGTTTTACACCCTTTTCTGTCTCTGCTAGAAATTTAGTTTTTCATGTTTAAGGTAAACTCTAATAGGGTACATCTGTGTAAGGCTGGATCAGGATTCTGTGAAAATAGCTGAAGAAGGAGCTGTGGAAATTTCCGAGTCTCCAGCCTGCATTTTATGAGCTGTATTTAAATTCAGTCCTTTGCCCGTGGTCTTGCCTGGGTTACACTTAAGTTATGCTGTGCCTGGTATTGTGCCTTGCTGAGTCTGATCTTGCCTTACTGACTTGGCATCTTGGTTTTACCTTGGGCCTGCCTCACCACTGTGGCCTTGTCTGGCTACAGCTGAACTGTTGGCTGAACCTGGTTTCCAGCACCAGACTTGCTCTTCTTTTTCAGTTTCTGGATCTTTCTCAGGGCTCCGCCTGCTTTGCTGTCACTCAGCTCCTGACTTGCACTGCCTTCTGGAGTAATGCACTTCCGCTGCTCTCTGACACGTACAGCATCACCTCTTTCACATTGAGATGTTAGTACAGTTAGCATAGTTTTCTGGGAAATTTCTTTAGCTGACTCATCTGTGGGCTTCGCACCAGAGAAAAAGATCCAGTGATCACCTTTCAATTGTCTTAGGACTACCTGAGCTGGTGTCCTCTTTCAATGACTTTGTTCCTAGGGTTCTTCCACCTCCACTGATCCTTTCTGTGATTAACTTTTGGTGAAATTACCTAAACATAATAATACCAAATAAAGGAAATTCCTCCCACCCCTTTTTTTCCCTGCTGTACTTTGTGAGCATTCAGCATACGAACTATAGATTTTGAAGTTTTTTTTTAAAGTTGTGTAACTTTGCCAAATTCTTGAAAAATTAAATTGATGTGTCATAGATGACAACAATCAGAAGTCAGTTAAAGTTAATAGACCTGGAAGGAAAATACCTTTGATACATGCTGTCTAAAAAGCAACACAGATTATGTGACTGCAGATGCTGTCTTTGCTGTTAATGACAAAGCCGTTAACTCAAATGACATTAATATGTTGTTTGTAACCATTTTAAGTACATGATTGTCCAAAGCCCATTATACACACCTGAATGCAATCATGCGCAGGTGTGCACAATTGTTTCTATACAAGTCAATGGGGTTTTAGAGAGGAAGTAGATGACCCAAAATAATGTCAAAACCAGTGTAAAAAGATATTATCAAACAAACAAATCTTATTAAAACACAGATACCAGATATTGTAGTACTTTGTCAGTAGTATACAGTTATCAAAGTTCCCTATCAGTGTAACATTTAATGGCTATTACCCTTTTACCACCTATTTCCCATAATTTGATTTTTATTCCAAATAATTGTTATAAATAATTATATATATATTCAAGATTGTAATATATTTGTGTAATTAATTTTTCTAAACTGCATGTTTATGCAAATTTCAGATAATACTAGCATTCCAATACTATCTGTCTATCTTCATGTCCCTAGTTTTACCTCTTAAAAAAATTTAAAAGATCCTGCAATATACTACAGATGGAATAACCAAAACATGTTGGTAAATACAGATAGGTTAAATATTTTTTCTAAATTTATTGTTCTGAACTATCCTTTCTTCTATATTGTCATATGATTCCCACTGATGTGAAAAACAAACAAACAAACAACAAGCAGGCATAGTTTCTTTGGTGACAGCCAGCATGGCTTCACTAAGGGGAAATCCTGCCTGACCAGTTTGGCAGCCTTCTATGATGGGGTTACGGAAATAATGGACAGGGGTGGAGCAGTTGATGTCATCTACCTGGACCTGTGCAAAACGTTTGACACTGTCTCACATGACATCCTTGTCTCTAAATTGGAGAGATATCGATTTGGTAAGTGAACCACTTGGTGGATAAAGAACTGGCTGGATGGTCACACGCAAAGAGTTGTGGTCAACAGTTCAATGTCCAGCTGGAGACAAGTAACGAGTGTTGTCCCTCAGAGATCAGCGTTTGGATTGGTCTTGTTTAACATCTTTGTTGGTGACATGGACAGTGGGATTGAGTGCGCCCTCAGGAAGTTTGCCGATGACACCAAGCTGTGTGGTTCGGTTGATACACTGGAGGGAAGGAATGACATCCAGAGGGAACTTGACACGCTTGTGAGGTGGGCTGATGCCAACCTCATGAAGTTTAACAATGACAAGTGCAAGGTCCTACATCTTCGTCAGAGCAATCTCAGGCAAAGCTACAGGCTGGGCAGAGAAGAGATTCAGAGCAGCCTTGCAGAGAAGGACTTGGGGGTGTTGGTCGATGAGAAAATGAACATGAGCTGGCAGTGTGCACTTACAGCCCAGAAAGCCAACCATATTCTGAGCTGCATCAAAAGAAGTGTGACCAGCAGGCCAAAGGAGGTGATGCTGCCCCTCTTCTCTGCTCTTGTGAGACCTCAATTGAAGTATTGTGTGCAGTTCTGGTGTCCTCAACATAAAAAGGACATGGAACTGTTAGAACAAGTCCAGAGGAGGGCCATGAGGATGATCAGGGGACTGGAGCACCTCCCGTATGAAGACAGGCTGAGAAAGTTGGGGCTGTTCAGCCTGGAGAAGAGAAGGCTGCGTGGAGACCTCATAGCAGCCTTCCAGTACCTGAAGGGGGCCTACAGGGATGCTGGGGAGGGACTATTCATTAGGGACTGTAGTGATAGGACAAGGGATAACGGGTTGAAACTTAAACAGGGGAGGTTTAGATTGGATATAGGGAAGAAATTCTTTACTGTGAGGGTGGTGAGGCACTGGAATGGGTTGCCCAGGGAGGTAGTGAATGCTCCATCCCTGGTAGTGTTCAAGGCCAGGTTGGATGAAGCCTTGGGTGACATGGTTTAGTGTGAGGTGTCCCTGCCCATGGCAGGGGGGTTGGAACTAAATGATCTTAAGGTCCTTTCCAACTCTAAATATTCTATGATTCTATGATTTGCTGCATCAGTTGTAAAGTTTAATTTAGGATTTTTCAATTTAACAATAATAACTCTATCAGGTACCTTCTATATTTTTGTTACCAATATTACTAGCGTATGTCAAACAAATTAAGAAAAAAGGTCCACATGGAAACTAAGTTTGAAACTGTAACTACCACATTGTGTTTTTTGCAAATGCTATTTTCTGTAACAAAACAATACTGCAAATAAAAGAGAGCAGTTAATAATTTCTCCCTGTTAGTAAAACTGAAATCTTAGACAACATGAATTCTCTTGTAATGGCATTTGCTGAACTTTTTCACCATCACAGACGTCTTGGAAAATAAAGTGGAAATATTCCCATTTTCCTTTTCAGCACAAGACAAACATTGACAATGTTAGCAGCTTTAAGGGCAAAATTCAGTTAACAGAACATGGGAAGCAGAGAGAGTGAAGGTGAACCTGCTGCATGCATTCTTTCTACCTAACATATAATCCCTGTGTTTACCTATGTGCCCAGCCTGAATGCTGGACTCTCAATATGTATGCTGCTGTCTGTTCAGTGCACATGTGTTTGTCCAGTTCTACCTGCCAGGTTTTCAAAGGAGACATTACAATTTGCATTTTTCTCCTTTATGTGGTCATTGATATTTATGAAACTAGTTTGTGACACCTTAACATTTCTATCATGTTTGGTAGAAATCAGGTGAAATGCTAAAGAGGTAGATCATTTTAGACAAAGAAACCCCACTTCATAAGTCTTTCTTCAGGGGACCAAGCTAAAAACAGAAAATTTGAGAAAGATAGTTCATTGTTTCCTGTTTATTTTCAGACTTCAAAAATTATAGATGTTAGAGATAGTAGACAGCTATTATGTCTATTTACTTTCCTTCCATACTTTCTATGTCAAAACTAATTGCTTAGGAGGATAGAGATCATAGGAAATCCTACAGATATAAGGACTGCTGGTCATGGCTGTCTGCTTAGATGAGTGGGTGATATATTTTATTGTGGAAATTTGTTTTAACTTCTTTTCAGTAAAAACCCCCAGTGTGTACTGTTTGATGATAAGAAAATTTTCTTTCTGATTGGAGAAAAAGCATTTTTTTCTCAAAGTCTCTGTATTGGTGCAACTACATACAACCTCCTTTCTCTCAATTTTTTATTTCTTCGTGTGGGCATACTGTTTAGGATCATTCCTATCAGCCTCTGGCAGGTGATCTGTAATTGGTGCAAGAAGCATAGGGGACATCTCAAGAAGATTTAGTATCTGAGATGGGTGGAGTTATGAGGAAAAGAGGCTGAAAACTGAAACAATGCAGGCAGATGAGATTTAAGATAAAGATATATATAGATCCTAAAGGCCACAGAAAAAGTAGCTGTTTCTGTGCCGCTTTCTTTACCTCTTTTTTATGCACAGATCCCTTTTGCCATAGGGACATAACTCACAGCACAAGTCAAGCAGGTTCCTATTATATAAGGAATAAACACAAGATTATGAAATTTGCATGGTTCAGATAGGGTTAGGGTGAAAGGTAGAAGTTCCAAATAGATGTCTAAGACTGTCACTCTGCTCTATTTACCCAGTGCAATTTGCAGTGCACTGTGGAAGCATGGAAGGTTATCAGAGAATGCCATATGCGTCCAAACCATGAATAGAAACAAAACACTTCTAGCTAGGGCATCCTCACTGTAATGACCCTCAGTACCATCTGACACTTCAGTGTAGCTACAGATACAACTTGTGGAGTCATTTTCTTTTGCCTCTGAAAAATATAGTAAAATAATAAAAATTTATGAAAAATACAGTAAAAGAATAAAAGTTTACCTCATTACTTCTAACTCCTTCACATTCATTTTCAAGATAATGATGGAATCCTGGGCTGACTGCAATTGAATACTGTGAGATATTTTGAATGATGCAGATAAATGACCAGGTAACTGCCAATACAGCTTTTCACTGACTGTTCTAATCCATCCTTCATTCTACTGAGTTAATCTAAATTACTCTCAGCTTAATGCTCCAACACCAGTTAGCAGCATCAAGAATTAGTCGCCAACAAGCAAAGACACTTCTGTAACACTGTTGCTTTTCAGAGTAACCGTGCCTGCTATTTAGCATAAACCAAAGAAGGGACAAGTGAAATTAGAGACCACCTCTTTACCTTCATGAAAGTATATACACGTGTAAGGCTTATGCAAGTGAGATATTAACCTGGCTCTAAATAAATAGTGCTTGACAGGTGGACATATGTGCTTTGGTCTTCTCACTTTTTACTCTGCTAGTAGTACACAGCAACTGTGACCCTACATTTAAACTAGCATTGTGACTGGTATCTTTTGACAAATTTGTTCACAATTCTTCCAACACTTGCTGATTCAACAGCACTTGCATTGGCATAAATCTAGACCTCTGCAGAGACTGCAGTTTTGCTGAGCTTGTGAAATGTCCTTATTTTGTGCAAAGACAGGGATCTGGGTATTAGAGCAAACTTTAATTTAATCTGAAAACTAAGGATTTCAATTAAAAAAAAAAAGTGAGGTCAGTTCCATCACTACCAAAAATCTAGAGCAATTACATAGATTTGGTGGCAATTTAAGGTAGATATACAAAAGGGCAAAACCACCACCTGACAAATAAGAAACAGAGGGGCCTGATTCTGGAGATATATATGTACAAGTTGTTATTATACTGATCTGTGCAAACGTACAGTGGGTTTAAACTTTTAGGAGACTAAAATTAAACCTTTCTTTACTATCTGTTTTATTAGTTATAGCTCCATAGATACAAGCAAATATTTCACTTCAAAAAGAAGGAAAAGAAGCCAAGATTGTAGATTCGTCTGGTATGGTTTGAGGAAACACTGACTAAAATAACTTGTAGATGTTGTAGTTTTGATTTTCTAACCTTTAAGAAGTGAAATAAAATTATAGTTGGAGTTATTGGAGCTCATGTACCAAATATCCATTCTCCTGTGAGAACACTGTCTCCACAATAGTATGCAGAACAAAAATAATAAAAAAAAATCAGTTACATGATTTTCCTTTGATTTCCACTAATATTTTGAGTTTTGCTAAAGCTGAAGTAAAAAAAAAAATAATCTGTCCTCATTGATATCAGATTTAATTCTTAACAGGCATTCCTTGGCAATGTCTGTGTAGATCCATAAGATCAAAAGCAACTCTGCCTTTCAGATGTACATCTAGGAATTTTAAGATTTGTCACTTTTTAAGTCTGTGTAGGAACAATAAAATGACATTCAGTGGCAACTTAGCAGCTCAGCAAGTGCAGTATGACATTTTCCTTGGTGCTGCAGGATACCTATGAACATTTGAAAATGTGTTTTGAAATGTGACAAAAATAGTTTTATTTAATATGGACACATCAGAAAAAGAAGAACTGATCAGCATGTGGGCATTATAGGCATTGCATTGCTCTGACACATTCTAGCAGCATGAGGCTTGAAAGAGTTCTTTTATTAAATTTCTGATTAAATGTCTGAATACATGTGGAGAATGAAAAGTAGGGCTGCCATAAATAATAGCAGAGCAAACTGAATACATTTAATTCACAAAAATATTTGGAAATGCCTTCTGCTAATTGTAAGCATTTTTGTTAGAGACCTCAAATGCATTTGTTTGGAAAAAATATTTATAGGCATTGTAAGCAGTGAATACCTAGTTTATCATGTTCTGTGCCAAGAATAAGCAGAAAAAAAGGCTTCTTCTGTTTCATCTTCCTCCATCTTTATATGGTGAACATAACAACAAATAGTATGGGACATTGCTTTAGTCAGTTCAGGTCAGCTGTCCTGGCTGTGTCCCCTCCCAGCTTCTTGTGCACCTCCAGCCTACTCGCTGTTGGGGTGGTGTGAGAAGCAGAAAAGGTCTTTGCTCTGTGTAGGCACTGATCAGCAGTAGCAAAAACGTCTCTGCATTATCAACACCGCTTTCACCACAAATCCAAACCATAGCATCATACTAGCTACTACGAAGAAAATTAACTCTATCCCAGACAAAATGAACATATAATTGTAAGGGTGTATGGAGGGTGAGAGGTCTCCTTCATTAAGATTACCTGATCAATGACCTTTTCAGTGTAAAAAGAATAATAAGGGGGAAGCAGAAACAGAGGGAAGCAAATATGATAGGAGAGACAAAGACCAAAAGTCTTGAGTTACTAGTTGAAAGATCATTAGGCAGTTCAGGCAGTGCTCTGGGGAGAGAAAATGTGGGCTTATCTAATGTGATAAGAAGAGGACCACGAAGATGTGTGATTTTCAGAGGTGTCATTGGACACTATGCAAAATTTACTAAACTATTTTTGGTTAAGGGGAGTCAGGGAGGAAAAAAGGTGTGAAACAGACAGAAAGTTGCATAGAAAGATCTGGTTACATGGAATCTATGCCAATGTTATGATGATAGGTCACTGCCCCATTGTGCCTACATTCCAGCTATTTGGGGAGGGTGACTGCTTGTATCATCCACAAAGTAGATGTGGGTTTGTATCTGGATTCACTGGCACACTACAAGCTGCACCAGCCAGCAAGGTGCTGGGTCTGGGCAGGGGTATCAGGCAGGTGGAGGGTCTGTGCTGGTATTCAGGGGGATCTGTGAGTGTAGGGTGCCTCTGAGATGAGTATGTGAGTGCTGTGCATGCGCAGTGAGCGCCCAGCTGGACCAGTCAGCAAGTTGAGGACATATGGGGTGGGTAACAGGGGCTGGGAACCATGCAGAGGTGCGAGGTAGGCAGAGGGGCCATGTCAGTGGTTAGGGGATCTGCGAATATCTTTCTACTTGTGAACCTGGGGAGTATGGTGTGTGAGTTGCACGAGTGACCTTTTGCCTTTGCCAGGAGGAGAGGATGTGGCTGCCTGTGCCTGTGTTTAGTGTGAGACCTGAATGTGGATGCTGCTATAGGCAGCACCTAGTCTGTGGCTGTCTGTGTGACCAGCTGTGCCAGTGTCCTCATTACATGCATCTCTCTGTGCGTGCATGTGGGAGCTGCCTCTGTCATCCTGGAATGGAGACCCTCAGGAGCATGGGACTGGTCTCCAGTGGCTGGGCACGAAAAATCCTCATGCCCTGCTGCTGCTCAGGTGGTTGCCATTTGTAATATCCCTTAACAGGAGCAATACATAATCTCAATATTTCTTACATTCATGATCACAGAGTTTCTATTGACAAAATAGGGAATATTTAATCTCTATTTTAAAATTATAATACTGGATGTCAAATTTGCTTTCTCTGTGGACACAGCTTTCGTGTGTGCTTTGATTTTGTTCTGGCTGTTTTCCTATCAATATACTAATCCTTCTCATAAAAGTACAAATACACTTTTATGTTGGCTAATTGCCCAAACTTGAATTAGAAGCTCAGATGCTGCTGTTACTTGGATGGACTTCCAAGTAAGCTTTTCATAACAATAATAATAATAACCCAAACTCAAGTTCCCTTACTGAGAAGTTCTATTTAAGGAAAAAATATTCAACATCATTCTGAATGAGGATACAGAAATGAACTGCCAGCAATTGTAATCCACCAGTAAGTGAGCCAGTTTAAACTCTATCCCTACTTAGGTTCAAGCTAGCTGAAGGATCTCTACGTTGTTCTTTCAGTCTGCCAGGGTAATGTTCACATAAGTTCAAAACTCACAAGAGTTGTTCTGATTTCCTTTAAATATGAGAAAAATCCTTTCGTTAGGAAAGATGCTAGAAGACAGTCATTCATTCTGTAAAGAAGACGTGCAAAAAAACAACATAAGAATGTGTAGCACAAAGGGAAATTATGAAAGTTGTTAAAGCTTTCCCATGTGGTATGTGTCCACTTCAGTAACCTGTCTTCATTAGAATAACATGGAGTGAAGTGCCTAAGCCAATGGGGTTAACACACCCTAAAACCTAGAGCAACGGAAAATCCTGCATGCAACATGCATGCGAACTGTGGTGATACATGTCAAAGAATAAAAGATAAATTCTTAAATTAACTCTGAGTAGCTTATTCGTAGTTCATAAATGCTCCACAGATGCCAGTGACTTATGTAAGGCCAGTTCAACGATGGCATTGAGGTTTTTGACTCCTCATTTGCAAGGAATGGGATATGAAGAATTAAACATCTCAGTATGTCTTGTGGATCTGGTTTCAGGATGATAAAGTTCTGTTGTGAATGGGCATCTTGTGGTCACTTAGATTTAATAACCTGCAAAATAAGTTCAAAGTTTCTCAGACAGTAGTTTCTAAGAATGAATTATTCCATCAGAGCTGAAGACAGTGTCTCCACTGTTTTCTTACAGTCACTTACTACTAACCCAGGTTGCAGCTGGCTCAGAAGTTTTAAGTGAGCATCTCTGACCTCCCAGCTAGATACACATAGATGGAGTAAACTATATAATATTCCGATACATTGATTTTTCAGGCCCTCTTTAACTATTAAAAAATAAGAACATGGCTAGGCCATCCAACAGGTAAGAAAGAAAATAATCTCCTTTCTCAATACCAAATCAGTCTAAGAATTTGGGCATAGGTAAACCTATTAAGCCAAAATCATAATCTCTGTGTTGCAGTCTCTCTTGATAATCAATCCATCAAAAATAAAATAAAATACATACAAGTATAGATAGTAAGACTCTTGACAGTCAAACACTCCAGTACTTGATAAAATGTATAGACAATTGGCTCTAGCTCAGTTGAATTTTGTGCTAGTATTCTTTCATTATAGGGGCATACGTAAAGCAGCAACTTTCAAAAACCTTCATCTCCATTTTCAGTTATTATATTTTCAATATTTTGCCCTATGAGTGTTCTTCATCTCAAGAACTTGTGCTTGTAATGACCAACTTTTGAATTCTCTTTCTAGGTTTGAAGGGAAAATAATGTACATTGTCTTCTTTAAACAAATTAAAAATTATCCTTTCATGAACAAACTTTTAATGTAATTTTTTCTTCATTTGTTTCTGTCTTTTTTTTATCTTCATCAGAAAGGAAGACATGGCAATAGGTGAGAGAAAATGCATTTCCCCTACTATTAATTTGAGAAAATATTATTTACCCACTCCCCAAGTCCCTCACTGTAAGATCATTGTGAATGGGGTTAATTTTTGTTTGTTTTTCTTTCACCTCAAAAACATTCAGAAATGTTTAGTTGATTTTCAGTATAAAGACAAGTAAATAATAACAGTCTTCATCACCCAAATACATTTAAAAATTAACTTTACACTGTAAGCAGAATAAAGTCATATTTATAAAAACTGATACACCTAGGAAATAGGTGAGTTTGACAGGAAAAAAACTCACTACTTGAAAATTCAGCCCTAGACATTTAGATTTAGCAATAACTAGCAAAATTGTTACAACATTGTTGGATGACTGCGTAATAAGGTAACCAGAATCTAGTCCCTCAGATAGCCGGAAGCAAAACTGTACACAGATCACTGTAGGTCATTGTGAAGAGATTGGATGTTCTGTGGAAAGGAACAAGAAACTGGAATATATTTTTGCAGGTCTCATGTAATAGTCTTTCCGAACAGGTATCAGATATTTACACCAGTGAGTTTAAACACAGCTTAGTGAAAACCTGTGGTTCTCTGCATCAAAGATCATTCAGCTGTCAGAAGGATTTTATCATCTAATAGAGTAATCTCAATCTATCACTAAAACAGATTGAATCAGGTCATTGGAAGTGGTTGGACTTTCTTCAGGTTCTCCTATTATTAGTTCTGTAAGAAAATTATTTATATGTACAGGCAAAGTGCACTAAATATCTGATATGTTTCTTTAGTTCTTGTTACTGTGAATATCATGGAAATTAAAAAAGCTATCTAATTAAGATACAGATGACCCATGTACTTTCTGTCTTCTTTTCACTGCAGGGATATATCTGTGAACATCTTACTGAGAGGTCTTTGCATATTCACTATTTCTAAATATAGTTACTGCCTAACATTTGTAGATTCAGATGATTCAAAGTGACCTATTTGAAAATTCATATCTATTAAAAATAAGTGTTACTGGAATACCTGGAAGTGTTAACAATTAGACAAGATAGTAACAAGTTGGCTTCATTTTCCTCAACCTTAGATGCTGCAATCAGCAGGCAAACTAGTGACTTTAGGCTCCTCTTATTGTTGATGGAGACTACTAGGCTTCTTACGATGTGAGTTCTATCTATACATTACTGTAGGAGTTTGCAATTACATGAACAGCCTTTGAGAAGAATATATTTCTCTCCAATAGCTATGAAGCAGTAATGGGATAACTAGCTTAGATGTTGATGTTGACATGGTAGTTATCCACATTTAGTCGGATGAATATCAGTCATGAAAAAGAAAGTTCTTGCTCCAATGAATTTACTGTCTAAATAAGAAAGAAATGAGTGGGAATTCAGAGAAATTAAATAGCTCACACAAAATCAGAACCTAAAATTAGTATCTCCTGAGTACTACCAAAATGTTTTAAACAGAAGACTGTATCTGCTTCACTTTTCGGTCTGCAGTTGTTCTTTCAAGGCTTTTGTCTTTAGCACCCTGGAAATGTTCTCATACTACACAGCTATGTTGATGACAGTTTTTGTTTGTTTTCTTTTCTAACTTATTTCCACTATACTAAAAGTGCTGTTTGATTCACTTCTACATAGAAACCTCATAAAAAATTGAAAGGCTTCAATAATTTTAAATCATTCTACGCTGCACATAGAGATTTAAATTTCAGTGCTAATTTTTTTATTAGCACTTTAATTTGGAAGGTACCAGGCTTCTACAAGATTTAAAATTATTGGAGCATTTCAAATTTTTATAAGCTTTTCAGTAAAGATGTGACTGTGGTTTTGGGCTTGTAAAGTGTAGCACAATTTAAATTTAATCTAAATTATTTAAGTGCTTCAGACTTCAGGGAGATTTTCAATCTTTCAAACTGGGATCCATGTTCAGAGACTAGAGCAATCTTATAATGCAAAGTGCTTTCATCATTTTAAAGACCTGCAGGCAGCATTCAGAACAGGCCTTTTTTATTGTCAGGTTGTTAATTTAAAATATTTGTTTTCATCTCCAGTGTATGGCGAGGAAACAAGTAAAATAAGAGCCTAAAGGGAAGACACCATTTTCTTTCCCATTTAGATAGATGGTAAGGTAACATGAAGAACACTGTTTCACAATGTACATTTTGAAATTTACTATAAGCTGTTACATGACCTGTAGTCTCACCCATGCCCACAGGTATTACTTGTACTTATTATCTTGAAAGATCAAAGATGTATAACTTGCATTTTCATTCTTGCTGTAGACTTTAAGCTAGAGATTAATCAAAATATGTTTAATTGTATTTTGTTTAGTTTTAGTCTAATGTAAACATACCAATTTCCTGTAAAATCAGGGTCATATGTCATTTTTGTGGCCATCTTTGCCCTCCAATTAACAAAGTCTTATGGCACTGAATACACGGGTTTCTGATGAATACATCTTGTGAAGCAAAATAGCAAAGACTATTGAGTTCCTGGGAAAGAATTCTGTGAGCATCACCAGTAATTTCGGAACTGAAATTTCTCCACCCATTTAACACACGGACATAACTAATTTTACTGGTCTTTTTCATCATTCTGACATATTTTTCTGTTACATGAACATCATTTACCATTCAGATTGTTTAGTAAAAACAATCTTATTCTGTTTCCTTGGTACTATAAACTTCTAAAGGCACTAAGCAATTATTGTACAGTTAATATTGAAATGTGTCAGCATCACTGCTGTTGCAAGAATGAGCTGTCAGATTCAGTTTGAGCAAAAGTTGTGTTAAATCTTTGGTACATATGTTTATCAAGATGTGCCAAGAGCTGTTGAGAGGGGCTGAACTGCAACAGTGAAGCATGCACTAGAAGCTTTTGAGCTAGACCAAGCAGGTGGGAAAGTACCCTCTTTGATTCTTTTGTCTGGTAGGTCAGATACAACCAACTAGCTGACAGTCAAGTGATCTCTATCACCGTAATCTAGAATGAGTTTTAGAGATATTTGTTTGAGCTGTGAAAGGATTGGAAGAGCTAAGGTTATTATTTTGAAGTAAAATAATTAGTTGACAAAGCCAATGTCTGTCCCTTTTGTAAAAGAGCACTAGACTTCTGTTTGGATTGTAGGAGATTGTTATACAATGCTAGGTAAAGCCTATCTACCACTCACCTTGCTCAGATACATGTAGAGCATACAAAAACATGTCTACACCGAAGGAGCTGTTGACATGCAGAGTGGAAGTTGATAACTGGTAACAGGCAATGGATTCTCAGTCCCTGACAATTAGTGATATTAAGGGAAAAAGAAAAAAAGAAAATACATTGACTATGGAGGAGTGTGATTGGGTTTTGTCTTTGCAAGTCTGAGGGCCAGATTCACTGATTTACTGTAAATACTTTGGTTGCTTTTGTGTGCAAAGGAGTCATGAATTTGGCTTAATGACAAACACTAAACTGGCTTTATAGCTGTGTTCTCTTCTTAGAGTGGTATAAACCATCTGGAGAATACTACTAAATCTCACCCACAGAATCAAAGCCAAGTTCTCAGCTGATTTAAATTTAATTTTGTCTAGTAATGTCAGTTTATATCATCATCAGTATGTATCAGAATCTCCATTAAGTCATTCTTTTGATTGAAATATACTTAAATGAGGAGAAGATGGCAAACTGCTATAATTATTCACTACTAGATATTGTATGAAATGCACAACAAAAAATAATTAAGTAAAACAATCTTTCAACAAATCTACATAATAAGGCATAATCCCTGTCCCAGGGTTCCTGCATTGCCTATGTCTGATGGATCACTAATGATATTTGTAGCCAAACTGAACTAAAGTGGTTTCATGAGGGATCATGAATACATCAGGGAGTTGTTCTACCAGGTTGTAAAATACTGCAGGAAAGGTTAAAAGTAAGAAGTGTTTAAAACGAAAGACAGATAGGATAAGACAGAAGTAAAACATACAGTACTTCATCTATACTTAGAAAACCAGATGAAATTTATGCTAGATGTTAACCTTAACAGACAGAATACAATCTTTTCCAGGAATCCAATAGTATAATTAATAATAAGCTGGAAAAAGCCTCCAACAAATAAATAGAAAACTTCATACCAAGTCCTTGTTTCCAAGGTTGCTTTCTATTCACAGAAAGGCAATGAGAAACAGGAGGTAGGAAAAATCCTGTTCCGTCACCCTTTATCTATTATTGTTATTTAATGTAACAATTTATATTAAATGCTTGAGAGTTAGGATGGGTCATGGGCCATTCCCAGTAAGCAAATTAGGGAAGTCCATACTTTCTCTGGAGTATATAAGAATTTAGTAGCATGGATACCAGCTGTTCAGAGCCAGCTGATGTGACTCAGAGAATGGGCCCTGGGCACATTTAATAGATTGGTTTAATTTATCTCAAAGTCCCTCCAGACACTTTCTTTCCTTTTTAATTCTTTGAGATGTGATTTTCAACTTACATATTACAAAGAAATGTGCATAAACCTTCCTTACAAAACTGAAGGATTTAATATGTTGGGAAAACTATATTTTTAGTCAGGATTACTACTCAAACATTTTTCCAACCATTGTTTTCACCCTTCCTAAACAGTACTACTTTCCAGGTGACAAGAGGGTCTAGTAATACAAACAAGACATCAGTGTTCTTAATATACTTTAGCAGACTAACCATTCTCTGAGAGAAGTGTTAACAGCTAGTGTTGTGATTATGTATCAGGTTCATGGATTGCAGAAAACCTGTGGAGGAAGGTGCATGCATGACTGTAACCTTAGGAGAAAGGAAGCACGTTAGAATAAACCTGTCCTCTGACCAACACCTTCTCGAGCCTGACAAAAGTTCTTGTTTTGAGACTTCATCATGCTGAAAGAGCAATCCCAAAATAAGACACGCTCCATCTAGTCATATTTTCAGCTGAATTAAATGGAAAAATATGGTTGAAACTGAACATAAGTACGAGCAGTGAGGCATAGTTCCAGTCCCTCCCTCCCCCCACCCCCCATATTTTTCTTTGAACATAGACTCCTTATTAAGATTTGAAAAGCAATAAATGCTAGTAAGTCTGGTTGTTCTGGTGTTGGGCTAGTGTTAATAATGGCTTCAAAACCCATGATCCTTAGCAGGAGTATTGCCCAAATGTTCAGAGTCAAGATTGATAGTACAGGAGAGGCTGGAAAACACTATAAAGGTAATCTTACAGATTTTATCTCATCAGCGCAAACCATTGCTCTGGAGAAGACATCTGCAGCAAGCAACCAGAAGAAAACAAAGAGGAAACTGACTAAAAAACCAACAGTCCATCTGTCCTTTCTGATCTTTAATATTTTTATTATCCCTTTCTTGCATGAAAAAGAGTCAGAGTAGGATAGAAGCTGTCTAAATTTGTACTTTTATTCATTTACACTACAAATAATGAGAATCATATTTCATAACTTCAAAAGTATTTTGGAAGCAGGAGTTCATTGTATTGTCAAACTTCTTATTAGTTTCCATATACATCACATGTACAACACTTCTTCATAAAATAATTGCATTAAAATTCAGGTTATTGTTGCTGTTGCTGTTTTGGCTTAGAAAACTTCATTCTTTAAGGGAGTTAAAATTCTGTAAATCTAGGCCTACTATTTCTGTTTGTCTGCTGCTCTCTGGACAGCTTAGGCAGGAATTATTATAAGTATTGGTATAGATGAACTCTGGCTATACTACTTTAATTAAACATTTGGCATTAGCACCTATGTGGTTCTGCTACACAGATGTATGTGAGGGACACTGAATATGAATGGAAAAGAAACAATAGGGTGCAGTCGATAAGTGGGACCATGGACATTGAAAACTTCATAAACTAATGCAGATCAGCTACAGGAGTTTCTCACTTTCTGGCCCCAACAACTTTGTGTGAAATCTCCTGGGAAACTTCTTTGACCCTCTGTTGTGGTTTAAGCTGAGCCAGCAACTCAGAACCATGCAGCTGTTCTCTCCCTCCCCCCCACTTCCTCCCTCTGTTTCCAGAGGGATGGGGAGGAGAATCAAAAGAATGTAACTCCCACGGGTTGAGATAAGAACAGTCCAGTAACTAAGGTATAACACAAACCACTGCTGCTACCACCAATAATAACAATGATAAGGAAAATAACAAGGGGAGAGAATACAACCACTCACCACCCACTGACCTATACCCAGCCCGACCTGAGTAGTGATCTAGCCCTTCCGGGTAATTGCCCCCAGTTTTAAATCCTGGGCATGATGTGCTGTGGTATGGAATACCTCTTTGACTACTTTGAGCCAGGTGTCCTGTCCCTGCTTCCTCCCAGCTTCACCTCCTCCCTGGCAGAGCGTGAGACTCAGAAAGTACTTGGTCAGACTAAACCTTACTAAGCAGCAACTAAAACTAAGTGTTATCACTGTTGTTCCCAGGCTGAAAGTAAAAACCACAGCACTGCACCAGTTACTAAGGAGAAAATGACTGCTACTGCTGAACCCAGGACAACGTCACTGACATGGGAATCTGCCCAGAAATTTGCCTGGCTCCTCAGTTGCTGTGGGTTTGAGCCTAATTTTCTTTCTTAAAATTCAGTACCCTTGTACCATTGTGCTTCGTGAGCTCATTATTTCCCTTGATTTAGTTTGTTTATTTTGTCTGATTCTACATTTCACTATCTTTCTCAAATTTTCAATTAATTTTTCAATATTTGCAAGTAGGTCAAGGGTGGCCTCTCCTCTAGTTGGTGAATGTAGAGGAGTGTTGTCTGTCTTTGGTTTCTAAGAGATAATCCCTCTATAAATGGAATCTTGTGATTCTGTGTACCTTGAGATTTGGTCCAGGAAATTTTCATTCCTGAAGGTCTCTAGTCATATATCATCTGTCTTTTCTTGGTTTTAATTCCTTGCATTACACTTGTTAATAAAGATTAATGTAGTTCTCTGATATGTTAGACTGAAGTTTTCAAAACGCTTGAAGGAAACAGACGCTTATTTTTGGTTAGTTTTGTTTTGGTTTTCTTTCTTCTCTTTTTTCTTTTTTTTTTTTTTTTAGTATAGGGTAAATCAGATCTACCCAACAGTGTTGAGCTGTTTAAAATCTTAATAAGAATTCTACCTCCAGCTATTTTTTCCTACATATACACAGTTCACTCTATAATATTTTGGAATTCTAGTGTTGAGAATCATCAGACATACTTCCAATAAAATGCATTATGTTATTGTAATATACCATCATTTTCTCTTATTTGCTCCTTCCTGTTGTCTTCTCTGTTCTTTTTTTTTTGCAATTATCAAAGTACATAGTTTATTACTTATTCTTGTTTTCCCTGAATTCTTTTCACCTTCTACTTTGTACAAACACTTAGGCAGATTCAGTGTTTTATTAGCAACAATTTGATATCTCAGTATGTACCAGATGGAGTTAAAAGAAAGCTAATTTTCCCTCTTCTAACTGCTAATGGTAGTTTAACACTTTTCTGAAGAAATGTATCAATTCTGAACTTGGGTTAACTAGTCATATGTCAAAATATGGTAAGTCTCAGCTCGGGCTACTGCAACATGCAACACTAGCAGCTGTTAGCATTAATAATGCAGAACATTGAGACAATTGTAATATCTGTTATGGTCCTCTGTATTAAAGAGATAATGATAAGCAAATCTTTGACACAACTGTATCCGTCTATAGTTTGTGAATACTAATAAGATCTACTTTGACACAGGGCATCATGTCTGAACTATAAAGCCATTACCAAAATTATATTATAAGTAAAATGTGGAGTGAAAGGCTAAGAATGAGTGTGCCAGATGTTATACTCTGAAAGCATATAATATTTATGGACTTTTCCAATCTGGTATGATGGATACTCTGGACACATGGAATGTTTGAGAAATACAGCATTGGAATATACTGAATTATACAGTATGATACAAGTGTTTTCCAGGAGATGATAGTTGCTGCACTCCTGACTAAGCACTGGAAACAAAATTGGAGCTTCGGTGATGTGGAAAAGAGGAATTGATGCAAATTCTACTCTTTTAACAGCATGCATATTTTTACTGATGCCTGAAAAGAAGGACTGTTTTCAATTTATTAAAAAATGAAGAAAGGAAGAAAACAATATAAGAAAGAGCTAAGCACTTCAATGTACCACCATTCTACAGCTATTAACTGATTTGTGGACTTAATCTGCCAATTTCTTATAAGCAAAAGCTATTTATAGCTATATAATGTCTGTGTTACTTGAGAAATTGGATCCTGATTAACTCTGAGAATCGGACAGTTTTATCCCTGTGTGTATTACAAATGTTAGGCTATAAAAAGTGACCAGTGCAGTTGTAAGAAGACTAAAGATTTTTATTTTGGTCTAGATGAAAAGCATCCATTTCATCAGGAAAAATAATGACCAAAGACCTAACTGCAGGTACTCCAGAGATACAGAAATGAGATGGATAAGTAACTTTAATATTTATCAATGCTTCATTATTTTTCCTGAAATCCTGGAATTCATTAATCTAAACCAAACTCTATTGACTTATTTTGCATTTTAGGAAGATGAGGAGACTTGAGAAGGAGGACATGAATGCAGTCTGTAAAAGTGTGCTGTTTAGCTCCCATATTAGACAGTATACACAGTTATGAAGCTCTGTTTTTCTTTGGAAGGTGAAGAATAATACTTCTTTATGCTGTATCATAATGCCACTGGCTCATGATCTCCTGATAGATGAAATAAACCAGTGTGCACTAGGTTGTTAAAAATTAGATTACATACAGAGCAGTGTACCCTATACTTGAGTGCTCTAGGCTTCGCTAAATGAACTTAAATATGTCTAGTTTTAACTGATACAGAATATCACTAAGTAATAGATGTTCTAAGACCTGAACAGAAGGTTGCTTCCTGATCTCAGCTCCACCAATAAGGGTTAGTTATAATGAGTGGTTAAATCTGTGGTTAAAAGTTAAATTTGTCTGGACCCTTTAATGGATTTCATGGGCAGAAGGGATTTCTAGAAGAAATAATATCTTCCACATTAGGGAGCTTTAAACTGCTCTCAGAATGTGAAAATTAGCTGAGGTATCTCCTGGAATTATAGAATCATACAGTTATTAGAGTTGGAAGGGACCTTAAAGATCATCTTTTTCCATCCCCAATGCCATGGACAAGGACAACTTCTACTAGACCAGGTTGCTCAAAGCCCTATCCAACCTGGACTTAAACACTTCGAGGAAGGGGGCATCCGTAACTTCTCTGTGCAACCTGGTCTAGTATCTCACTACCCTCATAGTAAAGAATTTCTTCATCGGATCTAATCTAAACTTACTCTCTTTCAGTTTAAAACTATTCTCCCTTGTCCTGTCACTGCATGCCCTTGTAAAAAGTCCTGCTTCAGATTTCCTGTAGGCCCCCTTTAGGTAATGGAAGTCTGTTAAAGGGAGCTCTTATAAAGACACTCTTATAAAGACACACAAACACCACTCTACCTAAACAGCAATGCTGCTATACAATATTTTGGAGTTTTTAAACCCTAGCAATCTCAAAAGGGTATATTGCAGTCATTAAAAGAACACTGAAGGGAAACTAATCTCAGAGCTCAGCATTAGGTATCAGTCCACATAATTCCAATTAAACTAAATAGAATTTAAAAAAAAAAAAAAAACAAACAGAAGGAAAATAAAAAAATCCAAAATCCTGAATGCCTTTGTCTTTGTTAATCTTGGCTTCAGTTAGAATTGGTCTGAGAATAATGCTGATAACATAACAATGTTTTAGTTATTGTTAAGTGGTGCTTACCCTAATCAAAGACTCTGCCGATGAGATGCACAAGAAGTTAAGAGGGAGCACAGCCAGAACTGACCTGAACTACCCAAAGGGGTATTCCATACCACAGCAGGTCATGCCCAGTATATAAACTATGGGAATTAGTTGGAAGGGGCCAGTGTTGCTTGGGATGGGGTAGATATTGGTCAACTGTGGGAGGGCAATTGTACTGTGCCTCACTTGTGTTTTTCTGAACTTTATTTTCCCCTTTTTTCTTGTTCCCTATTATTATTATCAGCACTGTTGGTATTATTTCTATTATTTCATTATATTTTACTTTATTTCAGCTATTAAACTCTTCTTATCTGAACCCATGGGCTTTATCTTCTAATGCATCTTCAGATGCATTCAATAAACATTCCTAACTATTCAACTTTTTCAAAAGGGGAAAAAAATGTAAGTTTACATCTTCATTTAAATCACCATACTAAACATACATACAGATTTAGTGGAATTATTAAAAACATATTTTCCAACAAATAAACAGCTTACCAAAATTCAAAAATTTAGCTCTTTTTCGTCCATTAAACTGATATTGTTAGTAAAGCGACAGTACTAGTTTTCTTTAGCCAAGAAAGCTACCACCTGTCTCGTAAGACTTGTAATTAAGATTTTATTTAGTCCAAAGTTGATGACTTTGAGGTTTGTTAGGATTTCTCTTGAATTGCCAGATTGTCTGGCACATATAATTTCAGAAGCAGCAGATGATATAATACATTTTGGTCATTATTAACCTGAGCTGGACTTGAAACAGTGGCCTAGAGGTAAAAGTTTCTGCATGCTATTTCATGTCCCCTGAATCAAATAACTCCCGTAGGATTCATACTCAGGAATAACATTATACTGAACAGACAAACTGTAGAAGCTTTTTATTTGCTTCTCTCTCTCAAGTAGGCTTGTCACACTCAGCTTTCTTATCCACATTTTTCAGGCCTTTGAATAGTCTAACGTCTGTCAGGCAAATCAAATTCAGCAAAGCCAAAGGGTTTTTTATTTATTTATTTTTTATTTTAAATTATTATTTACTTACTTCATATAAAAGGCGCTTTTGGTGACAAAATCACATTTTTAACGCATAACACCGAAACTAAAAAAAAAAATACATATGTCCACAATTATGAAAGAATTGTAAAAAAAGAGGGATTCTAACAGTTGAAATACTGCAAAACTTGAGACTTGTGTAATACAAATCTCAACGTTTCCTTCCATAACATGAGTAGCAAGTTGCATATGCCCATGTCAAGTAAGAAGCAGCAGTGGACACTAGACCTGGCTCTTCTGCTACTGTTAATACTTGCATAAAATCATCCTACTTTAGCAAATTATTTTTGATATTAATTTTATATTTATGAACGTTTTTCAATTTTATTTTGTCTTTTTGTTTCCTATAGTTCCTCAAGTGTCCTGGTGGATATTTACTTGTAACACAGGATATATGTGCATGCGTATCTTTTGATAGATCATATTGATTTCAAGTCTTCTTCTATGTATTTTTGGCTGAATAAGTGTTCTGGGGATATAATGCTCTAAAACAAAGTTGGTGGAAAAGGTTGGTGGGAAAACAATTTTGGAAGATTGAAGATGAAAAAGAAAAAGGCCAAATATCTCAGCTATATTAAAGTTGATCATTAGAGGAAGTTAACCTTCATTTTAGGTTGGCATCTATAAACTGCAGATGCTTTTACTTATATTACACAAATTTCATAGGCACTTAAAAGTACTAAGAGTTCTCCTGCATGGTTTTTCTTAGTCTGGATTTTTTTAGTAATAGTCTGAGAAAACAATAAAATCACAATTCAGCCCTTTAAGTACAAGTTCGAATACTGAAATTAGGAGCAGGATTGCCTAAACATGGTTTAAATAATATTTCATATGCTTCAGGTGTTTGAGACATTTACTTGGGTTAAACATGTATGAGACAATTCACACCTGCTTTTCTGATGCTACAGAGGCTGCTAGAAAACAGGTGAGAACCCTAGAGCATCTGAAGTGGTTCTAATTACTCTAAATTTAAGTGACATAATATGCCAGTGATAAAGATTAGAAATTATCTGCATGTGATTTCAACCAATAAAATTTAATCTTGCTTTTAAGTCTCACATAAGTATTCAGAAACTTCTGTCTAGTTTATTTGAGCAGTTTGTTTATGCCTCACTGACATTTTCTTGCTGCATTGCAAACATCCTGTATTTGGGGTTTTTCCATATTTTGTCATTAATCAGTTTACATATTTCTAATTATATTTTCCTTGCTGGTTTTGTATGTCATTTTGCAGACAAATACAAAGAAACCCCTTGTAGTTTTGCATTCAGCTCACAGGTATAAGCTGTTCCCTTTGCAAAAGGAAATCCTTAGTGATGTGTTGCCAATATTTTAACAAGACTCTTACAGATCATTCTCCACTTAAGCCTATGTTAAATCCATGCATCAGGAGTATGTGTGCTCCAGAGAGGAATGGTGACAAACTCATTTGTTTCCAATGTAATGTGAAAATGTATATTCATATGCATAACCAAGAAAGATAGGATCTCATTTGGCAAACAAACTGGTATGAAATTTCGGGAAGTATCTAGACTTAGCAAAAACAAACTGACGAAAAGCATGTGTGCAGATAGGTTTACTAGGACAGCACTGTGCTTTGAAACAGCATTTCTACTGAGATGCAATACATTGTGAGATGTTTTCCTCACTGTGATATCTACCATTTGGTAAAAACCTAAGAGTTCCCAAATGAAAAATATCAAAGATACTGCATCTAAAAAAAACCCACCAAAACTAAACTCCAAAATCAAAACCCAGCTAAAAAATTGCCAATATTTAAAAGATGCTTAAAATAACATCTCAAATTACGTTATGACAGCCTTCTAATACCAGTTACATGTGTGTGTGTTTCAGTATTTCACAGGACAAGTAAAAAGGCTTAATAAAGCACTACTGTATGAGGAATATTCTTAAGAGTTATCAGAGAGTGGAATTAGCATAGTGTTATATTCCTAAGGAACTTCTCACAAATAAATTGTATGGGAAGAATTCTTTCTCTGCCAGTAGCTGAGGCAGTCTCAACAGTGTAATAGCCATTAGGCCACAGTAAATTTTGGGAAAGTAAACTGTCAGTCTTTGCTGTCAGAGACGTTTTATATTACATGAATAAATGAACTATTTATAGGCTGTGAGAAGACGGATTAAACAGAAGCAAGTATGACATGCACTGTTTAATATTTGTGTACTAGCAACAGTGTTGTGTGATTTAAAATAGTGGCACACTATTCACTAGTAAAATATACACACTTTTTTGATTCGTAAAGCAAAACTTCAAACCAGACTCAAAGTTTGTCCAGAGTACATGCCTTTTTCCTGGGCCTTATTTTGTAGTCTCCAAGCCCAATCTTGGTTCCTTCCAGTATCCCTTATCATTCACTAACCACCCACTAGCTCACATGCATAGAGCATGAGTTTTATTGTGAGAGAATACAGGTCTCCTGTGTAGAACAGAAAATGAGAATAGGATCTGACAAAAAGACAAGGCAAACTGGTGAGGAAGAACAATCACACTGAACAGCAGCTTGCTTACACAAAACCATCAGTTAATTAATATTCAATCTTGTTTTGAACCCAAAATATGAATATTGAAACAGTGTAACCAAGACCAGTATTCAAGTATTTTATGACACTATGATGGTATAGCCGGTCACAGTATATAAGCATTGTACACAACTATATTAACAACAAAAACCACAAAAGATCAAAGACACAAATAATAAAAAGGAGCTTTCCTTCCAAAGAGCTGTCAAGCCTAATTATCTTGACATCAGAGAGCCAACAAGGACCATTATCTTCAGTGTTAACTATGTGGTAACTCCTTTGTGGTATTGTATACTCACTAATTTAGAGTATAAGTGTGAAAGACTAACAAAGTCATATGTATTAGTGATGATTAATGATGCATAAGAACTAAGAGTTAATACTGTGTGATGTTAACGAATTGATTTAGTAAGGTTTACTTTTGAAGTTTAAAACAGGAATGATTTTGTCAGATTTTTACATGTTCCATCCCAGACAGCTCTAATTTTCATAAATATATTTAGGTACAAACATATATAAAATATGCTTCCATTTAGTACCAACAATTATTTTCTATGTGATTCATGACAGTTTGTTTATTTTTGTGTCAGTTGCAAAGGTGTGATTAAATCTCTTCATTGCTGAAACTGAATGTTTATTTTGGTAACCTCTGAGTCAGTTGATAATTCTGCTCTTTGCTACTGTCTTTGTTATGCTCTATTTTTGCGGGTTTGCCTATCTGTGGGTGTGCTTAATTTATTAAAGTTCACATCTCTTCTATTACTCTCATGTTGAATAGCCCTTAGCCTAGTAACCTGATAGAACAGATCATACATTCTAGATAACCTTACAAGGTGGTAGATAAATTTTGGCCTTACTGAAATTAGTGAAAATTTTGAAGTGGGAGTCAATGAAACCAGCTTTTTGTTGGTCTGCTGTCTTCTCTGAGATATATCAACCTTAAGTTGTGTATTGAAAACTACACTAGGTTTTACATGAGACCTGTCCTTTAGACTACTGTGTGCAGTGGTGCATATTCAATTTTACCTAATGAACAGCAAACTGATTAGGATCCACAAAAGGATAATAAAGTTGATTAAAGGCATCCCAAAATTTATGTGCAGGGAAAAGCTTTAAAAACTAAATATGTCTAATTTGGTTAAGATATAATGTAAAGGCAACCTGATAATGCTCAGAAATATCTGATGCCTGTTAACATTTCAGATGAAAATGTAACAGACTGTTATAGGAAGAAATGGAAGGAATGGTATGAAAATACTGGCATGAAAACAATGTTTTGAAACTCATGGAATAAAATTCAGGCAGTGGATCTGAGCACCAACAGACAGAAAATGACAGAAAGCCTCAAATGTTATGCTTCATTTCATCTTTTCATTATACTTTTAGAAGCAATAACAGGATGGCATTGTTTAGAGTGTGGAGCTCAGAACAGTGAACTCTAATTTAAGCTTCGTTACTGACTGCAAGAGAAAGTGAAGGGATTATTTCCATCGAGGCAAGAAGTTCTTAAGCGTGACGTGGTGGTAATAAAAGACAACTTTTAGGAATCTGAAGAAGAGAAAGTGGCTTGGAAAAGGTGAAATAAATTTATAAAAGTGAAATGGCATGTGTATCAGGATTTTCTGACTATTGCCTAAAGCAGTAATTTGTTTTTTTAAAGACATCATAGAATATAGATATTGCAGCAGAACACTAAGGCTAAAAGGAAAGTTTTTGAGTTTTACTCAGGAGATGATTAGAGTTTTAATGACACTTAAAAAAAACACAGTAGAATGCAGATGAGGATTTTTTTTAACATTGAGATGTCTCAAAAGCAATCTATATTTAACATAAATTCTTTTTATATATATAAAATATACATAAGGTCAGGAATTGAAAATTGAGGGAGTAAAATTATCTCTCTATGGCTGTACCAAAGGTCCTCAGCTCATGCACTCTTTGGACTAGGTAAAGATAAAAATTTATGTTTAAACATAAGCAAAGCCAAAATCTGAAACCAACTAATTCAAAATACTGTGGTTGCATTCATATCTGAACAGCTTGTAAAAAAATCACTATGATGATTATACGTGGTATAACAATCATGAGGATCAAACTATGTTGCTTTTGTTGAATTACCTGCTCAGGAGCCCCAGAAGCAGAGTATAATTTAAAGAGTTGTTTAATCTTTCAAGAAACAGGCTTTGTAGATTCCATTTAACTAAATTAAATTTGAGTAGTTTAGGTTCCCATATAACTTTCTGAACTCTGAAAAAGGCAAATTAGAAATCATAAAGCCTTTAGGCCTTGATGAACATGACAACTGAAAATTGATATAAACAATATCCGTTAATTACAGGTAATAAATAGGAGCTAAAATTATTCTATTCACATGAAATAAAATTATTATTAAAACTTGCATTAGTCAGATTATATTTCACATTATTTTTGATTATGACTACCTGAAGACTTTTAAAGACTTAATTACTACTAAAACTCAGTGTCTGTGAGTCTTTAAATAATTTTCTGCTTTAATTCAGGTAATTATTTTAGAAGAGACAACACAAGTTGCTTTCTCCCATTAGTCACTGGGAATCAGGTTCAGTGAGTCTGGGTGCATGTATCCTTGCAATAGCGTCCCATATAATATAGCTTCAATGAAACAGAAGCAACATTAATTAAGCTGATAAAAAAAAAAAAACAGGCTTAAGAGAGGGAAAATGAATAACAGTGAGTTTAACCTCATAAACTCGGCTCTTAAGCTGCTACGTGTACTTTCCTAATTCCTCCCATTTCTTATTCCAGCTGATTGGAAAACTTAGTGCAGGTGAGCTTGTGTCATGAGTGACTATTTTCTCCTCTTCTGGAGGAATTGAGGTTCACAATTTCAACTGATGTAGTTCTGTAAACATCACAGAATCTAAATTCATTTAAACAAGATATGTACTTATCAAATGTCAACTGTAAACAATTAAATATTTAAGCTGGAATACGAAGCAAAACATGTTGACTGTCCTGATACTAACACCAGGGAAAACAATTTAAACTAATTATAATCATTATAAGATTTATATCAGCTGAATTATGTATCCCTCATGAGTAGGGAAATGGATTTGCTAAATAAGATATTAACAAATTTTTTTTCCACAAGTGAATTTTTTTACTGACTAGGTCTTCGTAAAGCCTATCAGAAACCTTCTGTGCTTCTGTAAAGAAATTCTTCATTTTAGCAGATAATAATGGCCAGATAAAATCAATTATCGGTTGAGATTACAGAAAACTAAAATCATGGTATAGAGTTTAACTAGGACCACCTGATCAGTTTCTCTCTCCTGTTGTGTATTACAGATCCCATTTTTGCATTTTATGCAGTCATCCCAAAGTCAAGATTTCATCAAAGCCAATAATTGTGTCTGGCTAAAAATGTATTGTATTTAACTGGACTGAAATAATCTTTTTGCAGTGATTAACCTCACTCTTTGATATTTGTGCCTTATGCCCAAACTGAATATGTCTGGCTTCAGCTTCCATTGATTTTTACTGATTTTCCTTTTTTCTCCTAAGCTAAAAAGGCTCTTATTCATTAGTGTTTTTCTTCTAAGGAATACAAAGACAGTAGTCAAGTAATTTCTCGGTCTTCTATTCATACGCTGGATAGCTTTATTTTTTAGCTATACTTCTCCAAAAAATATTTCTTCTCAGTTATAAAGAGCAAGATATACTTGTTTTCTTGCCCTGATCTTCTCTATGTGATGTTCACAGTCAAAAAATGTCCTATGTGCAAATTTGGAGAACAGTGATCAACTGCAATTCCAGAGTTGTTTTCTGTGAGAAGAGTAAGTAAGATGCCTGGAAGACACTCACAATACCATCAAAAGGGTAATACAGGTATCCACTGAGTCTTTAATTGTCTGCTTTCAAAAATGTGCTGTGAATTTTTTTTTTCAACGTTTTATTTTTAAACAGCTCTAAAAAAATGGTCATTAGAAGACTTAGAAATATTTCTGTATTAAAAATAATGTTATATGAAAGAAAAAATAAAATCCTTTTCACATTGCTAATTTAATACCCTGTACTTACTCTATTTATAATGTCAGGGATTATGTCAATCTTTTTTTTTTACTACAGCATAGGAGAATGTTAGTTGTAGAATGTTATAAAGAGATCTACAGTTGTCTGGCCACTGTAATTCTTAACATTTTCTCTTTCAGAAGATTCACTTTTAATATTCAATACTAAAATTCAATACTAATTATTCAATACTAAAATTCACTTTTAAAAATACTAAAACCCAGTAGAGTCTATCCTGTGTTGTTCTGTCAAGTTATGAAGCGTATATTTATGCAGTAATAGTTCTGTTTCTGCAGTGTGTTATTTACCAGTATACAGGTTAATGTGGGATAAAGATTCCCAGTATAACTGCCACATTCTGGTCACTGTTTACTGGCATTTATGTAATTTGAAAAATGCTACCACCAGAAGTTTTGGTTTTATATTCAGGCTAGTGATTAAAATTTTAATCACGGTGTATATTATATGTACACATAACATATGGAATATATTGTTAAATATCAATATAGTCATAATATATTAATATAACATACCCTATATGCAATATATTAGATTATATATGATGTATTTCTGCATAGAGGTGTACTATTACCATATGATGATGATTTACAGGGATAATCATGTCTTCTAATAACTCACCCATTTGTCAATTCTTTTAAGGTAGGTGATATCTTTATTCTACAATTCTATTATTTTTTTAAAGAGAGTACTATTTAGCACTTTTCAAATAAAAGAAAAAGGTACCTTTATCATCCAGTGTTCCAATCTGCATGAAGAATTAATTCAAGCTTTTTTTGGCAAGGTCTACTTTCTCTTAAATCAAATTGGCAAGGACTAATTATATTATTTCAATTCTTTATCAGTTGCGTAGTGCATGAGCATTCTATTCATGTGACTAGATGCCAGGCTAACTACCCTAAGTCATACAATTATTGCCTACCATTTTGTTAAGGGATATTTAATGTGTAGTGTTAGTTTCCAAATTCTAAAGATTTAAGGCATTTCCTACTTAACAATTACAATTTAAGGATAAAGGAATTGAGTAAAAAAGTATACTGTGTTGTGTCAAATATGCCCTTGACACCCACAGAGCAGTGTACAGCAATAAAAGGCATCAAATAAAGGAAGAGACTATGTTTTCTAAGAAAACATTCTGTATCAATAAATAAAGGTATATTCCTCCAGATCAGAGTAATAAAACAATTTTGTAATTAATAAACAAGGTAAAATGAAGTCTGTCATCTCAAAACTTTCCTCTACATATTTTCATGGAAAATTTGATGAAAGTGTGTAATTCTCATTCAGTTTCAGCTTTACGTATTTTCTCCTTCTTACAAAACTTCACAGTGACTTCACAAATTTGGTGCTACCTCTCTTCTTAATTTCTCTTGAAGCTGGAACAATCACTTGTTAAGTTAAAAGAAAGATGAACAGAGGTTGTTCCAGCTTTTTCAGCTACGAATATCTCCTACTCTAGAAGAGCTTTTGTTGTGCATGTCAAAAAGTGGTTGCAGAATTTTGTTCTAGAATTATCATACTTTCAGTCTCAGTAATGATTTATTACGGCTTTATAGCCTGTGTGCCCAAATCCAGAAATGCCCCACAAACTCTGAAAGTGTATGCCTGCCTACCTTTAAGACACTAAAGGAGGGAATGGTATCTGTTTTATACCTGGCAAGTGAACTCAAAAGGGAAGTGTATCCATCTTTATGTTTCTCAAATCCTTACTCATTGTTAATATAATCTTGAGCCTTCTCCTCTGTTAAGAATGGGGAAAATGGACAGAGGAACAACAACCATTTTATTCTGGTGAAGAAGCACAATTGGCTTTGCCATCAGCAACAGAAGATAGGGTTTGGGAAGCAGCTCTGATACTGCCACTGAACTTCTTGATGGAGGAGCATAAAGCCAAGCACTGCTGGGACACATTTCCCACTCATGACTATGATTTTTCTGGCTTATCTTTCTGCCATACTCAAAGTTTTCCTATTTTGGCTATTTAAAAGCCCAGCATAGATTAGATTTATTTAGAAATGAAAAGGATTGAGAAATGAGAAGGGTTTCTCAGCTGCAGCTCAAATGTATGGGTAGTCTATAACTTTCACCAATGAAAGTAAGCTGAATCTTTAGCTGTAGCAAAAGACTGTCATTCTTTTGTATTAGTATGGTGGTGTGTATATCATAGAGCTAATTTTATATGCCATTTACCTGTGTACTTTTGTTCACTTTGATATACCTGGCATTCATGGAGAATTTCCTGTCTGAGCCTTTAGGATTACAGGATGTTGTTTATTCATTAACAAGGTATAAATGATTCAACATCAGCAACTGAGATAATAGACCAAATAGGGAAATGTTAACCTCTATTATCCTCTATTTTACACTTCCTATACCTTGTCCATATTGCTTTGATCTTTTGGTAATGTTTTATGACAGCTTTTTTGACAATAGGATTTTTCAAATTAGAAAAGGATAATAATTTTATTCTTTGTTTCATTGTCCTTTGTAATGAAGTATAGCTTGTGTTTCACAAACCAGAACCCAGAAGGTAATGCTTGCTAATTCTTAGTATGTAATTAACAGGAACAGTGAACTTTTTACAGATTAAACATTCTTATTATAAAGTAACAGTAAGAAAAATCTTAACAGCTTTTAATAATTGGTCATCTGACTTTTGATGAAATATCACAGTATCTATCAGGCAAAAAAAGTGAAATGAGAGCTCTTTTAATTCTAAGTTTCAGACTTCAAAAAATCATAGAATCATAGAATAGTTAGGATTGGAAAGGACCTCAAGATCATCTAGTTCCAACCCCCCTACCATGGGCAGGGACACCTCACACTAAACCATATCACCCAAGGCTTCATCCAACCTGGTCTTGAACACTGCCCCTCTACTCTGCTCTTGTGAGACCTCACTGGAGTACTGTGTTCAGTTCTGGTGTCCTCAACATAAAAAGGACATGGTACTGTTAGAACAAGTCCAGAGGAGAGCCATGAGGATGATTAGGGGACTGGAGCACCGCCCATATGAAGACAGGCTGAGAAAGTTGGGGCTGTTCAGCCTGGAGAAGAGAAGGCTGCATGGAGACCTCATAGCAGCCTTCCAGTACCTGAAGGGGGCCTACAGGGATGCTGGTGAGGGACTATTCATTAGGGACTGTAGTGATAGGACAAGGGGTAATGGGTTGAAACTTAAACAGCAGAGGTTTAGACTTGATATAAGGAAGAAATTCTTTACTGTTAGGGTGGTGAGGTACTGGAATGGGTTGCCCAGGGAGGTAGTGAATGCTCCATCCCTGGCATGAACTATGATTCTGTGTAATGTAAGACATACAGCTTTCAGTCAATGTGATTTCATATTGAAATATTTCATGCAACTTCATAAACATGCTCAAAAATTATTTGATTTTTTTAGCAGAATGTCTAACATGATTTTCAGTTGCAGTAATGGAAAGGAATTACTGAGACTAGAAATAAATCCTCTGCCAAAGAGAAAAGGAATGTCAGCCCTTCACTTTTCCTTTTTTTACTTTGTGTCTAATGTTTGCTGTTTCTAATACACATAGTAACAAGTAATTTATTTTTCTAGAAGATAGAGCTTGGTGTACAAGGTCATCCTTTTCTATGTTGTTGAATGAGCAGTCTGACTACTTTTGGGGAAAAAACAAGTTATCATAATGATACTTTATCTCTGTCATTACAGTGCTGAATGGTATTTACACACTCTGAAGCTGAAAAAAATTAATGAAAAGATGATATGGGAAATGTCAATACTGCTGAATGAGTACCCCATTCTTCAGTATTTGTAATTCCCAGCTGGAAATACCTGATGAAGCCATGTTTCATTTCTGCATATGAGGCCTAAGCCTGGGTGTGAATCATCACTTTTTCCCATTTCATAGTTTCAGGATAGAGGTAGCTATTGTGAGTTAAACGAATTAGGCAGCTAAGCCCCACACAGCCACTTGCTCATTCCCTAAAGTGGGATGGGTGTTGTGGTTTAAAACAATTTGCACAGCTTGTTCACTCACTCCTCCCCATGCTCCCCTGGCTCCCGGAGAGTTAGGAAGGAGAATTCGAAGAATGTAGCCCCCACGGGTTGAGATAAGAACAGTTTAATAACTAAGGCATAACACAAATCACTACTGCTACCACTAATAATAGTAACAATGATAAAACAAATAACAAGTGAAGAGAATACAACACCTCACCAGCCACCGACCCATAATTCACCCCACCCTGCCCGACCGAGCACCGACTGATACCTCCTCCATCCCCCCAGAGCTCCAGCCCTTCCGCTTAACTCTCGGTTACATCCTGGGTATGATGTGCTATGGTATGGAATGCCTCTTTGGCTAACCTGGGTCAGGTGTCCTGTCTCTCCTTCCTCCCAGCATCCCTCCTTCCCTGGCAGAGCATGAGCTCAGAAAAGGCCTTGGACAAACCAAACATTTGAGCAGTAACTCAAAACATACTTGCTATCAGCAACCGTTCCCAGCCTGAGAGTCAAAATACAGCACTGTACCAGCTACCAAGAAGGAGAAAAAATGACTGCTACTGCTGAACCCAGGACAGATGGGTTAAGAATTAGAAGAGCATATGTAAGAAAACTTGTGGGTAGAGAAAATGTGAGTTTGGTAAGTAGAAGAAAATCAGAACAAAACAGAAACCCAACCACAAAACCTCAGCAAATCAAAGCTAACAAGTGATGCAAAAACAGTCATCCACCAGTCAACCCAAATGCCCAGACAGTCTTTGAGCAATGGCAAACCCTGCCCACCTTTTCCCCCAGTTTTGTTGATGAGCGTGACATCATATAGTACAGAATATAGCTGTCTTAGCTGCATTCCCTCCTAGCCACTTGTGCTCCCCAAGCTTACTCTCTGGGGCAGTGTGAGAAATAGAGGAAACTGATGATGTGTAAGCATTGTTCAAAAATAGTTAAAACATTGATGTGTTATGAACACTGTTTTGATCACAAATGAAAAACATAAAGGCATTTAATAAGAAATTAACTCATTCCCAGCCAAAGCCAGTATTATTTCATATGGGAGCAACCTGTGCCTCAATGAGGTATTACAAATCCGTAGTTCATATTAAAATTAAGTCTAGACACAGTTGTCATTCCAGTCTGTCTTTCCCGGATGTTAATTGTAACTGTTGGGTGAAACTTTATGTTAATATATTTCATGTCATTAAATCTTGTTTTGGTCTTCTGTAGAGGCAAGGAGAGTACTGCTCTTTGTGGAAGTCTGAGCTGATTCCTTCAGGCTTTAAGATCTATCAGAGTTTTCACTGGAGGGCATTTTTACTTTCCTTTCAAAGTTCAGCATCTGTCTAAACACGTGTGCTTTTGAAAACAAATGAAGTCTCTATTACTGCCTCCTAGGGCAATTAATGAGCATAAAGGGAATATGAAAAGAGGGAAAATAAATTAAAGGAATATTTGTGTAATCCCTACACCACATTGTAAGTCAACAAAATGATGCTGTTGGGATAATGTTGTAGAGAGTCCCAAACTACTTTTTTTATGCACTTAGCAGATGTTTTTCCAAAAATATCCCTCCAGTAAATATTATTTGCACATTCTCTAACCTGTCTCATTCTTTGCCAAGCTGAGCTTTAACACATTTGTGTATGTGCCTTTCTTAACATAAAAAAAAGTGTGTGTTCATGTATCCAGATTGTAATCAAGTATTTGCATTTGTTGTAAAGCCCCTATTCATTTGAGAAACAGAAATATAAAGAAATCCAACAAAAAATCACAATAACTAATGTTAACTGTTGTCATGTATCCTTTATGTCATAACTTCTCAATAACTTCTGCATGAATCAATCTGCATAGCTGCACACCAACGAATTTTTAGTTTTGTATTATTTTAATGTTTGATTTCATATCTCTTTCCAGTGAACATTTTACCGATGCTTCACTTAGGTCAGTATTTGTCACCTCACTAGCTTTCTTCTTAAAAAATTCTATGGGTGTCAGGTCTCTTTCACCAGCTCTGGAAAGAAAATATATTTTGAATTTTGAATCTAATAGCCAGTATTCTTAATAAACCTGTGTGTTAGGCTGACCCCATGTATCAGGCAAGTACCCACAAAGCCATTTGCTTGCCTCTCTCTGCTCTGGTGAGACGGAGAAAACTGGTAAGAACAAGGGTGAGGGTTTAAATAAAGACAGGAATATGACTTTTGAGGCACTATTGTGTGTAAAACAGACTTGACTTGGTGAATTTAACTTCATTCATTGCCAATTAGCTTAAATATTTAATTACCAATTTAGGAACTGGGAAACTGACACCCTGCCCCCTGACTGACATCAGCAGCATAAGCAGGATGCTGCTAAATAATACACGTAAGGTGAGAGTCTCTCAAATCACACCACCACTGCTGGACCAAAGGAGGAGCATTCAAAAGTCATTTTCATGATTGGCTGTTGCTTCCAGATAACCTGAACACCGATGTCATGGTTTGGGCATGTTTTGAGGGTGTTTTTGTTCAAGGTTTTTTCCAGCCAGGGGGAGTCTGGGAGGAAGGAGAGACAGGACACCTGACCCAGGCTAGCCAATGAGGTATTCCATACCATAGCACGTGATGCCCAGGATGCATACTGGGAAAGAGAAGGCTGGAGGGTAGAGCTCTGGAGAAAAATGGAGGAGGGAGCACATGGTGCTCGGCCGGGCAGGGTGGAGTGAGTTATGGGTCGGTGGCTGGTGGGGTGTTGTATTCTTTTCACTTGCTGTTTGCTGTATCATTATTATTTGTAGTAGTGAATGGCAGTAGGGGTTTTGTGTTATGCCTTAGCAATTAAACCGTTCTTATCTCAATCCGTGGGGGCTACATTCTTTGGATTCTCCTTCCTAACTCTCCGGGAGTTGGGGGACTTGGTTTAAACCATGACAACCGAGTGTTCCCAGCAGTCTGCCAGAGCCACAGCATCTCTTGTGATCCTGTGCTTGCTGTCAGTGATTGGGTAAGTTGCCATATGGACAGATAGTTGCTCATCTTTCTTTCCACCTCAGTAAACCTTCGTTACTAAGTTATCAGACTCCATTACTGCTCAGATCACAAATACAAAGATGACGAACTTTAAAACACCTGTCCTCCCCCAATCCCAGGCTCAATTTCAATGAAAATTTCTCTCCTTCTTCACTTTTTTTTTTCCTCTTCAGTATTTTAAATGAGACACTTGTCCTATCTTGTTATCACCACAAGTTACACTCAGTCTCTTCAGTAAGGCAGCAAATAGTGCAGGAGGTTGAGGTCAGTACACTGTTTTCCCTCCGCTGCTCCTTGTTTCTTACCCTTTTCATATGTTCCATCACAAATTGTCCAGGGTCATAGTCCCTTCAGATGTGTAGTTATTCTGTTATGGAGTATGTACTCTGACCTAGCTGTTCCCTCCCTCCCTCCATCTGCTGTGTCTTCTTCTCTCTTTCCAATGTTGTTTGCCCTTGCCCTTTCTTAAACATGTTTTCACAGTCACACAGCCATCTTTTATGATGTTCTGTGGTGGGTCAGTTTGAGCCAGCTGGCACCAGTTTTGTCCAGCACAGGGCAGACCCTTACCTCTTCTCACAGAGGCTGTTCCTGCAGTCTGCCACTACTAAAACTTTGCCATTTACACTCAACACAACTTTCAAATTACATTAGAATGACTATAAGTTAAAATAGATGAGAAATCAAACTGGATCTACAGAACCATCAGTCTGACCTCAGTGGGAAGCCACAGTGAAACAAATTATGAAGGAAGCAATAATTAAATAAATTGAGTTGAATGGAAAATTGAAGCAAAGATTAGCAAAGACAGATTGTGTCAGACTGGTATAATATTTTCTTTCATAAAATTACTACTTTTATAGACAAGAAATGTGGTAGTCCTAATCTATCTTGACTTCTTTGCAACACTTGATATGGTACCCCTTGGGAACTCTTCACTTAAGATGGTGGTTAGTACAAGAATTGTAAGTTGAATAAAGAATTATTGTGTGATAGGGAGATTACTAGTGGAGTACTCAATAGATTCATTTTGCAGCTAATCTTTAATACCTTGCTTAATGACAGTGATATAGTTGGTATTAATGGATTTTTATGATGACAGAAAGCTGTGAAATGAATAAAGCAATAGAAACACCCAAATGTCTCTAGGGAAGAATGAGACAATTCTGAAATAAGAAACAATAAAAAAGATAACATGAAGTGCACCTGAGGGATTAAAACCATATTTCTGCTAACAGGTACAGATTTACCAGCTGGATGACAAAGAGGATAAAGAATTTTGTTACACTGATTGATGACAAGGTGATTGTAAGTCACTGATGTAAAATGAAAAATTGTGAGGGACATCTGTGCTGTGGCTTAAAAGCTGCACCCAGGACAATCTGGAAAAATATTTTGAGTAAAACCAGTAACAATATTATTATAAAAGCATTCATAAAATCATCTCTTCTGGTGACATATATGGAAGATACAGATGCAGCAGTTCAAAGATAAAGAGTATGACTACTAAATAAAGTGAGACAGAACCCACCTTATGCAGACCCACATTATGCAAACTCATGCTAAGCAAAAAGGTTGTTTAGCTAGCTAAAAAAGTTCATAGAATTTTTATTTTTTTTTAATCTATAGAGACACTTACAATAAACACCAAAGACACTGAGGATGGTTGTGTAGGTTACAAAGCCCTGCTGACTGGAGAGAACATCAGCAATTTGGTAGACTATTTAACCAGAAATCTATTTGTTAGACAGTGGAATGATAATCATCGATGGACTTGAAAGAGTATTCAGTTTGTCATCTGATTAGACTAAGACACTGAACAAATTCATTGTTCACATTTTTTATTTAGAGCAACTTCCAAAAAAATATTTATATCATGGGAAAGACATCAGTATTTTCATAACTAGGATAAATGAGATGTATGGACTGAGGACAGCGAGCATAAAGTCATAAAATAGAATCAGCTAGGAAAGAAAAGACCTTTAAGATCATCAAGTCCAACCATTACCCCAGGACTGCCAAGACCACCACTAAACCATGCCACCAACACCCTTATCTACACTTCCAGGGACTTATATCCACTTATATCCACCTATATCCACTTCCAGGGATGGTGATCTACCACTTCCCTGGGCAGCCTGTTGCAATGCCTGATCACCCTCTCTGGGACGAATTTTTTCCTAATATCCAGCCCACACCTGCCCTGATGTGGTTTGATGCTGTTACTTCTCATCCTACCACTTGTTACTTGGGAGAAGTGACCAACACCCACCTCACTACAACATCCTTTCAAGCAGTTGTAGAGAGCGAAAAGTTCCCTCCTGAGCATTCTCTTCTCCAGACTAAACAACCACAGTTCCCTCAGCTATTCCTCATTAGAATGCTGTGGGAGACAGTGTCAAATGCTTTACTTAAGTCCAAATAGACAAAGTCCACAGCCCTTCCCTTATCAACCAGGTGTGTCACTTTGTCAGAGTAGGAGATCAAGTTGTTCAAGCAGGATCTGCCCTTCACAAACCCATGCTGACAGGGCCTGATCCCCCTGTTTCCCTGAAGTGCTTTATGATGTCACTTATGATGATCTGTTCCATAACCTTCTCTGACACTGAGCTCAGGCTGACTGAGATTCCAGGGCCTTCGTTCCTGCTCTCTTGAAGTGTCACATTGACCAACCTCTAATCCTCCAGGAACTGACCACTAGACCAGGACTGCGGATAGATGATGGAGAGTGGCTAGGTAAGATCCTCTGCCAGCTCCTTCAGGACTCCTGGATGAAAGTTATCCAGTCCCATAGACTTGTATATATCTAAGTGGAAAAAGAGGTCACTAACCATTTCTTCTTGTATTATGGGAACTTCAATCAGCTCACCATCTTTGACACCCAGCTTAGGGGACTGAGTACCCAGAGGATGGCTGGTTTGACCCAGGTGCCCATTCTTGGAGACAGCGCTGTGTTCAGTAATAACTTCTACAAACTGGATCTTGAAAAGGAGGAGATGGCAGTATGAAAAGAAAATGCATTTATAATAGAATATAGTTGTGTTTTCTTGCTCTTAAAATGATTAGCACTGTAACTGTGTCTTTCTGGGACAAGGAGAGGAACAGATTACTGTGGGTAATAGTTGTGGGTGGTGATAAGTATCTTGATAATACTACAGACAAAAACAAATTTTTAGTTTAATAAAAAGCTTGATTATCACTTAGAAACATGGAAATAATACATTCAGTAGTTATGAAGACATTATCTTAACTATTGTAATTTTTTAAACCTACCACCATGCAGCCACTTGCTCACCCTCCCACCCCTCCCATCTTCCTGGGCAGGGTGGGGAAGAGAATCGAAACAAGGTAAAACCCACAGGTTGAGATAATAACATTTAAATAACTAAAATACACTGCAATAGTAATACTACTGCTACTACTACTACTACCGCTACTACTACTACTAATGATAAGGGAAATAACAAGGGGAGAGAATATAAAACTAAAAGGGAAAAAAAACAAACCAAACATTAAACACAAGTGGTGCATATTACAATTGCCCACCATCCACTGACCAATACCCAGGATGATCTGATCAGCAGTCACTTCCAGGTGACTCTCCCTAGTTTATATACTGGGCATGATGTGCTGTGGCATAGAGTACCACTTTGGTTAGTTTGGATCAGGTGCCCTATCTCTGCTCCCTCCCTCTTTTGGGCCCCTCCTCACTGGCAGAGCATGAGAGCATGAGAGAGGCAGAGAGCTGTGGTCAATGGGGCAGAATCTAGCTGGAGGTCTGTGACTAGTGGAGTCCCTCAGGAGTCGGTGCTGGGACCACTGCCGTTTAATATTTTCATCAATGACCTGAATGAGGGAACTGAGTGTACCCTCAGCAAATTCGCTGATGACGCTAAATTGGGAGGAGTGACTGACACACCAGAAGGCTGTGTTGCCATTCAGTGAGACCTGGACAGGCTGGAGAGTTGGGCAGGGAGAAACTTGATGAACTTCAACAAGGGCAAGTGTAGAGTCTTGCATCTGGGCAAGAACAACCCCATGTACCAGTACAGGTTGGGGGTTGACCTGCTGGAAAGTAGTGAAGGGAAAAGGGACCTGGGGGTCCTGGTGGATAGGAGGATGACCATGAGCCAGCAATGTGCTCTTGTGGCCAAAAAGGCAAATGGCATCCTAGGGTGCATTAGAAGGGGTGTGGTTAGTAGGTCAAGAGGCGTTCTCCTCCCCCTCTACTCTGCCTTGGTGAGGCCGCATCTGGAATATTGCGTCCAGTTCTGGGTCCCTCAGTTCAAGAAGGACAGGGAATTGCCTGAAAGAGTCCAGCGCAGAGCCACAAAGATGATTAAGGGAGTGGAACATCTCCCTTATGAGGAGAGGCTGAGGGAGCTGGATCTTTTTAGTTTGGAGGAGACTGAGGAGTGACCTCATCAATGTTTACAAATATGTAAAGGGTGGGTGTCAGGATGATGGAGCTAGGCTTTTTTCAGTGATATCCAGTGATAGGACAAGGGGCAATGGGTGTAAACTGGAGCATAGGAGGTTCTATGTTAACATCAGTGTCATGGGTTCAGCCGTGGCAGTCATTTTTCTCCTTCTTGTAGCTGGTGCAGTGTTGTGTTTTGAGTTATGGGCTGGGAACAGTTGCTTGATAGCGAGCATGTTTTGGGGGTGTTTTTGTTCAAGGCTTTTTCTGAGCACATGCTCCAGCCAGGTGGAGGAGGGGAGGCCGGGAGGAAGGAAAGAAAGGACACCTGACCCAGGCTAGCCAATGAGGTATTCCATACCATATCACGTGATGCCCAGGATGCATACTGAGAGAGAGAGAGCAGGAGGGGTAGAGCTCTGGAGGAAAATGGAGGAGGGAGCACGCGGTGCTCGGCCAGGCAGGGTGGAGTGAGTAATGGGTCGGTGGCTGGTGGGGTGTTGCATTCTTTTCACTTGTTATTGGCTGTATCATTATTATTGTGTTATGCCTTAGCTATTAAACCTTTCTTATCTCAGTCCGTGGGGGGTACATTCCTTGGATTCTCCTTCCTAACTCTCCGGGAGTTGGGGGACTTGGTTTAAACCACGACAATCAGGAAGAACTTCTTTACTGTGAGAGTGACAGAGCACTGGAATATGTTGCCCAGGGGGGTTGTGGAGTCTCCTACGTTGGAGATATTCAAGGCTCGCCTGGACAAGTTCCTGTGTGATGTACTCTAGGTTACCCTGCTCTTGCAGGGGGGTTGGACTAGATGATCTTTCAAGATCCCTTCCAACCCTTGGGATTCTGTGATTCTGTGACTGAAAATTCCTTGATCAGAATAAGTGCTACCTAGCAACAACTAAAACATCAGTGTTTTATCAGCATTATTCTCAGACTAACGCCAAAACAGCACTGTACAGCTATAGGAAGAAAATAACTTTGTCACAGCAAAAACCAGGACAACTATGTAGTTTCTGTTTTGGCAAGTTTATTTTCTTCCTAGCAGGAAAAATTCTCTACTACTGATCTACTTACTTAAAGATTTTCTGTCAATGAAGTTTCTGTCAATGAAGACATGGGTGAAACTGTGAATATATGTACTCAGTATGAAGACCATGGGAGGAAAGAATTTTGTCACTTTCTTGAAAGAAATCTGGTATGATCAAGCTGCTTTATGATGTAATAAGAAACAAAACATTAGAAAGAAACACTGTTTCATCACTTAAAACAAAACTCATGTAAAGATTTTGAAGTATGAAATAACTGGATAGAAGCTGTGCATGAATAGAACTTACAATGTGTGAAAAAGACAGAACTTAAAAGTAAAACAACACAGACTTATCAAAGAAACAGAAGAATGAAGTTATAGAATATCAATGGTAATGTGAGCTTCCCCAAGAAGGAAAACTTCATGGTTAAGTCTTTACTCCAAAATAGGATACACGAAGTGGGAAAGAGAAATTATACAGCTTGATTACTTTTTGTTGAGGTAAAATAAAACTGTGCATTCCTTGTGGGGGAAAGTTCATTTAAAGAGACCTTGCAACCTTATTAGAGATACAAACTACAGAAAAACAAGTTGAAGGCAGTAGCTTGTTTAGTTATCTCTAGACATAGAGACAAATACAAACTACATAAGCACTCTTCAGTATATTTCAGTTTTCTGTGAGCTGTTGTGCAGTCTTACGAAATCGCTGAACTTCCCCCTCCATACAGCTAAAACATGCTGAGAACAGGGCATCTGATCACACTCTTCACGAAACAGGTGAGAATGATAAGAACTGGGAGCAAGGTAGTTGTTCAGCATTGCTAAACACAAACTGAGAGCCACCGATACTCACTAACTCATACTGCAAATTTTGGGAACAATTTTGATCCATAAGGTTCTTAAAAGAGGCGTGCAAACAAATTCCTTCAGTGAAAGGAATGAGGTATTTTGACCTACCATTTCATAGGACATACAGATTAACACACTATGCTGCCAGTCATAGTTATAATGTAATTGCAGTCACATATTTTCTTAAATTGCATAGCTCCTTAGATGAATATCAGTTACATATGTGAAGAAAAAACTACAGAAGGCTCTTAAAGTTTACTATTTGCATAACTTCAGGATACAATTATTTAATATTTAAGACTTTTTTTTTCTTAAAAACCACTTTATTTACTGTTATCTGTTACCCTGTCTTATTTCTGTTATGTTCTTCTTCTAATATACATTTTGAAATGCCACTGTGCACTGTGCAATGCTTTGGAGGAAGCTGTTAATCCTTCTCACCTTCTTTGCCCAGAGAATATTTTCAATGTTTGAATTAGTGATGAAGATGATGATTCATGATATTTAATGCACATTTTTAATTTGAGAAACAGATTTTAAATTACAGTTTAGATAGATTATCTCAAAAACTTCTGAAGGACTTAGAAATCAGTCAATCTATTAAGTGTCCTGACGTTGCATGCCTTCAAAATTCAGATAAACATTCACATATTCACATCTTAATTTCAATCTGCATTGTGAATCTTTTTGAAATTCAGTATTGAGGAGGACAAAAAATGTTTGTGTAACAAAAAAAAATATTAAAAAATGAAGAAGCATCAGTAGGAGATGAGGGTGAAATGGCTATAATTAAGAGTCAGAATGTCAGGCCTTCCCTACTGTACCAGTTAAACACTAACAAAATATTAATACAGTCAAATGAACTAGTCAGATGATGTACCTATGAAATGCTTTAAAAGATGAAAAAAGACTAAAAATATATGTGAAAGAGATGAGACTTAAAGGTACAAATAAAGACATAAACCAGGTCTGAACAGAAGGTGTGAAACACAATGGGGTGTGAAATAAATTAAGAAATGTGAGAAGAAAATGCTGATTAGTTTAATCTATTTTTCTTTTAGTGAATGAGATATAAAACAAATATAAATGAGTCCATGTAAGTTCTCCTGTTTTCAAAAGAATAAATCAAATTATTTCAACATCCTTAACTTGTATGAAATTAAATCAAATGACAAACAATGAGTTTGTAATCAGTATCTCATGTGAGAATCAACCTATTTGTGGTACATTATTTGAAGAGCTATTGTATGGCAGATGATAGAGAATGAAACAGGAAGAATTTTATTGTAAATAATGTAACTGGCCAAGAACTCTCAACAATCAGTTAATGACACTGTGAATAAATAGTTTTGTAGCACTCAGAAAAGTAACAAATTATAATTTTATTTATAATTATTTAAAAAAAAGTAAACCATATTTTTCTTACTTTCTCTAGGCATATAATAAACAGGTAGTTTGACTCTAAATTTAACTCTAGAATACATTTATAGATATGGTTATTAAATCTCTTTGTAATGGAATCCTTTATTTTACTCTTCTACTTACACATCTCCATCATTAAAAAAAAAAAATGACAAGACAAAGTCTCTTTCTTTAAGAGAAAACAGAATCTCCCGTCTTTGTATAGCAGGCTTTACAACTTTTTATCAACCAAATAACATACTTGAAAAAACTTGGTTCAAGTAGTGTATCTACCACATAAACCAACAGACCTATCCAGATGAATATAAGAAAAATTATCACAATAACACCTGTTATTGCACATAAAGCTCGTTTTTATACTGCCATTCTAGAAAGAAAGAGAATGAAATTAAAACTTTGATTTTAGTTTAGCTTTAATTGTCACTTTGGGGCAAAGCCATGATAGGAAATTTTCTAAGCAAATACACTTGGTTTGGAGTGATTTTATAACTTTGTATGTAATATGTAATATGTAATATTTTAACTGGGAGTGACACATCTGCTTTTACATATCTGAGCAAGGTCTAATGACATAGCATATCTGGCCCAGCCTCCAGATGACTTTCCAGGAGATCTCTCTCTTTTGTAGGATCTGCTTATGTCATACAGTCCCTTGAAGATGTGTTAGATACCCTATGATATCTCAAATGAGAACAGGTCTCTATTGTTTAGATTGCTGAATGTCATGCATGATTTGTTTCAAGGTTTTTGTCTTAGTCTCAGACCTGTTCTGAGAAAAAACACAGATCAAGGTACAGAGCAAGGCTACACTGTGGTGAGTTTAAATGAAATATAACTAGGCTGAATACAGTAAGAATCAGTCTTGTGTGCATACGTTTCGTGTGAGCAGCAACTCTGGAGATCTTGACTTATGAATTGGATATGAATACCAGTTGTGGAGCCCCTTTCACACTGAAGGCCCCAGATGTGTATTAGAGCAGTTTATATCTAGAACTGCCTCAAGAAAGCTGTTTATTTGTTGAGTAAACAGTTCAGATGTCAAAGTCCTGCTGTTAAAAATCGTACAACTCAAAAATGTGAATAAAAATTCTGCTTTGGATAATGATTAATTCCATGTGATTATACTTTTTAGATCTGTGCATATGACCAAGGTGGAAATATTGCCACAGAAATTCATAGTAAGTATCAATGTTTGGTTTTCTACTATTAAATTCTGTGTGTTTTGTTCAATGTCTTTTAGGTTTTCTAGAAAAGATTTATTTATCTTTCATCTTGCTTGGAGATGACAAACAAAATAATCTGGTTAAAATGTTACAATATTTTTTTTAAAGTGTGGCATTTTGATATGCAGCAAATTATAATATATTAACTCTATCCTGTTCATAAAACTTCTCTTTTTAATCTGGATTTTTTATTTTGTAACTCCTCAACATTCACAGGATGTATGTCTGTGGATACAAATCTTTAATGCAGAATTTCAGTTGCTTTGTGATGTGAATTTTTTTCTGTTTGGCAGTACATCTTTTCATTTGGCCCAAGAATATCTCACAAAACAGCTTGATTAATGGAATCTTTATAAAATGTTGGACCTATATTCGTGTGTTAGAAAGAGAACTAATTATGAAAATATGTTCCCTAAGAAAGGGTAGTGAATAAAAGTACCACATTCTGTCATGACAAGCAGAGATATGAAACAATAATAAACAAGAACGTACTCCAATATTCAGCAACAACAATTAACAAGAAAGCAGTTCAACAGTGTAATACTAATAGCTATTCATTGACATTTAAAATATTCATTCAAACAGAAGTTTGATTAGAATAATATATTATTTGCCAGAATAATTCTGACTTTATTCCAAGAGAAAAAGCACTGAGCAGAGTGGCAAACAGCAGTTTGTCTGAGTTTGCAAAGCACAGACCCTGCCCTTGACAGATAGCTATTTCAGTGAATCTTTCAGTCACTTGTCCATTATATTGCAGAGTGTTTTTTGGTCTGTTCATCATATGGAGAAAGTGAAATATTCTGTCATCATAAGTCAAAAAAATAAACAAAAATGGTTTCATGTTATTTTATCATTTGAAACCCATACAATGGTAATATAGAATGATCAAATATCCCCAAGAAAAACATATTCATATTTTGGATTTTCACCCTCCCCTTCCCCCCTCATGGCCTATGCTTTTGAGCAAAGAACAATAAAGTTGAAATGTCATAGGAACACCTCTATAAGTGAATGCCTTCTGACAGAGCACTATTAGGAAGTGTCTGATCAACACAAGGAGGTGGCAAGGCTATCTTAGAATTTCCTATGCAGGTAACAAAAAAAAAAGAGCTTTAGATTAGATGGGTGTATAGAGTGAGAAGCTAATTTGACCTTTGATTAAATGATCTCACTATCCTGGCACCATCACCTTTATCTCAATTATATTCTGCTAAGAGAAAAATAAATTTGGCCATTATTTTAACTGACATGAAAGGGCAGAATAGAAGGGTTTCAGCTTTCACTAGCTCCTGCAGACAGTGAAATCAGAAAATGAGTGGCCCCTAGAATTTACAGGCTCTTACTTATTACAGGCTGTGACTGCTACAAGCACAGAGGGGATAATCAGCTTGTCAAGAGCCTGCTGCTAAGAATGCCAACATATAATCACTTCTATTGCTTCAGAAGACTTCTTAGGAAGCTGCGGCACTGCATTTGCATTTAAAAAGCCATGTTGTACAATTGTGAAGAGAATTTCTTTCAAAAAATGCTGTAAAATAGTCCTTATAACGATTAATTCATTCTTTCCCATGAATAGTGTATAAAGAGATATAAAAATTGATACTGTTGTATTTAAATGCTAGGTCAAAATCTAGTAGATATATTCAGGAGATAAAAATACGTTCATTGGTGAATGTTGTGCCTTGCACAGAGAATGGTTGGATATATTTACAGAATTATAAAACTCAGATAAATAAAAACTTGTGTATGTAAAGTTTGCCAGAACTTCAGAATGTATAGCATTGTAGCAATTGTTAGTACCTCAAAATTGTACTTAGGCTTTCTGGCAGTAATAAAAATCCTTAGCTCATAGGGAGCTCTGTTTTAACAGAACTTAAGGTCTATGAAGAGAAAGATGAAAGGTTTTAGTAAAAAAGTCCAATAGCTACAATTTGTAAGGAAATATAGAGAGGAAACTTTGCAAGTCACAAAAGCTCCACTGAACTGAACCAAGGACAGTACTGGAATTCAGTACAACTCTCATGTCAGTTAAAATATTGTGGGCAAGTCAAAAATGGTGCTAAAGCTTAATTAAGTAGATGCTATATACAAACTGCAAAAATCTTGAGCCATCTGGAAAGAGTACACATAAAGAAATACATTGAGGGGTTAAAAGATACACAAGGGAATAAGATTTTTTGGTTTAGCTTCAGCTGCTGTATCAAAATTAGAAAAGGGGATAAAAAGCCTTAAGAAGGACAAATATTGTCAAAACTAAAGGGTGTGATCAAATATTAAAACATGCACCATTAACATCCCTGACCTAACCTATTCAAACATGAAAGCTAGGAGTAAGAGAATTACAAGCAAATTACAAAAGGAAAGGCCAGATGTTGAATTTCTTCAAGAAATTTATTATCTAATATATTATATTACCTATTATACCAGAATATAAACTGGCAAGCAATTAGTCTGTGCACGTATTATTTTTTTTTCCCTGATTAAAGAAAAAAAAAAAGAGGAGTAATTTAATATCAAAGAAACTGACTCTTATTAAAAGAAGAGGTTAAATAAAATACAGAGAAAAACTTTATAGTAATAAGGAAAAAAAAAATAACTCTGTTGTGCTTAGTCCCCTCATTTCGGGTAGGAATATTTTAGTTTAAGTTTGATCTAACATTACAAATTTTGCAAAGGGAAAAATCATACATGGAAGAAATATCAACAACAAATGACATTCTCTACAGGGGATGCACTTAGGAATATATATATTTAGGATTAGGCTGAAAACGATACCATGATTTTATGGGCTTAAACTCCAAGGCAAGCAGAAAGTAGGCTTAAGAATACCTGAAGTCATTGTGATTCTGTCAAAGATATTATCTTTTATAGTCACAGAAATCTATGCATCAAGTTCTGTTACATCTTATTTACTTCAAAGCTATTTTAGGGTAATTTTCTGAGTTTCTAAATTGGTATCCTGAAGAAGATGTTGCAGTGAAGAGAAACTGGTAACTAAGCAGAGCTAGAAGGCAGAAGATTGAGACAGACCAAGTTCTCCATGCTCAGATTCAGTTTGGCATAGGAAGTCAATCAAGGCTAGAATTCAAAGAACATCATTATCATGGAAGTAAATACTGGAAACAGAAAAGTTATCTGAAGTAAAGGCAAAATACATCACCTTGTTCACTATGTCACGCTGCACAACTATGGAGCTTTCAGACACAGCAACCTTGTTTGCGAAGTTCTTTGTGTGTCTTCAGCCATGTGTCGTGATGCCTGTAGAGTATGAGAGGCAAATTAATTTTGAATAATTGTTAGAATTGCATAGCTCCAAAAGAAATACAGGTCAGTGCCTTATCCTTAACAGGAAGTTCTGAAGCTAGACATCACCTAGTATAGCAGAATGGCTTATTTTCTACTACTTTAAGGAACACCTGAACATAGGCTTGTGTTGATTCTCTTGTGATCCAGGGCAGAGTCCCGTTTGAGATTAAGGGGACTGGTTTAGTGGACTTGAAGATCTTTCAGACAAACACGGAGATATTTTTCGCAAATGATGGGCTACTGCTAAAACTGTTTTTTTCCATTAAAAGACAAAACAAGTGTTCCCACCAGTCAGTTAGAGCTCTCAGTTAGAAGCGTTAATTGCTCTGATTCCAGCTTCTAGGACTGCCTTGAATGAAAAAAATAATTGAGTAAGTAACAGGGATCAGACTCAAACCCAGGTCTCTCTTCTGAGATGAAGGTACTAGCCTTGGCTGAATGCAAGTGCTCTACGACTAGCTCACTGTTGCTTTAGTCTTGCCTTTGGTGCGCAGTAACTCAAGTCTCATAATATTTGCATTCCTACATACAATATTTCATTGTCTTGGTTGGAAGGAATATCTTCGTAGGAAGGAATGCTGCTCCTTTCTCTGTCTTATAAAGGATAGAACTAACACTTCCAAGTATGTGAGCAAGTATGAGGGAGAAAGAAGATAGAGTAAAACTAATAATCTCCTAAACCTATACATTAAGAAAGAGAAAAAAAAAAATCCAAACAACAACCAACCAAACCGCAACACAGGAAAAAAAAAAAGACAATAAAATGCTAAAAAGGAAATAAAACTTACATAAAAATAGTGTCTATTATTAAAAATACTCAGGGACAGTTATGTAACGAGTCTCACATACCCATGTTAATACAAGAATGGCTTATATAGCAGGTGAGATTCAGTTACCTAGACATAGGCATCTAAGTGCATATACTGGATCTTTTAGGGTACCCAAGCCATCCCATGAGGCTGGCTGCTATGACACAGGATCTACAGGAGACCTCAGCTTGCTGACATGGCAGCTGGAAGCAAAATGGAATATCCAGTTTATCTCAGATTACATTAAATGTCTACCTCTAAGCAACTGAACTCCATCCAGAGAGGCAATAGAAAAGAATCACATAAGCAGCTGATCATGTTAAGCACCAATGATCAAAATTTGTCCCTTACAGAGTTAAAGAAAAAACTATACAGCTAAAGAAAAAGGCTGAATGGTAATTTAAAGAGAAGAGTCTTTCAAGAAGTTGTGGTAGTGTCTAAATAAATAAACAAATGAATTTGGCAGATGACAATCTAAAGCAGTCAGTCAGAAATGGTTTGAGGAACAGCTTGCCAAGAGTATAAAAAGTAATACTAGATTTTTTTTTCAGGGACATAGAATGTCATGGTCCAATAAGTAACTAACATAAAAAGAAGAGTTCTCAGAGAATATTTGTGCACAGCTAGAAAGACTAAATGCTTTTTTTGCATCTGTGCCCACCCTGCAGAAAATGGAAGAGTTTCCCATGTTGGAAGGCTTTTGAGGGTTCTGTTTCAGGATCTGTTGCAAACTGACATTTCTGTAGAGCTTACAGAATAACAGAATGAAGAGTAACAAATCATGCTAGAAACCTGAGAAAATCAAGGAAGATAGCTGAGCTACCAGCTGCACTATATTACCTGTTTTGAACCAGTTATGGTAACAGATGATTGGGAAGCGGAAGAAGATGCTCAGTTTGAAAAAGAAAAAATCAAAAAATCAAGGGGGTATTAGGGAACAATAGAACACTAAACTAAACATTTACAAAAAGAAAGATTCTTCCAATTATTCTGAAAAAAAAAAATCAATAAGGGGATACTATCAAAGTTCTCTAAAGGAGTCAGTCAGAAAAAAAAACCCAAACTTAAAATCATTTCTTTTTCAAAAGATATTCAGTAATTCCATCAGCAGAGACCCTTAAGAGCCTCACAGTAAAAATGCAGACTTATCACAGAATCAACTAGATTGGAAAAGACCTTTAAGATCAAGTCCAATCATTACTCCAGGCCTGCCAAGACCACCAGTATACTGTATCACTGAAGGCCTCATCTGTCCAGTTTTTGAACACTTCCAGGGATGATGACTCCACTGCTTCCCTGGGCAGGCTGTTCCAGTGCCTGATCACCCTCTCTGTGAAGAAATTTTTCCTAATATCCACTCTAAACCTCACCTGGTGCAGCTTGAGGGTGTTACCTCTTTGTCCTGCCACCTGGGAGAAGAGACCAACCCCCAGCTCACTACAATCTCCTTTCAGGTAGTTGTAGAGGGCAATAAGTAATGAGCCTTCTCTTCTTCAGACTGAACACCCCCAGTTCCCTCAGCCATTCCTCACAGGTCTTGCTCTCCAGACACTTCACCAGCTTTGTTGCCCTTTTCTGGACCTGCTCCAGCAACTCGATGTCTTTCTTGTAGTGAGGGGCTCAGAACTGAACACAGTATTTGAGGTGAGGCCTCATCAGTGCTGAGTACAAGGGAACAATCACCGCCCTGGCCCTGCTGGCCACACTGTTTCCAATTCAGGTCAGGATGCCATTTGCCTTATTGCCTGCCTGGGCAAAGAAATAAAGAATATGCAGTACGAGGCAAACTTCTAACATGCAGAAGTAGTTATTTAAAAAGATTGGAAAGAGAATAAGAGCAAAATTTCGTTTCTGTCAGGAAGAGAGAAATCACCAACAGAATTTCCACAGAAATACATGATCTGTTCTATTCAACATGATTATAAACAATCTGAAAAAAAGCTATTAAGAATGACATAAGGGACAGGCTGGTACAGGTGATACAGTTGTGGGGGTCTATTATAGACCTCCTGATCCTCCTGATCAGGACGAAGGAGTTGATGAGGCTTTCCACAGGCAACTGAAAGCAGCTGCACAACTACATGACTTGGTCCTCATGGAGGATTCTAAATACCCCAATTTTCGCTGGAAGACTCACACAGCCAATCATTCACAGTCTAGGAGGTTCCTCCAGTGCACTGATGATAACTTCTTAATGCAAATGGTGGACAAACCAACTAGGAGAGGAGCACTGCTACATTTAGTACTCACCAACAAGGAGGGTCTGGTTGAAATGGTGATGGTCAATGGCAGCCTTGGCTGCAGGGATCATGAAATGGCGGAGTTTAGGATCCTTTGTGGGAAGAATAGAATACCCAGCAAGGCCACAGTTCTGGATTTCCAAAGGGCCAACTTTGGTGTCTTCAATCAACTGCTAAGGGAAGTCTCATGGGGAAGTCTCAAGATAGTTGGTCAGCATTCAGGGACCACTTCTTCCAAGCTCAGGATTAGAGCGTCCCAATGGGTAGGAAATCAAGTAAGGGAGACAGGAGACCAGCGTCATTAAACAAGGAGCTGCTGGGAAAACTCATGTGGAAAAAGAGAACCTGTGGGTTATGGAAGGAGGGGCTGGCCACCTGGGAGGAATATAGGACAGTTGTTAGAGGATGTAGGGAGGCAATTAGGACAGCTAAGGCCTCCTTGAAACGAAATCTTGTTAGTCGGGTTAAGGACAGTAGAAAGGGCTTCTTCAAATACATAGTGAATAAAACTAACAAAAGAGGCAATGTAGGCCCACTGCTGAACGAGGTGGGTGCTCTGGAGACAGAGGATATAAAGAAGGCAGAGGTGCTGAATGCCTTCTTTGCCTCTGTCTTTATTCCTGCAGACTCTCCCCGGGGGTCCCACATTCCTACAGCCCCAGAAGGAGTCGGGATAAAGGAGGAGTTTGCTTTGGTAGATGAGGATTGGGTTAGGGATCAGCTATGCAATCTGGACATCAATAAATCGATGGGTCCAGATGGAATACACCCACGGGTGCTGAGGGAGCTGGCGGAGTTCATTGCTACGCCACTCTCCATCATCTTTGATAAGTTGTGGGAAACAGGAGAGGTGCCTGAGGATTGGAGGATGGCAGATGTCACACCAGTCTATAAGAAGGGCAAGAAAGAGGACCCGGGTAATTATAGACCGGTCAGCCTTACCTCCATCCCTGGAAAGGTGATGGAACAACTTATTCTTGACTCCATCTCTAGGCATATCAAGGATGAGGGGGTCATTAAGAACAGCCAACATGGTTTTACCTGGGGGAAGTCATGTTTGACCAACCTTATAGCCTTCTACGAGGAAGTAACTAGGTGGAGGGATGATGGTAGAGTGGTAGATGTGTTTTTTCTTGATTTCAGTAAGGCATTTGATACTGTCTCCCACAGTATCCTCATAGATAAGCCAAGAAAGTGTGGGCTTGATGATCAGGTAATGAGGTGGATCAAGAACTGTTTGAAAGGAAGAAGGCAGAGAGTTGTGGTCAGTGGGGCAGAATCTAGCTGGAGGTCTGTGACTAGTGGAGTCCCTCAGGAGTCGGTGCTGGGACCACTGCCGTTTAATATTTTCATCAATGACCTGAATGAGGGAACTGAGTGTACCCTCAGCAAGTTCGCTGATGACGCTAAATTGGGAGGAGTGGCTGACACACCAGAAGGCTGTGTTGCCATTCAGTGAGACCTGGACAGGCTGGAGAGTTGGGCAGGGAGAAACTTGATGAACTTCAACAAGGGCAAGTGTAGAGTCTTGCATCTGGGCAAGAACAACCCCATGTACCAGTACAGGTTGGGGGTTGACCTGCTGGAAAGTAGTGAAGGGAAAAGGGACCTGGGGGTCCTGGTGGATAGGAGGATGACCATGAGCCAGCAGTGTGCTCTTGTGGCCAAAAAGGCAAATGGCATCCTAGGGTGCATTAGAAGGGGTGTGGTTAGTAGGTCAAGAGGCGTTCTCCTCCCCCTCTACTCTGCCTTGGTGAGGCCGCATCTGGAATATTGCGTCCAGTTCTGGGTCCCTCAGTTCAAGAAGGACAGGGAATTGCCTGAAAGAGTCCAGCGCAGAGCCACAAAGATGATTAAGGGAGTGGAACATCTCCCTTATGAGGAGAGGCTGAGGGAGCTGGATCTCTTTAGTTTGGAGGAGACTGAGGAGTGACCTCATCAATGTTTACAAATATGTAAAGGGTGGGTGTAAGGATGATGAAGTTAGGTTTTTTTAGTGATATCCAGTGATAGGACAAGGGGCAATGGGTGTAAACTGGAGCATAGGAGGTTCCACATTAACATCAGGAAGAACTTCTTTACTGTGAGAGTGGCAGAGCACTGGAACATGTTGCCCAGGGGGGTTGTGGAGTCTCCTACGTTGGAGATATTCAAGGCCCGCCTGGACAAGTTCCTGTGTGATGTACTCTAGGTTACCCTGCTCTTGCAGGGGTGTTGGACTAGATGATGTCCCTTCAGACTAGTTCGAGGTCCCTTCCAACCCTTGGGATTCTGTGATTCTGTGATTTTGTGATTCTGTGACATTACCTAGCTTGGGAATAAAATTGGAGATAAAAAATGAAAATAGATATAGTGATGTATATGGGACCAAATAAAAAAATAAAAATCTCTTGTTTTTAAACACTATTGGGTGCTAGCCTAATACTGCAAAGAAAGATCAGTTATAATAATTTCATGTGAAATCATCTGTGCAGTCCTTTTGAATGCTGAAGAAAGACCAAAGTCAAATAGAATATTAGGAATTATTAAGAAAAATAAAGAGAAAAAATAAAAACTAGCTAAAACACAGCACTGCTCCAGTTACTTGGAAGAAGAATAATTCTATCCAAGCTGAAACCAGGGCAGAAACGTTTGATCTGAGAGTTCTCAGAGAATCTATAAAACAATGTAATTCTGCATAATAATATCAGTTGTTTTGTGATTTTTTTTCTTTTTCCTCTGTCTGTATATTTGAGAATAAGGAAATTCTGCATACAATGAAAAGATTTGTAATCTTGAGTAGAAAGGAATGGCCTATTATTTTATTTGTATAGGCTAATCTCACCTCTTATTTTAGATTTGAATGCATTTTAATGATGCTTGTGAATGGAATCAGTTTTTCCTCAGAGAGCATGTATTAATTAAAATACTTCATACATAAAATGAATGAATATATAATGCACTGCTCTGTTTACTGCTGGTAAATATATGTGTTCAGTCTAGAAGACATGGGAAGGCTTAAGATTATGTCTGGTTTTAAACTTATTTTTAATACATTTGCAGTATTTCTGCAAAATTCTGAGTGAGGAATTGGCATTACTACATTTACTAAAATAGTTCTCAATAACAAAGGACACTTTAAGGATAGTACCTTGATCACTCTAATGTTCACAGAAATTGTATTAAATTTAAATATAAATTTGATGTAGTTAATTTTTTTTACTCAGGAGATTTAAATCAGCAGAAGAATATTCAAGTTTCATAATATGTTTCAGATATGGAATTTAATAAACAGAAGAAATATTTTCTTCCTTTATTCCCAACACCCATTAGAAATGATTCAGGATTTCAGCTGGGGTTATCAAATCCAATATACCATGTGTGTAAAGGGAGAGGGTATGTGATCACCAGCCATCTTTTATAAAATTATGGAAATTAGTACTATCAGAGAACATATGGGACCATTAATATACTAGTTTGGGTTTAACTGCAAGGAAAACATCATAACAAGTCTACGTAGGAAGTGTATGTTACAAAAGTGTTCACTCTAATGAGAAAGACTGTCTCAAAGGGCTTGCTGTTTACATGACATAACTAACTTCAGCTATTATATCTGGAAGATTGCCTTTCCAGAGATGTTATGGGCCATCTTGTGGGGATTGGGTACAAGTTTATGGGGTATCAAATAGATTATGCAAATTGCTGAAATATGTATATTACTTTACATCTTCTCTACTAAGGAGTTACCAGAAAATATAGTGTGCAGCATTTTGGATGGACAGAGTTAAGTGTGAGGGTATATTTAGAGCTGGTTAAAATTTGCTGACAATATTTTCTCATCCTGAAATGTTAAATGTAAAAGGATGCTTTGGTTTACTCTCAATATTTCTTTCAGACCTATGATCACTCAGCTCTCTGGACTTCTCTCCCCTGTGTTTGCTTCCTCATGTATTCGAAGGACTATGTGCAGCTGTTTTCATTCTTCTGTAACCAATTCACAAACCTTGCTATGCAGGTTTCTTTGATGTCGTAAGCCAGATACAGCAGGCAGCCCTTATGGATAGCTAACTTTAAAAAAGGCAGAAAAAAAATAATGTTTTTATCTGTCTGTGTGTCTATCTATCTGATTGATGGGTTTTTTTTCAAAGTTTGGGATTTGTTTACCTCTTTCTCTTAATATAAAAATATTTTATGGGGAGAAAATTTAAATTTTCATCCTACTTTATGGTGTAAAATGAATTTTGTGGTAACAAAGATGCTCTATGAACAGCTTCTTTAGAAAGAAGGAAGAGGGAATATTCCAATTCCTGAAGATCGCTGAAAGGCAGAAACAAGTAGGGATCATTTTAAAGGGTTCCATTTGGAATGAAGAATGCAATGAACTGCTCCAGCTTGCTTACTAATTCAGAAATGTTTCATGATAAAAAGAGACACAGAGGAGATTAGGATGTTTTGCAAATAAATATATAATTATAGTACTGATTTTGAAAGAAAAACTATGGCTTCATGAAACTTTTCTGAAGGAACATTTCTAGCCTCTATATATTTCTTCATTTCTTTTAAGCTAAACTAAGGCAAAAAATTGAGATTTTTAAAATTTCAGGAAGCAGAAACTGTAAAAAAGTATTGGTCTTTTAACATGCTTGATCTTTTTGGCATCACAGAAACTGAAATACCAGTTTGTCCAAATGATCTAAAATGATATTAGTGAAAACTAATGTCATTCTAATTGTATTAAGGAGACAGTTTGCTTTTTTTTTTTTTTTCTTTTTTTTAAGGATTTGGTTACAATTTTTCTCTTTAGTACCTTATTAGTACCTTACCTCTTGGGAACTGTGATCGACAAGTTTCATGTTCTGAGCTGCTGAAGCCGAAATTGATGGGCAATAGAAGAAGTGAAATTTCCTAAGGATTTGTGTCAACAGATCATGAAAGCCGTAGCCATTGAAGAATATTTTTAAAGGAAAATTCTTTCTGGAGATTATTAAATGAGTGCAGAAAAAGGCAATGGTATAATCTGAATAAAATATCCTTAAGTAAACTTGAATTTGCTTTCCTTGTTAAGATTTTTAAGAAACAAAAATATTGACATTTCTCTAGATATTTATCCTATGAAAAGCTGCAATAAATTCTGCATTATAATACACTGAACAGAATTAAACAGAAAAAATTTTTTTTAGGTTTTACTTATTTTTTTTCCTTTAAATGTTAGGCAAATAAATAAAGGGAGAAAGATAATTGACTAGTAAAATCATATGACTATAGTAAATGAAACTGAACAAAAATGGCATCATTTAATATCATTTTTCCAGGCCTTAGTTGTATAGTAGTACAAAAATTAGCTCAGTAGGATATTTCAAATTAAAACCTATCAAATGTGTTTGTTCTTGGAAACACATTGGGCTAATTTTATTTTTTCTTTAAATCAATAACTTGCTGTTATAAAACAGTTATTTTGAGGTAATGGTTAGGCACAGGACATGGATCTTGAAAGTGATAGATCATTGGACCTTTAAAGTTTAATACCACATCAGAATAAGATCCATAGAACTTTGTGAACTTTTGTAAGTCCTTGGCGTATCTCACTGATTTGCATCTCTCGGGAGGTTATAGTTATTACTAGACCTTGTAACATACTTTTCATCTGCAAACAGCAAGTGGGGGTGAAAGAGGAGCCTGAAGCTGTTTGAGACTGTTTTAATGAGTGAAACCTCCTTGAATTGACTTTCAGAAAGGACATTAATTGCAGAAAGGTCTCATAATAATTATAGTATCCTGAAACATGTAAGTTATCTTGCTATAAAACGGGGCCTACACAATCAAATTATTACAGGCACAATATTAAACTGCCTCCTTTTTGTGGTTTTCTCCCCCTATTAGCATGTTCTCATTAGCCAAGTTAAAGTATTTCATTTCTACAGATTTTATAGTAGACAGGTTTTATATTGTACTTTAGGGGCTATAGGACTAATAACATATCTCTTCATAACCTGCAGTGAAGCAGCAGTGCTTTAAGTACCCCACACTTGCATTCCTGCATTTTGAGAATAACCTAAAATCAAACAGAACTCTAAAGATGTACTAAAGTTTCAGGGCTTCCCCTTCCACAAAGAAAATCTTCTGTAGTATTAGATGCAGTTTTCATCTTTTTTTTCCTTTTTTCTTTTTTTTTTTTTGTCCTCAAGAAAAAGTCAGAAGATTATGTGTTAACTTACAGGCTGGCATAAGTGGGTGATACGGGTAGTTTGTAGTAAAACAGAACTACCATAAACTTCCTGAGCAAAAACACCTCAATTTGAGGACTCCTCATGATAATATCCAAGATAACATACAGGAAATTTATAGCCAGATGAGACCACTACTGACAATTTATCGTGGTTATTTTCATGTGGTAATGTGACAGATCGAAAAGACCTTTTTTTTTTTTCCCCCAAAAATACCTATCATACATAAGAAGAATTTTTAAATAATTCTTGTTCCCCAGAAGGTAGTAATGAAAGCAGAACAAGTTTTTACCTGAGTGAAAATGTAATTGCCACCAACTGCAGTTCATTCCATTGTTGCTCCGTGCTTTTTCTCCCAGGATAACTAGTTACGCTGCATTGAATTCTACTCTTTCCCAGTTGTACATCACTTATGCTTAATTGTTCTGCTTCTATCAGAACATTTAAAAGGTTCAGAAGGTGTTGAAAAGAGGTTTTTCCCTCAAGTTAGGTCTCAAATATATATAGGTTCCTTTCTGTAACCACAAATAAATTTTGTTTACAGAAATCTCTTCTACTTTGGAATAGTTGCAAAAATACACTAAGAAGAAAGGTTTTTACATTCTTTCATTTCATAATTTCTTTAAAGACCTATTCAATGCAAAAATTCAGCAAAAAACTGTTATCTTTTATAGCAGCTCTTACAATACAATAGTATTTGAAAAAAAAACTGTAAGGATTATTTTATCATCTGTTCAATCTCCTATCAATTCTTACTGAAAGATTTTGATTGAAAGATTTGTAAAAAAGTTGACTCTGCAAAAAATGGTCAATATTGGACCTTATGTTATCTACTATTTCCTACCATTTCTGCTTAACCAAAGTTTATTCTTTTCAGATTTGCTCTTATAAAACACTGAATGAATTTGTCATCTGTATGTACAACTAAAAATATAATATATCTTTTGGATATGACAAAACTTGTAGGTATTGTGTTGACCTGACTCTCTTTCAAAACTGAGAAACATATTGCTACTATTGGAGCTCCTTTCACTTCGCTTCAACTACAGGTTCTAACAGCTGCTGTTCATATATGAGACTCATAGTATATCACTTCAGTAATTCCAGTGGTATCAGGCATCTTTGTATAAAAATCTGACATACATAACTTTGACTTAATCACATTCCCATTTCAATGAGTTGCCAAAATTTTCCTCTAGATTACTCTGAAACTATCATATACCCCAAATGCATGTTGTACAACTTATCAAGCTCATCACTTGTTTGTCTGGGGTTTTATTTAAAGCTGAGAATGTATGGATGAAGATTGGGAGGGACCAACGTGTAACATCATGGTAGGTATCTTATTGCATAGTCAAGAAAGGAAGGTAGAATGAGCTATATTCAGGCAACTGGGAAAAAATCTCAATCATGGTCCCCATTTACCCTGGGAAATCTGTTGCAAAGGTGCTAGCAGTAGCACCTTTGCTACTTGCAAAGCTTGCAGCTAGCAGTAGCTGCAAGCAATCCAGGAGACTTTTGGTATGTGGGGGGCTTGGGGATAATTTCTTTACATAGGTGGCCAAAATCTTGGAGAAGCAGTCTGCTGGACCTTCTGCTTAATGTTAACGAAGAATTGGCCAAAGCTGTGGTAATAGCAGCCTTTGTGCTTTTCCCTAAGCACAGAGGCCTGGGAGATAAGGATCTGAGCAGTACAATCTACTTTTGTTGGATCAGATAACCTCCCATCCAACCTCAATAAGCCCATGGTTTATGGAGGTGAAAATGAACCACGTTATTCCTTTGTCAGCTTTTGCTGAGGTTAGCCACTTGGAGTCTGAACTTCTCTTTTGTGCTTGCATTTCTATAGACACAACCGCTTGGATAGCAAATTTATGAGGCAGGTGCCCTTCCCCTTGTGTTGATAGAACTGCCACTCAAGAACTTGTTGTCAGGTGGAAAAAATGAAACTCTAGTGGTCTTATTTTTGTGTAGGTACTTTAATGGGAGTTTTGAAAGAAAGCACAAAAACTGTTGTCATATACAAGACATGTAAACATATTAGAGACTGAATCCTATCAGAGGGTGCACATTAAGAAATTCACATCCACCCATGTATATATTCCCAGTAAGTAGTGCATTAGATCATTCCAAAGGGCTTACCAACATAATTTCGGAATAAACTATTTTACCTTAAAGAAAAAAAAGGTACCATTCTCTGTGTCCTGACTTGTTAATTCAAAAGTCAAGCTTGTACTTGCTCAAAGTCAACAAAATATTTAGGATGATCCTGACCACAATGCTGATAGAGAAATTCCTGTTTGAACTCCTGACAATCTGTTTGTCAACTTAAGATATTGTTTGGACACACATTTTATGTATTTGAAACACAAATTCTTTGCAAATGAAAGGTTTAAATGATGTAGCAATAACACAGAAAAATATTTATTACAGGTATAAGCCAAAAGTTGTGCAAGTTCAAGGAAATATTTCTTATTTAATGTGCCTTACAATGCTGAATGAACTCATATCTGAACTTAGAGACAATATAGAACCAGTTCATGCAAATTTTAATGGCTAGATTGCAGCTGCTAATGATCTGTAAAAGGAAAGTCAATTTACCCCTTGATAGAGATTACTGTACCAAATGTAGCAAAAAGCTATGTGAAATGTATCTTTTCAGTGGGGAAAGATCCTATAATTATGTCCAGTTTCTTCTTGGTGGCAAATGAAATAGGTCTGTTTTCTGTTAATTCTTGAAGAAGACACAGACACACACAAAATGATTTGTACTTTTGTTATCTGTTAAAATATTTTTTTTTTTTTATATATGAGCATATATATATATAGTCGACGAAAAACTTAACATGAACTCTCAGTGTGTGCTCACAGCCCAGAAAGCCAACCATATCCTGGGCTGCACCAAAAGAAGCAGCAGGTCAAAAAACAGAGGCAGCAGGTCCTGCCTCTCTACTCTGCTCTCATTCAACCTCACTTTGAGTACTGTGTGTTCGCTTCTGGTGTCCTCAACATAAAAAGGACATGGAATTGTTGGAACAAGTTCAAGAGGAGGGCCACAAGGATGATCAGGGGACTGGAGCACCTCCTGTTTGAAGACAGGCTGAGAAAGTTGGGGCAGTTCAGCCTGGAGAAGAGAAGGCTGTGTGGAGACCTCATAGCAGCCTTCCAGTATCTGAAGGTGGCCTACAAGGATGCTGTGGAGGGACTCTTTATTAGGGATTGTAGTGACAGGACAAGGGGTATTGATTTCAAACTTAAACAGGGGAAGTTCAGATTAGATATAAGGAAGAAATTCTTTACTGTGAGGGTGGTGAGGCACTGGAATGGATTGCCCAAGTAATTTGTGAATGCTCCATCCCTGGCAGTGTTTGAGGCCAGGCTGGACAGAGCCTCGGGTGACATGGTTTATTGTGAGGTGTCCCTATCCATTTCAGAAGGTTTGGACCTGGGTGATATTAAGGTCCCAACCTAACTATTCTATAGTAGTCTATGATTCTATAGTATTACATATACAATTTCACAGTTCCTTTCAGCTGTATTTACCACCCCTTATATCAATAAACTATTTAAATTATGAAAAATTGCAATGGTTGGAATACTATCAGGCTAAATAATATTTTATAGTATGGTTGATAGTCCCACATACCTTGATTGGTTTGCCTTGTATTTGTAACTTTTCTTCATATCTGTCAGGCATAATGTGATTCGCAGTACTAAAGAATCTTGAATTTTTTCACTGAAGTTAATTAGCAAAAAATGCATTCCATGTTTCTTTCTTTTCACATTATCTGGGCAAAGACTTTAATTTTTATTTGCTGTTTGTTATGAGGAAATCTTGATATGGTCAGAGTTGTGAGGCAGATGTGTTACAATATTTCTTTCCAGAGATGACCATGAAATATACTGAAAGAATTTTGCATGTTTAAAGCCAAATTTCGTTGGAACACAAGAAAGAAAAGCTAAGTTTTTCAAATAAATACACTCAGGGAAAGAGGATAAAAATAAAGATTATTTGGAAAGAATTTCCCCTCTAGCTCACCATGCCAGTCTTGGCAGGATAGGCAATTTTTTCCAGTCCTGTTCTCAGCCCAGTAATTCTTAATTGCTTCCTGGGTTGCGGTAAACTCAACTTTAAATGTTTTTCTCTCTCTTTCTCCCTTTCTTTTATATGTGCATTTTGACTGTGGGTTACTGTCTCATTATTTCTCCCTTTTGTTACTGTCTCATTCCTCACTTTCCCATGTTAAACTTCAGAAGCTTATTCTAGCTCTGCACACACATTTATTCTGAAGGAAGGTTCATTTTCCTTGACCAGAATGCAGCTGCCAAGGTGAGCTTTCCTTTCCACCTTCATCTCTGCTGCTCAGACAAATTCGCATAGAATGCAACATATATTTCCAAATAAAATGTCAGTAAATAAATAAAACTTCTGCTCTCTAATACTTCTGCAATTTCTAGACTTTGGACTTTTTATTTTATATGCTTGTGGAAGGGTTGAAAATGTGCTTCTTCAGATAGCGAGGTAATAACAGAGCCACTACTGTACAATTTAATATCTTTAACTCAAAATATATATAAAATTACTGGTTAATGAGGGTGATCAGCCTACAGTACCTGGAGGTTTGTTACAGTCTTATATCAATGACTCTCTATATTTCAAGTTATTCCTTACCTCAGTTACACTATACCATCTAACACACTGAAGAATCACAGAATCCTAAGAGTTGGGAAGGGACCTCAAAAGATCATCTAAGATCAGAAAACAGAAGTCAGGGTACCAGCCTGCTTTCTCCATGACACTTGAGCTGGAATTTCTATGTAATAGAGGCAGTAATATATAGACTGCATTCTATAAAGAAGCAAAGTTCCCCACCTGAGCAGGCAGTGCTGTGAACCAGCATCTACTTGTGCCCGGGGTACAGGTGGCTTTGAAATATCTGTAAATTCTAACACCAAAAAAAAAAAAAAAATGTAACATGAAATTAGAGAGGTGTAACTTGTCTAAGATTCCTCATAGCTACAAGGAATGAGAAGTTTCCTATGAAGGTGATAATGAGCACAATTACTGCTTTCATCTGCACCATATACCTCCTACAATATTGTTGCCCGTTAAGTACTGAAGATTGATTGAACCAGTTTTAGGGCTCTTCATGGTGGGTTGACCTTGGCTGAATGCGAGGTGCCCACTAAGTCCTCTGTCACTCTCTTCAACTGGACAGGGAAGAGAAGCATGATGAAAGGCTTGTGGGTCTGGATAAGGATGAGGAGAGATCACCAATTACCATAAAAGGAAAACAGACTCCAGTCAGGGAAATTAATTTAACTTATTGACAGTAAAGATCAGAGTATAATGAGAAAGAACAATCTTAGCACACCTTCCCTCCACCCCTCCTTTCTTTCTGATCTCAACTTCACTCCCATTTTTCTCTACCTCCTCCCGTATTAAGTGGTGTAGAGGGAAGGTATGGGTTTTGCAGTCAGTTTGTTACATGTTGTCTCTGCTACTCATTCCTTCTCACACTTTTCCCCTGCTCCAGCATGGGGTTTCTCCCATGGGAGACAGTCTTCCAAGAACTTCTCCAATGTGGGTCTTCTCACAGGCTTCAGTTCATGAACTGCTCCAGCGTGGGTCCTTTCCACAACTTGTAGTCTTTCAGGAGAAGACTTCTCCAGCATGGTTTTGTTTCCCTCACGTATTCTCACTCCTCTGTCTTGGCTCCTGTTGCACAGCAGATTTTTCTCTTCTTAAAAATGTTACCACAAAGATACTACCACTACTGTTGACAGATTCAGCTTTGGTCAGCAGTGGGTCTGTCTTGGAGTTGTTTGGCACTGGCTCTGTTTGATATGGAGGAAAATTCTGGTATCTTCTCACAGAAGCTGTGCCTTTAATGCTCTTGCTACTAACACTTTGCTGTGTAAACCTAATATATTCTCCCTTTTTATCTCTAATTCTTAGGTCTTCAGGGAAGAGTTAGCTACTATTATTTTTAATAACAATTTACACACCCCTATCATGGATGATAACAATGACATTTCCACTCAGCAAAATATTTAAGCACATGCATATCTTCAATAAGTGGTTTGTTTACCTTGTGAAGGAAGAGCTGTAGTAAAGTAATTATATAATTTAGCTGTAAGAGTATTGTTTCTGCATGTGATATCTGGTAGGCTATCAAAATATATATGGGAAAATATGGTGAAGTATAAAGTATATATTGGTGTATATTGAAACGTTTATACATATCAGGAATGATGAAATCACAAATAAATTATGGATTTCTAATTCAGTCTGACAAAAACAATGTGCTACATTATCCTGAAATCTACCTAAGTCACAGAAAGCTTGTTATTAAATGTTTTAGGTATTAACAAATAATAATTTGGACCTGTGCTGCATTTGCACGGCAAGGTTTTGGTAGCGGGGGCTACAGGTGTGCCTTCGTTAAGAAGCTACTGGAAGCTTCCCCCATGTGTGACAGAGCCAGTGCCAGCTGGCACCAAGACAAACCTACCACTGGCCAAGGCCAAGCCCATCAACAACGGTGGTAGCATCTCTGGAATAACACAGTTAAGGAGGAGCAATTGCAGCCAGAGTAAGGAATGATGCTGGAACAAAGATTTACTTGTGGCTTGTGTGCAGACCATGCTTAGGCAGGCTGTGCCCCTGCAGCCCATGGAAACCCACAGTGGAGCAGATATCCACCTGCAGCCCATGAAGGATCCCATGCTGGAACAGGCTTTTAGTACCTAAAGGGTTCTACAAGAAAGCTGGGGAGGGACATTTGACAAGGACCTGTAGTGCTAGGACAAGGGGAGATGGATTCAAACTGAAAGAGGGTAGGTTTAGATTGGACACAAAGAAGAAATATTCACTGTGAGAGTACTGAGGGAGGTTGGGTGATGCCCAATGTGTTTCTGATCAGTGGCCCACTAGACAGCTTTTCCCTAGTTATATGCTGAGCATGATGTCATGTGGTATGGGATATACCTTGGGTTAGCTGAGGTCAGCTGTCCTGGCTGTGTCCCCTCCCAGCTTCTTGTACAACCCCAGCCTACTCACTGACAGGGCACTAAGAGAAGCTGGAAAGTTCTTGACTTAGTGTAAGCACTGCCCAGCAACAACTAAAACATCAGTGTGGTATCAATATTATTCTCATCCTAAATTCTCCAGGACCCCTTGGTACTCCAGCCAGGACGTCTGTGGGACCCTTGCCATGACCATGAACTGAAGGGATTTATAGACAAGTCTCATGGGTCTTAGGGATTACAAGGACTCAGGGATTTGAAAGTACATAGCCATAGCACTATGTTACTTCTAGCTACTGTGACTGTATATTGCTACATTTGTATATTTATTTTTAACTGCCATTACCATAGTTGCCTTATGTGTATCTCACGTAACTTTATCTGCCTCGCTGTTTGATTTATATGTTGCACACTGTATAAGCTATGGATTTCTCTAAGTTATTTAAAAAACTTTATAAATATATACCTTGCACAATCAGTTTGCTTGTCTGGTACTACTGTGTGCTCCTGTCTGCCTGCCAGCCTTGGAACAGGCTGATTCTTGATCTTTCTTGATTTGCCACCTTCCTCTGCTTCTTCTCTTAGAGCTTCTATATCTTCTTGTGTTTTGCTTGTTTTGACACATAAGTGACTTCAGTTCTTTGTCTTTAATGGGTTTTAAATAGTAACAAATCTGTAATCTCACTATAACACTCTCTCCTCCCACACTACTCTCCATCTTTTCTCTTGTTCTCCTTCCTTTTGTTCTCTCTGTCTTCCTTTCTTCTCTCTCTTTTGCTTATAAACAGTAATGAAAGCTTTGGCTCATAATTAGCTTATTTTAGTAGAACTGATTGTTGAGTCACATTACAAGTCTACAGGGAAAATATGACAATTTTCATAGACCTTCACTATACCTTAGTGAGTGATTGCCATGAGAGCTCTGAAATACCATGTCTGCTTTAGGAACAGTTTAGGCACTTCATATAATAAATATGTAATGTCATCCTACTCCACAAGAATAGAACTACTGCAAAATACCACTTTTATATGTATAATCTCATGAATAAAATTTATATTTTTAGCTTCTCTCCTTCTCTTAAAAAATAAATTCAATTTGGCATATGTTTCACATGTAATATGCTGTCAAAAAAACCCCCCAGACTTGTCGGCACAGTACACTGGAGGCAATCTAACTCTTTTCTTAGCCCTCATTACCATTTTTTACAATAGAAATATTCTTGAAATGTTTTTTTTTTTCTGACCTTCTGCTGAAATAAGAAAACAGGTCAGTGATAAATTGTGATATTTCAATTCCCTTCTCCTTAAAATTATCTTAGTTTACTGAATCTAATTGTGGAATATCCTCAACATTATTTTAATGATCTAATTCATTTGCCATGATGATATGGCCCAGCCCACTTACAGGGTCTACTTCTTCCATTACTTATTAAGTTTATGTTTGTTAGATGTTTTAAGTATTAACTACTTTTATCAAATACTAAGTATTATTATTATTTGAAAAGAGTCTTCTAATTTGTATCACTCCATAACCATGAGTGAGTAAATATGTTTTTCCCAGTATGTCCCTGCTTAGACTTAGGACCTCACGCCAAAAAAATTGCACAGTGCTCATCAAATTGTGCTTATTTTTATCAAATCGTTATGACTAGAATATTTTCATATGCCTGGAATAAGTGAATAACCCATGAACTGGTTCACAGCAGATGGAAATCTCAGTGTGACACTAGTGTCTGTCTTGGCCAAAGTTTTCATACCTGCTCTTTTAGAGACTGAGGACCAAAATACAAATGTTTTTTAGAGATTTTAATAATCAGAACGACAATTTCCTCCTTTGTGTTTGTTTGAATATTCAGTGTTACACACTTAGATGCCCAGTTCCAGGAGCTCACAATACTGAAATGCCTTAAGTGTGATTCTGCACTACAGCAAAGCCAACCTACTTCTTTGGCACCAATCTGCAAAAGAAAGTGGAGTACAGAAGGAGTATGGGGCAGGCTGGAGAAGAATTCAAGTACTCAGAATATCTAGGCTGAAAATTAGTATGTCAGGAAGTGTGTAGGTGGAAAGCAGCTGATTAAATGCAGGCCTTTTATTCATATTCACCACATGAGTTAAAGAAAGAGGAAATATTTACTTCCTCCTAGGAGAGTCTTCCGATTAAAAACAATACAACCCTCCACCCCAATTCTAGAATAAAAAAGGATACAGTGAATGAATAAGGATTCTACAATCAGTCATGACTTAAGCAGTAGGCTGTCAAGTCGTTTCATTTTGCTTGATTTTCTCTAGACCAGTTCCTGACATAAAGCTCAGATTATTAGGAAATGTTAGGAACACCACCTCCTCTAACTTTATTTTGACAAATGCTCTCTGTGAGGTGTTCTTTTAAGACATCTAGAACATTAAGACTTTCAGAAGATGTAGAAATGGTGGTCCCTTTCAGAATAAAATTCAACTTGCTTAACCACTTATGTGCAGGTTTTCAACCTCTTGCTTAAGCTGGTCAATGCAAATAAATAAGCATTTCTACTGCCTGATTCATGTGACTTATTCTGTGGTGTGGTGGTTTTGCCCTTTTGTTTGTTAGTTTGTCTTGGGAGTTTTTTGGTTTGGTTTGGATTTTTTGATATTTTTTTTTCAGTAGACAACTAGCTTGGATGTTGGCATTTACATTGTAGTCCTCTAAAACTGGATAAATTGGATCACATTTGTTTCTAGTTCTCAACAGCAGTATCTAGAAGTGTTTTAGACGATTAACACCTGTGCTTCTAGACATGTGTTCCTGTGGGACTACAGGATTTTGCTTATATAGGCTTTTAGAGAGACATTAATTTGTAGATTGATCTTCTGAAAAGAGACACTAAGTCCTGCTTTGGTAATCTATGTGATTTTCTATATTTCACTGTGTCATAATTTAAGCCCAGGTGGTAACTAGGAACCATACAGCTGCTCGCTCACTACCCTGTTTCTTCCTCCCCCCACTCCCAGAGGGATGGAGAAGAGAATCAAAAGAATGTAACTCCCACTGGCTGAGATAAGAACAGTCCAGTAACTAAGCTATAACACAAAACCACTAATGCTATCATCAATAAAAATAATGACAAGGGAAATAACAAGGGAAGAAAATACAAACACTCACCACCCACCGACTGATATCCAGCCTGCCCAAGCAGTGATCGAGCCCTTCCAGGTAACTCCCCACATTTTATACACTGGGCATGATGTGTTGTGGTATGGAATACCTCTTTGGCTAGTTTGGGTCAGGTATCCTGTCTCTGCTTCCTCCTGGCTCCCCCTCCTCCCTGGCAGAGCATGAGACTCAGAAAGTCCTTGGTCAAAGTAAACATTACTGAGCAACAGCTAAAACCATTGGTGTTATCAACGTTGTTCCCAGGCTGAAAGCCAAAAACACAGCACCGCACCAGCTACTAAGGTGAAAAATTGCTGCTACTTCTGAACTCAGGACACACTAATAGGCTTTTTTGAGTCTGTTAGCAAGTTATTTTTTCCTAAATATAAGCTATACTAAAAAAACGATCACAGCCTTGTATCCTAAGTACAATAACTTTATAAGCAAAGAACTTTAAAATGATTGAGGAAACACTGCGAATAGGCCACTGGAAAAATATACTGTTTTCTTAAATATCTGAGGATTTCATTCCATTTTGAATAAAATAGACATATATTAATTGGGATACTTCTCCCTTCCAGCTGGGATCTCACTCTGAATCTATGTATATTTAATTACTGAAAAATGGAAATACTTGAGAGAAAATTCTGCACCAAATTAGTAAAAAGCCATGGGACTGCTGTATCTTCCTGAAATGTAGAAATTGTGTACTGTAGTCACCTCAGCAGACATGGGATTTTTTAACTTACTGCTCCAGTATCTCATGGATTTGCTCCAGTCATTTGTAAAATAGAAGCACCACTTCTATGCCCTACTTCTCTGTTCTTAAATAACTTGTTAAACATAATTTAATAACATGATATGATAACCTCTCTCAGGTTACCAAAGTAGAGAGTGGAATGCTTATTTTGTGAATCCTGGCTGTCTATTACTGTGACAGGTGGTGAAATTTTTAGACATTGTCAGCACTTGTCCATTTCTGGAAATGCAGAGTCTATGCTGACAATTCAGGAATTTTGTGGACATATATTGGGGAAGAAAAAATAATTGTAACTTAACTGCTGTTGACTCTTTCCTCCTCCAAAGTTAGTAGATGAAAAGGTGCTTTGTTTGTTTGTTCACATTTTCCAATGAATTTTAAAGACAGGTCTTTCTCACTTTTTTTTTGTGTGTGTGTGTGTATTGTGTAAAAACTAAAATAAAGAATTACTTGGTAACAAGCAAGTTACTTCTAACCTGTGAAAGTTTACACTGAGGTTTTAATTTCATTTAGAAGACAATAAACTAGCATTTTATGACAGTTCTATAATTTGTGAACACTTTATTTTTCCACCCCAGATTAAAAAAATAGTTTGATACTTATATTTATCACTAGAAAATTCATAGATTGGTTTCCTATTAGCAGATTACTCTGATAACAAGTGACATTGAATCACAAAGAAATATGGATTTCTGAAAACATACTCTGTTGTCTAAGTCATGGAGTTCAGCTGTATATGTGTTTCTCCAAATCCACAGCAGACTAATCATTGCAAATAGAGTCAATATATAGATGATAAAGGCTAGAACATCTGTCTCTCAGATCTGAGTGACAAAATAGCCCAATAGAATTTTTTTTTGTTCATAGATATCCCACCTGTTAAGTAATTAAATTACCCAGCTCTTTGGGCAATATGATGAATGGAGGAAGACATTATTACAAATATTGTATGCCGGAATTCTTATTTTGAGAGCTACGACTACTTTATCAATTAAGGCTAAGAAATAGGTATTTGCTTTCTACCTGTAAATACAGCAGATGGCAAATACAGGCTATAAATCACAGGGGAATCTTTGTTGTGAGGCTACAATCATAGCCACAAGGCAAAAAACCCTAGGAAATTTTAGTTATATCAATAAGTTTGTGGGAATCAATTTCTGAATTTATGTATTCAGAAAATCATAGAATCATAGAATAGTTAGGATTGGAAAGGACCTCAAGATCATTTAGTTCCAACCCCCCTGCCATGGGCAGGGACACCTCCCACTAAACCATACCACCCAAGGCTTCATCCAACCTGGTCTTGACCACTGCCAGGGATGGAGCATTCACAACCTCCCTGGGCAACCCATTCCAGTACCTCACCACCCTAACAGGAAAGAATTTCTTCCTTAGATCCAGGCTAAACCTCTGCTGTTTAAGTTTCAACCCGTTACCCCTTCTCCTGTCACTACAGTCCCTAATGAATAGTCCCTCACCAGCATCCCTGTAGGCCCCCTTCAGATACTGGAAGGCTGCTATGTGGTCTCCATGCAGCCTTCTCATCTCCAGGCTGAACAGCCCCAACTTTCTCAGCCTCTCTTCGTACGGGAGGTGCTCCAGTCCCCTGATCATACTTGTGGCCCTCCTCTGCACTTGTTCCAACAGTTCCATGTCCTTTTTATGTTGAGGACACCAGAACTGCACACAATACTCCAAGTGAGGTCTCACGAGAGCAGAGTAGAGGGGCAAGATCACTTCCTTCGACCTGCTGGTCACACTTCTTTTGATACAGCCCAGGATATGGTTGGCTTTCTGGGCTGTGAGTGCACACTGCCAGCTCATGTTCATTTTCTCATTGACTAACACCCCCAAGTCCTTCTCCGCAGGACTACCATGAATTCCCTTTTTGCCCAACCTGTAGCTGTGCCTGGGATTGCTCTCACCCAGGTGGAGGACCTTGCACTTGTCATGGTTAAACTTCATGAGGTTGGCATCAGCGCACCTCACAAGTGTGTCAAGGTCCCTCTGAATGGCATCCCTTCCCTCTAGTGTATCAACTGAACCACACAGCTTGGTGTCATTGGCAAACTTGCTGAGGGCACACTCAATTCCATTGTCCATGTCAGTGACAAAAATGTTAAACAAGACCGGTCCCAACACCGATCCCTGAGGGACACCACTCGTTTCTGGTCTCCAACCGGACATTGAGCCATTGACCACAACTCTTTGAGTGCGACCATCAGCCAGTTCTTTCTCCACCGAGTGGTCCACCTATCAAATTGATGACACTCCAATTCAGAGACAAGGATGTCATGTGGGACAGTGTCGAACGCTTTGCACGAGTCCAGGTAGATGACATCAACTGCTCCACCCCTGTCCATCACTTTTGTAGCCCCGTCATAGAAGGCCACCGAATTGGTCAGGCAGGATTTTCCCCTAGTAAAGCCATGCTGGCTGTCACCAAGCACATTTCTCTTTTTCATGTGCCCTAGCATGCCTTCCAAAAGAATCTGCTCCCAGATTTTGCCAGGCACAGAGGTGAGACTGACTGGGCTGTAATTCCCTGGGTCATCCATTTTCCCCTTCTTGAAAATGGGGGTTATATTTCCCTTTTTCCAGTCGTCGGAAACATCACCTGACTGCCATGATTTTTCAAATATGATGGCCAGTGGCTTTGCAACTTCATTCGCCAGCTCCTTCAGGACCCACGGATGGATTTCATCATGTCCCATGGACTTGTGTACATTCAGGTTCTTAAGATGGTCTCGAACCAGATCTTCATGTACAGTGGGCCCAAGGTCTAGGTTTTCACAGTCCCTGTGTCTGCCTTCCAAGACTCGGGTGCTGCGGTCAGAGCCTTTGCCAGTGAAGACCGAGGCAAAGAAGCCATAGATTAAGTAAATGGGAAATACTTTGCAGCTCTTAAGAATAGAAAGTTTCACTTCAGCAGCAATAAGCTCATAGTTTTTCAGTATTTTTTCCCCTTATTTAATATAGTTGCTAGTTTGATAAATCATGTTGTATCATATATTTCTTCTAGAATATTGACAGAAATATTTCTATATAATTAAACATTTCATGCTAATTTGTTACTATTAAACAGTAATATTTAACCCAGCAACATGGGTTAAATATTCCAACTTTAGAAATAGGCTGCATAGGAGGTTGAAATTATATTATTCAGAACCTTATGTAACTGGCAAACAAGGTACTAGATAAATTGCATTATACTTTAATGGGTCAAAGAAGAATAGTGTATCTAGGTAAAATGTATCTGAATCTTATCTTTTTTTTTTGTTTATTCCTTGAACTCTGATCAATACAGAATTTATATTATCTCATAAATAAACTAGTGGGATTAACCTAAAACAGCACCACAACAGCACCAAATGCAAATTTACATCTTAGCTTGTGAAATATGAAACAGAAGTTATCCTTTATATTATAGCTAGAATGAAGAAGGCTACTAGTCATAGGGTAAGTAATATCACTCTGATGACACGTACACAGCCTGGGATGTTCCAAAGTAATAACAGATTCCTGGTTCTCCAGCTGAGATCTATGCAGGAAAATTAATAAGAAAGTGCCTTCATTTCATCATGATGGCATATGGGAGTTTTAGAACCCTCTAGTCCATTAGTCAGTTTTGTTAATGACTGTGCTCATCCTTTTAATCATGTGAAACACACTGACTGAGCTTCATTTAGTTCAAAGTGCCTTTCAGAAGCCTGGACAGAATCTGAGTGGTGTGAAACTTTACCTTTTCTTGCTGCAACATATATGTAGCTAACTTAATTTGTGATTTATATGTTTTTATAGTTCATAAGAAAAATAAAATGTCCATTTAAAAGTACTAAAAATTGAAAATCGAGTGCCTAACTTGTTGCCAAATTGGCTGCTTTATTCCTCAGTATTTCTAACCCATTTTCTCAATTACAATAATGGAAAATATAATGATACCTACACTTTTTTGAATAATTTTTATACAAGTATTTTATGTACAAAATTATTTCAACTCCATGAGCAACACTTTTTACTTGCAAATCAAGATCTCAACAACAGTTTTGGAGGATTGTCTTTTTGTTTCAGAATGACTTTATAATCAACCAAATGGACAGGTTTTGAAACATTGCCATCATGAATCTGAACAGTTATAAGGATATCAAATCCTTGTACGAAACACAGAAACATTTCTAGTAAACAAGCAATGTTGTTTGTGTATCATATCTCCCTTTGTTCATTATGCTATCATACTGTAATATATCATTACAGGTTTAAATCTTGTATAAGGAAAAAGATTAAAACAATAACACCTAGAATTATGGCACCTAACTTAAAAAAAATATGATCCCTAAAAGCATTGTTTCTGCCTAATAGTGAAAGCGTTTAATATGTGTACTTTCAAGAACTCCTTCATTGCCTGAGATTTTTGCATTTGTAGATGCCAATGATAAGTTTAGCCAAAACTCAGTGCTGACAATTCACTCATCTGCTTTTTATTTGTGGATGTTACTTTCATGACATATTCAAAACAGCTCTGACGAATACTAATGCTACTGGATTCCCTCATTAAGCAGTAATCAGTGACATTAGGGGGCCTACAAGGATGCTGGAGAGGGACTCTTCATCAGGGACTAGAGTGATAGGATAAGGGGTAATGGGTTCAAACTTAAACAGGGGAAGTTCAGGTTAGATATAAGGAAGAAATTCTTTACTGTGAGAGTGGTGAAACACTGCACCTGGTTGCCCAAAGAAGTTGTGAATGCTCCATCCCTGGCAGTGTTCAAGGCCAGGTTGCACAGAGCCTTGGGCAACATTTTCTAATGTGTGGTGTCCCATAGCAAGGGGGTTGGAACTAGATGATCTTAAGATCCTTTCCAACCCTAACTATTCTATGATTCTAGTTCCTTTTTTTTTTTTTTTGAAGAACACCACAAAAGCTATCATCCTTTCTACAAAATACTTATTAAATGTACCCCCAGAGCAGAAGACTGGGAGTCAATTATAATTTTACTCTGAAAGTCTTATCTCAGAAGTGTCCCATGAAAAGTATATTTTTTGAGGTCTATAAAAGCTCCCATCATGCCATCATTTCTGTCACAGGTAAAAGAAACCAACAAAGAAGAATTCAAGACATTCTGGGGAGTGAAACAAAGTCTCAAATGGCTGCACAAATTTTCCATACTATTTTTGTTTAATTTGCAAAATGGAATATTTTTTCTTTTTTTTGTGATCTCATTCTATAAGGAGAAAAATAGTTATCTAAAAATATTATGACAATAGCAAACAGTAATGATTTAGCTTTTTTGCTAAACATCACAAACTTTTTATTTGAATAATCTCTTGTGTAGCTAGTAGATGAATTTTATGCATTTTAGACCTGGAAATTGGAAAATTCTCATATATTTCACCCTGGTGAGGATTTTCTTCTTTTAAAGGGCATTAACTACTTGGAAATGACCTACTTTGTGTTCATTTACTAATTAGTCCAGTTCCAATTCAGTCCACATCTAGGTAAATTACTTCAGAGAGAGCTGGGTCAAGCTGTTGTGGGTTTTTTTCCCTGTTTGATGTCAATGTTCTGGTGCATTCACAGAAATACACAAAACCTAAAAGTCTTTTTCTCCTACTAGGACATTCACGGTAATAATTATAATATTATTTTTCACATAAAATTATAAACTTCTTATCATTCAAACTATCCTTTTACAAGGATCACTGCAGCACAGGTTACTTTCTTAAAACATGACTTTTATCATCTTGCCTCAAGTTTTGTGTACCAGAGCATTATGCAGCCTTTAAAGAGCATGTTAGCTCACATATCTGCACACCAATACACATTTTTTTGATGTTTGCGCATATCTTGTACAGATGTGTATATTTTTAACATTTTACTAAATTTAAAATCTACTGATCCTTCTGGTAGGTACCGGAAGTCGAATTTTCTTTGGGTAACTTAAGACATGAGAAAGGTGGATATTTCTATTTTAGCCAAAACGTAAATTACGTTAGGAATCAGTTGCATGATCATAGATAGAAGCATAGAATCATAGAACAGTTAGGGTTGGAAAGGACCTTAAGATCATCTAGTTCCAACCCCCCTGCCATGGGCAGGGACACCTCCCACTAAACCATATCATCCAAGGCTTCATCCAACCTGGCCTTGAACACTGCCAGGGATGGAGCATTCACAAATTACTTGGGCAATCCATTCTAGTGCCTCACCACCCTCACAGTAAAGAACTTCTTCTTTATATCCAAACTAAACCTCCCCTGTTAAAGTTTAAAATCAATACCCCTTGTCCTGTCACTACAGTCCCTGATGAAGTGTCCGTTCCCAGCATCCTTATAGTCCCCTTTCAGATACTGGAAGGCTGCTATGAGGTCTCCACGCAGCCTTCTCTTCTCCAGGCTGAACTGCCCCAACTTTCTCAGCCTGTCTTCAAACAGGAGGTGCTCCAGTCCCCTGATCATCCTTGTGGCCCTCCTCTGGACTTGTTCCAACAGTTCCATGTCCTTTTTATGTTGAGGACACCAGAACTACACACAGTACTCCAAGTGAGGTCTCATGAGAGCCAAGTAGAGGGGCAGGATCACCTCTTTCACCCTGCTGGTCACGCTCCTTTTGATGCAGCCCAAGGTACGGTTAGCTTTCTGGGCTGCGATCACACACTGCCCCCTCATGTTAAGTTTCTCATTGACCAATACCCCCAAGTCCTCCACAGGGAAAATGTGTGTATGTGGATGTATGAAGCCTTCTTAGTAGTCATAGGATATCACAGATAGACTTCGACAGCTACTAAAAATTTATGTCTCTCCCCCTGGTTCCACTTCAGGGGAGAGGTGCTTGAGCCCTCTGGTCATCTTTCTGGTTGTCCTCTGGACTTGCTTGAGGAGGTCCATGTTCCTCTTCTGTTGGGCCCCCCTGGCTGAATGCAGTATTCCAAATGCGGTCTCAGAAGAGTGGAGTAGAAGGTAAGAATCACTTTCCTCAATCTGCTGGCCACACTATTTTGGTGAAGCCCAAGGTACAGTTGGCTTTCTGAGCTGCAAGTGTACATTGCTGGCTCATGTTGAGCTTTTTGTCAACCAACACCACCAATTCTTTCCCCTTAGGAGTTTTCTCAGTCCATTCTTTACCCAGCCTCTAGTAGTGCTTGAGATTGCCCAGAACCAGGTCCAGGGCCTTGCACTTAGCCTTGCTGAACTTCATGACATTTGCTCTTGCCTATCTCTCCAGCCTGTCAAGGTCCCTCTGAATGACATCCCTCCAGCATGTTGACCATACCACACAGCTTGAGTCATTGGAAAACTTCTTGACGGCACACTAAATACCACTGTCCATATTCCTAGCAAAGATTCTGAACAGTTCTGGTCCAAATACTGACCCCTATCTATCCAATTCCTTATCCACCAAGTGGTCCACCTGTTAAATCCATGCCTCTCCAATTTAGAGACAAGGATGCCATGTTGCATTCTGTATGTATTATCCAACAAGTGACCATTGTGTGATTCTAAGGGCTTTATACCTCTTTATAACTCTTGACCTGCAAACTACTCCTATATTAATAATTTATGTAATTTTTTCACATGCTGCATGGCCTGAACTTTCTCACAGATCACCAACAATTTCCTAAGCAAAACTGAGCCAAAGTCAGATGGTTGTGATACATTGAAGCACTACAGCCTGTGAAACTATTTAGTTTAGTTTCAAATAGTTTTGGATACTCCTACTATGCATACGGATGTCCATAGCATGATTGAACTTCCAGGATATAGAGATTCAACTTCCTTGTGTAAAACTTTAAAACAGCCCCACAATGTTACAGTTCAATTACTTAAATGCATCTGAATATGAATAATTCATTTATATTACCTGTCAGATGATTCAGCAATCAGAAGTAATAGATAAGATTCTTCTGTTATATACCAAATCTATGTATTTCTTAAGTACTTCATATATAAATCTTGTTCATGTATTATTTGTGTCATAAACTTCTGTTTATATTTCCTAGAAAGTTCTGGTTCAAAAAAATTATTGTAGCAAAGTTAGCTGATTGAATCCACTTACTAAATATCAGTACTGTTTCTGAATACATATTATTTTGTTGGTCTATTTACTTTAAAGCAAACTGAACTAATAAAGGTGTTAGGAACCATGAAGAAACAACATAGTTCACATATTGAACATACAAAGCTGAAACATGTTATATGTTCTCTTCAGAAAAAGCCTGTATGTCATTACACAATATTATGCTATTAATATAATATCACTGTCTCTGTAACTAAGTAAATTTTAGAGGCAGAAACATTTTTTTTTCCTAAGGAAATGGAAATCATACTGTTATTCTAAAACTTATTTTTGTCAAATTTTCACTTCTGAATATATTTTAATATTTTAGACCTTCAGCCATGATCAACACAAATATCACTCCAGAAAGTATTATCACTGCCTGATATATATTCAACTAATCAACAGTAATTTACTGGAAAATCAGTATTTCCATGAATGCTAGAATGGCCCACTACAGAAATTAACAAAGAAAGTAAGAGAGAGAAAATTACATGAGGGAATATGGCACTGCATCTAATACTTCTTTGTTTGTTTTTTTTTTCTGCAAAGCTACTGGATCAATTTTCCAACCAGATGCTTTTATTGCAAGGAAGGGCAGGAAGCTCTGGCCTTTACTGATTACAAGCCCTCCAAAATTAATTCAAAGGTGGTTTATAGGAAATAATAGTCATGAACTTGGTTCATTTTCAAGGGAATTATTCTCCTTGAGCACTTGAAAAGCATTTTTCATCCTAAGTATAGAATAAGCAAACGATGACAAGCTCAATCCATCTCTCATTTGTGTAACAGAGACAAAGTCTAAGGCATTTCTCTAAGGAATCAGATTTTATTTCATAGTGATAAAATATGAGAGATTTGGGTGAGTCCAGATGGTCTCCTTTACTCTTATTGGACTTGATTAATTAATTGTTGTCAGATGTTAATCTATAAAACACACCAAATATGAGATTTACGCAGTTCTTTCAGGCACTCCACTCCCTTCCTCACTGTCACCAGCTTGATTTAGGTTTCTGTGTATAGGCTTGTAATGTAGATATTTTAGTCTTCAAAGAGATCTACAAGTCTGTTAAAATGCGTGGCTTGTATTGTCATTGTAAACAGATTGCTGTGGTTCAAAAGCTGTAATAGGGCTTGAACCCATATCACAGAACCTGCTGGACTGCCACATCAGTGATAAATGTAGATGAATTTTCTGCTTCAAAAAAATCAAGCAGTAGTCTAGATGATTAAATTCATATGGGGACAGATGATACAATGAGTTTTGTAGTTCTGAGTTAAAATTTACACATATGTGTAATTGCAACTTTAAGTTCCGTGGCTAATTCTGCCTAAGTGTCCGTAAATAATTATCTATGCCATTATTTGTAGGGTGCCAATCAGTAGTCTGGTTCCTTTGAACCACTGTCTTAAGTGTGTAAATGGTCACAGTTCAACATTTAGAGTACTGAGGCAGCATGTACAGCACTCAGACCTGTTCTATTGAAGCTGAGATTTAGATTTTAGAGAGCATTGTTAAACTGATCAAAATCTGTTTATTGGATCTGTCTCTAAGTCATCTGTTTTGGGGGAAAAGACCAGGTTATTCCCATTTGTCTTCCTGTGATCTCTGAATATAGCAAATTAAATTCTGTGTAAAGCAACAAAGATTACCTTATTTTCATGCAAAATTTATCTCTGTAATTCCCATAGCTGCTGTAGACAACGTATCTCTGAAAGAATTTACAACTTTCTAAGGGATATCAACCAGGTTGCAGGGATAAACAACAAGAAAAAAGAGGTCTGTTTCCCAGTCCTGCTTGGTCAACATGTGGTATGTCAGAAATATGAATTTGGAAAGGTAATAATACTGACTTTGATTAACCTGAAATTATTTGATGCATGATTATAAAATCTAACATTAAATAGGAAAATGTATTTTTAAATTGTTATGAGGAAAACAGAAGGGAAGAATATTCACCATTGTTACATTATTACTTGAAATTCTGTACATTTTCTTGCTTGCCTTCTTTTTTTTTTCTTAGTATTCTGTCTGAGTATTGCCTATTTGTGTCTTCTTCAGAGTTTATCTGAAGTATTTTTCTGTCTCTTGACCCACGGATCTGCTCATGTCTGTCGTTCTGTTGAAATTACTGACTTGTCTAACACTATTCACATCTGTGTTACTTGAATGAAACTTTAAATAGGCAAAAGAAGATTGCTAGAGAGGAGCGGAGGGGAAAGAAGAAGAGGAAATATTATCTGAGAGGAATGAACACACAAGCAATTTTTCACAAAGATTTGAGAAGCACTGTCTTTAGTTTCTGCAGTAATAATGTAAGTCTTTTGTTTCTGGAAGAATATTGTTAGCCAGAATTTCTTCTTGAAGCCACTATCATGTTTCATTAAGTAACAGATGGTTCTACCGGTTTATCATGTCTGTCCTTCATCAGCTATAACAGCAGGCATTCACTGATTTTATGCTAAGTTAAAGAAAAAAACAAAAAAAGAATACCTGAAAGGCTTTAGATAGAATTTGGTTGTTTTTTTTTGTTTTTTTTTTCTCCTACGTTACAGGTATTTGACTGAGATGAAGATTATGATGCTAGATTTAACCCTAAAGGAAGGACACTCTTCAACAAGAGTCGTCTTGTTTCTTTGTAAGTCTGCTGTGGTTTTTATACATTCATCGGGAAATAAAGGCTTTCTTGCCATAACTAAGGCAAGCAATGACATTCAAACTTGCTTTCAAATACTTTGTTTATAATTAAGCAGAAAACAACGGTAAAGACATTATGAATATTTGTCATATACAGGTGTAGTGTTTACTTGATGAAGACTTACCTTGTTCAGTCTAATGTCACACATTTCAAACAATCCCCAATATTTTCAGAAAAGTTGGTATCTTTATTATGTAACTGCCCACTGTACTACACCTTCTGTTAAAAGTCTCAGTTTTTTGGCAGTGTTCCTAGGAATCTTGTGTGTATCTATTTTTTTTATTTAATTTATTGAAAAAATATGACAAATTCTGTTTTCAAAACTCAACAATATACTAGTTGGTAGATTTTCATCAATAAATAGTTGTGATCATCTGAAAGGTATGTCAGATATATATTCATGTAACAATGTAGTAACTATTTTGTTGCTTTTTCCTGTAAGAGCATTCTATCTAGACTTATTTTACTTATTTTACATACCTCCAAAAAGAAAGGGATACAGCTACTCAGTTAAAAGTAAATTCATCTTTAAAACCCAAAGACTTCAAAATATTGTTTATGCCATCAGTAATCATAAAACTCTGCAAGCCAGATGGTGTTAGCATATATCTAATAAGAGAGATAAGTTGTTGGCAATCATTTCAGATATGAAGAATTCAATTATCAGGTGTCAATCAGACTTTATTTATAGATACAAACTAGATAGATCAACAAGCTGCTACCTAGCTAAAGTATGATTTTCACCTCTGCTCATGTTCGTATCTAAGTCTTTACATTTTCAAGTACTTTATAAATATTGTAACCCAATCACACCTTTTTACACAAATTAACTACAAGAATTAAGCTAATGTTCATGGAAGGATGTGTGATTGTGTCTGAGTAAGTCACTAACCTAGTTGAGCGAATGGGTTTTTTTCTGCATAGATGTCTGTGGCAATGAGACAGAAGCATTTCATAATGTTTTTGAGAATATGCTTCTACAGGCAGCTCTCTGTATGGAATTCTACTCTAAGGACTACACAACAGGTGCACAGTGTGGCCAGTGGAAAATATATTTAAGTTTTGCATAAACCTTCTCCAGCTAACAAATACAGAATGAGCAATTTGTTCATGGTGCAGCTGCCAGCATGTAACTGAATGTGTGTTACCTATCTAGTGGCATTTAGAATATTTCAACGAATTTGGGATAGCCACATGTAACACAGGATCTAAGAAAGATGAATGTATTTCTGGAGAAGCAACTGGAGGCCAATGGTCATACTGTAGGGTAACTTAGCTTGTGCTAGACACCTACATTTAGGTGACTGAATCTCTCCTTCATTCATTATTCTTTTTTGGAAAATATTTGTAACACATTCCACAGTTCCACAATGTAGGAGAAGGTCTCTACTTGAGTTAGATTACTACCCTGGTAAGAGATACAGTTATTGTTCTGCAACAGCTTCACAATTATTTTAGATTGTCAAAGTTACTTTATTACCTCATTATTTATGTAAAACAGGCAAGCAGAAAAAAAGTGACTGCTCAAGTGGAATTTGAAGGGAATATTGAAGGTGTCTGTTTAGTTTTGGTAATGATTTTTTTTTATACTTTCATATACAGAGAAATGGTGGGAGCTACTTTGTAGTTCAAAACTATTTATGGCAACACAGAAAACAGCAGAAGGGTTCTGACATAAACTTCAATTTGCTTAGGTGCATATTTCTGCATTTGTTCTCTTGTGTGGATGGTCTTTTTTTTTTTTCTGCAGATGAATGTTCTCAGTCGCTTGACGACTTTTCTAAAGAGCTGTATCTCATTCACATTCATGCCACACTTCCTTAGCGTCAAACTGAAGAATGAAATAGAAATCAGAACTCAAAAGGGGTAACAGAGAGAGGTTCAGGAAGGGACAGGTTGAAGACTGGTGAGTAAAAAGCAAGTTTTGGAAGAATAACACCAAAAAAAGATTAATGCAAAGGGAAGTAGAAAATAGAAATCAGATGGTGTTAGTCTAGCAAGTAATCTGGGACATATCTTTTGGAAGGAAACAGCAACTGGATTTTCTTATTGAGAAACATAATTCGTAAGCTGGAGATAAAACTTCAGTGGAAAGTGCAGGCGGATAAACTGAGAAGAAAAACAGTGGTCAGAATCAAAAAGCGTGGAAGGGGTAGGAATGGCAAGGACTTAAGCAGGAGCAAGACTGCAAGATGGTTTGCAGTTGTCATCAGTTCTTTTATTAGTTCAAGAAACAGGGGTCTTTGAGATGGATCTAAAGACTTGGCCTTTCTGACAAATCATGTGGGTATAAGCATGATTCAAATTCCTGTGCAAAATTGTATCTGTAGGTCTAGCATTATGTACACATTTCTTTTAAAGTATCAGCTTTTCATAGATTATTTATAGACTGATTAGTAATATAAAGTCAACAGTGTATAGGTTGTATATGATTTATTCTCCAGATGCCTTATGGAAATTATAAAAATATCTTACTGCAAAAAAATCTCAATCCTGGTGTGAGCAAGACTTTCTCATTCAAGATGTTCCTATGTTAAATAATCTCAAAATACATCCCCTATTTTCCAAGATAATTCCCTACAACTTCAGCTGAAAGGGGGAAATTTAGGCTTAGATTCTGCAGATATTGATATCCCATTTTTTTTTCCATTTCCTTTATGCAGAATTCAGGTTATTAAATTGGTAGGCTTAAATGCAATCTTGAAATTTAGATCAATTCACTTGGATTCTAAACTCAATACTTTTTGCTTTGTTTTTCTTCTTGTTTAGCCCATTGTCAGATTTAGTCTATCATCTTATATTGAGAAGTTTTTTAGCTTTTAAATCTTCAGGATGTCCTTATTATTGTTTTGGATGTTTCTAATTACAGCAGGTTTAGGATTCTTTTCTAAATCACTGAAACAACTCTCTGTCTTTTATACAGCTTACTTTTTAATTTTTTTCCCCCGCTTTCCTAGTGATAGGGATTGTTAGAATCTTTGTCACTCCATAATCATTTGGGAAATACAAGTATAACCCATAAAGTCTCAATATTTTAGCAGGAGTTTTGGGGACATAGATTTACAGTTTAAAACAATGTATTCTAATATTTTTTTACCTTTCCAAGAATTAAAAAAGAATTCGCAAACTTCTCCTTGATAGACTATTAGAGATACATCATAGATGGGGAGGTTTTGGAAAATTTATCTAAATCCCATAAGATCAAAGTAGTGGAGTGATTTTGATAGATGTGGGATAGAGCTAACCACATTACAACTAAAGTTATACCCATTATTATTTGTCCACTAGTTCAAAATCTCAAGCAGATTCCAAAATTTCCTAAAACTTTGCTTGTCTGAAAGAACAACTTTGTACTTTGCTGTGTTTCAGATAAATCACAAAATTCCCAGTAATTTAGTTTGAATATTTTAGTGATTTGTTCCACAAGATATTCAAAAGCATGAACAATGAATGTGCTAGATCATTTCATGTTTTTTCATGTATAGCCTTATGAATTACCCTCATTAGATATGAGTGATAACTCTATGTTTTACTGCATTTCTTAAAAAGATAGGAAAACAGTTCATTAAAGATTACAGGATATGTTACAACACTGGTGAGCAAATATATTTGGTACAGTGCATTAATTGGCTTAATAATGAGTGGCATAATTGGATTAAATTAATATGTTTTCAGTATCCCATGAGGATGTTTACAGAAAGCCTAGATATAGACGTTCAAGTTAGGAAGCAAGCAAAACAATCAGTATTCATAAAACTGAAAAGTTATCATTTTTATGCCTTAGTTTTCTGAAAGAATTTTTTACACTGAAATAAAAGATTTTTTCATTATTTTCTTTTGTTTAGTGCCCTCTAACTACAAACTGACCTGTATTTGATAAGCTGTTCATATCTCGAAAGTGATGCAAGTCAAGACATGATGTTTTAATGAAAATCTATGATAATATTTTTTCAAAAGATCCAGTATAAGGTCTTGTCAGGCTGCTGGCTAGCTGTCACAAGTGGCATGGAAGCAAAGACACTGTTTTCTGTTTTAAAGGAACAAAAGGATGCCAGTCTTTATTTGGGCTTTTCACATCTTCCAATCCACTTATTCCAATCCTTTATCAAGCTACTATTTTTATTATTCCTACTACTCTGCCTCCTAGTGTTTCATAAAGTGACAGGGGTACATAAGGGGACAACCCTGGAACCAGTTATTCAGGTTTTACTGAGAAGTAAATTCCAGTAGATCTCCATAATTGAGGGTCATTTCTTCCTGCCAGCATATGAACCATCAGATGACAGAAAGTAATGAATATATCGTCTTCTAAATTGTGGTTATTCCCTATGTCAAATCATTTTTCACTGCCCTAAATACCTGTCTGGTTTCCTTGCATATTAGTTCACCCTGTTGATGCTGAAGTTGTGGGAGAAGAAAGGATAATAAATGCATAAATAAAAAGAAAATAAGATTTTGTCTGCAAACACCAATACAAGGAAATGGAATGAGATAATCATAGTAAATTGTATTTGCTAAAATACTGCTATGGAAATGAGTTCAGAACCAATTGTTTAACTCCTTTCCCAGAATACTTTTATTGAATTATTTGATCAGCCAGTTACAAATGTCAAAAGCAATGCTATTTTGGGTCTTGGCAGACCATGAAGGGTTTCTTATTCTTGGGGTGCACATTCAGATTAAAAAGAGGGGGGGGAGAGGGGGAAGTGTTTGTTTTACTGTACTGATGTTTTGATACTATTATTTCGACAGGAAAAAAGCAAGTTAGTGTTTTATAATATATTTTGTGATCCAACAACTTTTTTCTCTCTCCAGCTTTCTACCACAGAGGGCAGCATAAGAACTAAGACATGGACAACTACTTTTTCCATTGAGCAAACAACTCTGGTGAAGACTCATCTATCCCCATGCATACCTTCTGATAATAACCAGAAAACTAGGAAATTCTGTAAAGAGATAAAGAAGTTCATTTCAATAAATTTTAATCTGTCATTGAGCTCACATTTCTTTTGAGATGTTGTGTAGTGGGAAAGCAGTGCCTTCTTAGCCAGTTCCTTTACAGATTTTCAGAGATAATAGTGACCTGTGCTCCACTGTTTCAAATGATATAATTTTCTTGGTTGGGTTCCAGTTATGTTCCCCAAACAAAAATCTCTGTATAACTTAACACAGGCACTTTCCACAGTAGTTCTTGTTCAAAATGTAACTCAACTTAGCGTCTTTATGAGATTCTCTGCTAATTTACTGAATTATTCCCATAACTGCATAGGGAAAATGTATATATAAAAGGGACAAGAGACAAAAGAACCTAAATACCACAGTGTTTAGAGTACTAAAAGGTCCTTTAGATTTAAGCTTCGATACTGTTACTTAGCAAGTTCTAGACTTGCCTGAAAACCTCTAGGAGATACTGCTAGCAAAGTTTTAGGTATGAAGTGAATTAAGAGATAAATCCTCAATTTAAGCATATGGTCTTTAAACTGAAACACAAATCCTGGGGGAGATCTAGCCCTCAGCCTTTTTGTTTTTTTATATACTGACTCTTCACATGTTATTATCATAATATATAATTATATCTGCTAAATACCCATTTGGGGTTCAAAGATGAGATTTTCAAATATATTTGAAGCTACGTTTCTGTGTGAAGGGCATTTTTTTTTTATTTGATTCATTGGCTGTTTGAATTAGTGTTAGTTGGATGTACTTAGTGCTACTATGTGGTCATCATTATGATTGAAAGTTAAATTGGTTTTAGAAAACCTGAACTTTTTTTTAAATTACTTTTCTATTGCCACATAAATCTAAATTATCAGAAGAGTAACAATAATTTTAATAGCAATAATGTGTAGAAAGTCTTGATGTATGTGTCTGCCTTCTTAAGACTTCAAACTAACTTCTCAGTACTTCAATTTTCTGCTTATTAACACCTTTTCTTTGGAATATAATAAAATATCACCTTTTTTGGTTGTTTTTTTTTTTTTTTCTTTCAAGGAGGTGGAGAAGAATCAGAAGTAAAAGATGATGTGACTACATGCCTTCAAAAGAAAAGCCCAGCTTGGTCAGTCTTGGGTGACATGGCCTAGTATGTGGCACCCCTGCAGATGACGGGAGTTGGAACTTGATGATTTTACTGTCCTTTCCAATTCTAACCATTCTATGATTCCACGATTCTATGATTCAAAAAGCCTACTGAAGGGAGGGCTGGTTCTTTGTGGTTATTTTTATGAGTGTTAGGGTCTGTTTTTTTAGTAAACATGTAATAGAACCAATACCGAACAATGACAAAGACCAACTTCTTTTTTGTCAACTAAATGAAAAACTTACTAATAATTCTTAGTCAAATTATCAACCCATTCATTTCTAGGAGCAAGGAGAAAACTGCTTTGCTGAAATATCAGAGTTGGAACTCACATATAAGCTATTCAGTGTTTGCAAAACCTGTAATTTCTAAATATTTTCTTCTAATGCAGTATCATATTTTAATGTTTTAAAATATATGTATATTGTATACTATTTTGCTTGCTACTTGGTTTTTGTTGAGGTTGTTTAAATAACAACAGCATGAAAGAGGAAAAGCTATTTTTATTTTAAAAGCTACAGAGCTGATTTTCACTAATTGTTCCTCTAGATTTTAAATTACACATAACTGAGTGCTTTGAATACTTTATTTGATACATTTTATCTCTTTATTTGAATTCAATTATCATAGAATAATTTTGAAAATATTTGATGTATAACATTATTGAATAATTCCTGGTCTGAGAATAAGCCTTAACATATCCTATGTAGGTCATATTATATGCATAAATAAAGTTGGGTATTTTTGTAATCACAAGTCATTCATAATCAGACTCCAGGTCAAAACAAAAGAATGGGGTAATAATTGGCTTAATTTTTTTATTCAGTAAGATTAATTACATTGATATCAGCTGGGATGCTAGTGGTCACTCTTTTAAAAAAGACTATTTTAAAAAGAAAACCCTAGTTTTTTAGAACAAGTTTCTGCATATGAATTAGCAGTAATGATCTGTATTCACTATTTATTAAAGTACTATTTCTTCTTTCTCTTTCTTTTCTTTTTTTTTTTAATTGTTTTGTGAAACTTTTACGCTTTCCAGAACAAATACAAGTACGGCCTATGTTAAGCACAGGTCAGACTTCGCATGGCCAGAATAAAAAACATTTATCAGATGTCATGCAGCCTTTATCCTCACTTTGTAGCAGAACTGCTCCAGTGTTTTCAGTGTGATATTGTGACCTGAGTGGCAGTTCTCCATCTGTCATTCATGGTTCTCATTTAAAATATACCTTTTCAGTTGTTAGGTCTCCTGTTCCCCTTGCAGCAATGATACTTCTAACAAATAAACAAGCTGTCCCTATGAGGAAAAGTTTCATTTTTACAGGACAAAAATAATTTATTTAAAGGAAATTTATACATTTAAATAAAACACAGTGCACAGATATCAATCTAGTTTCACATTTCCACTGAAGGCTCTTGACATGTCCATAGCTGACCTGTAAGGGAGTAATATATTATAATTTCTTTAACTCTTTCCCACATAGAAATTCACCTATATATTCTCATTTTTCTTGTGAAATTCAGGTTCTTAGTCCCTTTTGAATGCAGTATGTGAATCTTGAATTTCCTCCATTGCCTTGTATATTGGGATGGAATTAAATGTCTTCAGTAACAGCCCATATGGTGCTATGCTTTGCATTTATGACTAAAACAGTGTTGGTATCAGATCAGTGTTTCAGCTATTGTTGGAGTGCATGCACAATGCTTAGCCTTTCCCTCTTTTCCCCTGCCCTCACTGAGCAGGATTGGAGGGGCACAGCTGACACAACTGACCACATCTGACCAAACTCATATATTCCATACCATATGACATCATGCTAAGCAACAGCATCTCCAGGAAAGGAAGAGGAAGGCAGGACATTCATGGTTATGATGTCTGTCTTCCCAAGTTACAAATGCTGAGGTTCTGCTTTCCAAGCAGTGGCTAAACCTTTGCCTGCCACTGGAACATAGTGAATTAATCCCTTGTTTTTCTTTGTTTGTGCAGCAACAGCAGTTTGTTCATGTAGCTTTTGATTTCCCTATTTAATTGGCATTATCTCAATCTACAAGTTTTCTGGACAGGGGGAAAACGGAATGAGTGAGAGGCTGGGTAGATGTTTAGCTGTTGGCCAGGGTTCATCCGTCCCACCTTGTAATTTGTCGTTCAGTGTTTCAGAGTATGTTGACCTGGTAAATATGGTGCTTATTGTTTCTTTTGTTTTCTTTTTCTTTTGAAATTAAAAAAGCCCTCTTTATGATAAAGTATAATAATAATAAAGTCAGAACTATACAACAAAATACAGATCAATTGGTTTGCCCATATTTTTACAAGGTAATGTATGTTACACTACCACAACTTTGACAAGCATTCTGTCAAGAACTGAAAGCTTCACACCCTTATAGATTTTCCTGGCATCATGCTTAGATCTCAAAGCATCTGACATCATCTAGCACTAGTTCATACATACATAGTGATTGAGAATGTTTAATATTGATTAGATGAATAAAGTGACATTCATCCACCAAGATGCTGTCTAAAACTTAGGCACATACTGTAAGCTATTTATCTAGATGTCCTCTGCAGTCAGTGAAAGGGGGCATCTTGCAAAAGGTAACATTTACTCTAAACATAAGTGACAGAGAGGAGTACCTGCAGTTGGTTCTGTAGGTAACTGCATGACTGGTTTGGGCTACCAGTGTAATTTCCATATAGCTACATATAGCTAAGATTAATCACACTCTTAATTGCAACTTATTTTCTCATTACACACATTAAAGATGAATAATGCAATTTTTTTGACTGAACAAATTAAGGTATCTTTCCAGATATGTATTTCCACAGCATTTTCTTGAAAATGTGCTTTTTATAAACACTTCTGCTGATAAATCTGTTATCCAGAATACTTCACTATATTATACAAATAGTTCACTCAAAGTGAAATATCCTGCATAATGTATCATTAAATGCAAGAGATGTCAATGCTCAAAAAAAAGCAAAGAATTTATGAAAATGAGAATATTTGTAATTAATGTAAAGAATTTTTTTTTTAAAAAAAGGAAAACAAAAGCCCACAACCACACACACACACAAAAAAAAAACAAACAAGAAAACCCCACCAAAACCAAACCAAACAAAAACCAAAAAAACCCCAAACCCACAGTAGGACTATTAACTTTCATGTCTCTGGTCATGAACCAATTATAAATCCTCTGGATTTAAGACTGAGTTCTCAAATTTAGCTTTTTATTTCTTCTTTGTTTTCATTCCTGTTATATTATGCTGTTTTTGCTCACTGCATATTATCTTGAATGTTCCCCTGTAACTCCCACCATAGATATTCAATGCTCAAAGGTAATGATGTGATTTTCCTCTGTCTGTATTCTTTTTCCCCCCATGCACTGGGTCTCACACTGATCAATGATGCATGCTATTAAACAGTTCTTATGGATGTCGTTACATTTACAAAACTGATAACTGCATAACTTCATTCATTGATAAATAAATAACATTTAAATTCTATTGATATGTGTCAATCTGCTCATATTTTGCATTGCTTATTATTATGTATTAATTATTGCTTTCTTGTTGAACAGATCTGTTATGAGAATTTACTGTAGTTTTGATGCCCAGATACATCAAATACTGTCATTCCCCAAGGAATACTGACAATTTTTAAAGCTAGCAGTGTTACATAGAAATGGTCTTTCAGTTTCAGTAAAGGAAGTACAGACTTAAAATTTTAGCATATGTTTAGCTTTTTCTTCACTAAGCTACAATCACATTGTTTGAAATATCAGTTCTACAGAAATTAAGACCTGTAAAATACATGCAAAGTACTGTGAAAAAACTTTATACTCTAATCAAGCACCAGGATTTACAAGTAGAAACTCTTTTGCTCATGTTGTGTCCCACAGGTAGGAATTATAAATAGGCATAGGGATCCTTCTGGTTGATAAAAAAAAAAAGTGTAAAATTAGGACTTAATGCAAGCAAAAACAGTCAAGTATATATCAGGGTCATTCTCCTAGAACTTGCATCAAGTATTACAGAAACCTTCAATCGAGCAACAATGTGTGCCAAGCAAAATTTGAAGTTGATAAAAATATGTCAAACTTCCAATGAGAAATACATGAATAGATTACAATGTAATATACGCAGTTCACACATTGTATTTAAAATTCATATTCTATTTGTATTTTGTCTATAACATTAGCTACCCAAATATAAACTGAAATGAAATATAAAATAAGTGACACATTGATCCAAAAAGTAAAAATACTCTCTGCAATATGACTGTTAAATTACCATTAAGAAAAATTATATGATTGTTAGAGTGGCTAAAATCTCTTAGCACTTAGCAGACATTACTCAAGCTGTTTTAATAAAACTAGCTTTGTCTAGATTTATTAATGAAACTGAACATAAAAGGCATGTTATTGACAGTTTCCATTGCAAAGATTCACCTATTAGTTGGCCTTCACCTGGTACTTATCCTCGCTGGCTTTAGATAATAAGCAGTAAGTGTAGAATATGCTGTCCCTGGACATCTTTCCCTCCCATCTTCCTTGGGTGAGTCGTCTTCCCCAGGATGAGTAAGTAGTTCATCTTTTATTGCTCCAACAATGTCTGCTAAAGGTTGGGACCAAGAAAAATCTAACAGATGCTTGTCTGTTGTCAGAGAAACCACTGAGAAAAGGCAACAAGACAGCAATGTAATGAAATGAAGACAGGAAGTCAGGACTTCTGTCTGATTTCTCATACAGTAGGCTTTGTCTACCTAGAATGGATCATCTCATCAGTCAGGTTTGCTACATAAAGAAAAAGCAATATAGAATCATAGAATCATGGAATAGTTAGGATTGGAAAGGACCTGTGCTCTGAAGGTCCTTTATCAACTGCCACTACTCTATAGGACAACAGTAAGTGAGCTTCCACCCTTGGTGGTACTGCAATTTAGATTAGGGGTTTTTGAGTTTTTAATGGTATTGTACTCAGATTACTTTTTTCATAGCATTCTATGTCTAGGAAAACCTCATGGGCCCATACTCAGTAATCATGAAGAAAGTGCTAGAGGCCATCAGAAGGTAGAGAGTTCTCACTCTCAAGATGGAAATGGATTTCCTTCTGAGGCTTATAGAAATATCCAAACTGTTCTCTTGCAGGAATGATACTTTCTAAACTTGGAATAACTTGAATAAATAAACTCAAATAACCTTTTCCGTATCCTCAACAGTGAAGATCTCACAAACATCCAAAATGTATGCAATCAGGACGTCTTTTTCAAGTCCTAGAGAATATAGTCCCTATTTCATGCCTCTACCAGGAAGATCAGTTTGGATATAAATAAATACTGGTGACACTAAGGGACTTCAGTTTCAGGAGTGCCACCTACGTCGCTCAGCATACAGATGTCCTCATTAGGAACTGCAGAAGCTATCCTTAAATCAATGGTTTACCTGGCTACTTACCATTTTTTGCCACTGTTATCTCAAAAATAAATTAGAATGTGCAAATTAATTTTTCTTCAGATGTTTGGAACTCCCTTTCCAAATTTTCAGTCACATTGAGTTTTACAGTAGATAAATATTTTTTTCATGTACTGCTTAAATATTAATATAAGTCATTACCTCTCCTAACCAAACTCTGTCTCACACAGTACTTGCTAGTGGTCCACAGATGGCATACTCAATTTCTAGATGTAATTCTTATACCAATGAAATCACTGGGACATACCTGTGACATATTACTAATATGTTAAATATACTCTCACTTCTTTTGTTACCACTCGTTGCCTTTATAATGTTTTTATCCTTTCTCAATTACCTGTTTTCCCAAGACATCATCATCTTGGCTGAGGGGCTCAGCAGTGACCAGTGGTGGGTCTCTTGGATTATGTTAGGCCTATCCATGATGATAACTTTGTTGTGTAAGAGACTCTATGTAATTTCACCAAGTTCCCATCATGTCAGGTGGAAAACTGTTTATCAGGGCTCTGCTATTCTCTAAGTTTATTTCACCTGGACTAGTTTCAGAATTTGAACACCACATTACATTTCCTTTCTTACTCTTTTTAGGCTTCAATAAGCCATCCTTTTTACCTTATAAATAATTATAGTAATGCAGACTTTGAAAAACAATATCGTAATAATTGTCATTCATCCCCAAACGTGAACAAAACATTAAAATACGCTATAAAAATAAACCCATCACTTCCCAGACATTCTGAATAAGATGACAATTGTTAAAGTACCAATCTGCTTATATTCTACAATTATGATTGAAGCTCCTTAATGTTGAAAACTACTTAGAAATGTTACCTTTTTCAGACATATATTCTGAAAATTGTGAAGTTCAGTTGAAGTAGGCATACATAAAAATCAAACAACTTTGAAAAACTAATTTACTATGCACTTCAGTTTCTGAAATAAGGAGGTATTCACTTTAGACATAGGCACATATCCTCATAGAATTTAATGACTTTAAACATTGGAGACCTCATAGCAGCCTTTCAGTATCTGAAGGGGGGCTATAGGGATGCTGGGGAGGGACTATTCATTAGGGACTGCAGTGATAGGATAAGGGGTAATGGGTTGAAACTTAAACAGGAGAGATTTAGATTAGATATAAGGAAGAAGTTCTTTACTCTTAGGGTGATGAGGCACTGGAATGTGTTGCCCAGGGAGATTTTGAATGTTCCATCCCTGGCGGTGTTCAAGGCCAGATTGGATGAAGCCTTGGGTGACATGGTTTAGTGTGAGGTATCACTGCCCATGGCAGGGGGGGTTGGAACTAGATGATCTTAAGGTCCTTTCCAACCCTAACTATTCTCTGAATCCATGATTATATAGGGAAGAAAATATAGAAATATTATTGCATGTAAGTATATAAATATATTGTAGTTATTTCATATGACATTTTTATAGAATCATAGAAGAGTTTGGGTTGAATGACACCTTAGAGATCATCTAGTTTCAAACCCCCTTCCACTAGATCAGGCTGCTCAAAGCCCTATCCAACCTTGCCTGCAAAATTTCCAAGGATTAGGCATCTACAGCCTCTCGGGCTCCCAGTGTTTTACCAACCTCACAGTAAAGAATTTCGTCCTTATATTTAATGTAACTCTACACTTTTCCAGCTTCAAGCCATTTCCCCTTGTCTTATCTACATACCCTTGTAAAAAGTCCCTCTCAAGATTTCTTGTAGGCCCTTGTTAGATACTAGGAGGCTGCTCTAAGATCTCCCCAGAACCTTCTCTTCTACAGGCTGAACAAGACCAGCTTTCTCAACCTGTCTCTATGGGAGTGGTGCTTCTGCCTGCTTATCATGTTTGTGGCCCTGATCTCCATGATCTCATTTGTTGACTTTAACGTCTCTAAAACAGTTCTCCAAATGACTAACAAACTTTTCACAGCATCATTGCCTTTCGTGGCCACATTCTACTGTTTAACTCCTGCCCCATTCCACAAAGAGATCTCAAATCCGATAGACTCATCAATCTCTGGGTAATGCATCTTCAACCATTTCAACATTAACTTTAAAGTCTGTCTCTTTAAAGGTTGCACCCTTCACCTTAAGAAGGACTGAAAACATCCATAAATCAGAGACTTCTTCCTTAGTAATTTTCTCCCAAGTCTCGAGAGTAAAGGCTTCGCCGACTCCCAAAATTAACTCCTTGTCCTTACTCCAGAGCAACAATCTTTTTAGCATAGCTTCATCATAGTCTGTCCCTCTCACAGAGAGGATATGTTGGAAGAGCTTAAGCATTGCTTCATCTTCTTTACTTAACTGGTTTCCCATCCTTAATCTCCCTTCCAACCATCCGGTTGCTCACCTTATTTGCACTGCGCAGTGTCTTCCGGGCTTACAAGGCTTCGATCCGAGGATTCCCTCCTCCGAGGCTTCTGCCTCCCGATCTTGGTCCAGCCAGATCGATTCCAGACGATTTCTTCACGGCCCAGCGATTCATTCCCACTTCCATTTCAATGTGAACTTATAGAGGGTCCCTGTTCAGGCGCCATTTACTGTGGAACAGACTCAGTCAGAGACCAATATGATCAGACAAAAAGCCATTTATTGCAAAGCATTAACTCCTTATATATTATTGCTTACACACACCTACAGCAATTTGGCATATCATGATTGGATACTTGTCTTAAGGACCCTTAGTGACTAACATATAATTGGTTAAGCACAGGTGTGAGAACTTGACCTCGAATGCTTGCCAACAGTCCACAGTTCTCATAACTCAGTGAATTCCAGCTTCTTCTTATCTTGCTTGGTTAGGCTTCCTCAGGCCTCCCACGGCCTTGCTGTATCCCTCGGAGTTATTCAGAGCTCATGTACCAAATATCCATTCTCCTGTGAGAACACTGTGATTTGGAGAAAACTCCAGGAACAAACTTGCCAAAAAAGGTTTTCAAGCTGACAAGCAGGTATTCTTTATTGCGGCGCTGGGAGACATGGGGGATAACTCCTCCTAATGTGTGTCTCTCTATTGCTACGCAGGCCATCCTCATATAGTCCCTGGGCATACATACATATTCATGAGGCTACGTATGGATTACATCACTTTCCAGAAAGCTCTCTGCATGCGTACAGAATTGTGATGGTGGTCTCTGAGAGTCGTTTACTTCTTTCAACAATCTTCATCACTTCTGGCAGCCTTTGAAGCATGCGCAGTAGATGCTTGTACCAGTTTAATTGGTTTATTAGCACCAGAGACATAATAACCCTCCTATCCTCCTACTTATCAGTTAGTTTACTCATAGCCTATCCTGGACACCTGCTATTCACACATACTCCTTATCCCTGTGTCCTGTTTTTCTAGACTGTTTTTCTTAAGACTACATCAACTATAACGATTTATCTTGTGTCAGTATGTTCTCTATCTGTACTCTATTCTTTCTATGTATTATGCACCTCAGTAATTTTCCACTGCTACTGTTACAAAGCCATTGAACTTAACATTGCTTAACACTAATTCTAAAGGTTTATATATTCCATTTTGTGAGTTTGTGTTCCCCTTGTTTCAACTGTCTCCACAGTGGAGACATCAGATTTAGGAGGAAGCCCAATGCTTTTAATTGTCCTCTTCCTCCTTTTTTTTTTTTTGTTTGTTTTTCGGTTACTATCTCCCAGCTTCCTGGTTTAATACCCTCCTTCTCTCTATGGGCTATGATGGATGCTTGAGACCCCCGCACAGTTTGGGCCTGGAGCAAGCAGTGCTGCTTCCTCTCAGCTTCCCTGACATCTTGAAGCCTATTGACAAGGTCCCACAGCTCAGTCCCTGCTGCAGGAGGACCTCCACCAGGGAGCACCGAGTGCAGCCCTGCCCATTGTGCACCCTCCCCTCACAAGACCAATGCAGGCACTTTCTACACTTCGAGGTCTGCACTGAGCTTCCCCTCTCATTGACTCTGGGTGCCCACGCTGGTCACTGCCAGGGCAGCCAGAGCAGAGCTCCCAGATGGGGCCTGGCCCTGGCCATGGCCCTGGCCCTGGCCCTGACCAAAGTGCTCACCATCTCGGTTGCTGCCCACACACCCTGCCTGCAAAAACTGCTGCACCTCCCAGGTTGGTCGCCCTCCTTGGGGCTGGTTTTACTTGCTCAGGACGGTGCTGTCCCTCCTGGCTCCACCCCCTGTGAGTCAGCTGCTCTCATCAGCTGAGCTGCCAACTCCTGTGCAAGTCCTGTCGAGGACTTGAAGCTCCCTCGGTGGTTCTTGCTGCTCTGAGTTGAGGGTCCTGGACGTTGAGCTTCCCCCTGCTCAGGTGTTGAAGGTGTCCTCTCTTGTGATACCTCAGCAATTTCAAATACATACAAATACATCTAAAATTAGAAAAAATAAGTTATAATCTTTTTCATTAATACACAAGCGACAAGAGCCACTGAGGAGGGAGCCTCAAGTCCTCAACAGGACTTGCCCAGGAGCCGGCAGCTCAGCTCATGCAAGGAGCTGACTCACTGGGGGCGGAGCCAGGAGGAGCTGCACCAGCTATGAGTGGTTAAAAACCTGCCCAGGGAGCATGAGCAATCAGGAGCAGGGCAAACAGAGAGGGCAAACAGAGTGGGTTGAGGCAGCTTGTGCAGCAGTTTGTGCAGGCAGGAAAGAGGGATGACCCCCTAATCAAGAGGACTCACCTGGAGCACAGGAGGAAAAAGGAGTGCTTGCTTGTAAGGAGAGACGTAGACAGACCAATCGACCAGATAGATCATGCTTACATGATCAAAAGCTGTAGTGAGGAATAATGTGGGTACCCAGACTGAGCCTTTCTGCATACATGCGGCAGTTCAGGTCTCTGGCTGCAGTGAATGCTTGAGCATGGCACTTGTATTGGAGGGAGCCAGTGACACTGCTTGTGTGAGCTGTGAGCAAATAAATGATCTGCTCAGGCAGGTGGTTGAACTGAGAGAGGAGGCAGAAAGATTAAGAGCCATCAGAGAATGCGAAAGTGAAATAGGTTGGTGGAGCCGTACTGTAAGGCAAGGACAGAGGAAAGCGGTTGAACAAGTGATGGATCCCCTTCCCTCCTACCATCAGATAGAAGGAGTGAACTTAAGGGACAAGGAGGTATGGAGGAAGATCCCTCCTCGGAGAGGTAAGTGAAAACTCTCACAATCCCTTCCTCCCTCCCAGTTGCCCTTGAATAACAGGTATGAGGTCTTGGAACTACAGGGCCAGGTAAATGGAGATGGAGGAGTAGATCTATCTAGTGAGTCATCTAGGGCTTGTCACTCACCCCCATGCCTTAGAACTTCCTCAACCAAGGAGAAAAGAAGAGTAATTGTGGTGGGTGACTCCCTTCTGAGGGAAACAGAAGGGCCCATTTGTCGACCAGATCCATCCCACAGGGAAGTTTGCTGCCTACCTGGGGCTCAGATTAGAGATGGTAAAAAGAAACTCTCTGATCTGGTGCAGCCCTCTGACTACTATCCGCTGGTGTTTTTTCAGGTTAGCAGTGAAGAAATTATTACAAGGAGCGCAAGGGCAATGAAGAGAGACTTCAGGGCCCTGGAGTGGCTGGTTACAGCGTCTGGAGCGCAAGTGGTGTTTGCCTCTATACCTGTGACAAGCAAGGGTGAAGAGATAAATAGGAAGAGTCTGCAGATTAATATATGGCTATGTGACTGGTGCCAAAGGCAGGGTTTTGGGTTTTTCAATCCTGAGCTGCTGTACGAGACACCTGGTTTGCTGGTGGCAGGTGGGATACACCAATTGCAAAGGGGGAAAAGGCTTTTGGGCAGGAATTAGCAGGGCTTATTGTCAGGGCTTTAAACTAGATATGAAGGGGGAAGGGGAGATAACTGGGCCTGTTAGGGCCAAGCCCAAGAGAAACATACTGGGGCTTGAAGGATGCTGGAGTAGGGAGGACTCTCAGTTTATTGTTTCATTTGTGGGGAAAGGATAGTTGTTTAGACCCTGTTCCACAGGGGAAAAAAGGTACTAGGGCAAGAGTTAGCAGAGCTCACTCACAGAGCTTCAGGTTAGATTCAAAGTGTGAGGGGGTTGTAGCTGGGTTTGAACTACTGGGGCATTGTTCTAATATTGATGAAGACCAGAAGGCTTCCCTCCTCACAAGGGTGGCAATAGCATTCTCTGCTCGCTCCCTGAAATGCCTACACACCAATGCACGCAGCATGGGGAATAAACAGGAGGAGTTATAAGTCTGTGTGCGGTCTAAAGGTTATGATCTGGTGGCAGTTTCAGAGACATGGTGGGACAGCTCACACAACTGGAATGTGGTCATGGGTGGCTATGTCCTTTTTAGGAAGGATAGGTCAGCAAAGCAAGGTGGTGGAGTTGCTCTTTATGTGAGAGAGCGGCTAGAATGTACTGAGTTCTGTCAAGGGGCAGATGAGGAGCAAGAGGAAAGTCTCTGGGTGCAGATTAAGGGACAGGCTGGTACAGGTGATACAGTTGTGGGGGGTCTATTATAGACCTCCTGATCAGGACAAACAAGTTGATGAGGCTTTCTACAGGCAACTGAAAGCAGCCTCACGACTACATGCCTTAGTCTTCATGGGGGATTTTAACTACCCTGATATTTGCTGAAAGACTCACACAGCCAATCATTCACAGTCTAGGAGGTTCCTCCAGTGCACTGATGATAACTTCTTAATGCAAATGGTGGACAAACCAACTAAGACAGGAGCACTGCTGAATCTAGTACTCATCAAGGAGGGTCTGGTTGAAGTGGTGATGGTCAATGGCAGCCTTGCTGTAGTGACCATGAAATGGTGGAGTTTAGGATCCTGTGTGGGAAGAATAGAATACCTAGCAATGCCACAGTTCTGGATTTCCAAAGGGCCAACTTTGGCCTCTTCAATCAATTGCTAAGGGAAGTCTCATGGGAAAGGGTACTAGGTGGTAAAGGGGCTCAAGATAGTTGATCAGCATTCAAGGCCCACTTCTTCCAAGCTCAGGATCAGAACATCCCAATGGGTAGGAAATCAAGTAAGGGAGCCAGGAGACCAGCGTCATTAAACAAGGAGCTGCTGGGAAAACTCATGTGGAAAAAGAGAACCTGTGGGTTATGGAAGGAGGGGCTGGCCACCTGGGAGGAATATAGGACAGTTGTTAGAGGATGTAGGGAGGCAATTTAGGACAGCTAAGGCCTCCTTGGAACTTAATCTTGCTAGTCGGGTTAAGCACAATAGAAAGGGCTTCTTCAAATACATAGCAAATAAAACTAATACAAGAGGCAATGCAGGCCCACTGCTGAACGAGGTGGGTGCTCTGGAGACAGAGGATATAAAGAAGGCAGAGGTGCTGAATGCCTTCTTTGCCTCTGTCTTTATTCCTGCAGACTCTCCCTGGGGGTCCCACATTCCTACAGCCCCAGAAGGAGTCGGGATAAAGGAGGAGTTTGCTTTGGTAGATGAGGATTGGGTTAGGGATCAGCTATGCAATCTGGACATCAATAAATCGATGGGTCCAGATGGAATACACCCACGGGTGCTGAGGGAGCTGGCGGAGTTCATTGCTACGCCACTCTCCATCATCTTTGATAAGTTGTGGGAAACAGGAGAGGTGCCTGAGGATTGGAGGATGGCAGATGTCACACCAGTCTATAAGAAGGGCAAGAAAGAGGACCCGGGTAATTATAGACCGGTCAGCCTTACCTCCATCCCTGGAAAGGTGATGGAACAACTTATTCTTGACTCCATCTCTAGGCATATCAAGGATGAGGGGGTCATTAAGAACAGCCAACATGGTTTTACCTGGGGGAAGTCATGTTTGACCAACCTTATAGCCTTCTACGAGGAAGTAACTAGGTGGAGGGATGATGGTAGAGTGGTAGATGTGTTTTTTCTTGATTTCAGTAAGGCATTTGATACTGTCTCCCAGAGCATCCTCAGATAAGCTAAGGAAGTTTGGGCTTGATGATCAGGTAGTGAGGTGGATCAAGATCTGGTTGAAAGGAAGAAGGCAGAGAGTTGTGGTCAGTGGGGCAGAATCTAGCTGGAGTTCTGTGACTAGTAGAGTTCCTCAGGGGTTGGTGCTGGGACCACTGCTGTTTAATATTTTCATCAATGACCTGAATGAGGGAACTGAGTGTACCCTCAGCAAATTCGCTGATGACACTAAACTGGGAGGAGTGGCTGACACACCAGAAGGCTGTGTTGCCATTCAGTGAGACCTGGACAGGCTGGAGAGTTGGGCAGGGAGAAACTTGATGAACTTCAACAAGGGCAAGTGTAGAGTCTTGCATCTGGGCAAGAACAACCCCATGTACCAGTACAGGTTGGGGGTTGACCTGCTGGAAAGTAGTGAAGGGAAAAGGGACCTGGGGATCCTATTGGACAGGAGGATGACCATGAGCCAGCAATGTGCTCTTGTGGCCAAGAAGGCAAATGACATCCTAGGGTGCATTAGAAAGGGTGTGGTTAGTAGGGCAAGAGAGGTTCTCCTCCCCCTCTACTCTGCCTTGGTGAGGCCGCATCTGGAATATTGCGTCCAGTTCTGGGCCCCTCAGTTCAAGAAGGACAGGGAATTGCTTGAAAGAGTCCAGCGCAGAGCCACAAAGATGATTAAGGGAGTGAAACATCTCCCTTATGAGGAGAGGCTGAGGGAGCTGGATCTCTTTAGCTTGGAGGAGACTGAGGAGTGACCTCATCAATGTTTACAAATATGTAAAGGGTGGGTGTCAGGATGATGGAGCTAGGCTTTTTTTCCGTGATATCCAGTGATAGGACAAGGGGCAATGGGTGTAAACTGGAGCATAGGAGGTTCCACATTAACATCAGGAAGAACTTCTTTACTGTGAGAGTGGCAGAGCACTGGAACAGGTTGCCCAGGGGAGTTGTGGAGTCTCCTACATTGGAGATATTCAAGGCCCGCCTGGACAAGTTCCTTCCAACCCTTGTTATTCTGTGATTCTGTGACATCAATAAGGTAGGAAATAAACTGATAAAAAGGCAGAGAAATAAATAATATCTTTAGAACGAGGAAAGACGAAGTGGACTTAAAACAATGTATATCCTGTACGATGTGATATAGGTTATGCTTATTTATAGTTTGTATTTCTCAGTTGTTAGTCTTCAAAATGAAACAGGAATTTACAGTTTTCCCAGGGTGTATTCTAAACAGTATTACCCATCTATATATCTGTAGAAAGAAAGAGATTTCACATACAGTTTTCAGCTCTACAAAAAAAAATACAAACTATTGCAAGGAAATGTCTTATTGCCTAATGCATAAATAATTTTGATATGCAAATCAGTAAGTTGTTACATGAAGTCTGGACTTAAAAAATGAAATGTTTAACATGGATATTGAAAACATTTAGAAATTAACATAAACTCATAAAATGAGTACACGCAGCAGGAAAGCTTATTTTTTCATGCAGGAAACATTATTTAATTGTACCTGCTTTGTCACTGCTTAGGTTAAAAATTCCACTTACGTAATCTTACTGAAATTTGCTAGTTATAACAAATATTTCTGTTTAAGCGTAAACAGTTGACACAATAACTACTCACAGCCTAGTTATAATTTAAAATAGGTTACTTTTCTCCTGGGGTGGGATTTTTAACCTCTGTGTTTGCCAGAGATCTTAATGAATGGATAATTAAGGAGACTTTCTTTAAACAGGAAAATAGTTTTGTTTAATTGGCTGAAAAAATGGTTTTTCTTTTGCTTACTTCAAAATATTTTTAGAAAAAAAAAACAGAATAGTTAAGAAAATACTTTTAACTGGAATACAGCATATTAGAAACTGTAGATATCAATAAACAGTCATTGTCACTGTCTTACATGTACCAAAATGCCTTTAAAACTTCTTCAGTCTATTGATTTTAATTTATTTATAAAAATATTTTTGTAATAGGGCAGAGTAAGGTCTAGTATTAAGAATGAGTAAAAAATAAAAATAGAAGAAAACAGTATTTGTGTGAGTGTAAGGGAGCAAATAATTTAATTTATAAGGAAACAGCTGCTGTATTAAACTAATGTCAATGCAGAATCTGCATTAATTTCAGGTATTGGAGGTTTTAGACTAGGCCTACTTCATCATTGAAGCTGAGGTGGCAAGCAGCAAATTCTACATTTCCCTTCAGAACATACTGAAAAAGTTACCCAAATGAAATGGTCATATCTGTACAGCTGTACAGGTATAGATATGTATATAGATATAGATATTTATATGTAGATCTATCTGTACTGCTGTAAATCATGTTTTTCCATTGATATCATATAATGCAGATATTTTTCCTTATTAAACTTTTTATTATTTCTGATTTTTCTGTATTTTGCAAAAGTCTGCTCTAATCTGTTACCTCTGCTACACTCAAAATCATCCTGCATACAAGAAACACACCTGTATTGGTTTCACCTGGGATAGAGTTCTTCATACTAGCAAATATGGGTTATGTTTTTGATTTTTGTTGGAAACAGTGTTGATAATACAGGGATGTTTTTACTATTGCTCAGCAGTGCTTACACAGAGCCAAGGCCTTTGCTACTCCTCACACACCCCACCAACTAGTAGGCTGGGGTTGCACAAGAATTTGCAAGGGGGCACAGCTGGGACAGTTGACTCCAAGTGACCAAAGGGATATCCTATGTCATATGACATTGTGCTCAGTGTATAATGCTGGGGGGAGATGAAGAAAAGGGTAGATGTTCAGAATGATGATATTTGTGTTCCTAAGTAACTGTAATGAATGACAAAGTTCTGCTTTCTTGGAAATGTCTGAGCACCTGCCTGTGAATAAGAGTAGTGAATGTCTTGGTTTGATTGTGCACATGGCTTCTGCTTTGCCTATTAAACTGTCTTTACATCAACCCATCAGTTGTCTTACTTTTACTCTTTCGATTCTCTTCCCCACCCCACCATGGAGGAGTAAGCAAGTGGCTGTGTGGTGGTTAGTTACCAGCTGGGGTTATGTGTGAAAAGAAGAATTAAATTTTAAAAACCAACTGTGCAATTAAAATGCAGCAAATAATTGATACTGTTAGTCTGGGTATAGTAAATTAGGACTGGTTGTCTAAAATTGCAAAACAAATATTACTAACAGTGCTGCAGTTAAAATTGTTATGCTAGAAAAGTCTTTGTTTTCATGTTATGCTCACATTCTCACTGTTCTCCTAAATCCTGAGATTGATAAGTTTAGATACAGCTGGGGGAATATCAGGTTGATCATCCTGAGCTATTCCTCAAGAGGAATGTGACGTTAATGATGGGCTTTTCTATGTTCTTTTTGCCAACAGAAGCATGATGTCAATGTTGTGGGTCTTTTTGGTTAGTTGGTTTAAAGCAATAATAGTAGGACTTCAAATGTTCTGGAAAATGGTTGGTAAATCTATAACTCTACCTAATCAGTTTCAGAAACTGGCTCACATGTAACAGTATATTTCCAAGTGTCTGTGCAAAATCTAATGATGTGATAGGATACAGACAAGAAAACATTCCTAATGTTCACGGTGTCTGGCTTACTCATACCTAAAAAACTTGTGAGCACTAAACTGCTTGAGAAATAGCAAAAGGAAGATAGTAGTCTTGCTATCATGTCAGCTAAATCTGGAAGTTGCATGGGTATTTCCCTTCCATTCTTATGACTGTCCTGGCCTCAAAAGTCTAAGCATTTTACTCTCCAGTCACCTCACTTACTATGCACATAACCAGAGATATAGAATGGCAAATGTAAAGACAACTTTGATAGCTGCAAAGCCTGCTCCAGAAGCTGAGTAAATACTGGAATCATTAGCCCATGCCAGCTCCATTTTGCCATAGTTATATTGATCAATATGCTATCTAATGTTTTCTGTGGTATCTGCTTCTCTGCCATCTCTCATCGCTTCTAGATTTAACTCTCTAAAAAGAGATGCAAGGAGGAAAGATCTATTCTCTCACTTTTTTGACATTAAGATTATTCATTAGATACCTAAAATGGTATATATTTATAGATATGTATATGCTGCCTAAATATGTAGATAATTACAAAACATACTTGTAAAAAAATAAGAGAGAATGTAAGAAGTGGAGGGGAAGAAAGGTGATAAAATCACAATAGCGTTAAACTTAGTATATGGTTCTCTCCTGAGTCCAGCTGGGATTTGCTTATAGAGTGGATATATTTTAATTGTTGTTACTGAGTCTATTCTTTCTGACTCAAGATCTCACATCATTATGTAGCTGAAACTATGTTTGCTAAGTTATTCTGGCATTAATCACATTTATTGTTTGCAGGATCACAATTATTAATGGGTACTACCCTTGGGAATGCAGGTCACTGTTATCTAACAGCAGAATCTCCAGCTGCTCTTCCTGGCTTCAATTTGAGCATTACTTCCTTGACAGAGGTCATATAGAAACAACTGAAGTTAATTTTATGAGGCATCTGTTATATTTGTGGTTATACTCCTTCAAGATTGCCCTCTAAAGTAGCAGTTGCTAAAAGAAAATTGGGCACCTTAAAATAGGGAGAAAACCATAAAATGGAAGAAAATAAGTTATATGGTGATTTTTGATGGTGAACACGACAAAGTAGGAAATAGCTTTAAATGAAGAAACCCATAATTTGCAGTCAATATATAACAAAATATGAAAAGCACAACTCCGAAGGATCTTACACTCAAATAATTTTTTCTCAAATTCCTGAACGGTTTAAGTTTATATTAGAGTATTGCAAATTAAAGCCTTTAAAACAAAGCGAATAAAGTTCTGAATATTTAGAAGCAGGTGTTGTTTTTTTATTGGCTTTTTAGTTAATATGATGACTTTTCCTTCACAATATTTGCTACAAATACAGAAATAAACAGGAAAAGATGTATATATTCACTATAGAGAAAATCAGCCTTTTGAATGTAAGCATCTAGAGACACAGTGTGGTATTTTCTGTCTCTCAAAATGAAGGCTCATACTTTGAGTTAGTTAGCCTAGACAGTCTGTATAGTCAAGAGACATTTCTTGATGGAAATTTATCTCACCCAGAAGTTCCATCTTTATTAAAATAACTTACACAACAGAATTGCCTGCCTCTCTTTAGTAGAAATTCCTAAAATGGGGATCTCAGTCAAAATTTTGTCTATTCCATCAATGTAAAAAACCAACAATCTGATGTTTTGATCATGGAATTGTAGCAGCTGAGGAATAATATGGCCCCAGAAGAGAGACACACACAGACTATTGAGTGTGGTACAGTGTTCTTTCAAGATAAAGATTTCATACATAAGAGTGGTGGGCTAGAAGTAGCACTGAAAATCTCCTTTTCAGTAGTTTTAAAAATAGGAATTTCATGTGGGTAGCAGGAAAGGTAACCTTTGCATTTTTAAATTCAGACATTAATGGTAGAGGGAGATACTATAATAGCTGTTAGAGTAATAGACCATAGGAAGCCAAAAATTGTTGTGGATCAGACTATGGAAATTTCTATCATTAGGTCTTTATCTAAAATGCAATCTAAATAAATATTTTATTATTTTTCTTTTTAGTACATAGCTATATAATATTTCAGATTTGGAGCTGTTTATTTTCTACTAAAAACTTACGATAAAAAAAAAAGTCCAAAATGAGATATTTCTTACAGACAGCTCACATTTTAGTACATAGACAGCTTATTAAGAGCAAATACTGCACTATATGCGTATATAGTATAAATGTAGTATAGATAGTATCTTTTTTGATTTGATTGGGAATAGTTGTAAATGTCTCTCTCAGTTCCACTATTGTGAGGTTCCTTTAATCCTTTAAAAAAGCATTTCCTTTGATACTTCCTCTGTTATCAAGCTTATTGTCCTTACTAGATCCCACTCTAGAACTGGATTCCTTTTGTTAAGGTTTTATTTCCAAACTATCTACTTTTGATGTATCTTTTTTTTTTTTTCACAAGCTCATCCTGTCTTTCAGCTCTTCACTGATGCATTTCAAATGTTGACATTAAATCTAAAAAGAATATATTAAGGTTACTTTAGAAGTACAAAAAAACAGGGCATGTCTATAGTTATTATTAGTCAACTATACACTCTCATAGTTGAGATGAGTACAATCCTTACACTACCAATTTTTTCTCCAGCTACTACTACTTTTTCTTTCTAAATCCTATACATATCCACTTTTTATTTAGACTCTGTAATAAACAGAAAAAAGTAATATTGTGCCCAAATTAAAGTTTACTTTTATGCCCATTCGTCAAGAAAACACGGTGCTAAGATCAGACTGCAGAAGGAGGGCTTTGCAGCCCTGGAACTTTGATTTCTTTGAGGTATTAGGCATGCACTGTGCTGAGAGGTATTTTCAGGGCAAAGAGACAAAGCTTTCTTCATTCTTTATTTGTAAATTCAGAGATGTTCGGCTGTGTAGGGGATCAACTGTGTTTCATAAAATACTGTCATTTCTGTCTCAAGAAAAGTGTCAGATACATACGTAAAATCACTATCCTGCTCTAAGCTTTAAACAATACAAGGACATATACCCTACTTCTGAACTTCATGTTCTTATGCTACAGCTTCTGCTACAACAAAATAATAATATAAATATTTTACATTCCTTATTCCTTTGCAAGTATTTTTTCTCTTACTCCCTTTTTGGGTAAACTGTACATTTAGCAGTAAACAGAGTAGAAAATATGATACTGATGCAAAACCTGCTGCTAATGGCATGATTTGCTCTCAGTCTCATTATTTTCTGAATAACGACAGCTAATTTAAACTTAATGCACAGACAATTTCTTAGATTATCCATGCCAACAGTTTCAGAAAGACAATGATGCCAAAGCTGAGTTAAGTAAGTGAAGCACAATTTAGCAGATTTTAAGCCCATTGAGCAAAGATAAAAATTCTTTCATAAGATGTTGCAGTGCTGCAAATGAAAAATTCATTATTCACCAAGCATACAAACACTTCAAGGACTCACTGTAATGCTAGAATCTTGTTCTATTAAAAGTACTTATCCATGGATATCTGCATCAGTAAGCCAGTGTTTTTTTTTTTTTTTGTGTACTTGAAATTGCAACAATTGTGTAAAATCTTTTAAGTGGATAAAGCTATCCTTTTGCCATGTAATTTTAAAAAGAAATTTAATATTAAACATGCAGACTATACTGAAAACAAAAATCCATTATCAAATGATCATGCACTACTCTAAATAGAACTTGTTATAGAAAATAGAATAGTATTTTTAAATTTACTTTGTGAATATGCTTATTTTTCATTGTTTAAATAGCAAATGCTAAGGATTAACTTTTGGACATTCTGAATCTTGTCTTGCTTAACATGTCAAAAGTAGCACTGAACTCAATGAAAGTAGAATTTCAAAACAAGGGTAATTGGGAAACATATCAAGTAAAACAATTCAAGAAACTACTGTTTTTACATCAATTTTTGTTGTTCAATTTATCTAGAAAAAGTATCACTATGAAAACTAATTCTAAATATTATGTCTAATTTTGTTTGCAGTTGCCCATGGCTGCAAAAAAAAAAAAAAAATTGATGTTATTAAAATTAGGCCATAATTTGCTGATGAGAAACATGGGAAAGAGGGCTAGCAAGCACGGATTATACAGCTAAGATGAAAGAAGAAATGTTCTGAGATGCTGGAAAAAAAAATATTTCCCAGAGAAGCTGTGGATAGCCCATGACTGGAAACATTCAAGATCGGTCTTTGAGAACCTAATTTAATGGAAAATGTCCCTGCCTGTGGCAGGGGCATTGTAACTATATGATCTTTAAAAATCTCTTAAAACTCAAACCATTTAATATTATTCTATGATTGTATGAATGTTGTTAGTTATTTGAAAACAAAGCCAGGTTTTCTCTTCTGCTGTTTTCTGATAAAGGTGTGCCTACACCTTCAGCTTCACCTGTTAATTGATTGAGCAATGCTAGGCTATTCAACCGCTGTTAGGAACACAAGTTTAGCTATTGCAGTGGACTGAAAACAAATGTGGCAACCTTGACAAGCAAGCAAAGATTTGACAGTAAATGCATGAGAAGACATGGAAGAAATTCTAGAGGAGCTTTTTTGATAGCTTGGAACTGCTAGAGACAGTAAAACCAAAGAAATTACTTGCAGCAGAGCACAGTTCCTATCACCAGCTGGACTCTATGTGTCAGCAAATTAGAGACCTTAACCCAAATAAGTGTCCCAAGGGAGGATTGTATCTGTTCAGGTCTCTGACTGTAGTAAATCCCTTGTGCTTATGTTTGTTTCTGGCAGCACCCAAACAGAGACACCTTTTAGGGATGAATGGACACCTGGGAAGGAGCAAAAAACAAATTATGTTGAAGTAAATTCTGATTATATATTAGGAAAAAAAAATCACTGAGGTTAATCAAACATTGAAAAAAGTTGACTAGAGAGACCGTAGGATCTCTGCTCTTGGAAATATTCAAAACTCAGCTGAGCAAAGGCAATAGCAATCTTACTTACCTTCAGAGCTGGCCCTACCAAAGCAGGAATTGGACCATGTGACCTTCAGAAGTCCTCTCAAATTTAAGTGATGCTACAATTCAGTGATGATGGATGATGATGTCAAAGGTTAATTCTCCTACAGAACCATATAAGGACCTTAAAAACACTTTTTTTCCTTCCATTTCTGCTAAAAGTCTATATCATAGTCAGTTCTGCTGTTTTTAATTTATTCTCATTGTTACTAATTATATTACATGTGTTAGTGAAATAACCATGAGCCATTTGATGTATTCACATAGCAAATCATAGCAGGCTGAACAATTATGTTCTTTCTCATAAGCAACTCTGTCAGCTCTTATATCTGAGATTCATGTGGTTTCTTAACTGAGGACCACCAACTGTGTATTATATATCTCAAGGACCTAAAACCAGAAAAAGACCAGAATATTAATCATGTAGTGGTAGAACTGTATCTGTAGAAGGATCTTTCCTGGAAACTAAAAGGAGTATGCAGGCTTTCTTGAGTTCTAATTTATAAATTGCAACCTAATTTTCTTTCATGACCAAAACTACAATGTGAAATAGTTAGAAGACAAATTTGGTATAATCAGCACCTGAATGTAAACTCAAAGCCAGTAAAAAAACACACAATCAAACAAAACCCAGACATCTGAAAATAATTTTCAGTTATTTTTTCTTAAATATATTTCCACAAGCCATCATTTTCACTATTTCACTAAGCTAAAGCATTCAGAAACAAAGTATATAAAGCAAAAAAAAAAAAAAGCCAAATGAAAACTGTGTTGATAGATACCTCTGAAGGAAATTTGTATTCTCTTTTTTCTAGCCAGTGAACACTGGAGGAGGTGTCCCTGCCCATGGCAGGGGGGTTGGAACTGGATGATTTGAGGTCCTTTCCAACCCTAACTATTCTATGATTTTATGATTCTATAATATTAGTAACAACAATAATGGTAACATCACCACCACCACTGCCAATAATAAGACACACAGACACCCCTTGTGCTGCTATGGTTCTCCTAACAGCACTCTTCAGTGCATGACGCAACAATTTATGGCACTATCTTATAATATTTATTTTCTCAGTAGTTAATTGTTAGATAATTTGTTCTTACAGAAAACATTCTTGCGCTAGCCCATTACCAGAATCTAGGTTCATGGGGAAATCGCATCATTAAGGTTTGCTGAAATGGAAAAACAAACATATATACTGATAGAAATTTGTTAGCAAAATCACCTATTGTGGCAAAAATTGAGCTGACAGTCTGAACCAGGGGTGAGATGACGATCAAAAAATTAAAAAGGATCTTCATTCTGTATCTAGAAAAGACAACATAAATAAATGGATATTAAAATGGAAAAGATATCCAGTGAAACCCTGAAGCAGATTTTCCTGGAAGGCATGCTAAGGCACATGAAAAGCAAAGTGCTTGGTGACAGCCAGTATGGCTTCACTAAGGGGCAATTCTGCCTGACCAATTTGGTGACCTTCTATGATGGGGCTATGGAACTGATGGGCAGGGGTAGAGCAGCTGACATCATCTACCTGGACGTGTGCAAAGTGTTTGACACTGTCCCACAAAACATCCTTGTCTCTAAATTGGAGAGACATAAGTTTGATAGGTGGACCACTCGGTGGATAAAGAACTGGCTGGGTGGCAGCACAGAAAGAGTTGTGGTCAACGGCTCAGTGTCTGGCTGGAGACCAGTAACGAGTGGTGTCCCTCAGGGATCGGTGTTGGAACCGGTCCTCTTCAACTTTTTTGTCAGTGACATGGACAGTGGGATAGAGTGCACCCTCAGCAAGTTTGCCGATGACACAAAGTTGTGTGGTTCGGATGATAACATTGGAGGGAAGGAATGCCATCCAGAAGGACCTTGACATGCTTGTGAATTGGATTGATGCCAATCTCATGAAGTTTAACCATGACAGGTGCAAGGTCCTACATCTGGGTTGGAGCACAGCTTCAGGTTGGGCAAAGAAGAGATTCAGAACAGCCATGCGGAGAAGGACTTGGGGGTGTTGGTTTACGAGAAAATGAACATGAGCCAGCAGTGTGATCTCACAGCTCAGAAAGCCAAGTTTATCCTGGGCTGCATGAAAAGGAACGTGACCAGCAGATTGAAGGTGATCCTGCCCCTCTACTCTGCTCTTGTGAGACCTTACCTGGAGTATTGAGTGCATTTCTGGTGTCTTCAACATAAAAAGGACACGGAACTGCTGGAACAAGTCCAAAGGAGGGCCACAAAGCTGATCAGGGGACTGAAGTGTATGAAGACAGGCTGAGAAAGCTGGGGCTGTTCAGCCTGGAGAAGAGAAGGCTGCATGGAGACCTCATAGCAGCCTTCCAGTATCTGAAGGGGGCCTATAGGGATGCTGTGGAGGGACTCTTCATTAGGTACTTTAGTGACAGGATAAGGGGTAACTGGTTAAAACTTAAACAGGGGAAGTTTAGATTGGATATAAAGAAGAAATTCTTTACTGTGAGGGTAGTGAGGCACTGGAGTAGGTTGCCCCACTCCAGTTGTGAATGCTCCATCCCTCGCTGTCCTAAAGGCCATTTGGGACAAAGCCTTGTGTGGCATGTTTTAGTGTGAGGTGTTCCTGCCCAAGGCAGGTGGTTGGATCTAGATGATCTTAAGGTCCTTTCCAACCCTAACTATTCTATGATTCTATCCTATGATTCTATGAATATAATGAAGTTACACTAAAGTGTAAGTAACACAAGGGTATCACCTAATTATTAAATTAATGACAAATACTAGTGCTTGTGAATTGCATCACATTTTCCTCGTGTTTCAAAATATTTTGCAAAGAAGACTTAAGCATCTATAGCTCTTTTTGCAGATGGCAATAAATGTATTACTTTCCAATAAGAAAGAAAAATAAATTTTCCAATAACAAATATTTCAGTCTGTTGGGATGTTCAAGAATATAAACACAGGCAATCCTGAACCACTTTCTTGTGTCCAGATGCCAGAACTGCAGCCTACACATCTTATCCATTCCACATAGTTTGATGATGCAAGTTACAGTGCTGGTAAACCAAAAGTCGTCAGGGTTAACATAGATCTCAGAACATATCTGCTGCTTGGTTTTTATATATTGTTTATATATTCTGAGGTTTCCAGTTACCATGATAGTTACAATTTGCTTGGATGGCTGGAAATATGCCTCTAGTAGGGGAAAATTACAGCATTCCTGACTTCCAGTTGCTTCTGGGTTACTTCTGATCATATGATCATTATAAGAGATCTATTAATGATATAATAATTCTTCATATAAAAATGAATTCTAGAATGTCAGAATACGATATTTGTATATGTGATAGGAAGCCACAACCCAAGCAAAAAAAACAAAACACCAACAAAAAAAAAACCAAAACAACACCCCCCCCCAAAAAAAAAAAAAACAAACCAACAGAAAAAATTCTCACATCTGTTTAACTCATTTTAATGAGATGTCATGGTTTAAGCCCAACTGCCACACAGACTGCCCACTCCTCCCTCCCTTCCTCCACAACCCCACTCCCAGAGGGATGGGGAGGAGAATCAAAAGAATGTAACTCCCACGGGTTGAGATAAGAACAGTCCAGTAACTGAGGTATAACACAAACCACTGCTGCTACCACCAATAATAATAATGATAAGGGAAATAACAAGAGAAGAGAATACAACCGCTCACCACCCGCCGACTGATACCCAGCCCAACCCAGCAGTGATCTGGCCCTTCTGGATAACTGCCCTCAGTTTTGCATCCTAGGCATGACATGCTGTGATATGGAATACCACATTGGCTAGTTTGGGTAAGGTGTCCTGTCCCTGCTTCCTTCTAGCTTTCCCTCCTCCCCGGCAGAGCATGAGACTCTGAAAGTATTTTGCAGACTAAGCATTAGTTAGCAACAAATAAAAACATTGGTATTGTCAGCGCTGTTTCCAGGCTGAAAGTCAAAACCACAGCACTGCACCAGCTACTAAGGCGGAGAAAAATGATTGCTACTGCTGAACCCAGGACATGAGAGTTTCCTGAATTAATCATACAGTGTGGATTATTAGACTATTAAATCATCAACTAGACAAACAGTTCATTCTGGGTTCCGTGTATATGGTGTGTTCTGTTCTGCTGTAAGATTTGTGAGTGAACAGTAGGAATGTCAATAAGTTAAACCACCAAATTTAACATTTCATTTATTCCTCACAAAGCAGATGAACTTTCACAGAATATTATTGAGTTGATAGAAATGATATATTTTTAATAGAGCTGAGTTAGAAGGCATTGAGGTCTGTGCCCTATTTCTAGTTCATATTTTTCTTTCTGTATGAAAAAATTTAAAAAACCCAAACAACCACATATTTAGTCACCTTTAATGTATGCATAATATTTGTCTTTCTGCTACATAAATGTCGAATTATTTAATAAACATTATTACACTTAATATGTTTGCATTGAATGTTATCAATTGCATGGATGAGGAAAAAGTAATATGTGACTTCATATGTTCTAATGCTACTACTTTGAAAGCTGGGATTAGAATTGGTTTTGTGGCTTTACAAATGTCGGTATCTGTAACTAATATGTTATTCTTAATGAATTTGCATGAAATAATTACTGATTTATTATACAGTACTTAAAACCTAAATTACAGGTACCAAATTGTATATTCTCACTTTAATTAAATAGGAATTAACCTGTGGTGTTATAATGAGCTCTGGCAAAGCAATCATTATCTTGTCACATTCATAATTATCCAATTAAAACCAAGAGCACTATGTTTTTATTTTTTACTGTTGTTTATTATTGTTGTTATTATTATTACCAGCATCATCATCATCATTATGATATTTTATTTTTTATATACTTTGATTTCAATAGAAGTTACTCACATATATAGAATCTTAGAATCACAAAATAGTTAGGGTTGGAAAGGACCTTAAGATCATCTACTTCCAACCCTCCTTCCATGGACAGGGACATCTTACACTAAACCATGTCACCCAAGGCTCTGTCCAGCCTGGCCTTGAACACTGCCAAGGATGGAACTTTTACAGCTTCCCTGTGCAACCCACTCCTGTGCCTCACCACCCTCACAGTAAAGAACTTCCTCCTCATAGCCTATCTAAACTTCACCTGTTTAAGTTTGAACCCGTTACCCCTTGTCCTACCGCTACAGATCCTGATGAAGAGTCCATCTACGGCATCCCTGTAGGTCTCCCACAGGTACTGGAAGGCTGCTATGAGGTCTCCACAGAGCCTCCTCTTTCTTTTCCAGGCTGAACAGCCCTAAGTTTCTCTTAAAAAATCCCACAATAAGTGTATTCAGTCTGTGTTCTGTGTCACCAAAACAGATTTCTGAGACACTGGACATAAGCAATACAGGGTTGTGATCTGTTCTCTTTGTATTGTACATATATTTGTCATTAGAAATTCATTAGACAAAAATGCATGCTTAATAATATCAACTCTGATAAGAACCACATCTTACCCTATTTCTCACTCTAATGAACCCATTGGTGTAATATAAAATCAGATCACAGTGTGTTTTTTTCCTCTGTGATCTTGGATTCATTTCTGTACAGGAGGTAATTTTCAGTAAGTGAGAAGGAGAGCACTTAGACTGTGACTCAAAGCATGACATGCTGATGACTGTATTGCTCTGGAACATTCACATAAGAAGTTTAAACCTTATATGTGTGTATACAGCAGAAGACATAGATTATATTTCTTGAAGAAATATCTTAAACATTTGGGAATCATTCGAAGAAGAGCTCTACACTTGCTGCCTCTGAGTGCATCAGGTAAAGAACTTAAATTCATCAGGCCACCCGTTTTGTCAAAGCATACTGTCCCTACAAGCTATATGAAGGTGACATCCTGAGCAGAACACTGGAACAGCAAATCATTTTGCTGTGTACCCTGGAAATCTGTAAAGTGAGGTATCAGCTTTGTTTAACGATTCTACCATGCTTTGGATATCTTAGGCGCTCTCAGCATAGGCACACGAATCACTGTATAAGAAAACGGAGAAATGGAGAAAGATAAGAGGGAGAAAACAACATGAAGAAGAACACCAGCACATGTAGTATAATACGTAGCATGTTACACAAGCAGTACACATATAACTCAATTCTGACACCATAAAATTGCTCTGCAGCTGATGCTATCACTAGATAGAATGATAGGATAGCCTTAAAGTGACTCAGACACCATCTATACAGACTGTAGTGTTTTATAACAAGAAGACACCCATTGTATTTGTTGTAATTGGTGGCAGAAAGACATCTTTTAGTGCATCTAAATGCTTTTCAAAATCTGTCACTGTTCACTTTTATTCTGTGAATATCAAAGATGGTATACTGCTGGGGGGTGCAAAGTGTTTACAAGAACAGTACTGATGCTATCAACAAAGCCATCAGTAGGAAAAGATACTATCTACAGCATTCCAGAAAAATGGTCATGCTCTAGAAGTTTATTTTTTGGTTATTAATTTTTTCCCCCTAAAGTCTTTGGTTTTCAACTGGAGACAGAGCTAGGAACTATTAAATAAACCCCTTTGTACTTCATAAATAATGTAATCATTGAACAATGTTATTTAATAATTCTATAGAGTGTGGTAATTGACTGTGATCCCATGAAAATTTTGAACACTTTATTTGTATTTATGTAAAAAACTGTGAGTCCCTACATAATTCTTATACGAAAGGGTACTTAACAGAATAAATTATCAAGAGTTTTCTCATCAGCTATTTAAAACTGAATTTGTTTTTAATTATTCATTATCACTTATTTTTTATCTCTTTTAGAGCAATCTCTGAAAACTCATCTCTACCTGTAATAATTGAAAAATTCTAAAGAAGAATCTTACTTGAGAATACTGGTACAGTATTTAGTTTTCACTAGAATTAACTGATGAAACAATGAAGAGCAAAGCATGAAGAGCAAATTAAACTAAAGAAGTTTTAAAAGGAGAGTGTCACCCTTAGGGAGGAATTTATGACTTCTAAAAAAAACATAATTTTTATTCTACATTAGTTTATAATACGCTGTTTTGGTTAAATATTCAAAGTCATGACTTTTGAGAAACTCTAAGGACTAGGAAAAGGACTAAGAAACTAGCTACTTGGGATTTATGTGCTTAATCATAGAATCATTGAATGGTGAGAGTTGGAAAGGACCTTAACAAGCAAATCAAAGATATGAATATCTAGTAGTGAGGTGCCGAGACATACAACTATATGAATGTTTGACACTAAAGATGAATCCTTGATCTGAATTGAATGAGTAGGTTTAATTAAGTGCATAGTTTTTTATATTTGATGCATAAGAAGAGTTATGTACTCCTAGAAGAAGCAGGTACACTTCGTTGTACTCTTCATTTTTAGAGTATTATCCTGAGGAAAGTACCATGCTAATAAAATTATTAGGTATCAGACTAGATTGGATCATGTCTGACCAACATGGGACAAGAGCTGAGTGAAAGTGTTCTCTAAAATGCTATCCAAAGCATCTGCAATTCATAAAACACGTCCATCTGTCTTGTGTCATTGTTCATACAAAATAGGAGGAAATCAAGGATGATTCCTAAAGGTAAGGGATTTACTGAACAAGAAAAATAATATTTCTTACTGGACCAGAAAGAGAAGGAGAGGTTTTGACTGAAAGTAAGGATAGAACTTTATTCATACCTATTCCAGATATTTTTAGTTTAATATGCCAGGTTTGTATATAGGAAAACCTAAGAGAAGGTGACTGCAAACCGGAATGTCTTTCCACCAGGTAATTCCCTAACAAATCAACTGTAGAATAACATACTCTTCCTGTTTAGTTTTGCATCTTACAAAAATTCTGCACAGTGCTTCATATAGGTGGAAGCACTCCCAGTTCCTGTGAACTGACCCCAGTCTGGAGGGTTAAGCCTGCAGCATCAGGGGAAAGAACTGAATATTCTGTGTACTCAGTGATCTCTGAACACCACATTTACCATATATACATATACAGCCTTCTCTGTATTACATAGGGAAATGCAGAGAAGATAAAACCCTTCACAGGATTCAGGTAGAAGTATAGTCGTCTAAGTGATTTGAATACAGCTTAGCATTTTGATCCTAAGAACTGTTAAAACTACACAAAGGTCAAAAAAGAATAAGCAGATGGCCGCTGAACAGGGAAATGCAGAACTGAAGTTTGATATACGCAATTAAATGTCACTTATGTCCCACTTCAAGTACCTCTCTGTTCTCACCAGTTTCTGCCATATCATTACCTACTCCCTGATGTCAAAGTTTCCTTTCATATTTCTGTAATTTTACTTTCCATTTGTTTTAACAGCTTCAAATGTGGGAAAACCACTTTAGGGATGAAAGTAAAACAATGCGTATGAAATCAATTGGCATAACACATGGAAATGATGGCACACTCCTCAGAGAGGCTGAAGGTTAAGAGCTAAATTAAACTTTTCTATTTCTCTCTTGTTGTGGTAACAGCAGGGAGGGAAGGCTGTGCCGACAACTGGATCAAAATCAATAACAACATCTGTTACTGAGCTAGCAAGAATTTTGCCTGGATGTTTGGGGTTTTTTCGTTTGTTTTTTTTTTGTTTGTTTGATTTTTTTAATACAAAAAGCTGAGACATCTCATAAGCTGAGGGAGAATCAAAGTACTCTCAGCATTCTGATATAATATCATAATTATGATTGACAATGAATTCATTATCCAGTAGAGATACAACCTTATTAAAATCGGAAAAGGAAGGAGACTTTTATTTATAACAATAATATGGAAGACCCTTACCTCTACTTCCTTTAGATTCCAGTTTATGTCCCTGTGCTGGGTTTGGCTGGGATAGAGTTAATTTTGCTCATAGCAACCAGTAGGGTACTATGTTTTGGATTTACGAGAAAAACAGTGCTGATAACACACAGCTGCTTTAGCTATTGCTAAGCAGTACTTAGACAGAGTCAAGGTCTTTTCTTCTCACCTTACCAGCAAGTAGGCTGGGACTGCACATGAATTTGACAGGGGGCACAGCTGGGACAGCTGACCCCAGTAGACCAAAGTGATACCCCATAGCATATTATGTGCTCAGCAAGAAAAGCTGAAGAAAGAAGCAGGAAGGGAACACAGAGTTGTAGTATTTTGTCCTTCCAAGTATGTATTGGGTCTGATGGAACTCTGCTTTCTTGGAGATGGATAAACACTTGCCTGCTTATGGGAAGTAGTGAATGAATTCCTTGGTTTGCTTTGCTTGCATGCACGGATTCTGTTTTCCTTATTAAACCCACAAGTTTTCTCACTTTTCTGATTCTCCTCCCCATTCCACTGAGGGGGAGTGAGTGAGCAGTTGTGTGGTGTTTAGTTTCTGGTTGGCTTTGAACCATGGTAATATGAGAAATATAGTCATGCTTGTTGCTTTTTAAGACCTATTTTAAGCATTTGATTTACCATGCACAGATTCTGATTCTCCTTACAAGTTCTGCCTCCTTCTCATCACCTTTCCCAACAATTTGAACTCACCACTTTCAGTCCTTGCTGACAGGTTGAAGAAAAAAACAGTTCTAAAGCACTTATTTTTTTTTTAAGTCTATAGGTCTAATATGTTGTAAATTTGGTCTCTAAACTTTTGCCATTCATTTGTTTTCAGTAGACATTTTTTAGTTTGCTTGATAGTTCAGAAGTAAATTTATTAAGAAAGAAATAAAATTCTAAGTAATAGAGATTTCTGAACAGAGTTTGAGGGCAACTGTAATAGGAGGATATGTGTGGCTCCATGTGGTAGGAAAGATCAGGAAAGACCAGAGAGAGATAGAAAATTAATAAGGAGGATGTCAGTCTATTGCATCAGATAAATGTCTCTCCAGGACTGCAGATGGAAAATATTTTCCCTGAATTCAGTGTTCTTTCTTAATTTAAAAAAATAAGTGTGACACCAGCTTATAATTTGAATGTCTCTGTCCCTCTGTAATGTGAATCTCATGGAGAAGTTAACAGTCACCTTACTGCTATATTTTACTCAATTAGTTCATATGATAAAGGAACTGAAATTCTTGTACAGATTTCAGTCTTGTTGATGACTTCAGGGGGAGACTACACGTTTTCTAAGAGGTGTTTTTTTTCTTATATTTTTTAATGCATAAAATTCATACAGTAGTGAGTATTAAAGTTCCAAAGCAAACAAAAAGTAAGGAAAAACAGAATTAAAGGCTGCCTGTCCTATAGGAAAAAATAGCTTATAATAATATTATCATGCTACATTGCATGATATTTATCTGCCTGGGGGCTGAATTATATTTGCAGGTGTAACCTTTGCTTTCACATTTCCTAGACATCTTAATGATTCATTTTTCAAGTTTTGTATTCTTTTAACTACATAGCTGTATGGACATACCCTTAACATGAACATATATAAAGCATAATTAATTCAGCTTTAGGCTATTTCCCATTTCACATTACAGTTACTCATCACTAAACTGCATTGTTAAGGTTTAGAATATTATCATAATCAGAAAAAGTAGTGTTATCATATCCTTGGAATAGGTAGATAGCTATACAGTCATAGCTTATCAGAAGTTTTTACAAGGACACTTAACATGTTTAGAAATAGAGATCTTTGGAGAATACTGAAAAAAAATAAGTTTCTTCACTACATGGTTTTGTTTTTATTTGTAAGTGGTTTATTAATTTATTATAGATAATATTAATTGCCATAGTTCAAGAATGTCATATGTAAATGTTTGCTGTGGGGAAAAAATATCTTTAAAATGTTATTGGTATTTTTCATCACAATAACTGTGAACACTGCATGGTAGCTAATAAGCAAAGACAGTACAATTAAGTACCATATTCTTCTGTGATTATACTTGCTTCTTTTATTATTGCATATCTTATACTCATTTAAAGCTTTTTATCTTGTTCTTGGGAAAATGTTGCAGTTTAGTAGGAAAAGAGTTTAAATACATTTTGTTCTCCATGCAGGTGATAAAGCTGAGAAAGTTTGTAGCAGATCCACTTGACAATCTTCAAATCGAATCAGCTATCTTCTGCATAAAACATTGTTTCTTATTTAAAACTTGACTTTATATTATTTATCTAATTTCCTGAGCAAATTAGTAATTTTTCTTTCATACTAACTGTAAAGATTTTGGGGGAGACGGTTACCTCAAAGAGAAATAGATGTCTTTTTGAACATGAAGGAAATGTGTAAAACATGTATAGAAGCATAATATAAATATAAAATATGTATAGAAATATAATGCTGGCAGCTGCTGAAATATATGTAGTTGTAAATTATATGAGGTACTAGAATGGGTTGCCCGGGGAGGTTGTGAATACTCCATCCTGGCAGTGTTCAAGGCCAGGTTGGATGAAGCCTTGGGTGATATGGTTTAGTGTGAGGCGTCCCTGCCCATGGCAGGGGGGTTGAAACTAGATGATCTTAAGGTCCTTTCCAACCCTAACTATTCTATGATTCTATATATGACCATGCCTGAACACTTAATTTGGTCTTCATCAATAAACGGTAATTATCTTAAAAAGTTTTCACATCAAATGAACATAGTTTGTAAAATTAAAAGAACAAATGTCAGTTTCAAAATGTTTTTCATACAGTTTACTATTACACAGTTAGGTGCAAATGAAGGAAAATATGATTTCCCTGGGACTTGCTTCCCCTCCAAGGTATCAGAGCTTATGCTACTCTGTTGCTGCTTAATAAGGAGAGATATCTAATTATTAATGTATTTACACTGCACTTATATTCTTTGTGAAACCATACAGAATATAAACCACATTCTTGAACCCAGTATATGTTTTTTCTTTCACTAGCTTACTTTTTCCTCAAATACCAAGAAACTAGGTATCACAAAGGAAAACTTCTTTGTTCAAATGATTGGCCTTCCAGAACTTTGGGCCAGAGTAACATGTATGAAGATTTTTCATTTGGGGAAGTCTATGTATTAAATTTGCCAGACAGCTGTAAAACTATATTAACTGTAATGTAGGATTTGAAACTTTTTTATTTAACATCTGCCCATCTGATTCATTCCCAAACATAATTCAGTATTTCATTCGTTATGAGCTCATAATATATGCACCAATAATTTTATACCTATTTTGCTAGATATGGCTTTGTTATTAAAATGATACTTAGGAGAACCTCATCTGAGGACATGGTTCAGGTTCTGTTTGAGAGTAATGTATACAATTTGGTTAAATGATGTCATGACCAAATGAACAGGAATATAGGGAGAGGGAAGAATGACAGGAGAGAACTAATTTCTACTTATTTTGGGGAAACTGAGACAACCCCCCGACGGCCGAGAGTATCCCCGGGAAGTCGCCCGCCGAGCCCCAGCAGGATGCAGGAGACCACGCAACAGTTCCCAGCAAGGCAGAGAAGGAAGATCCGAACTCAGGAGAAGCTGGTGGTGGGAGAACTGGCAAGCAGGGCAGCTACATCAGCCCCAATCCCAAAAGTTGAGTCAGGTTTGGGTCTTGTCTATGGTTAGACAAGTATATAGGAGCACCAGGAGACTGTCCCCAAGGCTGGACAGTCATGAGTGGCAGGGCATGTGGGACAGTATGGGCGAGTATCTGGTCCACTGGACCCCTCCAGTGCTTTGGAAGCATTGGAAGTGGAAGGCAGCTGTATGGAGTCCCCAGCAGCAAGCTGTAGAACTGCTGAAGGGGATGGTGAATGATTTTGAGCCTGGTGGGCCCAGATACTTCAGGTCATCAGTCCAGAGATGTAACATAGAGATCGAGGGGTGGACTTAAGACTGATGGTGTATTGGAAATGTGGGATCTGGGCATGACTTGAATGGTATGGAATAAGGGATGGATAATGTCATGGGTTCAGGCATAGCAGTCATTTTTCTCCTTCTTGTAGCTGGTGCAGTGCTGTGTTTTGACTTCTGGGCTGGGAGTGGTTGCTTGGTGGCGAGCATATTTTGAGGTACTGCTCGGGTGTTTTTGTTCAGGGCCTTTTCTGAGCACGTGCTCCAGCCAGGTGAAGGAGGGGAGGCCGGGAGGAAGGAGAGAAAAGCAGGAAAATTCCTGCTTAAAATCTCAGCCACAAGTCTCACCCTCATACACTGGTAGTTCTTACTTCTCCCTAGCTGACCTTCTGTCCTTCCTGGGGTTTTAAAAGTGTCTTATAAACTCTCATATTTATACAAATATTAATGTATCTTATTTTCCTGACAACATGCAATTATTTTTGTTTAGCATCAGCTTTTCTGGAGATATTTGTTTAAACCTTTGTTAGAAAAAAAAATATTTTTAATTTCTTCACTTAGGCTACTACACTATATTTTGGGTAGTTCTCCTGTTTACAGCTGATATAGAGTTAACTTTCTTCCTAGTAGCTGGTGTTTTGGCTTTAGTTTGAGAACAATGCTGATAACACATCAATGTTTTAGTTGTTTCTAAGTTGCACTTACTCTGGTCAAGGACATTTCAGTCTCTCACGCTTTGCCAGAGAGGAGGGGCACAAGAAGCTCATTTTCCATAGATGACAGTTAAATGTACTTGATTTGGTGGCAGTATGAAGAAAGTGGCATTTCAAAATGTTTTTCTCAATGTTAAAGTAGTGTCCTGGGTTCAGCAGTAGCAGTCATTTTTTCTCCCTCTTGGTAGCTGGTACAGTGCTGTGGTTTGACTTTTGGTCTGGGAACGGTGTTGATAGTACTTATGTTTGTAGTTTGTCATGGGTTCAGGCATAGCAGTCATTTTTCTCCTTCTTGTAGCTGGTGCAGTGCTGTGTTTTGACTTCTGGGCTGGGAGCGGTTGCTTGGTGGCGAGCATATTTTGAGGTACTGCTCGGGTGTTTTTGTTCAAGGCCTTTTCTGAGCACGTGCTCCAGCCAGGTGAAGGAGGGGAGGCCAGGAGGAAGGAGAGACAGGACACCTGACCCAGGCTAGCCAATGAGGTATTCCATACCATAGCACGTCATGCCCAGGATGCAACTGGGAGAGAGAGCTGGAAGGGTGGAGCTTGGAAGGGAAATGGAGGAGGGAGCATGCGGTGCTCAGCCGGGCAGGGTGGAGTGAGTTATGGGTCGGTGGCTGGTGGGGTGTTGTATTCTTTTCGCTTGTTATTGGTTTTATCATTATTATTTGTAGTAGTAATGGCAATAGAGATTTATGTTGTGCCTTAGCAATTAAACCGTTCTTATCTCAATCCGTGGGGGCCACATTCTTTGGATTGTCCTTCCTAACTCTCTGGGAGTCAGGGGAGTGAGGGGGGGAGTGAGTGAACGAACTGTGGGGATTTGGTTTAAACCATGACATAGTTACTGCTCAAATGTTTACTCTGATCAAGGACTTTGTGAGTCTCATGCTCTGCCAGGGAAGGAGGGGAGGTCGGGAGGAAGCAGAGACAGGACACCCAATCCAAACTAGCCAAAGAGCTATTCCAGACCACAGCACGTCATGCCCGGGAAGGTAACTGGGAGTTCTCTGGAAGGACTCGAGCTTACTCTCTTCCAGGTAGGGCTCATTTCAGTGGGTGGTATCGTATTCTCTCCCATTGTTTATTTCCTCTATCATTATTTTTATTGGTGGTAGTAGTAGTGATTTGTGTTATACCTTAGTTACTGGACTGCTCTTATCTCAACCCATGGGAGTTACATTCTTTTGACTCTCCTCCCCATCCCTCTGGGACTGGGGGTGGGGGGGGGGGGGGGGGGGGTGGTGGGGTGGTGGGAGGGAGGTGGTGGTTGGGTTTTAAACCACAACAGTTCTTTTTGGTGCCTAACGTGAGGCACAAAGGGTTGAGATAACAACAGATCTGAACGGATTTATAGTCACTCGTCACAATGCTGATTTATTGGCTCTCAAAGTTGTTTCTTTTGATCTCACAGTTTCAGAATCTTTTACATTACTTAGGGCATGTGTTTGTTGTGTTAGTGTTTATCAAGTGTGGGGCTTGGGCTAAGGTTCTTGTCTCATTGTACTTGATGTTAATGACTTGTAATACAATAGAAACAGTGATCATGAAACTGATCTGGTTTATGTTCCCAATGTGGTCACCACCTTTCTACTTTGGGAGGTATATAATAGAAGTCCTTAGCAATTACACATTTCTTTTCTCCTTCTTGAGTGATCAACCTGTGAAGGAGACATTCTTTTATTTTCCCAGTGTGTCTGTGTGTGTGTGTGTGTGTCCCGACAGTTTACAGCATCATTTGAGAGTTTTGAAGTTTTTGAATGGCCTTTTAATACTGTTGAGACTTGTATGCTAATTGTGATGGGGATCACCATAGTAGCACGCATAGAGTTTGTTTTGCCCACAATAATTTCGTCTGATTTCAAGAGTTAAGAGTCAGGTTTGGGGCTTTTCTGGGGTTAAACGACAATATAGGAGGACCAAGAGATTTCCCCCGAGCCTGGAGCTCCACCACCCCACCCCGCTCCCCCCCCGCTCCCGGAGGGATGGGGAGGAGAACCAAAGGAGTGCAAGTCCCACGGGTCGTGACAAGAGCAGTCCAGTAACTAAGGTATAACACAAATCACTACTGCTACCACCAATAAAAACAATGATAGGGGAAATAAACAAGGAGAGAGAATACGATACCAGCCACCGAAATGAGCCCGGCCTGGAAGAGAGCCAGCCCAAGCCTTTCTGGCAAACTCCCAGTTACCTCCCCAGGCATGACGTGCTTTGGTATGGAATAGCTCTTTGGCTAGTTTGGATTGGGTGTCCTGTCTCTGCTTCCTCCTGACTTCCCCTCCTTCCCTGGCAGAGCATGAGACTCACAAAGTCCTTGATCAGAGTAAACATTTGAGCAGTAACTACACACATAGATGCTATCAGCACCGTTCCCAAGCCGAAAGTCAAACCACAGCACTGCACCAGCTACCAAGAAGAAAAAATGACTGCTACTGCTGAACCCAGGACAAGTAGTATGTGCTGTGTGTATAAAAATTTTATAAAATGTCAACAAAACACCTTTTCTGTTGTTTTTCCCTCTTGATAGTCAAAGGCTATACAATTAATAGAATTATGTAATGTTGTAGATCTAGGAATCTTGGCACCTGGACCAGATCAGTTCCAGACCTGGGAATCTTCTCCCAGGATCATCCTTTGAAAGTCATCTTTTGTTCTACTCCCTTGTGTATATTCTCCTATTCTTTATTCATAGCCTTCACTTTGCTGCCTACATCCCCTGACATCTTTGGCTTGAAGGTAACTATGAGGAAATTTCATCTGAAATTTCACCCATCTTTGACAGCTTTGGATTGTTGCTTCACTTGCAGGAAGGCAACACACACCAGCGTAAGGTAATGGCTAATTATAGCTATTTTTCAGTCTCAAGAATTGATCTGTTGTCTTCTCATACTTGCGTTGCTCCTTGTTTGTTTGTTTTGGTTTTGGTTTGTTTTTGTTTTTTTTTGTCTCCCAGTTCCCTTGAAGTTCTGTGGTTGAGGCAAAGGTCTTGGTCTTTACTTATCAGGCTAATAAAGCTCATCTGAGTACTCCTCTAGAGTGGATCTGTGTTTCTCTCACCAGCTCTAGACACCTTAGGTTCAAGTGTCATTATCTTAAGCTTCCTGCATGGAGACAGATGAATATGTAAGTGTAGCAATTTAAAACCCAATCACAGTCTGTCTATCACACCGCACCACCCCCTCCCACCACCCCACCACCCCCCCTCCCCCCCCTCCCCCCCCCCCAGTCCCGGAGGGATGGGGAGGAGAGTCAAAAGAATGTAACTCCCATGGGTTGAGATAAGAGCAGTCCAGTAACTAAGGTATAACACAAATCACTACTACTACCACCAATAAAAATAATGATAGAGGAAATAAACAATGGGAGAGAATACGATACCACCCACTGAAATGAGCCCTACCTGGAAGAGAGTAAGCTCGAGTCCTTCCAGAGAACTCCCAGTTACCTTCCCGGGCATGACGTGCTGTGGTCTGGAATAGCTCTTTGGCTAGTTTGGATTGGGTGTCCTGTCTCTGCTTCCTCCCGACCTCCCCTCCTTCCCTGGCAGAGCATGAGACTCACAAAGTCCTTGATCAGAGTAAACATTTGAGCAGTAACTACAAACATAGGTGCTATCAGCACCATTCCCAAGCCGAAAGTCAAACCACAGCACTGCACCAGCTACCAAGAAGGAGAAAAAATTACTACTACTGCTGAACCCACAACAGTAAGTCATTAGGGACATAGGTGGTTGTTCTGATTTCTTCATAGCACCTAGTATGAGGCTATGGTTTGGCTTTTGATGAAAACAGCGTTAATAATAGAGATATGTTTTAGTTACTGCCGAGCATGACATCACACTCAGCCATATAAAGCTGGGGGACGAAGAAGGGAGGGGAGCCACACACAATCAGATTGGTCATGTTTGTCTTTCCACGCAACTCTTACATGTGATGGAGCTCTTTTTTCCTGGAGATGGATTAACACCTGCCTGACGATGGGAGAATGTGAATTAATTCCTTGCTTTGTTTTGCTTGCATGCACAACTTTTGCTTTACCTATTAAACTGTCTTTATCTCAATTGATGGGTTTTCTCATTTTACCCTTCAGATTCTATCCCCCATTCTGCTTAGGGGACTGAGTGAGTGGCTGTGTAGTGCTTAGTTGCCAGCTGTGGTTAAACCACAACTGATAACACTGGAGTATGGAACTGACAAGAACACCAAATCACAGAACTCTTGAGGTTGAAAGGGACCTCGAGATCATCTACTCCAACCAGCTTGCTCAAGAAGGACCTCTTAGAGGTGGTTGCCCAGGACCATATCCAGACAACTTACCTCTCATTCTCTCACTGGGTATCCCTTAAAAGAGTCTGTCTCCATCCTCTTTGCACTGTCCTTTCAGGTATTTGTATGTATTAACAAGTTTTCCTCCCACCCCGAGCTTTCTCAAGGCTAAACTTTCCCAGCTCTCTCAGCCTTTCTTCCTAGAAGGGGTGCTCTAGACTCTTAATTATCCTTGTGACCCTTTGTTGGACTCTCTCCAATATATCCATGTCTCCGTTTTACTGAGGAGCCCAGAACTGGGCATACTGCTCCAGATATGACTTCACCAATGCTGAGTAGAGGGGAAAAGTAGAATGGTTTTAAAAAACACCATGCTCCTTTTGGAGGTAACTGAAGTTATTATGGAATGAATTTTAGCTTGGGAACTTAAAATACCTTGTGTCTATTCCTACTGCAGTTAAATAGTGTACTGAATGTGGATCTTTGGCTAATATATATCAAAATCAGAATTCAGAAGCTAAATTAAGTAAATCAACCTAATTTTTTTCACTTTTGCTTTAAGAGGCACAAAGGCACATTTTCACATGTTTAGTCCTTCAGGTGCCTGGAAAATGACTTACTAGAGTGAACAAAATTGCTTCTGCCTTGTTAGAAAAAGGAAAAGAAAAATTAGCACAGATTTACCAGTGAAGAAAATGCAAAATACTCATATGAAATATCCAGTTCCTAAGGTTCCTGGGGTAGAAAAGCTCAGTAGACGGTATCAGATGTGTCTGAGACCACACAGCAACATTATTTACCTTAGCAAAAAAAAAAAAAATCAAACAACTCCCCCCCCCAAAAAAAATTCAAACCAAACATAAATGGTAATGAAGTCCCTTGCTCAAAATCCATAAAGTATAAAAAGTAAATTAGGTCTCTTCTAAGTATACAGAGATTCAAAGATTCAAAGTAATGGTTTTCCCCTAGAAATTACCTGAAGTATGAGTGAGAAAGTCTCTTACTGCTGAGTGAAATTTTGTGATTTTCCTGCAGGAAGATCAACATTAACCATGCCACAGATGCAGATGATTTGGAGATTAGAGATCTAGCTCTGAATTGAGAATCACGGGGATTGTCCATTCCTTTTCAGATCATAGTCAACTAGATAAAAGAACTATTAGCCAAAATTTTGTGTGTTTATTCTAGGGTAATCCCTTAGGTGTTATCCAGATGGAAGACAGATATACACAGGGTGATTCCTCCAATCTTAAAGTAAGCGTATACAGACTAAAGAAATCAAAATCTAGATATAGCCTTATCCCACAGAGAGCTCAGAAGACTACTTTATACCAGCTATTTTACTTTAAAATGTCTGAAGCAAAACAAAATTAATTTTAAATTCAGCTATCTTTTTTTACAGTAAATATATTGAACTAAGCAGTTCTGTAGAACTTTTTTTTTTTTAATCCAGAAATAAATGATTAAACTATGGGAGATGAACAGTGTCACAACAGTACTTATTTCCATAGCCTGAGAGAACTGAGAAGGGTGTCAAGGTTAATTAACTCAGATGTAGACATTTTTTTCATAGACATCTCTTTTTTGTGTGTGTTTTATTCCTCCCTACAAGACTTGTGACTTAGCAAGAGCTTGTGTTTTAATCTAGCGGAATTTAGAATAGTAATGATAATATTTATGTAAATGCTATTGAATACTATACAGTTTTAGAAGATTTAACACACCTGTTGAGTAACATGATGTTAATTGGATCTCTTTAATTTCTGTCTGTAAAGATTATTTTGTGAAATTACATACAAACCTGACATTTACGCTTATCAGCTCCTCTAAAGACATTACTTATGTCAATATCTTCAATGAATAGTGATCTCTACAGCATGATGGGTCTAGAAGCTTATTTGTACTTCACCATAATGATAGGATGAATCATGATGAGTTCACTAATTGTAGATTTATTTAACCTGTTGCTATTGATAACAAGTATATTAAACCCTGTATTATAATGTTTCCATTTTCTCATCTCATAGATACTGGCTTGTATATTATGATCATCTAATTTGCTTTTATTGATACTTTTTGCTGATAACTTTTGCTCCTTCAGGTTTGCTTATTTCTGAAAATAATGGTAAATATATAAAAGAATTTAAATATTAGGACTTAAATCTTAGGCTAAGCATCTTTCAAGGTCTGATTGGATAAAACCCGTTGTCAGAAATATTTGTGATCCCCAGAGTGAAATTAAGATGCAAGCAAGGTCAAGTACTACAATTGGTCAATTTGTTTATCATAAAAAGATGATCATTATAAAAATATAGCAATAGGACAGATCAGAAAAGAGGATAGATGTTAAGCAAGCATTCAGAGTGCAAAGAGACAGTCATCCCTATGGATTCAGTGACGTCCTGAGGTTCCATAGTCCTTATCTTTGGTGGTGGGTGGCCACACCATTTCCCCTTTTATTATGTGTTAGGGGGAAGTACCTCTGTTCTTAATGTCATGTACTGCACATTCCTGGTGAATCACATGCATCCAGTTGGTCAGCCAATCTTGCAGCCAGGTCTTCAACTGTGCATGTCTGTCAGCCATCTTTGAGACAATGGACCTCAGCTCCTCACACCAGTTGATGAGACAATGGACAGTGGGGTCGGATTTCTGTTCAGTCTCTCACAGCAGCACCACAGAAGGTGAAAAGACTGAGATGAGTTTCTGAGAGACGTTGTAGAGATGAGGTCCTGAACCCCTAACTGTTTAAAAGGAAAGATCAGATTAAGTATCAGATAGAAATTCCTGTGATGGAGAAATCTGGAAGATTATGATTTCTGTCAACAGGAAAAAGCTGCCTTCTCCTCCCGCAGATATTCACCTCCATAGGTTCTGTGACCTGGTAACAAAAGAGGATGTAGAAGCTATATCTGAGGTGTCTTTAAGAATCAGATGAGAAATGATAATTGAAATTAGTTTGAGAAAAACCCATTTGCCAACCTGACTTTTGTCTCTAGAAATTTGTGGCTTTCCTCGGGTGCTCAGGATGAGGATGTTGCAGAGAAGCTTCTAAAGCTCACCTGGGCTTCCAATGCCTAATTGGATAAGAAATCTGGAGAAGGAATTCTTAAAAAGGCATGTAGAGATAGACAAGTGGGAATGGTTTGAAACTGATAGGGGGTAGATTTAGATTAGGAAGAAATTCCTCACTATGAGGGTGGTGAAGTTCTAGCACAGGTTGCCCAGAGAAGTTGTGTGCCACATCCCTGGCAGTGCTCAAGGCCAGGTTGGATGGGACTTTGAGCAACCTGGTTTAGCGGAAGGTGTCCCTGCCCACGGCAAAGGGTTTGAAACTAGGTGATCTTTAAGGTTCTTTCCAACCCTAAGCATTCTATGACTGTATGATTATTAGCCCTGCAGCTTATCCATGTAGGTGTAACCAAATCAATAATTTAGCCCTAGGTGAAAATACTTAATGCTCTGATTGTGGTTGATCAGAGCTGACTGTATGCAAATGAATCACAGAGACCTGATTTTTAAACGTGTTTTAAACATCTGTGTCAGAGGGATCCACATGAACCTTATGAGTAAACCCAAGCAAACTTACAATGGCCCTACATACACAGCAGCTGATCACAAGAATTTAAATTTATTTAATTTAGTCTATAGTATACTTTATAGTATTTGTTTCAACTAAAATTAATGTAAGGACATTCTAAATAAAAAAAAAATTGTGGAAAATTAAAAGGATATAGACTTTCAATATGTGCTTTTTCTAGCCAAAAGTAATCACTCTAAATTTAGTTAGCCTGTATGGCACAAAATAAGATTGAGGACACCTGATTTCATACTTAACCATATTATACCACTTGTAGTCAACTGAGAAATTGTTTCTGAGTAACTGATGGCATTGAACCATATGACAGATGAAATGAATAAAACCAGAAAAATAAAAATAATAAAAAAAAAATAAACAGCTCTAAACACAAATTTATTTTGTTTGTTTGCTTCTCAGGCAGGATGAATATAACTTCTTATAAAATGGAAAACAAAGTGGGGGGAGGAAAAGCAAAGGAAAAAGAAAGAAAGAGAAAGAAAGCAAACACAAATGCCTAGCTACAAACTCAATGAAAAATAGATTTCCATATTTTTTTCAGAGTATAATATGCTTGCAGATTTAACGGGCTGAGAAATGAGAGCTTGATCAGGCGAAAAAAAAACCAAACCAAAAACGTTCTATGTATCTTGATAACTGGATTTTGACAGAAATCCCTAAAGTTTAGAAAAAAAGTTTTCCAAGTCCGGAAAGGTTTCCAAGACCTTCTTGAGGTAAACCTATCCACCAGCTATTTCTAGAGTTGGAGATCCCAGGCTCACTAAACCTAAGAGATCTGATCAAAACCATGTAAATTTTTGCACATCTTTCAGATGTATGGTCTTTCTTAACTCTTGCTAATTGCTGTTGAGTTTCAAGATGCCATGTGAAGCTTGTCTGAACTTTAGGTATTACTACCACTAAGTTAATTAATTTTTGACCAAGAATCAAGAAATAATAAATGATAATAAAGTATATCACCAATATTTATAATGTATATTACCACATATATCACTTAAAGAATTATAGATTACTGCAATGTTTTTACAAGACTGATTTATCAAGCCAGTTTCAACCTCTAAAACAAAAGTTTAGTAGATCTTTCTTAGCACAAAGTATGTTAAGAGTTATTTTGTACAGGTTATGGTTCTTATTCCACGTTGGTAATGCAAAGCAGTGAATCTTCTAGACTTTTAACCTAGGCTAGCTGTGAATGTACACTATCATGGAGCTGGTGCCCTAAAGTTAGTGTCAACAACTATGGCCCTTGACTGCTGTTAGTCACTGAAGTTGTGAATAGGCCTAAGGATGCTGGGGCCTAAGTCAGCAGCTTCTTTCTTCTCCTAATCCAAACTCGAGATAACCTTTTCTAAGATGTTTGAATTTCTATGGCTCCTAACCTTTGTCTCAGTCCGTGGAAAATGCACAGTGCAGTGATGGAGGTGTTACTTTCCCATGTCAACAGGTGCTACTCCAACTGTTTACCTTCTTTTCCTACAACAAAAACTATCTTTTCCTAGTTAGAATCATAGAATAGTTAGGGTTGGAAAGGACCTTAAGATCATCTAGATACAATCCCCCTGCCATGGCCAGGGACACCTCACACTAAACCATATCACCCAAGGTTTCATCTAACCTGGCCTTGAACACTGCCACAGATGGATCATTCACAACCTCTCTGGGCAACCCATTCCAGTACCTCACCACCCTCAAAGTAAAGAATTTCTTCCTTATATCCAACTTAAACCTCCCCTGTTTCAGTCTGAATCCATTGCCTCATGTCCTGTCACTACAGTCCCTGATGAATAGTCCCTCACCAGCATCTCTGTAGGCCCCCTTCAGATACTTGAAGGCTGCTAAGAGGTCTCCACGCAGCCTTCTCTTCTGCAGGCTGAACAGCCACAACTTTCTCAGCCTGTCTTCATATGGGAGGTGCTCCAGTCCCCTGATCATCCTCGTAACTCTCCTCTGGACTTGTTCTAACAGCACCATGTCCTTTTTATGTTGAGGACACCAGAACTGAACACAATACTCCAAGTGAGGTCTCACGAGAGCAGAGTAGAGGAGCAGGATCACCTCCTTCGACCTGCTGGTCACTCTTCTTTTGATGCAGCCCAGGATACGGTTGGCTTTCTGGGCTGTGAGTGCACACTGCTGGCTCATGTTCATTTTCTCATTGACTAACACCCCCAAGTCCTTCTCTGCAGGACTACCATGAATTTCCTTTTTGCCCAACCTGTAGCTGTGCCTGGGATTGCTCCCACCCAGGTGTAGGACCCTGCACTTGTCATGGTTAAACTTCATGAGGTTGACATCAGCCCACCTCACAAGCATGTCAAGGTCCCTCTGGATGGCATTCCTTCCCTCCAGTGTATCAATCAAACCACACAGCTTTGAGTCATCAGCAAACTTCCTGAGAGTACACTCAATCCCACTGTCCATGTCACTGGCAAATATGTTAAACAAGATCGGTCCAAACACCGATCCTTGAGGGACACCACTCGTTACTGGTCAACAGCTGGACATGGAGCCGTTGACCACAACTCTTTGTGTGCAGACATCCAGACAGTTCTTTATCTACCAAGTGGTCCACCTATCAAACTGATGTCTCTCCAATTTAGACAAGGATGTTGTGTGAGACAGTGTCAAACGCTTTGCACAAGTCCAGGTAGATGACATCAACTGCTCCACCCCGACCATCACTTTTGTAGCCCCATCATAGAAGGCCACCAAATTGGTCAGGCAGGACTGCTCCTTAGTAGAGCCATGCTGGCTGTCACCAAGCACTTTGCTATTTTTCATGTGCCTTAGCATGCCTTCCAGGAGAATCTGCTCCAAGATCTTGCCAGGCACAGAGGTGAGACTGATTGGTCTGTAATTCCCTGGGTCATCTATTTTCTCTTTCTTGAAAATGGGAGGTATATTTCCCTCTTCCAGTTGTCGGAAACTTCACCTGACTGCCATGGTTTTTCAACTATGATGGCCAGTGGCTTAGCAACTTCATTTGCCAGCTCCTTCAGGACCCGCAGATGGAATTCATCAGGTACCACGGACTTGTGTACATTCTTGAGTTTTTAAATAGTTTAAGCCATGACTTGACTTTGAATTTTCTCCACTTCGTTGTCTGAGAGGAAAATCTAAGGTTACTGCGACCCTCACGGTGTGAACAACAAAAATAAATTGCACATTACATGTATTGTCATTTGGAACACCTTGCATTTGAAAAGACGTTGCCTACAAATCTACAAAAAGAGCAACACACTTCAGTTATTTAGTTATAGAAATAAGTATCAATAGTAGATATGAAAGCATATGTTAACCTTGCTGATTTAATTTTTGGTATCAGTTTGTATACACACAGCAAATGATACAGATATACCTAATATATTTCTTAAAAAAAATAAGATTATAATAATGGAAAACATTTGATAGCATTCAAAAAGGTGATGTAATTACATTTTACGTTGCTCTCAATCTCAGTTGCAGTAAGCTTGTACCCTAGTTTCTTGGATGGAGGATTTGGTATTATCCTTTTATACCTGCTGTCATTCAGAGCAGAAATAGAAGTAACTTCCTTATCTTAATCAATTTGCGTGAGCAATCCATTTTGCACGAACAATCAGTAGATAGCTCATTAGTGTTCCTTTAGAGAAAAGATGCTCACTAGCAAGGCCAGAGACCTACAGATCTGTTCTTGTACATGCAAGAAATAAATGCTATTGAAAAAATATATAAAAACTATGCATAGTTGAATACACACGAAGAAATGATAAATCTATAAACTTGACTCACAGCAGTTCTTTTTTCAGAATTCCATTTATTATAAAAATAACAAAATACATTTCCAAACTGTAATTACCTTCTCCCCATCTTTTTTTAATGATTTAAATTTAGTTAGCATCAATATCATATAATGGATGTTCTCTTTGAAATTTCATTAGGGAAGTTCCTCTGTTTTTCCATGCTCTAAATAAGCTCATGTTTTCATTGATCTCTTTTGGCTTTGGCTGAACAATAGAAGTACATGTTAAAAGTTCTAGCTAGAAATTCTGCTTCTGTGGAAGTCCCATTGAAATTAGCTGCAATAGCTCCCACTGTTTTTCAGTAAGAGAAGAAATACCCCTCCTTAGTGTCACAGACCGCAACAACATGATGGATCGAACATCACAGAAGTCTATTTTGCTAGAATTCAGAAAAGAGCAGGAAAGCCCATTTGGTCTGCCTAGGAGTGAAAAGATGTCAATGCATGTACTTACGAGACATACTTACTTTCTTAACTGTTAGTATTATAAGACAAAAATATTAGTAGCATTCAGTGAGTTTCCACATGTAAATAATTAGAAACAGAAAATTTTTTATTTACACTATGTATTTAAGAAGTATCTTTACATGAAGATGTGGAGATCCCAGCATTAAATTGCATGATCTTATTCTCCTATTGTGAGCTGACTGAAACAGCAAATAAAGGCAGAATGAACGTTATTGGGGTAATAACATATTGCCTCTCTTTCTGATGACTGGGAAAACATTCCTGAACTATGGGCACATAGTTCTGAAGATTTTTTTTTTAGATTTTTTTTAAGGGGAAGTTAAAAGAAGACCTGTCTCAGTACTCTGGAAGTAAAGATCAGTAGAAAATGTGTTGTGCTTAAGAACTGAAGAAGCTTAGTCTATTTAGATCATCAAATAAAATTTTAAGGAGTGATTAGATCACACTCTACAGTTAGTTAGCTAAGAAATGGAACTTTTCATAGTAGCAACGTCTTCAATCTAATAAATACAGCTGTAAGTCATTAAAGATGCATAAACTCAAAATTCATAGTAGAAATAAGACAATTTGCCTCATTGTTTGCCTCATTTAAAATTCAGCATCAAAATTTTCAGCTCAAATTTGGATGTTCTGAAAGTCTTGCCATAGTTAAAACTGGAATTAGTAAAAGAAAGTTGTATGAATTATGGTTCAGAAATATCTGGTACTTATCTCAACCTTAGATGTAGAGGCAGGGAAAAGATCCCTGGAAGAACTACATGAGGCTTAAAAAAAGGGAAAAATGAACACATGAAACCATTGGGTTATGTTTACATTGGTGATCACGAGATGATATAAAAACAGTGGTCAGTAGTGATACCAAAAATTGTATCAACTGGGCTTTTATGTTCTCCAACCCATTTCTCCCTCTGGTGAATGGACTATCATGAAGGTCTGAAAAGTTGAACAATTACTTTCTTTCCTTCAAACAATGAGCAGAGGGTGCAGCTACCCTTGGCTGTTGTTTGCCATCGATGTGTGAAGGAACACATGCATTCTTTCTTGCACTTTTCTGATGGTTAATACAGTTTAGATTTGTGCTATGCCACTTGACCTCCAGACAAGATTGTGTTCCCTAACCTATGCTGATTACCAGCATCAATAAATCTAAATGTCTCCACTGACATCTCATCTTTAAAACCTTATCTTAAGTAGAATGTCCAAACATTGCTTGGCTCCTTCCTTATGTGTTCTCGTGACTTCTTCAGTCAGAGACAAATTAAAAACAAACTACATGTTCTCATGACTTCTTCAATCAGAGACAAATTAGAAACAAACCTTTAAATACTTTAACCATAGCTAGATGCCTAAGGAAGGAGAGATGACTTCAGCTTAAACTGCTAACATTCAAATTTGGAAACTCAGATATCTTGTTGTAATAACAAGACCTAAAGAATCATCAGCATCAGATTTGTTTTATCTTCATCAACATACGATACCGAGAAGGCAAAGATCTAATGTTATTTTTTCTTTCCATTATTCAAAATATTTTATTGAGGCTTTACTTTCTGCTTTGCTTTATAGGCACTTAGGCAATTTCAGCTTCAGAATTTTCTATATTGCACTCCATATGTAATCTTTTTTGACTTTCCATTTTGTCATGGGTTCAGCAGTAGCTCATGCTCTGCCAGGGAGGAGGGAGAGATAGGGCGCCTGGTCTGAGCTAGTCTGGGAGGTATTCCATACCACAGCATGTCCTGCTCTGGGAGGGAACTGGAAACTGGTTGGAAGGGAAGGGGTTAACACTCCGGGCTGGGCTCGGGGAGGCAACTGGAAGCTGACCAGGAGGGGAGGGGGGAGCTTGCTCTCTCTTCTGGGCTGGCCTCGTGGCGGCGGGTGGTACCGTATTCTCTCTCCCTGTTTGTCCCTTCTAACATTGATTTATTATTGGTACCGTTAGTGATTCTGTTATACCTTGATTGCTGGACTGATTTCACCTCAATCCGTGGGAGTTGTATTCCTCTGGCTCTCCTTCCCATCCCTCCGAGAGTGGGAAGGTGAGGGGGGGAAGGGAAACAAAGAGGGAAATGTGCAGATTTAGTTTAAACCATGACACATTTGAACTTTCAGTTTCAAGTATTCATGGACAAAATCTTCAGCACTTTAATCTGATCTTCCCTCCATTGCTTTTGATAGGTAAAAACATTCTCTTCAGCAGCAAGCTGTAAAATCTGCTGCCTCAGAGGTGTAGTTCCCACATACAGTCAAGCAGTGCCCTTGGGGGATGGTTAGTTGCCATGAGCAAATCACGTCCGTTAAGATACCCTTACTGATTGAGAGTAGTCCTCACTGATCTTCCCTACTGGGATATTTCTATATGTTTTTTATTTTTCATTAGCAGACTAGTGCTGTAATTTATAGACAGTAAAAGAAGACAAAATAAAAGTCCCTGTAAAAGGAACAAAAACATTTGTAGTCCTGCTGTGGTGAGAGGATGAAAGACCCTCAAGTACAAAGAGACAAGTGGAGAAACCCCATTATTCATCCAGCTACTATCTCAATTTACTCTCCCCCAGATACTTTTTAAAAATATATCTTGGGGTTCAGTTGTGAACAAGAATTTATCTTGTGGAATGATGTATCCATATGTTTTATTAAGCAACAAAAGCAAGACAACTCAGAATGTGAAAATTCAATCAAGCAGAATTTCAAAGGGGGTTGAAAGTTGACCTTCAATGTTTGCATGCACAATTTTGTGAAGAGAAGTCACTTGGGCACACATGATCCTTAATTTGATGCACTTACATTAAAGCTTCATGTATTTTACAGTTGGGTGGAAGAATAGCTACATTTTTAATATTTCAGCCAATTTATAGACATAATATCGTTGCAGCATTTTGTAAGGATTTTGCCCAGCTAAACATAGAATATTTTAATTTGCCTAAGTTAGGGTTCTGTGCATGGAACATAGAATCATAGAATAGTTAGGACTGGAAAGGACCTCAAGATCATCTAGTTCCAACCCCCATGCCATGGGCAGGGACACCTCACACTAAAAAATATCACTCAAGGCTTCATCCAACCTGGTCTTGAACACTGCCAGGGATGGAGCATTCACTACCTCTCTGGGCAACCCATTCCAGTACCTCACCACCCTCAAAGTAAAGAATTTCTTCCTTATATCAAGTCTACACCTCTGCTGTTTAAGTTTCAACCCATTACCCCTTGTCCTATCACTACAGTCCCTAATGAATAGTCCCTCACCAGCATCTCTGTAGGCCCCCTTCAGATACTGGAAGGCTGCTAAGAGGTCTCCATGCAGCCTTCTCTTCTCCAGGCTGAACAGCCACAACTTTCTCAGTCTGTCTTCATATGGGAGGTGCTCCAGTCCCCTGATCATCCTCGTAGCCCTCCTCTGGACTTGTTCTAACAGCACCATGTCCTTTTTATGTTGAGGACACCAGAACTGAACACAATACTCCAAGTGAGGTCTCACGAGAGCAGAGTAGAGGAGCAGGATCACCTCCTTCGACCTGCTGGTCACACTCCTCTTGATGCAGCTCAGGATACGGTTGGCTTTCTGGGCTGTGAGTGCACACTGCTGGCTCATGTTCATTTTCTCATTGACTAACACCCCCAAGTCCTTCTCTGCAGGACTACCATGAATTTCCTTTTTGCCCAACCTGTAGCTGTGCCTGAATCTCAAACTAGGAGGCTATGTTCTGTCAACTACATTCTACGGTGTACCCCAGGCATCAGTACTGGGTCCAGTCTTGTTTAACATCTTCATTAATGATCTGGATGATGTGGCAGATTTCTCCCTCAGCAAGTCTGATGATGGCACAAAACTGGAAGGAGTCGTGGATACTGCCATTCCAGGGGACCTCAACAGGCTGGAGAAATGAGTTGACAGGAACCTCACAAAGTTCATCAAGGGGAGGTGTGAAGCCCTTACCTAGGGAGGAGCAGCATATCAGTATACACTGGGAATTGTCTAACTGGAGAGTGGCTTAGCAGAAAAGGATCTGGCAGTACTGGTGGCCAATAAGCTAAATATGTGCTCTTGCCACAAAGAAAGCTAATTGGCTGCATTAGGAGGAGTGTTGACAGCAGGTTTAGGTAGGATATCCTTCCACTCTAATCAGCCCTGAAGAGGCAACACCTGGAGTGCTATGTCCGGTTCTGGTCTCCCCAGTAGAAGAGATACATGGACATATTGGAGAAAATCTAACAAAGCATCGCAAGGATGATGAAGGGTATGGAGCATCTCTCCTATATGGAAAAGCTGAGAGAGCTGGGACTTCAGTTTAGAGAAGAGAAAGCTCAGGGAGAATATTATCAGTGTATATAAATACCTGAAGATAGTGTTCATAGAGGACACACCCAGGCTCTTTTCAGTGGTGTCCGGTGGCAGGACAGCAGGCAATGGGCTCAACCTGAAACAAAGAAGATTCTGGCTGAACATTAGGAAATACTTTTTCACTGTAAAAGTGTTTAAGCATAGGTTGCCTAGGGATGTTATAGCGTTTCGTTCTATGGAGCTATTTAAAAGTCGCCTGGATGTCATCCTGGGCAACTGGCTCTAGGTAGCACTGCTTGAGCAGGTTGGTTGGACCAGGTGACCTTCAGAGGTTCCTTCCAACCTCAGCCATTCTGTGATATTGAGAACTGTGTTTAAAATACTTTCCAGTTTTATATTGTACATCCATTTGCTAACCATGTTTTTCCATATCCAGGTTTGAGTTGCCATTGATTAAAAATTAACATAAGAGTGACTACATTCCTAAGTTCAAAAAAGAGAGAATTCTGTGATTCCAATCGAGAAGTAGGAATCTCATTTGCATATTTATCTTTCTCCATTGATGTGGGAGATGCAGCATGAAGGAGATGCACCAAATCTCATGAGAACATCAGCATCTAGAATCTACAAATTAGAGATTAAAACATAAAATAGAAATTTTACGTAAATTTGAGCATAGCAGCTGATTTCTAAAAGGGTATTTGACATTTCACGTTAATTTTCTAATTTTTTTTTCTTATTTTCCGGAAATATGATTGAGCTTGACCTTAAAGAAAAAAATAAAAACAAAACCAACTTTACAAAAAAAAATGCAATGTACAGTTAGATTTTATTTATTTATTTATTTTTAATAAGACTTACTAATATATATGTAACACAGATGAAAATAAATAGTTCTATTTTAAAGAAGGAAGGTAAAGGACATATTAAATTATTAGTATCAAAATTTTACTGTGAATGCTTTTCTGACCTTGAGGAATAGCATCATTTGTTACTATTAAGTTACTGGCAGAAATATTTACATGGCAGCTTGAATTTTGCAGTTCCAGAAGAATTATTTGGAGCTCAGTATATATGCTCTTTTTCTACTTTACTGACAATTAATAGGTTAAATAAACTCTGACCTTATTTGAAATCTAATTTATTAAGTGCTACCATAATGATCTTGCAGCCATACACAGGGTGAAAACACATTACCAGTTCTGGTTAGATTTTTCCAATATATTGTAAGATTCCTTTTTCTTATATCACAGAAGACAAGTGGATGCCCCGTTACTAGGGGTGTTCAAGATCACCTGTTCAAGATGGATGGAGCATTGCGCAACCCAACCGAAGGGAGAGTGTCCCTGCCCATGGCAGTGGGATTGGAACTAGATGATTTCTAAGGTACCTTCCAACCCAAAACATTCTATGATTCTGTGATTTTACGATTCTATGAAATAAACTCATTCACCTAAAAACAGCACTCATTCATGCACATTATTGATATAGTAAGAGAAATATTGTGCATTTGATAGTAATATAAACTCTTTATGTTTTTTTTCTTGAATGTTTTATGAATTCTTAAGTACTGCAGTTATAATTTCAGAAGTGCCTTACTAATTATTTCTACTCCTGAAGACAGTCCTTAAAAAATATGGTATTTTGTGAAAACCTAAATTTTCCTCTTTTTGTTACAAATTTCACTATGGATATAGATTCATCTGATAGAACTCAGTACTACAGCTGGGACTAGACCAAGGAGGAAAACCCACTGGAATTACAAAGTCAAAACAATTTCATATCAATGCATCTTGATATGTACTTTCTTATTTATTTATATTTTTTTTGCGAGTGAGATTTAACTTTCTGTTAGTTGATAATATCTCTTTACCTCTTGCTCTTACGTTTGCTAAAAAAAAAATAAAAGATTACTGGCACATTTGTGAGTAGTATCTTTACTTATCTTCCCCTTCAGTTGCTGAGGTGAGTAGCTTGAGAGAGTAAGTGTTCAGCACCAGAGCAGGGGGAGGTCAGTCTCCAGGAACCTCAACCCAGAGGAGCGAGAGCCACAGAGGGAGCTTCAAGTCCTCAACAGGACTTGCCCAGGAGCCAGCAGCTCAGCTGACGCAAGCAGCTGACTTAGGGGACGGAGCCAGGAGAAGGGGCATCAGCCCTGAGTGGTTAAAATCCTGCCCCAGGAAGCACGAGTGAGCAGGAGAGTGGCAAACAGAGCAGGCAAACAGGGTGAGTTGAGGCAGTTTGCGTGGCAGTTTGCGCAGGCAGGCGAGCAGGATGGTGAGCACTCGTTGTATGACCAGGGCCTGGTCTGGGATCTCTGTCCTTACTGCCCTGGTGGTGGCCAGCCTAGGCACCCAGAGGGAGCCAATAAGAGGGGAGGCTGCAGTGCAGAGCTTGGAGTGTAGAGAGTGCCTGCACTGGTCTTGTGAGGGAAAGGTGCAGAATGGGAAGGGCTGTATTCAGTGCTCCCTGATGGAGGTCCTCCTGCAGCAGGTGACTGAGCTGTGGGATGCTATTAATAGGCTGCAAGATGTCAGGGAAGCCGAGAGGAAGCAGGAATGCTTGCTTCAGGCCCAGATTGTGCAGGGGTCTCAAGCTTCCCCTCTAGCTCATGGAAGAAAGAAGGAGGCCGTTAATCCAGGAAGCTGGGAAACAGCAACAAAACCAACCAACCAAACAAAAACCACAAAAAAAAAATAAACAACAAAAAAAGGATGAAGAGGACAATTAAAAGCGAGAGGCTTTTTTTTTTTTATGTCCTGCAAGGGCCTTATGAGGAAACACACTGGCACCAGAAACAACCGGCTGGTGCACTGGTAAAGATCTCTACTGGTGCTGCCAGGAAAAAGCGGAAGGTTGTAGTAGCAGGAAACTCTACTTCGAAAGGCACAGAGGCATCCATTTGTTGGCCTGACCCAGTCTCATGGGAGGTGTGTTGCCTACCTGGGGCACAGATCATGGATGTTTCAGAGAGGCTGCCTGCTCTAGTAAGTCCCACTGACTATTACCCACTTCTATGGATACATGTGGGTGCTAGGGATATAGATAGTAGTAGCCCGGGGAACATAAAGAAGGACTACAGAGCCCTGCGAGAGGTGGTTAGGGGCTCTGGAACTCAGACAGTCTTTTTGTCAATTCTCCAGGATACAGGGAGGAACATAAAAAAGCTAGGAGCAATGGACACATTAATAAATGCTTAAAAGGATGGTGTTATAGTCAAGGGTTCGGGTGTCTTGAACACAGGAACCAAGTTAGTAGGCCAGGTCTACTCAAGGCTGGTGGAGCTGGTCTGATAAAGAAGGTGAAGAGTGGTTTTGGTAGGAGGCTTGCCGGACATGTCAAGGATGCTTTAAACGAGATGTGTTGGGGGAGGGGGGCATCATTCCATCCCAACACACCCAGTCAGTTGCCAGCATCTATAATAAATGCTCGGAGCAATGTAGAGATATTCCAGCTGCTCCAGAAAATGAGCAGGCTTCATTTGGAGCTTGGCTCAGAAGCCTCTATACAAACACCCATAGCATGGGGAACAAACGAGGAATTACAGATGTGGGCACATCTACGGGGCTATGATATAATAGGCATCACCGAAACATGGTGGGATGGCTCCTTTGACTGGGGTGTTGGGATGGAAGGTTACAGGCTCTGAGAAAAGACAGGCCTGGTAGGAGGGAAGCAGGACTTGGCCTTTATGTTAGGGATAGGCTGGAGAGTATGGAAGTCTCTCTGGGGACAGCTGAGTAGTCAACAGAAAGTGTGTGGGTCAGGGTTAAAGGGAAACCGGCGATGGGAGACATTATTGTGGGGATCTGTTACAGACCGCCTGATCAAGAGGACTCTGTGGATGATGCACTCTACAGACAAATAGGAAAAGCCTCATGCTCGCAGACCTTTGTACTCATGGGGGACTTCAACCACCCTGATATCTGTTGGAGGGACCTTGATTATGTGAAGGACAACTTCCTCCTGCAAGTAATAGAGGAGCCAACAAGGAGAGGTGCCATGTTTGACCTCATGCTCACCAACAGGGAAGGGCTCGTTGGAAATGTGACATTCCAGGGCAGTCTTGACTGCAGCTCTCAGGAGATGGTCGAATTTGAGATCCTCAGGACAGTGAGAAGAGCATGCAGCAAGCTCACTGCCCTGGACTTCAAGAGAGCAGACTTTGGGCTCTTCTGGAACCTGCTCAGAAAGGTTCTATGGGGTATAGCTCTAAAGGGCAGGGGGGGGCAAGGTTGTTGATTGATATTCAAGGATCACCTGCTACAAGCTCAGGAGTGTTGCATCCCAACTAGAAGGAAGTGCAGCAGGAGGGCCAGAAGACTTCCTTGGATGGATAAGGAGCTGCTGAGAAAAAATAAAAGGAAAAAAGTGGCTTATAAAAGTTGGAAGCAAGGACAGGCAGCCTGGGAAGAATACATTAATGCTCTCCAGGAAGCTAGGGACCAGGTTTGGAAAGCTAAGGCCCAGTTAGAATTAAACTTGACTAGGGATGTGAATAATAACAGAAGGGATTCTATAGGTACACTGCAAATGAAAGACAGACTAAGGACAACGTAGGCCCCCTCCAGAAGCTCTCAGGAGAACTGGCTACCCTGGATGTGGAGAAAGCTGATGTTCTGAATGACTTCCTTGCCTCTGTGTTCACTGGCAAAGGCTCTGATCGCAACACCTAAGTCTTGGAAGGCAGACACAGGGACTTTGAGAACAAAGACCTTGGGCTCACTGAACAAGAGGACCTGGTTCAAGTCCATCTTAAGAACCTGAATGTACACAAGTCCATGGGACCTGATGAAATCCATCCGCGTGTCCTGAAGGAGCTGCTGAATGAAGTTGCTGACCCACTGGCCATCATAGTTGAAAAATCATGGCAGTCAGGTGAAGTTCCTGACGATGGGAAAAAGGGAAATATAACCCCATATTCAAAAAGGGGAAAATGGATGACCCAGGGAATTACAGACCAATCAGTCTCACCTCTGTGCCTGGCAAAATCTTGGAGCAGACTTTCCTGGAAGGCATTCTAGGGCACATGAAAAATAACAAGGTGCTTGATAACAGCCAGCATGGCTTCACTAAGGGGCAATTCTGACTGACCAATTTGGTGGACTTCTATGACAGGGCTATGGAACTGGTGGACAGAGATAGAGCAGTTGGTATCATCTACCTGGACTTGTGCAAAGCGTTCGACACTGTCCCACATGACATTGTTGTCTCTGAATTGGAGAGACATCAGTTTAACAGGTGGACCACTCGGTGGATAAAGAACTGGCTGGATGGCCACATGTAAAGAGTTGTTGTCAACAATGCCCAGCTCAATGTCCAACTGTTGATCAGTAACAAGTGGTGTCCCTCAGGGATCGGTGTTGAGACCGTTCTTTTTTAACATCTTTGTTGGTGACATGGACAGTGGGATTGAGTGCACTCTCAGGAAGTTTGCAAACGACATCCAGCTGTGTGGCTCGGTTGATAACACTGGAGGGAAGGAATGCCATCCAGAGGGACCTTGACATGCTTGTGAGATGGGCTGATGCCAACCTCAAGAAGTTTAACCATGCCAAGTGCAAGGTCCTACACCTGGGTTGGAGCAATCCCCTGCACATCTACAGTTTGGGCAAAAAGAAATTCAGTGCAGCCCTGCAGAGAAGGACTTGGGAGTGTTGGTTTATGAGAAAATGAACATGAGCCGGCAGTGTGCACTGGTAGCCCAGGAAGCCAACCATATCCTGGGATGCATCAAAAGGAGCATGACCAGCAGGTCCAAGGAGGTGATCCTGCCCCTCTACTCTGCTCTTGTGATACCTCACTTGGAGTATTGTGTGCAGTTCTGGTGTCCTCAACATAAAAAAAGAACTATTGGAACAAGTTCAGAGGAGGACCATGAGGATGATCAGGGGACTGGAGCACCTGCCATATGAAGACAGGCTGAGAAAGTTGGGGCTGTTCAGCCTGGAGAAGGCTGCGTGGAGGCCTCTTCATTAGGGACTGTAGTGACAGGACAAGGGTCAACGGGTTCAAACTTAAACAGCAGAGGTTTAGATTGGATATAAGGAAGAAATTCTTTACTGTTAGGGTGGTGAGGTACTGGAATAGGTTGACCAAGAATGTTGTGAATGCTCCATCCCTGGCAGTGTTCAAGGCCAGGTTGTACACAGCCTTAGGTGACATGGTTTAGTGTGAGGTGTCCCTGCCCATGGCATGGGGGTTGGAACTAGATGATCTTAAGGTCCTTTCCAACCCTAACTATTCTATGATTCTATTTTCCTATGCAAATTTAAATTACACATGCACGATATGTATGCTAGTTTGTACTTTAATTGTGTGATACTTTAAATACCAAGCCTGAATATAATTATATTATAAACTGAAATGTAAGGGCTTCATTAGGTATTAGTTTTTCATTCTCATCCATATTTTATTGTAATTTTTTTCCTCTCTTTCTTTCTGGTATGTGATTAATTTTGAGGACCTACAAATTTCAAGATGAATCTCAGTTTATCCTATGGTTCTTGTGAAGGAAAGCTGAATATACAGTTTAACACCACTGTTCAAAATCTGTGTTCTATAAAGATCAGACTTTAGTCATACTTCCCTCCTCATGTTTTTTCTTTCACACGTGCCTGAATCTGTTCCTCAGGGTCTAAGAAAAAGCTGACAATGTTGATTTGGTTTTTGAAAATCCCCCAGACCAGTTCATAGATTTTGGAGGCAATGTTGGTGACACTGATAACCGCAGTGTTACAGCCAAGTCCAAATGAACTCTGCCTTTCTAAGAAGATCTACTGGCCTATAAATATGAACAGCATGATTTATTAGAGTACACAAAGCAAATTTCTGCACTCATGCCATATCTCTGGTGCTCTGTCCGTTATTTCCAAGTCATTAACTTTTCTCCCTTAAATTTCTGTGAAGATAGAATACTAAGTACTTAACATCTGTGAAGTACAATATAAATGACAACAGGTATCAAATTTACACATTGCTCTGGAGTGTAGCTTGTAGCCCATGGATTTGATTCACACTCTCTCTCTTAGAAAGCTATCTATCTAATTCACTGTGCTGGAAATTTTAGAACGCACAAGCCAACTAGAAGTATGTGCCTTATTACCCTATTCACGAGTAATCTAGCAGAGCTGTAGGTTGTACTCATGATATTGTCTTTGTAAAAGAAATACAAAAATCTAGTAAGACTTGCCAGGTCTGAACAAGTTAGTGAATCCCTTCCACTGTCAGGCTGACAGAACACACACCATTGTGACTGTGAAGAAAGAAATCTGACAGCAACAGTGAGTAATTGTTCTGGTCTTTTGCGGTGTTTTGTAACAAATTGGCACAACAGTCTGTTTAACAAATTGAGCTCTGTGTATGTAGTACAACATATTTTATGGGATCTATATGTTTCAGCTTCAGTTTCAACTGTGGTGGGACCTTTGATCTTGATTGAGTTAATCCTGGTTTTTGTCTGGGTAAATCAGAAGAAGATATGTGCCAAGATATATTGACCTTTTATGATAAAAAAATGGATGCTAGGTATTGTCAGGGGAAAAAAAAAAAAAAACAAACAAAAAACCCCACCAAAAGTCTGACATTTAATCTTACTGGGTTTGGGTGTGCTTTTACTTATTTTGATTTTGCTTTAATTTTGGAAACCTAACATGAATGCTTACCAGCTGTTTTTAATACCCACTGACATGCTTTTCCCTTGGAATTTGATTTCAAAAAGCCTTAAATCTATGTTCTTGAACATATGCTTAAGAAACCCATGTCATAAACCTCAGGTCATTCACTGTTGTACCAGTGAGAGTCAGCAACAAACAAATCAAATTCAGCCTCTATTCACGGGAAAAATGCTTAAGGAAAAAAACTAAAAAAAATCCCCTCTCCAAAGAAAGCTGTTGTGCTCATAACTACGGAGGTTATGCTTTGGTTTCTAGCTGTAACACTGTTAAGATTTGGACTCAGCATATCACAGCTCCAAAAAAGTGAAGTGATGAGAGCTTCTCTTTGAATTATTAAATAAAATTCAGTTTAAAAACCTTAGGAACACTGGTGCAATGAAGAAAAATTGGAGTATTCACTCTCTTACACTGAGATTTTTATCATAAATAGACTATGATAATCTCTTCTACAGAAGGACCATTGTCCAGAATTCAACATACAGAGAAATGTGAGTTTTCTTGAATATCCAGTATGTTGTGAATATGCCTCCATCTGCATCAGCTGAAGGTTTGGATTTAAGTTGTTTGGTATAATTTCTTATGTGGTAACTACATAAATGGTTCAGTTTCTGAATAATTTTAATGGTATCTGATAATTTTGAGGACTGACAGGACTGACTAAGTGGAATAAGCAGAATACATTTTAGAATAGAATCATAGAATAGTTAGGGTGGGAAGGGAGCTTAAGATCATCTAGTTCCAACCCCCCTGCCATGGGCAGGGACACCTTCCACTAAATCATGCCACCCAAGGCTCTAAATGTTATTTTCTTTAATAACGTTATCAAAATTCCTCAAATAATATTTATCCTTGAACACTTCTTGATTTAACAATTTCATTATGTCTTCACAGTATATTACTAAAAGGGTAAAGAGAAATTGCTCATGAATTAGTCTATATTATCTTAGATGTATAGAATTCCTAAGAGAAGCTCTTAAAAGAAGCTGCAAGTGATTGTTGTGGGTGACTTGCTGCTGCAGGGGACAGAAGAATCCATCTGATGACCAAACTGCTTGTCTAGAGAGGTTTGTTGTCTGCCAAGGGTTTGAATTAGAGATGTCATGGGAAGACTAACAAGGCTTGTCCACTCATCCAACTCTTAGCCCCTGCTGATCTTTCATGTGGGCACCAGTGATAGTAAGGTTAATTTGGGGACTTTCAAAAAAGATTTGAGACCTATGGGGACAGCGATCAAGGGTCTTGGAGCTCAGATTGATTTTTCCTTGATCCTGCCACTTAGGATAAATGACAACAGGAGGACTAGATGGATTCACCAATTGAAAAATTAGCTATGTTGGTGGTGTTAGCAACAATTTTGGTTTCTATAACCATGGGAGCCTGTTTGAAGATCAACAGCTGTCTGGGCCAAACAGGATCCACCTCACTCACAAGGACACAAATATTTTTGCCAATAGACTGGCCAACCTTGGTAAGGAAAGCTGTAAATTAAGAAAGGTGAGGGAAGGGGAGAGTCACAGAGACCATGCACACAGAAAAACAAGGCTTGAGTGGGGATACCTCCAGCAAGTGCATGCAGCCAAGGTAGCGCTTACAGTATGTGATTATGGTATATCCTCTTGCACCCCTCTTGGAAATTGACACACCTGAAGAAGTGCCTGCATACCAATGTAGACAGTATGGGAAACAAACGGGAAGTCTATCTGCTGTCAGTGGGCTTTGATCTCACTGCAATTACAAAAACATGGTGGGATAGCTCACATGACTGGAACAATGTCATCAATAGCTACATGCTTTCTAGCAAAGGCAGGCCAGGAGTATAAGGCCCTAGCAGGCACCAGTGTAGAGTGTACCTTAACACCATCATGCCATCAAGAGGCAGGACTCATTTGTATTTCTGGAGTGACAGGAGCATGCCGAAAGCTAACTGTATTGGAGGCCGAAGTGAGCCTAACTGGGAATGAATGGAAAAGCACCCCATTATGACTGTACCAGAGGTTTCGTATATTCTTGGCATAGACCATCTCAGGAGAGGGCACTTCAAGGAACCAAAAAGGATCTGGTGGGCTTTTGGTATAGGTGCCTTGGAGACAGATGAAATTAAGCAGCTGTCTACCTTGTACTGTGGGATTGCTGTAGGTCAAAGAACAACAGGTGATACTGCTCTGGGCAGCCTGATTTAGATGACCTTGGTCATCTCAATGTATCTCAGTGTGGCAGTCAGTTCAGTTGCACACAAAAAGGTGCTGAGTACTGCATTAAATATGCTAAGGAGACCACAGCATTCATGAAGGGCATTCAAACACAGCAGAAGTTAATGTAATACCTTTGGGAGATTCGTGCCTTATTGGACTGAGAGTCAGAATCCTCACTAAAAGTCAGAGACCACAATCTCAAACAATTACATCTATGGCTGAAACGATTGAAATCATGATGTCTGTATGTGAACTAATTTTCTTCTGTTACAAGCAGTGGTGATATAGTCAATGGACTCATGGCAGTCAGAAGGCATATTCATCCTAGCATGACATGATATCTATAGCTGTTAATATGTAGAATCTTCCTATGTTATTCGACTACACAGAGAAACATCTAATGCCACTTAAAGCAATGTATGACATTTCAGTCATGTATATATAGGTAGCAACCATGTCATGATTATGAAAGACCTGTATTATTCTGGATGTCATGGGTTCAGCAGTAGCTCATGCTCTGCCAGGGAGGAGGGAGAGATAGGGCGCCTGGTCTGGGCTAGTCTGGGAGGTATTCCATACCACAGCACGTCCTGCTCAGGGAGGGAACTGGAAACTGGTTGGAAGGGAAGGGGTTAAATCTTCTCCGGGCTGGGCTCCCAGAGGGAACTGGAAGATGGCCAGGAGGGGAGGGGTTAGCTCTCTCTCTTCTGGTCTGGGCTCGTGTTGGTGGGTGGTATCCTATTCTCTCCCTGTTTATTTCCTCTAACATTGATTTGTTACTGGTACCGTTAGTGATTTCTGTTATACCTTAATTGCTGGACTGATTTTACCTCAATCTGTGGGAGTTGTATTCCTCCGGCTCTCCTTCCCATCCCTGCGGGAGTGGGAAGGTGAGGGGGGGGGGGGGGGGGGGGGGGAAGGGGAAACAAAGGAGTGTGTGTGGGATTCCCGGAGTGAGTGAGTGAACTGTGCAGATTTAGTTTAAACCACGACACTGGAGTAAAGGCTGGAAGTCAGGAAACATACAGGATCCGTGGGACCACAGCTGCAATGTTCCATTGCACCTATAAAGGAAACTAAATACATTATTTAATTTTCTAATATCATCAGATCAAGACATTCGTGCCACGAACCTACCAGTCGATGATATACACAGTTCTCGTGGTTCCTGAATCTTACCTATCCATTCCATATAGCTGTCTCTGACAAGATAAGAGATCTCAAATGACAGTATATATGTGTGTTTACTGAATCAAGCCTCAAGTTTGGTCTGTAGTCTGGAACCGTCCTTAAGTCCTAGAACTCCTTTGCTGCCTCGGCAATCTATTGAAATATGAGGAAAAGAATTAAGTGCCAACACTGTTGATGCTTATATTAGCTAAACAGAATCCTGCTATTACTCCCAGAGTTTTTGAAATTATTTCCTTTAATTAAAATGAGGAAGACTTTAAGCAACAACATTATTAGCACTAACCGACAGTAAAGGTTTTTCCTTTAGAATATGTGGTGCTGCTATACCTGGCCACCTAGTAGTCTGCTGCACTGTCTCCACAGTCTGCCATTTAGTTTGCTGTCTGGAGGTGTATTTAAATACTTATATTTGTGTACCCAACCTAATCAATGTAAGTCTGTGACCCACTGAACATACATGAGGAGTGACACACCTAACAATGAAATTAAGGGTTCTGACACTCTTTTCTCTTTGCTAGAATTAAATTAGAACAAGTATGAGAGTTGCTGTGCTTCATCCTTCCATTCTTCTAAGCAGAATTATTAATGTATCATAAATGATTTGGACTGACCTTAAAATTTCTTAGATTATAACTTCCAGAGGAAATTTTAAAAAGCTGTAAGAACACGTGAAGATTTTTGCAGATGTGTTCAGCATTAAGGATGTCTTGCTTTTATCCCTCCAGAAAAAGATCAAAGATGAAGAGGACAGATGAGAACTTTTTACACTAATGCTCTTAGAAGATTTGCAGGTGATAGCCTTCTTAGAGAAAAAAAGAAGCAGAACTATTCACCTTTCATTCATAATTATTACAACACACACACATACCCCTTTCTATTTATATTCATGGGATTTGGGGGAAAAATTGGAAGATGTGTTATTAATTCAATGTAGTACTTTCTAATTTCTCTGGTAGACATAATGGAGATCAAAATCTAAGCTTATTGACTGTATTTCAGGCCAGGTGGAATTCATTACACCATCTTGTTTAACACCCTGAATATCACAAATTTAGGATTGTATCCACTGTATTCTGTCATGAGCTCATTAATATATACTAGTGACTGATGGGAGATCGAAGTTGACCTCTATTAAGAAAAGAACTGTACAAGAAAAGAACTATAACAAGTTTTTACTTTCTGTGTAAGTTGTGCAAAATGAAATGCAACTTGTAACAGTACATGGCTTTCCAGCACCATGTCAAATTGTCTTAAAGATCAACAGATCATTCCATTAAAACAGTGTGCACACGCTTGAGCTTTAGAAACTTCTTGATACTTGTTTAATAATTTCATGAACTGGAATTACATTCATAGTTGATTGCAAAATTGTGAAGAATTTACTCAGCATATAACTTAAGTAGATTAAACAAATGATTTTTGAAAGATATAGAAAACAACAAGCTACAAGGAAGGAATATGATTAATCCTGGCTGCCTTGGGAGATACATCAGGATGTTGATTCTGGGAAGAGGTTATCAGTGAAGACTTTTCATACAGTTACTTTCAATACAAACTTTGAAAATTACCCCAAAATGTTAGCTTTCACTGATTTCTGTGTTCCACTTATGGAGTAGGTGATGAATGTGCTATGTAACTACCAAAAGAGAAAAAAGTGCTGGACAATATAAAATTGATGAGAAGCCTACAAGTGAAATACTGTTCTCTTTGAAGTCAGTGGAGCAAAGATTTTATCTTATAAAGCTATTCAGATTACTTTGAAATTGAACTTCCATGAACATTCTTATGAGACCAGGCTATGATAATTAAAGTGTGAATCCTATTCTCGAAAGTCTTGTAACATTTAAGCAGTTTTATTTATGCAGAGATTTCTGACAAGGTACCCATAAAAAGAAAATAAAAAAGTCTGTTGAATGCTTGGTTTGATGGTTGTCAAGACACTTGTTAACTTCTAACTGTAGAACATACTTCAATATTATCCAGAAAATAAAAAAAAAACATACAAACCCCCCGCCATGTTTTGTAAAACATAGCAATTTTTCAAAATAATATTAAATATATATATTAATCTTGAGAGATGCATGGAGTTTAAACATTTCAATCATAAGGCTATTATAAAAGTTTCAAGCTTTTCAAATTTGGGTTCTTAAAAAAAAATGTATGTTAGATAGAATACCAACAAATGAAAACAGTTTTAAAGCTTTATTTCTAGAAAGTAGTTGGTGCTTTATCATATTAATCTTTAAAAATTCTGAGTAAAGTTCAAAATTTCCAATTGTAAGCACTTTTTTTTTGGTGAAACTGGAAGTGTCAGTATTCAGCTCAGTTCCATCACATAAATAGATTACAAAGCCTCACATTAGATGCTAACAGTACAATATAGTCTACTGCTCTGGTGTAGGCTTAAAGATTTTCGTCTATAACCTAATTTATCGTTGTTTTCAGATTATATCCTACAGTTTGAATTTTTATTTCCAGAAAATTCCCATGTAATTTCTTCTGAAATAGGTGACAATTTTAACTTTATCTTTTCAAGATGACAATGAAAACAGAGAAGATAATGGATTTAAATTTTTTTGAAAAAAACCCAAACCCGAAGAAACATACCTTTCCACAATATTTTACTCTTAATCTGAAAAAAATCACCAGTATATCGATAAAAAGCAAAATTAAAAATGTGTTAATCATGCTTTCCAATAAAGCAAAACCAAATCTTGTTCAATGAAGTCTGACACGTTTTCCGTGAAAGAAATTTGCTGAAGACAGGATCATAGAATCATAGAATAGTTAGGATTGGAAAGGACCTCAAGATCATCTAGTTCCAACCCCCATGCCATGGGCAGGGACACCTCACACTAAACCATATCACCCAAGGCTTCATCCAACCTGGTCTTGAACACTGCCAGGGATGGAGCATTCACCACCTCTCTGGGCAACCCATTCCAGTACCTCACCACCCTAACAGCAAAGAACTTCTTTCTTATATCCAATCTAAACCTCTGCTGTTTAAGTTTCAACCCGTTACCCCTTGTCCTATCACTACAGTCTTTAAGGAATAGTCCCTCACTAGCATCCCTGTAGGCCCCCTTCAGATACTGGAAGGCTCCAATGAGGTCTCCACGCAGCCTTCTCCAGGCTGAACAGCCCCAACTTTCTCAGCCTGTCTTCATATGGGAGGTGCTCCAGTCCCCTGAATTTCCTTTTTGCCCAACATGTAGCTGTGCCTGGGATTGCTCCCACCCAGGTGTAGGACCCTGCACTTGGCATGGTTAAACTTCATGAGGTTGGTATCAGCCCACCTCACAAGTGTGTCAAGGTCCCTCTGAATGGCATTCCTTCCCTCTAGCATATCAACAGAACCACACAGCTTGGTGTCATCTGCAAACTTGCTAAGGGTGCACTCAATCCCACTGTCCATGTCACTCGCAAAGATGTTAAACAAGAGCAGTCCCAGCACCAATTCTTGAGGGACAACACTACTGGTTTCCAGCCAGACATTGAGCCATTGACTGCAACCCTTTGCATGCGGCCATCCAGCCAGTTCTTCATCCACCGAGTGGTCCACGTATCAAATTGATGACACTCTAATTTAGAGAAAAGGATGTCATATGGGACAGTGTTGAACGCTTTGCACAAGTCCAGATAGATGACGTCAAATGCTCCATCCCTGTCCATCACTTTTGTAGCCCCATCATAGAAGGCCACCAAATTGGTGAGGCAGGATTTCCCCTTAGTGAGGCCATGCTGGTTGTCACCAAGCACCTTGTTGTTTTTCATGTGCCCTAGCATGCCTTCCAGGGGAGCTCCTTCAGGACCCGCAGATGGATTTCATCAGGTCCCATGGACTTGTGTACATTCATGTTCCATGGACTTGTGTACATTCAGGTTCTTAAGATGGTCTCGAACCAGATCTTCATGTACAGTGGGCCCAAGGTCCAGGTTTTCACAGTCCCCGCATCCGCCTTCCAAGACTCGGGTGCTGCGGTCAGAGCCTTTGCCAGTGAAGACCGTGGCAAAGAAACCATTCAGAACCTCAGCCTTCTCCAAGTCCTGTGTAGCCAGTTCTCCTGAAAGTTTCTGGAGGGGGCCTACATTGTCTTTAGTCTGTTTTTTAGCTCCTACATACCTATAAAATCCCTTCCTATTATCTTTAACATCCCTTGCCAAGTTTAGCTCCAATTGGGCCTTAGCTTTCCTAACTTGGTCCCTAACTACCCTGACAAAATCTCTGTATTCATCCCAGGCCACCTGTCCTTGCTTCCACCTTTTATAAGCCTCTTTTTTCTTGTGAATTTTTCTCAGCAGCTCCTTATCCATCCAAGGAATTCTCCTGGACCTCCTGCTGCACTTCCTTCTAGTTGGGATGCAACACTCCTGAGCTTGTAGCAGGTGATCCTTGAATATTAACCAAGAGTCTTGGGCCCCCTTGCCCTCTAGGGCTATATCCCATGGAACCTTGCTAAGCAGGTTCCAGAAGAGCCCAAAGTCTGCTCTCTTGAAGTCCAGGGCAGTGAGCTTACTGCACACTCTTCTCACTGTCTTGAGGACCATAGATTAGACCATTTCGTGATCACTGCATCCAAGACTTCCCTGGAGAGTCAAATTTCCAATGAGCCCTTCCCTGTTGGTGAGCATGAGGTCAAGCAGGGCACCTCTCCTCGTCGGCTCCTTTATTGCTTGCAGAAGGAAGTTGTCTTCCACACAATTGAGAAACCTCCTGGATTGCTTGTGCCAGGCCGTACCGTCATTCCAACAGGTGTCAGGGTGGTTAAAGTCCCCCATGAGAACAAGGGCCTGCGATTCTGAGGCTTTTCCTATTTGTCTGTAGAGTTCTTCATCCACAGGTTCCTCTTGGTCAGGCGGTCTGTAACATATCCCCACAGTAATGTGTCCCATCACCGATTTCCCCTTAACCCTGACCCACAAACCTTCTGTTAACTGATCACCTGTCCCCAGACAGAGTTCCATACTCTCTAGCCTATCCCTAACATAAAGGGCAACTCCCCCTCCCCTCCTAACAGGCCTGTCTTTTCTAAAAAGCCTGTAACCTTCCATTCCAACACTGCAGTCAAAGGAGCCATCCCACCATGTTTCGGTGATGCCTATTATATCATAGCCCCATAGATGTGCCCACATCTCTAATTCCTCTTGTTTATTCCCCATGCTACGGGCATTTGTATAGTGGCATCTGATCCGAGCTCCAAATGATGCCAGCTCAGTGGCTGGAGAGGCTAGAATATTACTACATTGCTCAGAGTATTTATTATAGGTGCTGGCAACTGACTGGGTGTGTTGGGATGGAATGATGCTCCCCTCCCCCAACACAAGTAGTTTAAAGCATCCTTGACAAGTCTGACAAGCCTCCCAGCAAAGCCACTCTTCCCTTTCTTTACCAGAGCAGTTCCACCAGCCCCCAGTAGGCCTGGCCTACAAATGTGGGCCCCATGTCCAAGACACCCAAACCCTTGACTATGACACCACCCTTTTAACCATTTATTAACCTGTCCAATCCTCCTTGCCTTCGGAAGGTCCTCACCTGTACCCTGGACAATTGTCGAAAAGACTATCTGAGCTCCAGAACCTCTGACAACCTCTCCCATAGCTCTGTAGTCCTTCTTTATACTCCTCAGGCTACTACTATCTATATCCCTAGCACCCACATGTATCACTAGAAGCGGGTAGTAGTCCGTGGGGCTTACTAGAGCAGGAAGCCTCTCCGCAACATCCCTGATCCGTGCCCCAGGTAGGCAACACACCTCCCTTGTGACCGGGTCAGGCCGACAGATGAGCGCTTCTGTCCCTTTCAAGGCAGAGTCCCCTACTACTAAAAACCGCTGCTTTTTTCTGGTAGCACCAGTAGAGATTTTCTGTACCAGTGCACCAGCCGACTGTTTCTGATGCAAGTGCATTTCCCCATCAGCCCCCTGCAGGACAGCAAAGCGGTTCAGGGTGGGTATAGCAGATTTAGGAGGAAGCTCCTTGCTTTTAATTGCTCTCTTCCTCCTTTGGTTGTTTTTTTTTTGTTACTAACTCCCAGCTTCCCTGATCAACAGCCCCCTTCTTTCCTCCAGGAGTTAGAGGGGAATCTTGGGGCCCCTGTGGTTTTTGGTCCTGGAGCAAGTAGTCCTGCTTCCTCTCAGCTTTCCTGACATCTTGCAGCTTACTGACAGCATCTCGTAGCTCAGACACCTGCTGGAAAAGGACCTCCATCAGGGAGCAGCGAGCGCAGCCCTGCCCATTCTGCACCTTTCCCTCACAAGACCAGTGCAGGCACTCTCTACACTCCAAGCTCTGCACCGCAACCTCCCCACTTACTGGCTCTGTCTGGGTGCCTACGCTGGCCACCACTGGGGCCGCCGGGGCAGAGCTCCCAGACCGGACCCTCGTCGTACGGTGAGTGGTCACCATCCTGCTTGCCTGCCCGCGCAAACTGCCGCGCAAACTGCCTCGACCTGCTCTGTTTGCCAGCTCTGGTCGCCGCGCTCCCTGGGTAGATTTTTAACCACTCACAGTTGGTGCCACTCCTCCTGTCTCCGCCCCCGGTGAGTCACCTCCTTGCGGTAGCTGAGCTCTTTGCAAGTCCTGTCAAGAAGTTGAGGCTCCCTCCTCAGTGGCTCTTGTTGCTCTGTGGTGAGGCTTCTGGATGCTGATCTGCCCCAGCTCCACTCCGGTGCCACAGGCATCCTTTCACAAGCCACCACCCTCAGCAAGTGATATACTTCATAGAATCACAGAATCATAGAATAGTTACCGTTACAAAGGACCTTAAGATCATCTAGTTCCAACACCCCTACCATGGCCAGGGACACCTCACACTAGACCATATCACCCAAGGCTTCGTCCAATCTGGCCTTGAACACTGCCAGGGATGGAGCATTCACAACCTCCCTCAGCAACCCATTCCAGTACCTCACCACCCTAACAGTAAAGAATTTCCTCCTTATATCCAATGTAAACCTCCGTTGTTTAAGTTTTAACCCATTACCCTTTGTCCTATCACTACATTCCCTAAGGAATAGTCCCTCACCAGCATCCCTGTAGGCCCCCTTCAGATACTGGAAGGCTCCAATGAGGTCTCCACGCAGCCTTCTCTTATCCAGGCTGAACAGCCCCAACTTTCTCAGCCTGTCTTCATATGGGAGGTGCTCCAGTCCCCTGATCATCCTCATGGCCCTCCTCTAGACTTGTTCTAACAGTTCCAAGTCCTTTTTATGTTGAGGACATCAGAACTGCACACAATACCCCAACTGAGGCATCAAGAGAGCAGAGTGGAGGGGCAGGATCACCTCCTTCAACCTGCTGGTCACACTTCTTTTGATGCAGCCCAGTATATGGTTGGCTTTCTAGGCTGCAAGCGCGCACTGCTGGCTCATGTTCATTTTCTCATTGACTAACACCCCCAAGTCCTTCTCCGCAGGACTACCATGAATTCCCTTTTTGCCCAACCTGTAGCTGTGCCTGGGATTGCTCCGACCCAGGTGTAGGACCTTGCATTTGGCATGGTTAAACTTCATGAGGTTGGCATCAGCCCACCTCACAAGTGTGTCAAGGTCCCTCTGAATGGCATTCCTTCCCTCTAGCGTATCAACAGAACCACACAGCTTGGTGTCATCGGCAAACTTGCTGAGGGCACACTCAATTCCATTGTCCATGTCACCAACAAAGATATTGAACAAGACCGGTCCAACACCGATCCCTGAGGGACACCACTCGTTACTGGTCTCCAGCTGGACATTGAACCGTTGACCACAACTCTTTGAGTGCAACCATCCAGACAGTTCTTTATCCACCAAGTGGTCCACCTGTCAAATTGCTGACACTCCAATTTAGAGACAAGGATGTCATGTGGGACAGTGTCGAACGCTTTGCCCAAGTCCGGGTAGATAACATCAACTGCTCCACCACTGTCCATTATTTCTGCAGCCCCATCATAGGTCACCAAATTGGTCAGTCAGAATTGCCCCTTAGTGAAACCATGCTGGCTGTTATCAAGCACCTTGTTATTTTTCATGTGCCCTAGAATGCCTTCCAGGAGAATCTGCTCCAGGATTTTGCCAGGCACAGAGGGGAGACTCACTGGTCTGTATTTCCCTGGGTCTTCCATTTTCTCCTTCTTGAAAATGGGGGTTATCTTTGCCTTTTCTCAGTTGTCAGGAACTTCACCTGACTGCCATGATTTTTCAACTATGATGGCCAGTGGCTTAGCAACTTCATTCAGCAGCTCCTTCAGGACACGCGGATGGATTTCATCAGGTCCCATGGACTTGTGTATGTTCAGGTTCTTAAGATGGTCTTGAAACATGTCCTCTAGTACATTGTGGCCAAAGTCTTTATTCTCACAGATTCTTCATGGATTTATTTTTCACTGCTAACTTTATTTGTATTCAGTAAAGATGTCAGCCTTAAAATTAATACCAGTCCTTATGGTTCTTTTAATAGTGTGCTTCACATGATGCATTAGGCAAGTCAGTGGTGAGTTAATGTTCAGGTGGAAGCTAAGATCTGAACAGCTTCTCTCTTACACACACACACTAGGGATGTGGGACAGAACAGGAAAAGAGAAAGGGAGGGGAAGTGCAGGGAAGGGCAGGAAAAGGGAAGGGCAAGACAGATAGAACCAGTACAGACTATAGCTTCACATATGCATGATTAACTTTCCATTTTCAGCTATGTATTTTAGCTTAGCAGATGTTTTAGAGGAAAGTAAATACATTCTTAGAGAGGAATATAACATTGTTTTGCTGAAGTTAAACATTTGTTTCCTCCTCAGCAGGAAGTCATGTAGGAAGATTCCCAAGCACTCTGGGCTCTTTAAACCAGTTCAGTGTGAAACAAGGGGAACACAAAATCACAAAATGGAATATATAAACCTTTAGAATTACTTTTAAACAGTGTTAAGTTTGATGGCTTTGTAACAGTAGCAATGGAAAATTACTGAGGTGCATGATACATAGAAACAAAAATAAGAATACAACTAGAGAACATACTGGCACAAGATAAAATGTTATAGTTGATGTAGTTTGAAGAAAAACAGTCTAGAAGAACAGGACACAGGGATAAGGAGTATCTGTGAATAGCAGGTGTCCAGGATAGGCTATGAGTAAACTAACTGATAAGTGGGAGGATAGGAGGGTTATTATGTCTCTGGTGCTAACAAACCAATTAAACTGGTACAAGCATCTACTGCACGTGCTTCAAAGGCTGCCAGAAGTGATGAAGATTGTTGAAAGAAGTAAACAACCCTCAGAGACCACCACCACATTTTTGTACACATGTGGGGAACTTTCTGGAAAAAAATGTAATCTATACATAGCCTCATGAATATGTATGTATGCCCAGGGACTACATGAGGATGGCTTGTGTAGCAATAGACACAGGTTAGGAGGAGTTATCCCCCATGTCTCCCGGCGCTGCAATATAGAATACCTGCTTGTCAGCTTGAAAACTTTGTTGGCAAATTTGTTCGTGGAGTTTTCTCCGAATCAAGTGATAGGTTCTTTTTTTTTCATGGATAAACGATAGTGCTAAGGCTTTTAAACACATTTGAATAGCCTGATCCTCTTCCATGTACTTTGGGCAGAAAGCTGATACCTTTTCCGGAGAACAGTCTTAGTTGGAATGTCAAAGGCATGAGGCGCACGTACGGAAATTAAAAACTTGTATTAACAATAATAAAGGTGACTAATTACCCTTCACTTTTAAATGCAGAGAACAGGTCAAGAGCAAGAATAAGTCTCTACAACAATGAACTTAGTACTTTCAGAATTTTATTTTCTCTGAAAGTTTATTTTCTCTGAAAATAACAGAGGAACTGAGTTTCTATGACAAACATGTTTGTGGTAGTAAAGCTAACTAGCAGTGTTCCTGAGACATGACTGACTTGATTTTCCAAATTAACATTTAACATCCATTTCCAGGTTTTTTTCTAATTTATGATTATGTTGCTGTGTGAAACCCATTTACACAGCTTTTCAAACAGAGCTGAAAACAGTGGTTGGAAGCATAGATTTATAACTTGCTTAACATTAAAATAGAGAAAGCACTTACCAAATATTTTGGCAATGTGATCTCCAGGTTCGTCACTTACATAGCTGAAAGCTACAGAAAAATTAAAATATATACATGATGATGCAAAACTGGCATTGGTGTAACTAAGAATATATTAAGCAGCAGCTACTGAATATTTCAAATATTCAAATGACCTTAACTGCAGAGTTTTTTTATCAATATGTCTATTATCAGTCCTCGAGAATATTAGACCTAGCTCTGTTTCTTCATTTTTTGTGTGTTTTTTTTTTTCTGAAATAAAAGTGAAATTCTACTTTGTGAATATGTTTAAGAGAAAGGTGAATGAATAAAAAAAAACCCTCAAGTAAAAAAAAAAAAAAAAGCAAACCACTGATCCAACACTCAGTGAAGAGAATCTGTATTACCCCTCTTATTTATATGCATCTGCAAAATCAGGAATTTTGCACTTATGTAGGTTGATTTCCCTTTGTTAGGGAATGTAGAGGAAAATGTTAATTTTATTAGCATTCTTATTTGCTTTTCCTTCCTTTTTTGAGTAGCAAAGTTCTGAAGTCTCATTTATTTAACTATTCTACAAAGCAAACAACTCACTTTCACTTGGACTTTATCAGTTGTCATGGTTTAAGCCCATATGGTAACTCAGAAATGTGCAGCCACTCGCTCACTCCCTGTTCTACATCCCCCCACTCCTGGAGGGATGAGGAGTAGAAACAAATGAAAGTAACTCCCACAGGTTCAGGTAAGAATACTCCAGTAACTAAGGTATAACACAAACCCACTACTGCTACCACCAATAATAATAATGATAAGGGAAATAATAAGAGAAGAGAATACAAATGCTCACCACTCACAAACAGATACCCAGCCTGAGATGAGCAGTGATCTAGCCCTTCTGGGTAACGGCCCCCAGTGTATATACTAGGCATGACATGCTGTGATATAGAATACCTTTTTGGCTAGTTTGGGTAAGGTGTTCTGTTTCTGCTTCCTCCTAGCTTCCCCTCCTCCCTGGCAGAGCATGAGACTCAGAAAGTCCTTGGTAAGAGTAAACATTATTGAGCAACAGCTAAAAACATCAGTGTTATCAGCACTGTTCCCAGGCTGAAAGTCAAAGCCACAGCACTGCATCACCTACAGAGAAGAATAACTACCTACTGCTGAACCCAGGACACCAGTCTATTTAATATACTTTTAGCTGTTAATTGTACATTCATGGAATCATATTTTTCAGCTTTTACATTTTGGACATCTTAATATTTGCAATTCTAATACGGCAGCCTTTGCATTTTTCTAGTGTATAATGCTCATATTACTTGTCTACTCATTTAATAACCCATTATGACTAATTTCATATAATTTAAGACTTCATACCAAAAGTATGAAACTTCTGAAGCTGTTATATTCTTTAACCTTGTGCTTTCCTTACCTGTACATTCTTACATTCCTTTGCTAAATCTGGATTATATAAAAAGACAAGACTATGCTCAACATGTGTCTTTTTCTCCTTCTTGCTGCATATTTTTTTTGTCATCATTGGAATATAGAAATACTGTGTTTCATAACATAAAACATCACATTCTATTCATCTTCATTGCTGAAGTCAGACGCGCACTCTTCAGTTGTGTTCAATTGCATAGTTTCCCTTTCAAAAGTCCCATTTGGACTTTTTTCAGTATTTTTTTCTGTATTGAAATTACAATGCAAAAATGATGTCTTCTTTCTTGGATCAAGTAGAGGTGGCAGTGGGCTATTCAAACAACTTGCCGTTACTGTTTAGTGAGTCTTTATTTGACAAACATAATTCCTCAAATGACCATAAATTTGAAAATATACATCCTATAACCTATAAAAACTTGAATGTTTATTCCAAGACACCTAACAGCAAAACAATAAAAATCCATAAATAAACAAACAAATAAGTAAGAACAGGTTATTCATATTCAGTTTCATTATGGATAGCATAGTGCAGCTTTCTCAGCCCCAAAGTTGTATTCTGGTAGAAATATTTGATATGCAAATAAAAAAATGGCTTGTCTTGAAGTCAAACTTGCAGAACACAACATTTCAGCTTCCACATTAATCTGTTAACAGCTTTGCTAAGTTATAGACAGAAAAAATGAAAGAATTTACAGTATGAGCATTGTTTTCAGTAATGCTTAGGACTATCATTGTGCCAGGTCTTCACTTTCAAAATCTCGGTTTTAAATGTGCTGAGTACTTAAGTTGGCAGATGGACCAAACACCTGTGGTGTGATTGAAGAATACTGCTTATCTGTATTTTTTTTTTCTTTTCTTTTCTTTTCTTTTCTTTTCTTTTCTTTTCTTTTCTTTTCTTTTCTTTTCTTTTCTTTTCTTTTCTTTTCTTTTCTTTTCTTTTCTTTTCTTTTCTTTTCTTTTCTTTTCTTTTCTTTTCTTTTCTTTTCTTTTCTTTTCTTTTCTTTTCTTTTCTTTTCTTTTCTTTTCTTTTCTTTTCTTTTTTCTTTTCTTTGTTTTCTCATTTTTCTTGTCTCCTCTCCTGTTCTTTTCTTTTATTTCTTTTCTCTTCTGTTCTCTTCTCTTCTTCCTATTCTCTTCTCTTCTCCCTCTTCTCTTCTCTTCTCTTCTCTTCTCTTCTCTTCTCTTCTCTTCTCTTCTCTTCTCTTCTCTTCTCTTCTCTTCTCTTCTCTTCTCTTCTCTTCTCTTCTCTTCTCTTCTCTTCTCTTCTCTTCTCTTCTCTTCTCTTCTCTTCTCTTCTCTTCTCTTCTCTTCTCTTCCCTTCCCTTCCCTTCCCTTCTCTTCTCTCTTTCTCTTTTTTATTTTCTTTCCTTTTTCTCTTCTTTTCAAATCACCCCTTGTCATAAGAAGGAAGAAAATGTTGGTGGTTATTCTCTACACGTAAACCTGATTTTTCCATAAGGTGTTGTCCTACACACTTGGAATAAAATTGTATTGCTTCTATTGTATCTTTGAGAAAAAGAACATAATGATGTATTACTGTAGGTGCAGATACATGTAATATATTTTTTTTACATTGAATGCACTCTAATTTTTGTCATTAAGCCTTCTGTGCTTTGGAAAGTGGCTGATTCAGAACCTCTAAAACTGCTATTACTTTTGTGATTGTTACAGAGCAATCCTACATTATTTTTAGCATCAACCACCTTTTCAGAAATGAGCATGCTTATTCTTAGAATGTCATTGTAATTATTGAAGCACTGTCCTCATAAATTTTCTTTCCATTCTTTTTCTTTTGCCAGCATGCATAGTTTTAAAAGTATTGTAATATATATTTGTATACACTTATTTTAGTTGTATACTGTCCCAGAAACTTCCAAACAAAATGGTCGCAGACTCAAAAGCTTAAATGGTCTTTGAAATATTTTTATATGCATAAATACACACCCCTATATATATGTATATATATACATATATAAATAAGAATTTATAGTATGATTTTCAGAAACAGTGTAAATTTTAAGACTTTTGTTAAAGGTGAGAGGTTTTGGGTTTGAGGTTTTTTCTTTTTTCATATTTGTCTTTCACTCTTGCTATTAAAATATCTTGAATAATATTAAATTTTCAAGAGAGGAAATATTCGACACTATTATCAGTGAAACAAACACCACTGAATTCAATATATGTCAGATTAAATTTATGGATAAAAGATGAACAATGAATAAAGACCACAACTAAAAGTATAATGGGCTATATGTATTACAAATGAAAGTAAAACTGGGTCAGTATTTTATGAGATAATTAAATATTTAAACTGATCCCATTTCCTATGGCCAGTTGACCTTAACAGAAGAGCAATATACAAAGCACCTTGCTGGTTCTTTGAACAAAGAGGCAATGCTTTGGCTAAATTAAATTTTTATTAATGAAATGATCTTCATGACCTGTTCTAACACTTTTTGTGGTCTGTGTTCATGTAGGTTTTGCCACCCTTGCTGAGATCTTCAGACATTCTCAAAAATGCTATGACTCAAAAATGGCATGACTATTTATAATAAATACTAGCTGGTACTTACAAGCCATGACTTATTAACCATGAGATAAAGTTGTCCTTTTATCTGGATCACTGTAATTACACCACAGAACATGTCACAAAACAAGTTAGTCTAACGTTCATAGTTAGTGAGATTGTTCTGGGTTTTTTATAACAAGACTGGGGGAGGTGAGGCCTGCAGGGTAGCTGATGGAAGAAAAGATCAGAAGTTGTCCCCATGTCAGATAAAGCTAATTTCACCTAAACCCACTGCTGGCCAAAGCAGAGCCAATCTGCAACGCTGATGATGTCTCTCTGATAAAACATTTAAGAAAAGATAAAAAAATGCTGTGCAGAGGCTGTAAGAGAGGAATGAGAAAATGTGAGATAAACAACTCTGCAGACACCAAAGTGAGAGAAGAAGTGGAAGGAGGTGCTTCAGGCAACAGAGCAGAGATTCCCCTGGACCACTTCACTCGCATGGTGAAGCAGGTTGTCCCCCTGCAGTCCACGCAGAGGTCCAAAGTGGAGCAGATATCCACCCTTTAGCCCATGAAGGCCAGAGCTAGTGGATGTGCCTGAAGGAGGCTGTGCCCCCCTGGAGAGCCCACACTTGAGCAGACTTCTGGAAGGACCTCTGGCCCCATGAAAAGGAGACAATGCTGGAGGAGGTCTTCTGGCAGGACTTGTAATACTGTGGAGAATTCATGCTGGAGAAGTCTGTTACTGAAGGACTGTACTCCATCAAAAAGACCAACGCTGGAGCAAGTTTTAAAGAACTGCAGCTTGGGGAAGGACCCTCAATGGAGCAGGATAAGAGCAAGAGGAAGAATGGCAGGGATGAAGCATTATAAACTCACTGAAAACCCTCAGTTCTCCATACCCCTGTGCCACTTGGATGAAAGATGACTGAAGTTGAGCCTGGGAAGAATGACAGGGTAGATGGAAGCATTTCTTCATTTTTTTTTGTTTTTGTTATTATTTTTCACTAACTTTGTAATTGACTGTCAGTAAGTCAAATTAATCTTCCGTAAGTAAGCTCTGTGTTGTCCATGATAGTAATTGGTCAGTGATCTCCCTCTTTGTATCCTGACTCACAATTTTTTAATCTTTCTTTCCCCAGAAAGACATTCTGCGGAGGTGAAGAGATAGAGCAGCTTGATGGGCATGTGGCAGCCAGCCAAGATTAAGCCACAAAAGAAATTCAAGTCACATCACTGCAGACATCAGAAATGTACCTATGTTAATTTTTCTGTAGTTTTTATTTTATCCTCTAGCCAACCAAACATTTTCTATTATTTCCATGTTGATTATAATTATTTCTTTGAAAAGACAGATTGTTCACCTTTTTATATTTTTCACTAGATTTGTTGTTTCTCTGTTTTTTTTGGTTTTTTTTTGTTTTTAAATCAGAGAATATTATTTTTTTTCCTCTATTTAGAGGCTGACAAAAATCAGCATTGGGTTTTTTTTGCAGAATTCTGTGGTCTGCATTGTAGTTCAGCAAAACCAAACTCAGACATAGTTCCGACCTGTGAGCAATATTTGTCTATTTCCACTCTGTTATGATCACTCTATATTTATCTCAAGTGATTACGAATTAGTTTACCATCTAGATACAGACACAAACTCATTAGCTTTTATATAATTCTTGAGGCAATTGAATGAAAGTACCTTGCAATTTAATTAACAGTTTTATATATCTAATTCTGCACACTATTTACATCTGTTTCTACTATTCTTGTTCCTGAAGAGACATAAATTGATCTAGTTGAAGATTAAGTATTTTTATACAACTTAGAAAATAGAAAAGAAACAGTGATGATCATCAATCTCACAGGGAAAAAAAAAATCTATTTTCTTGTACTATTACCATCCTGTCATGCAGTGTCTCACAAAATATTATTTTGGGGAAATGATGCAGTGCAACTGTTATTGTTAAGCACTTACATACGGCATTTATCTATATTTTTACTTTGTACATGGAAGAAAAAAAGGTTTCTTTTAGTGTCTTTTCTGCTTAGAATCTGCATTTTGTTTATTTTAATCATCCAGAGGTTGCCGAGGAGGTAATAGAATCAGAATCATAGAATAGTTAGGGTTGGAAAGGACCTTAAGATCATCTAGTCCTAACCCTCCGCCGTGGGCAGGGGCACCTCACACTAAATCATGACACTTTTCTTAGTTTTCTTGTTAATACAAAGAGCAAGATTCCTGATCTAGTGTAAGAATAAAAGTGCAAAAACCTTGAGGGGGATGATGAGAGGCATATAACATAAGCAAAATTATTCTATATTTTTATCTGTTATGTAACAGTTGAATAGTTGCACCCAAAGCTTATAAATAGTCTTTATGCCTTCTGGTTGTAACCCTGAGTGAAGGCTGGAATATAACATGAAAATATATGTAAACTGTATATGTTTCATCTGAAACAAATGGCTATAGCTACCATTTATTTGCCAAGTGGAGTCCCATTCTGGTACATTGCAATTAGTATACTAGTGTGGAAACATTAGAGATGGTTGGGAACATAACCAAGACAGATACTAAATTGCAAAGCCAGTTATCAAGACAGTCAGAGAAAATTATTTTAAGGCTTTAATCAGAATTCTGCATACAACTTTCTTCCTGTGTATGTAATATGTACAGATATCTTACAATATCAATAAATTTTGTCCATAATGTGAATTACAGCTGAAAAGTTTTGTTACAAGTTCTGTGAAGGTCAGCACAGTCAGGGCTATTCTCAGCAGCCAAGAAAGATAATTATGTGCACAAGTAGATAATGAAGAATACACTTGAAGCAGAATTCAGTTAAACAGAAAATCTGTCAGACTGACAACTGATAAGTGATATCACCAAATTTTGAAAGGAGATGTAGTGAATTGTTGATGACAAAGACAACAAATCACAATATCTTTGAAATAATTTGCATTTGCTTTTGAAGTTTAAGGAAATGATCAAGGTAAGGAAATAATTATTTTCATGCATTCACTGTTGAAACATATTGTCATTGTCCTAATGCCTTTAATACAAGAATAAAGTGCACTAGATGTCCATACCTGGAAACAGGTGGCAATTATTGCCTACCTGCAGAAATTATTTTCATAGAAATGTAATAAGGTGATTATAGCCTTTTGAAAATGTTGATTTTCAAAAATGTGAGAACAAGCTCTAGGGAGGTGAAGAAATATTAGAACTGGTTGGAGAAAGTTGAGAGTTTTGTCCTAGTGCTGCCAGGTATAATAGCATCTTAAAAGTGGGGAAGAGGAATGCCAGAGAGAAAAGGAAAGATAGCAAGAGGGGCAGACTGAGAGAGAGAGAGAGGGAAGGATCTTTAGTAAGACACTCCCATGCTGAATGTTGAATATCTGAAGAACTATCTTTTTTGAAACATATTTTTTTTGAAAACTGAAATTCTAAACTACTCTGGCACTGCTGAGCACAGAAAGAGACTCACTTTGATTGCCTTTTATTATTATTTGCAACTCCAGAAGCAGCCTTTTGAGAAGCCTGAAGCAGCCTTTTGAGAAGTCCATGACACTGGCTAACCAAGAAAAGGCCTAAGAGAGGAAGCAGAAAACCCAGGAATCATGAATCTATAAGACATGTCCAGGAAACTTGAAAAATGTTTTATAAACTGCATATCAATGGAAGCTGGCCAGTCTGGGAATGGCTTACTAAAAGCTTCAGGTAGACTGTATGGGAAAAAGCTGGACATTTAACTGAAAGATACATAAGAGGACAATAGTTAAAGGGAGGTACAATCTAGGGAGGACAGACAAAAAAAGATGTTATCCATCCATCCACAAGATTTCATTAAACTGGTTTATTGTCTCCAGTCATTATAGATTGATTCAATTAACATTATTTATTACAAACCTTCTCCTTGATAACATGTGTGCTCATTCTTTAAACGTCCACTCTGCATTTCTGTGTCAATTCTTTCTGGTACAGAAAGTGCCTCTTCATAACAAAAGGAAAAAAAACACCCAACCCAAAAATCATGCTTTATGCTGAAGACTTTTTTATATTTTAGATTCCATTACAATTATCAGGTTCCTTACCTTTTTTCTACTTTCTCATTTTCACCACAGATGTTGTGGTGAAGTTCTGTTAAAAATAAATACACACACAGAGTACTAAAGGAGGGGAAAATGAGGGATCCTAATTCTAAGACCATCTGAAAAAAGAAAGATGCAACATTGTTCATGCTGTGCAGTTCATCTGTCCTATTTATACTGGATGTTTACAAACAGTTTTTAAAGAAACAACCAACTCACAAAGAAAGAATAGTATTTCCTGTCCCCAAACTGGGACATTACTTCCCCTGATTTTGTGTCACATCTGCTGCGAATTTCTTCTTGTCTCCTTGTCTAATAGTATTTCTTTAATCCAGTGATCTTCCATAGAAAAAGAAAACCTTGACCGTCTTGGACATCTCATGACCTGGTATTAACGGTATTATGGGAAGAGCTGAGTCTTCCAGTGTTCCACTTCAGACTGAAACCAATACACTAGGTTTAGAGCTCTAATACCTTAGGAATTACACAAAAGACATTCATTAGTACAGAAATATTTTTAAAAGCGGGAGGACTGTCCATTAACCACCTGTGAGCACATGGAATTAGATAAACACAGGAGAACTTAAGATAATCACAAGAAATACCCATACATCTCAATGGTGTATTTATTGAATGAGATAGGTATAGCAGGTAGACAACAATTTCTGTTTCAAGACTGCTATTCTACAGCTGTCAGACCATTCACAGTCACACCAATCAAAGCCTTGGCCCCTGCAGTTCAGGTGTGACCAGCAACATGGACCTAGGTGAGAGGACATTCTCTAGCTATCATTCAACAACATATAGAAGTTCCACCATGGTCTCAGACATCTATAGGATGTTGGATGTCCATATTGAATATTCCCCGTAATCAGGCACTTTTATCTTCACTGTTTCAATGCTGCTATTCTAACTTAAATGGTTAGATGCAGATGATGTCATTGACTATATAATTCCAGGCCTATTTGCTTGATTTTCTCCATATCTAAAAGCCTCTTAAAAGGTGCTACTGGTACTGCTATTACCCACTGGTCTCACTCCACAATTGTGTCACAAGGAAGTGAAGTTTTTAACAGGTCATATGTCCTTGCTTGTTTTGTTGTGTTGTGTTGTTTTTTTTTTTCTCCTACACACAACTAAACTGTTAGCACAGCACAGACAGAGTACAGACCTCACCTACAGTGCTTTGAGGTAGGTCTTGTCATGAACGTTTATGTTTTGTTTGTTTTTCCAGTGCATACCAGAATCATATGCATATAATGAACTCAAACCAGGCAGATGCCTACAAAGTCTCACTTATTTGACCAGTGTTTCAGGCAGGCTTTAACCCATGACAATGTAGGATCTGAATTTCTGTCTGTATGCATATACACTTCTGTCATCTATAGACAGTGCGTGATGTCAGTGGGTGGAATTCAGCAATATGAATGTAAGTTGTTACATATAGCTTGAATCGCACATTTAAAATCCAAGGAAATACTGTACTCTCCAATATACAAGTTTTCTGAATTGCTCTTGAAATGTTTCAGTATCTTCCTCCTTGGGCCCTATGTGAATATGCCTACCTTTCATAGACCATGGAACACTGGCCAATATTCCCACATCTTATTATAAAGCAGTCCTGTACTTCAGACTGACTTTGTATGCACATTTCTATGGGGAACCTAATTATCCTGGGTTCAACAGTAGCAGTAATTTTTCTCTTAGTAGCTGGTGCACCACTGTGTTTTTGACTTTTGGCCTGGGAACAACGTTGATAACACCAATGCTTTTAGCTGTTGCTCAGTAATGTTTAGTCTGATTAAGGACTTTCTGAGTCTCATACTTTGCCAGGGAGGAGGGGAAGCCAGGAGGAAGCAGAGACAGGACACCTGACCCAGACTATCCAAAGAGGTATTCCATATCACAGCACATCATGCCCAGGATGTAAACTGAGAATTACCCAGAAGTGTTTGTTCTCTGCTGGGTTGGGCTGGATGTCAGTATCAGTTGGCGGGTGGTGCTGTATTCTCTTCCTTTTGTTATTTCCATTATCATTATTATTATTGGTGTTAGCAGCAGTGATTTGTGTTATACCCTAGTTACTGGACTGTTCTTATCTAAATCCGTGGGGGTTACATTGTTCGGATTCTCCTCCCCATCTTTTCAGGAGCAGGGGTGGGAGGAAGAAAGTGCGGGAGAGTGAGCTTGAGAGCTGAATGGTTCTGATTTACAACCTGAGCTTAAAACAGGTCACTAATTTAGACTATCTGAGCTGCCTTCTTCAACCCTGTTTTATACATTTTTTTGTTTTGCAGATCCTGTGATGGCATTTAAAATTAGTGGTCTAGATCTTTAGTAGTACCTATTGTCTTTAAGTAAGTGATGACAGTAACTCAAATGCAAACTGTTTTAATGCTTGAATATAACAGAGTTCTGAGAAGACATTTTTTCATCCCCTAAAGCTATTTTCTCAAACCCTTTAGCTATTTGGTGAAATAGCCCAAGGGAAGTGAAACAGTCTTAAATCTTTCACTCCTGAGCAATCCAGAGAGACAGGTGGCTAGAGTTACAGCAACTGGAGTTAAAGCACTAAATAGCACTAATCATTGTAGAAGCTTATCTAGCAGTGTCTTGGAAATAATAATACTAAAAATCATACTATGACTCTACTTAGATTTTTAAAAATAGATGTGCAAATGAAAAAGATGTTTTCAGTCTCCTTAGTATGAAAGAGATTGCTATTTATAATTAGTAATGATAATCAGTATTCAGTACCTAGAGAAATTAAGTCCCCATATACTTGAGACCTATAGTAGAAGAAAAAAAGAAACTGAAATTATTTTTTTTGTATGAACACTACACATTAGAAAAGATTAATGGGAGGCATGTAGAGACACAAATAAACCCTTCTGCTCTATCAGAAAGACAAAAGAAAATAATTATATCATCAGTGTATCTGGGTTATTTCAGCAAATCAGTTATGATTCAAAGGCTGGATTCAAAGCTTAAATAATTTTTTAAAAAAAATAATATTTTCTATCTGTAATAATAATCTAATATAGAAATTACAAAAGTCTCTACTTCAAAGAACCAACTAACTACAAAAAGTAATCAATGCATAGTTATCAGAAACAGGAAACTTGAAACAAAATTTTTTATATGTACCTGGAATAACATTACAGATAGAAGACAGATAGGAGGGTCTGTCTCTAGCCATCTCTGATTATGCACAGAATGTGAAAATAAAAGATCAAAATTTCCCCTCACCCCCTTTACTGCTCTTCTTTTGGACCCATCACATGCATTGGGTTAAATTTTGTCTTTTTTGTTTCCGTTAGACAATTTGAATTTGGGATGATAAGGCTGAAGAAGATTAAATAATCTATGATAAACAAGGTTAGCAAGGTAGGACATAGACTTGTAGGTCTTAAATGAATTCCAAAAGCAAGAAAGTCAGTAATGAAAAGAAATAGTTTTAGCTACTTAGACATATTTATGAGCTAAAGTTAATTGTAGTCATTGATGCAAGTTAGCTTGTGTTTTAGATAGATTTAATAAAGCATTAACCAATATTATTATGAATAAGGGTACAGTAGCTTTTTTTGTTACATTACTCAATGTAAATAAAAGTAAGAACATCAAACTGATGACATCTGTCAAATTCTAAAGAAAATATTTTAAGAATTGGATGAATGTACATGATCTGTAATATAGTGTTTTTATATTACTGGAGAAAAAAGTATGGGAATTTTATAAGTTACAGCATATAAATCATTATTTTAACCTTTAAAAAAAGTAAAATTACATGCTTCTTGCATATATTAGCTTCCTTTACACTCTTTACAAACTAATTAAAATTCTCTTTTTATTTGAGGCATAATTTTGAGGTAGATGGACAGTTAATCCGATGAATTGAAGTAACTTCTGGATTGTTGTGGGTTTCTGTCTTCACTGATCTCTTTAAAGAAACTTTTTTCCTCATTCGCACAAAGAACACCTGTTAGATGTTGGGTTTATTTTGAAAATCCCACATACAAAACCCCCAAGCAAATAAAGAAACAAACTCACAAAAACAAACAAACAAAAAGTTTGTCTTGGAAGCAGACTTTATTTATATTTTTTTAAGAAATAAATATTCAAGGACAGAACACTGTAGTCAATATGATTTTGCAAGCTAGACATATTTGTGTGAGTTGTCAATTCATTAAGTTTATAGTTACACTGGGTTTGGGACTGACTCTATCATCTTCAAAAATGTTATTGATTTCCAAGGTCGAAGTGATTTAATTCATTTCTTGTATTTTTGCTCATGCAAGATATCGGACCTAAGATCTGTCATATACAATTAAATATTTTTCTGAGCTGGAAGAAGAAAAAAAAGGGAACTCTCTGCAAACAAGAACAAAACTAAAAATGAAAAAACATTAAACCAAAACTTGGTCTGGTTGATGAGGTAATATTCAAGCAATAGGACTTGGCAAAACTTTCAAAGATTGTAAAGGAATTCTTAGTGTACCTGAAAGGAATAGCAAAGATACTGCTGACTTCAATGATGGCAGAATCCCACTTGCAGAAACAATGCATTTCCAATAATAGCACATATTTACAGAAATTAATTAATCCTTAGAAGTCCTACTCAGAACTTGAAATTTCTTGCAGCATCTTCATTGTTATTAAGGTAAAAATAGCTTGACTTTTGAACTCTGCTTAAAAAAATTGGACCTGGTAATTATCAGCAATATATCACTTTCAGTTTTGAGTAAGTTAAACCAAAAATCTTTAATGGAATACATTGAAAAGCAGAGGTGTAAGGATAAAATTCATTAAAAAACCATGTTGAAAAATAGGATAACTAATCTAAACCACAGAAAATATTGAAGTTTTGTTACTTTTTCTCCTAGGCCAGGAACTCTTATCTCCAACAGAGTCAGATGCTGAAGTTGAGGATAAGATACAGTCTAAAATCACTTCTTAAGCTTAGATTTCTTTTACTGTAACATTATTATTTTTGTTATTGTTATTTTAATTGTAATGCCTCATTGCAACAGATGATACACATTTTTTTTAAAATGCATTGTTTCTGGATGAAGCAATAAACAGTAATGAAATCTAAAGTGTTAGCACAAATGGGATCACCCAGAGCCATCAAAGAGTGGCAAAATGCAAGGTCTAGGCAGTGTTTCAAAACTTACTTTTGTACACCTAAAAATGCATCTGTTCTCTCATCCATACATTTTGCATCTTGTTCTTAATACTGATTTCTTTGAGAGACCTTTTTTTTTAATATAGAACCTAATTTTCACCAGTCAGTGACATCAAGAGTATCTTTTGAGTGCTCAAATTATATAAACCAGGTTCTAAATGATTTACATATAAGTTAAACATTGTCAGTTGTGAGCAAAATTTTTCCAGAAATTTCTTCTGCCACATAAAAAGATGGGCTCATGCTGACAAATGAAAATCCATCAATACCAAAGGGTAAAAATCAAGAGATTCTTAGCTTTCTTCAGCAGCTCAGTATGTGGTACACTCCTTTATGACAAGGAATGCTACCAAACTGCAATAAAATCAATGAGAACAGAGAGTTTTTAGACATACATAAAAAGTATCCGTTAATACTGAGGAGTTTTGTTTGTTTGTTTGTTTGTTGGGGGGGGTTGTGGTTTTGGTTTGTTGTTTTTTTTTTTTTGTCTGGATAAAGGTCAGGATTTGTACAAGTCTTTTGTTTGAAATACCTTAAGTTCTTAAAAATCTTAGACATCCTTCCATAATTACCACTTAGGAAATAAGATGTCTAAATCTCACCTTTTTAATGTTTTATCAAAACTGTGACACCTTCAAATTTATAATTCATATTTTTTTAAAGTTACTGAATTAACTGCTATTGACAGTGCTAATACCTTGTAAAAATGTATTAAGAAAGCAGTTTATTAGCATGATACTCAAAACTCATATTAAGCAAATAAAGCTCAATTATACAAATTAGCTATAGGATTGTGTTAATTTCCTTTTTATTGGATTCTCAAATTGCCATTTTGATAATAATTATAAGCAGATAACATTTTCAATTACTATATTAAAAAAATCCTACAGTAGAGGGGTTATACTTTCATATACAGATATATATACATACAGAGAATTTCCTAAAATACTTAACTATGCCTTGTTCTTAGTGAAACTTATTCAACCCTATCTGAGATCTGTAAAAGAGGAAAACAAAAAAAAAGAGTAAACAAACTGGTGAGTTCATTGCAGCAGAATTCAATATTCTGAGAGGCTTTAAGGTACTATGTTCCAGTTACACAATGCATTTGTTAAAACAACATTACTGTATTATCCTTATATAAATTATATTTTGATATAAAACTTAAGAAAGGATATAAAATCCCATCAAATATATTTTCATCAACTTGGATTTCAGAAAAGTTCTCATTTTCAAAATCAGCCAGATTTCATCAGCCACTTTAGCTTATTAGTCATGTTTCAGTTTGCTCCTGGTTTTTATCATCTTGATTCTTATTCTTGCAGGTTCTTATTGCTTTAATAACCTCATCTTCCTGCTGCCCTCTCTACCGTGCAATGACAAAGGGTAATTAAATATTAAAACATTCAGTATTGGACTTCTGGTAATGTGTCCAAAAGGTTAGATTGTTAACCTCTCTAAAATGGTTTCAAGTCCAAGAAATATACTGAGATTTTCAACGCCAAACTAGGTAGCATTATTAAAACCTAAATACAATAGACAACATATTTTATTATTGCTGTTGTTATTGTTATATTAATACTATAGACAGAGGTAATTTATCTAAGTTTATGGGAACGCCTGTCTTTGCTTTACAACAGAAATTATATATTCCAGAGAACAAACGAAGCTCAGAGAACATGTTCCCCAAGTTTTTTTCCATTTTCCACTCTACTGCTTGAGGACTTCGGCATGTTCATTTGGCCCCTTGCTGATTATATCATTGTTGCCATTCTTACTGATTTTCTAAGTACTAGTCTTTTCCATTACCTGTCTTGACTTAAATGCTTCAACTGGCTTCACATCTCTCTGAGAAAAATTTTCAGATTTTGGCTGTCTCTCCTATTACACTGAAAATGAACTAATTTTGAAGTATAATGGTGAAGGTTACACTTCCAAGTAATGAACTTCTCAGACAGAATTTGAGTGGGGTATTGTGAAGCCTCTGCTGTTAGACTGAGCCAGCTGGAACCAGCACAGTAAAATAGACTTTTCCAAATGTCTTGGGCAATATACAATTACTGAAAACCCAGATGAGACCACATCTTTAGAATCCTGATCTCACAAAAAGTGAAATATTCATCTTTTCCAGGATAAAGGGGTAAATATAAAGCTATTTTGCTTTCTTCTAAATTTATGCTTCTGATTTCATAGAAAGATGTAGAATTAAAATTTTCATGATTTAGGGGGGGGAAGTAAAGTCCTATTTATATTCCCTTCATGGACTTGTCTTCTTTTGTGCTCTAGTACACAGTTTAATGATAGTAGAGTCCCTGACCTATCAATTCCCTTCTTTAGTGTTTATATCAACTTTTTCTAGCAATAAAGATTTTTTTTTTTTTTAAGACAGTTGTGTTGACTGCTTCTTATGTTTTCTAAAGCTGGGTTCTTTCTCTGTTTCTGTCTGGATATTTCAATGTTATTTTAAAATACTGCAATGAAGAGGAATTATAAGAATACTTGTTTTATTAGGCCAATCCTATAATAGAAAAGAATTCATTTTGAATCTGCAAACCATCTGCTTAAACTTTAATTTTATCTCTTTCTGAACTTTATATATCTTGTACATAGCTGGCATAGTCCTAAATTCAGTACTGTCACAGTTATAATGCATTATATATTAGGTTTTATTTACAGTACAACCCTGAAAAATTTACCCTTTGCCTCTCATATTCACTTTCTCCTCTCCCCCATTTTAAAATTTATTTTTGCTTCTTCATTCATAATTTTATTTAGAAAAGCATATTCTCACGAATTTTTTTTTTCAAAGAAATTTCCAGACATTTATAAAAATCTCATTTTCATAAAAATTTAATTGTTTACTAATAATTGACACTGTTGTAGCTTTTTAATACTGTTGTAGCTTTTTAAATCTGTGACTAAATTCATGCAGGCCTTTTACTCTTTGCAGTTTCATGTTGATTTTTTTCTCTGTAAGTCAAAGAAGAAGTTGCATAAGTAAGGAATGAACATACCTCTATTTTGTAAGGCCCATTTTAGGACTTTGTTTGCAATGAGCTTCATTTTGTACACCTCATCAATATGGAAAGCCAACGACTGAGAAAGGCCTTTGAACAAATATGTCATTTTGCTCAACTTTCTGCTTAAGCACTCTTTATGGCTGAGGGTATGAAAATTAAATACACACAATATTTGAAAAATAGTCTTTCCTGTAGTATTCAACCATGTAAACTTCCAAACTCAGTGACCACATACTGGAACAGCATTTTTTATTGCTATACGCTGCCTGAAACACAATGTTTATTACCAGTTTGGGTACTAGCTGTCAGATGCATGCATTCAGTTTGTCATTTGTTTCTCAAGGTCACCAGAACGAGGACAGAAAGCTATTTGTATACTTCACTTATAGGGTAGCTCAGAACATACAATTCTATGTACATTCTGGGACTCAGAGGTCCATCCCACTTCACTTCTGTAAGCTGAAAGAGCTGCACATATTTCTAGAAAATCATTCTCTGCCTGTGGCAGAAGCCTTTGATAAGCGCTTGGAAATTGGACGGACAAGTAATATGCCACTTTCAGCAGAACCATCTTTTTGTTTGTTTGAAGAAGCCATGAGAAATTCAAAAAAGAAACTTAAAACTTGTATTACCCATGAGAAAGGAGGTCAACCAACCATATCCTATCTGAAGAGCTGCAGAGTTTCAAAACTGCTAAATTACTCTTGCAGCCAAAAATGAAGCTGGTTGTAGAGCTAGTCCCAAACCTGTTCCTAAATTGGAGTTGCTTTACAGTCATGTGCTTGCCCAGATACCATTTTTGTATCAGAGCTGAAGAGGAAGAGTTCAGACTAGGTTTATTCAGAGTGGGAAATCATGTGCTGTAGTTAGTGAGCATTACAATACAATATAAAGCTGTTCTGGAAAGCTCAGCAAAGCAATTTGTTTAGATCACTGGTGATCCAACCAACAGTGACATGTGTCAGAAAATGAGTATAAGGCATTGATCTACTTTCATTACATTTTCATAGTGGAAAGAAAAAAACCCCACAAACCAAACCTAACCAAACCAAACAACAAAAAAAAGTAAATCAGTAGAATTTGTATCCACCCCCTAATCAAACACCTGGATTCCCCTATTACAAAGGAAAACAACAAATTCTTCTTATCACAAAGCTGAAATATCTTCCAGTTGTGGAATAATATTGCAAAACACCACCAGTGTCATTAAAACTTTTTTGTCTTGAAAATTTCTTACAGACAAATTTCTCAGTGAAGTGTAAAAGCACTGTCTGTAAGTATATAGATAAACACCCACACATAGGCTGTACATTAGCACCCAATAAAAGGTGTGCTAGTGCAGTAAAGAGTGTGCTGCTGGAGACCACTTAGTAAGTGAATTTGAAGTAACACATCTGAAATAGAATAAAACAAAGTAATACTTTTCACCTGCAATAAATAATACCCTTTTTCCCTTATTGACAATTCATAACTTTAGATAAGTTTGGAAACAAACAAAAAATTGTGAAAAAGATCAGTTATTTCTGTAGACCTTAATGAAATTGTTGAGATTTTTCACTATTTTTGATAAAATATGGAATTGAAAGCAGAACAAGCTCAACATTTTTAAAAACTTGCAATATAATTCTTCTATGTCCAAGAAAACAGTTTCAAGAACTAACAATACAACAATGTGCACTTTTTATTTCTTTAATGAGAAATACTACAGCTTTTTTCTCTTTGTTAATGTTTAAAAGATCATTTTATTTACAAAATAGCATTTAACCTTTTATTTTTTTTTACGAAAAAAACACATTTTTTTTTTTATTCCATGTATATTTATGTGGCTATGTTTTTTTGTGTTTCCCTTTGCCAATTTCAATAACATTTCTAAAATGAGTATATATGCTTATGTTCCTACAAGTTCTTGGAAAATTTATAAAGATTTTCTCACTAGAGAGTAAGGTTTGATTTTTCCCAAGAATATCACTAAACCTTCCTCTAAACCTTTTTTTTTTTTCTCATATTAATGACTATGGTATATATTTAGCAATTGGATCTGTTATAGAAAGGAAAAGACCTGATTTCAATAATTTTTGATCAATTTAAACAATTTCAAAGAAAGCCTACAATGTAGAGAAATTAGGAAGCAATGAAGCCAAGTACTGAAGATGTCAATGCAGAGAGACTAACAATGTAAGGATAAAGAGACTAACAAGTGATGAAGGAATGAAAAGAGAATTAATTAATTAACAAGGAAACTAGAAGAAAAGAAATTAAAGTGATCAAATTAAAAATTCATGCTGAACATGATACTGTTGTGAAAAAAAACATTTTCTGCCTCTTTATCTAAAAATGTGCCTCTTTGCTCATGATATTCAATTAAAAATATTGATAAGTGAGTAGACGTATTACTAAGTATTCAGATCATTCTACTGAAAGACAAACAAGGGATATACACCTAGAGAAAGTAAATATCTTTAGCTCTCATGTTCATTGAACTAGTTAGTTTTTAAAAACACCGTTAACGCTCTAAAATTTTTCAATAAAAATATTTTGCACAATCTCTTTTTCAATATAGGTAGTGGTTTTGGACAAGACAGTATTATTCTTTGATGTAACTATCCATATGTTCCTTAGCATGCACTTATGATGGTATAGTTACAGCTCTACAGCTAGAATTGACTAAAGAGATGTCACTCTTGGTAAGGGAAAATGAGTATATCCTGAGAAAAATGTCATTTCATTTAGAATTTTAGGGAATTGGACTAGGTCATCTTTAAAGTTCTCCTCCAACCCAAACTGTGCTATCAGTCTATGATAAGTTCTGTTCTGATCAGTCCAGGTTGTGATGCAAAATTTTAGAATAGACTATTTTAACTCAGGGGATTATATAAAATCCTGTAGCCACTTACTGTGAGTAAATGAACATCTTATTTTACTGATGTATAAACAAACAATTGATTTACAAACTCTTTCCAATTTTGCTACTTTATGTAACAAAAGTAACAATTATGTTACTTTTTATCTTAAAATTTCAACTGTTAAAAATCAGATTAAAAATTAAGAGAAGTTTGCTAAACTTGCTGCTGCATTTGACCAATTACTTATGTTTTCTACCTGACATTACGTAAAAACTGTAGCTTAGTTTTCATACCAGAAACACACACACACAAATGTCATACATAGCTTTTAAAAAAAGAGCACTATGTAGGCTGACACTGCACGGAGTAAGTAAACATTGCTTATTCGTCTTATGAATAGTAAGGAAACATCATGTTATTCCCAAGGACAGGCTTTCCAGAATCATCAACCTTATTTGGAGTCATACCTCTGGAATATGCGTGTTCAATATGATAAATCATTTCCACATACTCATCCAGGTAAGCATGTTTCTATTCTCACACAAACATTAGTTGTATTTCTCTGTCCTGGCCTTTAGGAACCACACCTTTTATGTTTTTCTTAGCCTGTTGAAATTTTTGGCACTGATGCTTCTTACTTTTTACATTTCAGTTTTATCAGGTAAAACACCAAGTAAGTAGTATTGTTAAAGGTTGGATAAATTCATTACTGCTGTCTCAGCTGAAAAACTGTGCTGCATACATATCTCAAAGAATCATAGAATCATAAAATGGTTTGGGCTAAACCCAAGACCTGAAAGATTGTCTAGTTCCACTCCCCTTGCCATGGGTAGGGACCCGTTCCACTAGACCAAGTTGCTCAAAGATTCATCCAATCTGGCCTTGAACATTTGCAGGGACAGAGCATTCACATAAAAATCAACATCAAACACTGATGACCAATGGTTTATTCTAAAGAAATTAGTGCAAAATAAGAAACAAGAAGAAAAGAATTTGAAGGCATGACAGAAACATGGTGGGATGGCTATGATTGCAGTTCTGCAATGGAAGATTATAAGCTCTACAGGAAAGACAGCCGAGGCAGACAGGGAGAAGTATAACTATGTCAAATGGATAGAAAGTATGGAACTCTGCTGGGGATGGATGATGGAAAAACTGAGATTTTATAGGCTAGGTTCAGAGGGAGAACTGTGATGGGGGACTTCAGATGTCTTCTACCTGGACTTGTGCAAAGCTTTCGACACGGTCCTGCACAACATCCTTATCTCTAAATTGGAGATACATTGATTTGATAGGTGAATGAATGTCAACTGGATAAGGAACTGTCTGGATGGCTGCACACAGACAGTTGTGGTCAATGACTCAAGGTACAACTGGAGATGGGTGATGTGGTGTCCCTCAGGGATCGGTGTTGGGACCAGTCTTGTTCAATATCTTTGTCAGTGACGTGGACAGTGGGATTGGGTGCACCCTCAGCAAGTTTGCTGATGACACCAAGCTATGTGGTTCGGTTGCTATGCTGGAGGGAAGGAATGTCATCCAGAGGGACCTTGACAAGATTGAGAGGTAGGCCAATGCCAGCCTTATGAAGTTAAACAAGGCCAAGTGCAAGGTCCTACACCTGGGTCAGGGCAATTCCAGGCACAGCTACAGGTTGGGGAAAGAAGAGATTCAGAGAAGCCCTGTGGAGAAGGACTTGGGGGTGTTGGTTGATGAGAAACTGAACTGGAGCCGGCAGTGTATTCTTGCAGCCCAGAAAGCCAACTGTATCCTAGGCTACATCAAAAGGAGCATGACCAGAGATCAAAGGAGGTGATCCTGCCTCTCTATTCTGCTCTCTTGAGACCTTACTTGGAGTATTGTGTGCAGTTCTGGTGTCTTCAAAGTAAGAAGGGAATGGAGCTGTTGGAGAAAGTCCAGACAACCACAGGGATGATCAGGGGACTGGAGCACCTCCTGTGTGAAGAGGGGCTGAGAAAGTTGGGGCTGTTCATCCTGGAGAAGAGAAGGCTTCATGGAGACCTCATATCTGAGGTCCAGTATCTGAGCCAGACCTACAAGGACAGGGACTTTTCATCAGGAACTGTAGCATGGTCTGTAGGTTATCCATTTTCCCCTTCTTGAAAACGGGGGTTATATTTCCCTTTTTCCAGTCATCAGGAACTTCACCTGACTGCCATGATTTTTCAAATATGAATGACAGTGGCTTAGCAACTTCATTTGCCAGCTCCTTCAGGACCCATGGATGGATTTTGTCAGTTCCCATGGACTTGTGTACGTTCAGGTTCTTAAGATGATCTCAAACCAGATCCTCTCCTACAGTGGGGCTAAGATCTTCATTCTCACAGTCCCTGTGCCTGCCTTCCAAGACTTGGGTGGTGAGGTCAGAGCATTTCCCAGTGAAGACTGAGGCAAACAAGTCATTCAGAACCTCAGCTTTCCCCAGATCTGGGGTAGCCAGTTCTCCTGAGAGTTTCCGGAGATGGCCTACATTGTCTCTAGTCAGTCTTTTATTTGTAATGTACATATAGAATCCCTTCCTGTTATCATTCACATTCCTAGACAAGTTTAATTCTAACTAGATTAACATGCATCAAACTAATTTTAAAAAAATATGAAAGCAGACATTTAATCCATTGCTGCTAAAGCAAGTTTAATATTAACTGTATTTACAGCAGAAGGTAGACAACACTTTCAGAGTGAATGCAATCAAATATTTGACTGCATTTAATGCATTGAGTGTACTATGCATTCTCCATATGTGGGAGTATTCACAACTGGTCATCTTTCTAAATATCACTGCAAGGTTAATTACAAATTACTAAGCATGAATTACAGAGAGAATTCCAAGACTGCACCATATAAGAGTATGACTATAATTGCCCCCACTAGACATGTCATACAAGAGGGGACTCTTACGAGTAAACTGTTTCTATAACAATATAACCATAATATTACAACATGGAAAAATCACCAAGAAAATTCACCAAAGAATTATTATAGCTTTGATGATGAAGAATTAAAAATTCAAAATCCTCCATTATTTTTTTCAGCTTCATTTCATATATCCATTTATTATAGCAGCTCTTTCACTGTAAACATCTTGCATATTTATGCTAATAGAACATTCTCTATTTCTATGCGTTTCTGCAGTCTCTGAAAGTGACGTGACTCCAAGTATACTTCCATAGATTGCAAAAGTTGTAACTATCTTCTTACAATAATGTGTGGAGTTATGGGAAGAAATAATGCAAGCAAAAAAAGGAAAAGAAAGGAAAAAGAAGAGAAGAGAAGAGAAGAGAAGAGAAGAGAAGAGAAGAGAAGAGAAGAGAAGAGAAGAGAAGAGAAGAGAAGAGAAGAGAAGAGAAAAGAGAAGAGAAAAGAAAAAAGAAAAGAAAAGAAAAGAAAAGAAAAGAAAAGAAAAGAAAAGAAAAGAAAAGAAAAGAAAAGAAAAGAAAAGAAAAGAAAAGAAAAGAAAAGAAAAGAAAAGAAAGAAAAGAAAAGAAAAGAAAAGAAAAGAAAAGAAAAGAAAAGAAAAGAAAAGAAAAGAAAAGAAAAGAAAAGAAAAGAAAAGAAAAGAAAAAAGAAAAGAAAAGAAAAAAGGAGAAGCTAGATACATAACATGCCCATTATTTTTATGTTCCCGTCTCCAGTTTAATGATTACCCTGAAATTTCAGCTAAGGTTCTCAGACAAAAAAACCTGAAAGCAACCTTGAGGAGTCCTTGACTCAGACTGAAATATCACATCAATGCTATAGATGTCAAGACTAGTTTAGTTGCCAGCAAATTATTTTTATATGGCTAACCATCATAACCCACATCACTGCTAAATTCCATTAGTGTAATCAGAAGGAAACATCCATCTTACCTTTTGAAAGGTAAGTGGTTTGTAAATGATTAAGAGATGTTAAAAGTCTATGTCAGCTACAGATCAGACACAGGATTAAATTCAGGACACAAGAAAATAGAATGAACCTGAGTCAGGGGAAGTTAATACTGGACACTAGGAAAAGGTTCTTCACTGGGAAGGTGTTTGGTCACTGGAACAGGCTTCCCATGGTAGTGGTCACAGCACCAAGCCTCTCAGAGTTCAAGAAGCATCTGGATGATGCTTTTAGTCATATGATTTATTTTTAGGTAGTCCTCTGAGGAGAGCAGAGAGTTGGACTTCATGATTCTTCCAGCCTTTCAAGCTAAGATATTCTATGATTCTATGAAGTTGTATCAAGTAGGCACATATTAATCTGAACATATAAAGTGAGGCTTAATAAATAAAGAGTTTTTTTGTGGGTTTTTTGTTTGTTTTTTTGTTGGTTTGTTTTGGTTTTGTTTTTGTTTTTTTTTTTTATTCTGAGTATTTTCACACAGGTGAAGCTGTCATTGCAATGACTAACTCTTAGGATGTTTTGTCACTGTAAATGTTTGTATTGCAGTATGGTTTACAGAAACTAGCACAATGAAGAAAATACTGAAGTGCTGACAGCATAAAAGCTGTGGTGAACATCTAGAAAAGTATGCCTTATATGTATTTTATATTTGGCATTCCACATGTTAAACTTATCTTAAAGCACCTAAAATAGATTAGATCTTTCTTTCTTACTGAAGATATTGAACAATTTCTTTTAAATTCAAGAAGACAATTTTTCTAAGACATATTAAGTTTTTTGATCTGATTGATTTTCTTTGATTTCCTATTATTTGGTATTCAAATACTGAGCTATGTGGCATTCTGGGTGAAGTTCTCTCAGTCTTTAATTGCAGAAATTATTCTAGTTTGTGTAAATATTGTAATAAATATTGGAGCAGGTTAAGTGCAAAAATTCCAAAAGTGCATTTGACTTTTTAGATTATACTTTCACTAATAAAAAAAAAAGCCAAAACCAAACAAAAAATCCAACAACAACAAAAATAGTATTTAAATAATACATAAAATATTCTTGAAATGATGAATTCATGCCAGATAGTCCCTAACTCCTTTTAGGTGTGAATTCTAAGAATTAAAATGCAGAACCCCACTGTGTATGCTGTTCCATTTTAAAACTGTTTTAAAAGAAGAAGTTGTACAAGGCCTACATTAATATATTCCATAGTTAAACATACAGAATATTTTTCTGCTTTTCCAAAATCCATGTTTAAATGTGCTCAGAATTGGGTGCTGTATATTTGGTGAACTCTGCAGTTGCCAAGCATTAGCAACCATTAGGTAAATCACCATCATGCTACTTTTGTGGTCTCTTGGCTGAGGTTATTCAGATTGTACATAGAATGCTTAATGGCCTGCACGTTGGCTGGTAACTCAGCTTTCTTGATGTTTAGACATTTTTTTGCATTCTCACTATTACACATTTAGATGTCCTGAAACTAACTGCTACATATCTTTGTGAAAATGTGTAAGAGTTTTATGAATACTAGAAATTCTTAAATTTTGTCAGTGCTTTAAATGGATATGTATAAACTTAATTCTACCTTTTAAAGTAATTATAAAGTTGCAGTTAAACATGAGAATACTACCAGCTACATGTTGTATCTCATAATTTCTTCTATGACTTTCTAGCTTCCTCCCTTTTTTCCCTCCTCTCTCATATAAATTCTTTTTACTTCTTAAAATGTATTTTCTTCCACATCTTAAATATTCATATAAAATTGCTAATGAAACGTCAGTTCTTTATTTCACTTTTAAGGCATATGAATTACCTTTTCATTTTAGACAGTTTATAATGTAAACGAGATTTTAAAAAAATATTTGCAAAATATAGAAAAGTAAAGTAAAATTTATATTACATTAATTCAGAAAATGTTAATTTACAAGTCACTTAACTGGTAACAAAAATTATTAAGGTACATGGAACACCACCATCAGGTAAGCAGTGTCTGTCATTAACAACATTTAAAACTTCCGTTTTCAGGCAAACTACATTTTCTATAACCTTTATGCTACTTCTGTAATTAGTGTCTTTAGAACATTGACAAAAATACAGAGCACTGATCTTGTGGTACTATTTATAATCCAGTAAGTGAATATTTACAACACTGTTCCTTGTGAGGTAAATGTATGAATGTGCCCAGAGACCCTTTTGCACTGTTGACAACCAAATAAATATATAGTGAAAAATAAAATAAGTTACAATAAGTCACTAGTTAAACATATTGTACATTACATACTTGCATTTACAATTTGTAAAAGCCTTGGAACATACACTGAACTAGGACACTGAACTGTCCAACCATAATTTGTATACTAGAACTTTTCAGAACGTTCCCACATACTGTTCTTGAGAATTAGGATCTATAACTCATTTTAACCAGACTGCAACTTCTTTTCAAAGCAAAGATTCATGCTCATTTGACTGGAACATAGGATTCAAAACTTTCTTTTATTCCTCCCACACACACTGTTTTTTTCCCTGAGTTTTCATACCTAAAAAAGTTATTTGTTTCCAATAACTAGTCAAATAGAATATGCATTCATACATATAATCAACCACAGAAAATGGATTTATTTATTTCAAAGTTCTATATAAAAAAAATACTTCCAAATACTTCTGGATTAATAGGTTTATTACCTTTGAAATGTTGTAGCAGAGGAGAAAATAATGACTAAGTTTATTTAAATCATGTGACATACTTTGATGATAAGTAATGGTCTCTAGTTTCCTAGTAACATTGTCACTTGCCATAATTTTATGGTATGGCATCAGCATGACCAATAATTCCAGTATTACGTGCACTTTGGGAGAGATACTTAACTTTAGGTCCTATTTCTCTGTAATACTTTTGGCCTTTAGATGTTTTCCTCTCTGTTTTCCTTAACATTTTACAACCAAAGCACTGTACACATTCTTTTGATGATAGTGTCCTTGGTTCAGCAGTAGCAGTCATATTTCTCCTTCCTAGTAGCTGGTGCAGTGCTGTGTTTTTGACTTTCAACCTGGGAACAGCACTGATAACAGCAATGTTTTTAGTTGCTACTCAGTAATGTTTACGCCAACCAAGGACTTTCTGAGTCTCATGCTCTGCCAGGGAGGAGGGGAAGTCGGGAGGAAGCAGAGCAGGACACCTGACCCCAACTATCCAAAGAGATATTCCACACCACAGCACATTATGCCCACTGTATAAACTGAGGGCCGTTATCCGGAAGGTGTAGATCACTGCTTGGTTGCCAGATTGGGTATCGGTTGGCAGGTGGTGAGCGTTAGCATTCTCTTCCCTTGTTATTTCCCTTATCATTATTATTATTGGTGGTAGCATTAGTGGTTTGGTGTCATACCTTAATTACTGGACCGTTCCTATCTCAACCCACAGGATTTACATTCATTTAATTCTCCTCCCCATCCCTCACTGAGTGGGGGAAGGAAGAATGAGGGGAGTGAACAAGCAGCTGTGTGATTCCAAGTTGTCGGCTGGGCTTAAACCATGACAATGCAATTAACCAAAGACCTCCTTATCTAGTTAAAGTTGGATTTTCATTAAAAAAAATTATGTATAAGTAAGTGTCATTTGCTGTCATTTCCCAGGCTTAAGCATATATTGGTCAATAGTATATCTTCAGGGAATTAGTAGAAAACCCTGTGCTATGTTACCAATTGGAGAATATACACAGTTCAATTCCTGATGACTGTAATGCAGAACCCACACATTTCACTTTGTGAATAAGGAAAAAAAAAATCACAATGAAAACAATCAGCAACTGGAGTAATCTCTCTAGGGATGTGATAGATTCCCCAGTGTTGGATACTGTTAAGATTCATCTGGACCAGTGCTGCGCCATCTTGTCTATACCATGTTTTTACAGAGAAATGTTGGAGCAGATGATCCTTGAGGTCTCTTTTAACTTGGTATTCTAGGATTTTATGATTTTTTTTTTGGTTTTTAAACTGGGTTTTATGTTGGTCCATTTTGTTTTCACCTTTTTTTTTTCCGAGACAGAGCATGTATCTCAAATCACAAAAATTCTTCTAAAATGGAAAATCCATCTTTCATAGAGCTCCAGATCTAAGCCAGTTTGTACAATACATGAGATCAAATTAAGTGTATGTAATCAGTACTTCTGGACTTTGAGTCTAGGAGTCACTAGAACAAATAATATATTGTAAAAATGCATCCTTTATAATTTATTATTATTTTACATCTTATATTAACTAGGCAATTAAATGAATATTCAAATTATATATTAATAGCAGACACCCAGAGTATTAAAAAAAAAAATCCTTCTAGAGGAAAAAAAAACTCCAACAGTTGGCAATATGCCTGATTTTTTCACTGTTTCCTTTTACATAACATACAGTAAGCAACAAGTGTGAATAAAATGCTTATGCTTGAATTCAAACAACTGCAGCACTTAATATTACTTGTTGACAAAATTAGTATCAGAAAGGAAAAAAAGCAAAACAAAAAAATCTGACTGAACATCTTTTGTTCAAATCCCAGCTCCATTAAATCTTCCAGACAGAACTTCCTTTGTGGAAAATTTATAATTCCCACTTTCCACTTTAAAACAGTAGGAGTCCCTTACATGAGCTATAACTCCTGCATAATTGGGCAGCCTAGGGTTCTTTCCAAATTTTCTATGACAGACATAATTTTTCATGAATATATCTACCATAAGTTTACAGAAATCTAAGAACAATTTTCCAGAAGAGTAAGTCACGATTTATTCAGGGCCTATAAGATTTGATAAAGTAAACCATGTCTTTTTCCTTTTATCCACAAATATTTGTTCTGCCAGTCTACATTTTAAAAACCTACTAAAATATGTATCATAGGCATCTTTCTGTTATTTGTTTCCTTATGCACTACTGGTTTATTGATGAAAACTTGTAGTTTCATATGGAAAACATATGGCCATTTGGAAAAGAGCACTCTTTATTGTTCCAAATAAAAGTCTATTCTCTGAATAAAATATTTTTCCCCATACTCATTTGGCAAGACAAATGGTAAAACCAGGTTTTGATAGCTGTGTTGTTGTTCATAGGTATAAGTCAAACACTACTATGACTGTCGTGGTTTAAACTAAAAATGCACAGTTCCCCCTTTGTTTCCCCTCCCCCCCCTCACCTTCCCACTCCCGGAGGGATGGGAAGGAGAGCCAGAGGAATACAACTCCCACGGATTGAGGTAAAATCAGTCCAGCAATCAAGGTATAACAGAAATCACTAACGGTAGCAATAACAAATCAATGTTAGAGGAGACAAACGGAGAGAGAATACGATACCACCCGCTGCCACGAGGCCAGCCCGGAAGAGAGAGAGAACTTCCCCCCTCCCCTCCTGGCCAGCTTCCAGTTGCCTCCCCGAGCCCAGCCCGGAGTGTTAACCCTTTCCCTCCTGGCCAGCTTCCAGTCCCCTCCCCGAGCAGGACGTGCTGTGGTATGGAATACCTCCCCGACTAGCCCAGACCAGGTGCCCTATCTCTCCCTCGTCCCTGGCAGAGCATGAGCTACTGCTGAACCCATGACAATGACCAACATGAACACTCCTGTTCCTCTGAGCTGACATGGAAGCTGGATTTGTTTTCATGGTGACATCATGGTTCAGCTTTCAGAAAACAGTAAGCAACATAAGGCTTTATTCTTGTGTTACCTATACTACTTCAAAGAAACCTCACTTACTACGTTGGCTTTTAGATGTCCAGAAACCAGCTAAGCAAGAAGTTAACTAGGTGTAGCCAGGTGCAACTGATATGCAAGTGAAAACAGAAGGATTTTGGTCACTGAGAAAATTAGTCGGAGACTAACCTATCTGTATTTGAGATTATGAACTCTTTCCTGGCTTTAGGTGCCTGATTCTATATGAGAAAACAAAGGTTAGTGACAGTCTGTATACTGTGGAGAAAATACTTTGTGTTCAGCCCTAATTCAAGCTTCATGTACTAGTCATTGATAATTAGGAAGATACTATCTTCAACAAATTTTCTACTCTTCAACTGATTCTGAGGTTTGTACAATCAAAATGTAATACAAAACTGCTGGCTCTTCTGCAGGGGTCCTTGCACTAAACTTAAAGATATTTACTGCCTTATCCTGGTGAGATAGTGTCGTGGTTTAAACAAAATCCTCACAGCTCGTTCACTCACTCCCCCCCTTGCTCCCCCATGTCCCGGAGAGTTAGGAAGGAGAATCCAAAAAATGTAGCCCCCACGGATTGAGATAAGAACGGTTTAATAGCTAAGGTATAACATAAATCACTACTGCCGCTACTACTACAAATAATAATGATACAGCAAACAACAAGTGAAGAGAATACAGCACCTCACCAGCCACCGACCCATAACTCACTCCACCCTGCCCGACCGAGCACCGCGTGCTCCTTCCTCCATTTTTCCTCCAGAGCTCCACCCTTCCTGCTCTCTCTCCCAGTTGCATCCTGGGCATGACGTGCTATGGTATGGAATACCTCATTGGCTAGCCTGGGTCAGGTGTCCTGTCTCTCCTTCCTCCCGGCCTCCCCTCCTCCCCGGCAGAGCACGTGCTCAGAAAAGGCCTTGAACAAAATCACCCTCAAAACATGCTCGCTATTAAGCAACTGTTCCCAGCCCGTAACTCAAAACACAGCACTGCACCAGCTACAAGAAGGAGAAAAATGACTGCTACGCCTGAACCCATGACAGATAGAAGGTGGACAAGCTGGATATCCACGAGTGGCTTCACTGAAGACTGTAGCTGGTCATCAGGTTAGACTAAAACAATGGGGTCTATTCAATCCCTTTATGATTAACGGTAGTCAATAATGTGGCAGACAGAACAATAACCTAAGATATAAGAGAAGACTCCGATGTTTGTGAGATCAAACATCATCCTTACCTAAGAAAGAGTCCTCATATACTGCTCCACTTAGACATATATCAGTTCTGGGCAGGTCCCCAAGGATTAGAGGCTGGACAACGTGATGCCTCTACAAACAGGACAGAAAGGAAGACTCAGGAAACTACAGGCCTGTCAGCATCACCTCAGTGCCGTCGAACGTCATGGAACAGATGATCCGAAGTGATACAATAAAACGTGCAGGAAAATGGAAGGACCAGGTCAAGTCAGCACAGGTTCATGAAGGGCAGGTCCTGCTTGACCAGCCTGATCTTCTATGATAAGGTGATCTGACTGGTTGATGAGGGAGAGGCTATGGATATTGTCTATTTGGACTCTAGTAAATATTTTGTCACTGTTTCCCACAGCATTCTCCTAGAGAAACTGGCTGCTCATGGCCTGGGTTGGTGTATTGTTTGCTGGGTTGGAAACTGGATGGATGGTTGAGCCTAGAAAGTGGTGGGAAATGGTGTCACATCTAGTTGGCAAACAGTCACTAGTGGTATCCCTCAGGGCTCGTTGTTAGGGCCAATGTTCTTTAATGTCTTCATTAATGATCTGGATGAGTAAATTTGTGGATGACACCGAGTTGGCTGGGAGTGTTGATCTACTGAAGGACAGAAAGGCTCTGCAGAAGGATCTGGACAGGCTGCATCAATGGGCTGTGGTCAGTGGTATGAGGTTCAACAAGGCAAAGTGATGGGTCCTGCATCTGGGCCACAGCAACCCTACACAATGCTACAGGCTTGGGAAGAGTGGGTAGGAAGTTGCTCAGTGGAAAAAGACATGGGGGTGCTGATTTATGGAGCTGAACATGAGCCAACTTGTGCTCAGGCAGCCAAGAAGGCCAATGACATCCTGGCCTGTATCAGCAATAACATAGAGAGCAAAGCCAGAGCTGGTGAGGCTGCGCCTTGAATCAGGTGCTCAGTTCTGGGCCCCTCACTGCAAGAAAGGTATTTTGGTGCTGGAGAGGGTCCAGAGAACAGCAGCAAAGCTGGTGAAGTGTCTGGAGCACAAGTCCTATGAGGAACAGTTGAGGAAACTGGGGTTGTTGTCTTTGGAGAAGACTCAGGAGGGATTTTATCGCTTTCTACAGCTACCTGAAAGGTGGTTGTAATGAGGTGAGGTCTGTGTCTCCTCCCAAGTAATGTGATACGACAAGAGAAAACACCCTCAATCTGTATCAGGAGAGGTTTAGATTTCTTCACAGAGAATATGATAAGGCTTTGGAACAGGCTGCCCATGAAAGTGGTGGAGTCACCATCCGCGGAAGTGTTCAAAAAACATGTACATTAGGCCCTTGTTTATATGGTTTAGTGCTGGTCTTGGCAGTGTGGGGTAAATGTTGGGCTTGATAATCTTAAAGATCCTTTCCAACCTAGCTGATTCTATGATTCTGTGATCATCATACTGTCAGATGAGTTACTGCTGGCAGCATTCAGCCTTTTCTTTAGGAGTTACAATTTATTTAGTAAAAAATGCTTTCTTCTAGCACGAAATAGAAAGTAAAAATATAGTCATGATGCTTAATTTTGTTACCTAAAGGCAGATTTGGAGGATCTGAGACACCTAATGACAAGAAAAAGAGTTAGAAAGCCAACATTTCATCAGGTACCACACCTTTGTGTCACATATATTTTTGTATTGCTGTCACCCTGAATCAGTACTTTCAACATCTACATTTCTGTGTTGAAACATAATATAGTCTGAGGAGCTACATGCCATCAGCAAGGATAATATTTTGTGATGATTTATTTGACAATGTATATACTTTAGGGGGGGTAACTATGTTTTCACTGATATACTCAGTATTTGTGACCCCTCAGGAGCTCTCTCTGGATGTAAATACTTCAGTTAACTTCTCTTGCTCTTGATTTGCCTAGCAGTAAAAAAGGGAGATATAAAAACGTACTAAGAGATATAATACTTTAAAGAATCATCAATGTGTATGTATCAATATTTTTAATCAATTATGTGATCATGGAATAAGGGGATTATAGCCATCTTGAATACAAGTGAAGGTATAAGGAAATTTATTGGGGTTTTTTTTGTTTGTATTGTTTTGTTTATTTTTTTAAAGATTTTTTGCTTAACTTTGTAGACAGAACACTTCTGACCTAGTTGAAGTTAACAATATTTTTATGACAAATAAATTAAGTCTCATTATCATTATAATTTACTGTTCAGAGAGTTTCCTTCAGACTGGCTCCAAGTTGTTCATCACTCAGTAGAGCTGATTTGACATCAATTCTAAATGCCATAACAAACATGTGATTTAAACTATGGCTGACCAGGGTGACTTGAAGTATATTCAACCTGAATGTATTCACGGGTCTAGCATATTTATTCTCAGACTGTTTTCTACTGCATTGTCATAGCTTAGCCCCAGCTGGCAACAAGAACCACTTGGACATTCACTCACCCCCGTGCCCCCTTCCTGTCCCCTGCTCCTGGAGGGATGAGGAGGAGAATCAAAAGAATATAACTCCCACGGGTTGAGATAAGAACAGTCAGGTAACTAAGGTATAACACAAAACCACTACTGCTACCACCAATAATAATAATGATAAGGGAAATAACAAAGGAAGAGAATACTAACGCTCACCACCTGCCGACCGATACCCAATCTGGCAACCAAGCAGTGATCTACACCTTCCGGATAACGGCCCTCAGTTTATACAGTGGGCATGATATGCTGTGGTGTGGAATATCTCTTTGGATAGTTGGGGTTAGGTGTCATGTCTCTGCTTTCTCCAGGCTTCCTCTCCTCCCTGGCAGAGCATTAGACTCAGAAAGTCCTTGGTTGGCGTAAACATTACTGAGCAGCAACTAAAAACATTGATGTTATCAGTGCTGTTCCCAGGTTGAAAGTCAAAAACACAGCACTGCATCAACTACAAAGGAGGAGAAAGATGACTGCTTCTGCTGAACCCAGGACATGCATATAAAATTGGTAACAAAATAAATAAATAAGATAAATAAATAAGAATGACTGAACTACCTTAATTCATCACGAAAAGCTCTAAGGTAAATTAAAAAAAATATGTACAAAAAAAAAAAAAAAGAATGATCTGCATCAAACTGGTTTTTAATCCTTTAAATATGCCTGAGAGTACACTATCATTTCTTGGGGTTTGTTGTTTTTTTGGGCAGAGGCATTGCACTAGAAAAACCCCTTTCCAAATGATATGTACAAGTTAATATATGCATTTGTATATGTCAATATAAAGGAGTTTTCATTCAGAATAATTTTCCACCATTTGTAACACAAAAGTGGAAAAAGTCTGTATGAAAAGATATTTAGCAGATGTAAATCTCTCACATATAATCTATAAAACATCATATCAGTGACAGGGCCCTTTTTGATAAAATGAGCAGTGTCTGCTCAGGCTTAGGCTAACTGTCCCAGTTCTGCCAATTACACGGCGATAAAGTTAATTCCCTTAAAGTCAGTGCTCTGAAATACATTACCGTATCACCAATAAAAACCATTCAAGTCTCTATTCCCTGGAAAGTGACAGAATTAAGAATACTTGAATTCTGTGTCAAGGACTGGATTTTGAAGTTAATATTAAATGCCCTTTGGGAATTTTAAAACTTGGAGACTGACTGTGACATGTGCCATTACTGGGAAATCCCACCCCTCCTTTATTCATTTAAAGGCAAGTGATAAAACAGCGTATGTTGACTCACAAGCTGAAGGTTTTTTCTCCTGTTATTATGAAGGACTACCATTCTAAAGATACAGATCTAAAAGAAAACATTAAGAAAAAGAAAATCAACTGAAACACTTAAATCTTCAGTTTCTGTGTTAGTTCATATAAACCTACTGTTTCATGTTTCTGCAAAGCAGTGAATAGAATTTCTACCACCAGCCTTAGCTGTCCAAGATGCCTCAGTTATCACTGTGCTGATACATGGTGCTTTGAACTACAAAGAAAAGGAAGATCATTAAGGATTTGATAGAGTAGACTGAATAACTTAATTCAAAATTTGCTTCTACATATAGCACATTTTTCTTAGGTGTTATAGATACTTTGGTCAAGTTTTGCACTAAACCAGAATTGAAGGGGAAGAAGTGATTGCTAGGGTCAGGGTGAATAAAGAATAATGAGAAAGCTAATGCAGGTAAGAAAGATGTAAGATCTTGGGAATGACGACAGACTTGTGAAGAAAACAGAGGAAAAGAAAGGGATCAGTCTGGCTATGATGAGATAATGGCAAAAGACAAAAGTGATTAATGTAGATGCTTTTAGCAAACAGACAAGAGAAGTGAATATTAAGAAGCAAGGATGGTGGGGAAGAAAAAGTTGAAACGTAAGAATTGATCCAGCTGAATATAAATGAAAATGGGTCTTTATCACAAACTAAAACTTTTTTCTATAGATGTCAAAGAAAGTGGGAAACTACTGTGATTACTTGCAAAATATTCATTTTGGTAAGGTTGAAGAAATAAATCTAGTCCTTTATGACTTCAGTGTAGCATAGAAGATAATGATTTGAACAGGTGAAGAAAAAGTTCCTCTTATTTAGGTATGTACTTTGTCATGTGTACAGATATTCACATAAGTATGAATGCAGGTAATTAGCAGACATATGTATCTGTAGAGAACTAAAAGTATTTTGCAGAAGTAGTTCAAGTTGTTCACTATATGTGGTTACACATATATTCTACAAAATGTCAAAAGTTTATTTTATTCTGCGAAGTTAGGAACTAAATTTAGCATTCAAATGTGACCAACCGTACAACAGACCTAAAGGCACTAAGAAACTACAGACTATATGTGCCAAGAAGCCAGATGGTGCCTTTGGAATAATATTTTTCAGGTCTTGACATCAGAACTCTGTGATGCCATCCAAATGATTCCTATACCCTATAAAAGCTATTTACTTCAAACAACATACTAGCCGTATTAACTATCCAGCTAACTAATACAAATAGATGAGGGTTAAGTTACAATCTATTTTAAATAATCTTGTAAGAAATAACATGCATACACTTAAAATACCCGAGACTTTTTTTAAAATACCAAGACATTTAAAATGACACTTCAGTCAGGAGGATGGATATGTGAAAGTTTAAAGATGGTTATTTTTCTCTGTGCTCCATAGATCTTTCTTTTCTAATAAAGTGCAAATAACTCTTACAAAGACAAATTAATTACACATAAACAGTTTATATTATTTCCACAATGAAAGACCTGCTTTCTTACTACAGAAATTTGAGGTCTACTAGTTAGGTAGCCACTGGGGTACTGGGAGTTTTGCTCTTATTTCAAGAGGCTTGAGATTAGTCCATCAAGCTTCCACTGTAAGATTTCTCTGGACTTCATTTTTGGTATACTTTTATGATCTTTATTGAGTATCTTCCACAGAACTCAAGGCATAACAAAGCCCCACTGGAAGTTCTAAATAAGGGGACAGATTGTAAAAGCAGGTACAACTGGTCCAGCTGCAGCTGTGTGAATGAAAGGATCTTGTTATTCTCCTTCCCCCCCCCAGCTTCTCATCTTCCATCCCCAGGGATGCTGCATGATCGCTCCTTAATTTTTTTCAGTTCAGTTTTCAAAACCTGCTTTTTAAACTGCTTATATTTTGTTGGTTTTTTTATTACTGTAAAAGGTCACTAAGTGCTTAACCAAGGAGCTTAATGGGCAGATCTGACAGATGATAGTGGTAAGCAGCTGGACCAGAATGAAGGCCAGGGACAGCAATTGCTTTTCCTGAAAGAAGTGCAGATGGAAGAGCTATAGGCTGAGACTATATCCTGAAATGCAGAACTGGATGGCAAGAGCTGGATACTAAAAGAAAGGTAAAAAATCAGTTTCAAAAGAACTGGTAAAATTCAATACAAAAGTATTTTATCAGGACTGATTAACCCAATGATCTCTCTCTTGTGTTGATTACTTGCATTTCTAGTAGTTTTTATTTTGTTGTCAGGAAATATATCAAAAGGCTTTACGTCATCTACATCTACATCTGTAGCTGTCTATATCTATTTGGTTTATATCAGTACCATATATAAAATATATATTTATATATAAATATATAAAATATGCCTTTATCATATATATCAGATTTGTAAAATCAAGTGTTTTAGGAAATATTTGAGTTAATATTACTCAAGCAAGAGTATACTTACTCTTACTCTGTAGTGTAAGTATACACTACAACATTTGTCATTAAAATCAGTATTTAATGATATTAAATGGGACTCTCCATTCCTTCCTATAAAAGAGGGTCTTGACCAAAACATGAGGATTAATGGTATCATCTGCATAGTCCACAGTACATTTGGACATTTCTCCAAGAGGGCTGTGGAAGAAGTTTACCTGAAGAAATAATGATCAGGGTAGTTATTCTTAGTTCAAGCAGTTGAATTTCTCATGGAATCCAAGCACAAAAGAGACAACTATATAATTTTACCAGAATTCTTCTTTTTCAGCTTCAGTTCTCACTCTTTCGATGTGTTTTGACAAGAAATAGTCTGGCTCCATCTGTTCTATACCTTTTCCATGAATAGTTGAAAGCAGTAATAAAATCTCTTTGATCTATTTTCTAGGACAGTTCACACCCAGATTCCTCTTGTATGCCATGTGCTTCAGCATCCTGATTATTGCAGTAGTGCTCTAGCACATCAGTATCTGCCTTGTACTGGAGAGTCCAAATATGGGTCCAGAACTTCAAATGTGGCTTCACAGATGCCATGTATAGCAGGGTAAGGCTCTCCCTGGATCTTCTTGGGTCTGCTGGTTACTCTTGCTAATATGGTGCAGGATATGGTTGGCTTTCTTGACTGAAGGTCACACATGCTTATAAATATATCTTAGTTTTACATTGTCTGTCTTGAGAGCTCAAAGGTGTGATTTTGCAGAAAGGATAAGCCTAGAGTTCAAAACAAAATAGTTCAAAGTAATTTCACACAGAATGAGAAAATAAATGGATTTTTTAAATTTTAATTTCTCTATGTCTCTGTTCATCACCTGTAAAATAATATTATTTCATCACTCATGGATACCGCAAAAATAGAGGCTTTCCCAGAGGAAAAGCTAAAAAGGTAAAGAAATATGTCTTTGGAGCAACATTTGATTAGTATGCAAGAAAGAAAAAGTTTGAATAGATGTGTAATACATTATGAAAATTCCTTGGTAACTGAACCCCATATGTCTTGGATACTGAACAAAGGACCTTGAGGGAGGAAAGAAAAGTATGTGTTTGTTATTACATAGGCTATGTCACAATGCGTATGAAGAACTCAACCTATTAATTGTGAAGAAACATTTCTAATTGCTTATCTCGGTCTTCTTATTTCATATATATACATCCAAGGATGCAAGCGGTCTTAAAAGCAGAAAGAAAATCTATGACATAAGTGTTAATTTCAGTATATTGAGTTGTTAATATAGCATTGAATTCATTGAGGTGTTATAAAAAGTCTCAGCTCATACAAAGTTCATACTTAAGCACGGCTTTTGCATAGACATGCACAACAGTGATAATGAACTTTTTGTGCTTCTACCAATTTAGAAAGTCGTGTCCCACAGAGGTTGGTGTTGGGACCAATCCTGATCAACATGTCCGTGACATGGACAGTGGGAATGAGTGTGCCCTAAGCAAGTTTAACGATGACACCAAGCTATGTGGTTCAGTTAATACGCTAAAAGGAAGGAATGCCATCCAGAGGGACCTTGGCATGCTTGTGAGGTGGGCTGATGCTAACCTCATGAAGTTTAACCATGACGAGTGCAAGGTCCTACACCTGGGTCAGAACAATCCTAGGCACAGCTACAGGCTCGGTAGAGAAGAGATTTAGAGCAGCCCTGTGGAGAAGGACTTGGGGGTGTTGGTCGATGAGAAAATGAAAATGAGCCAGCAGTGTGTGCTCACAGCGCAGAAAGCCAACTGTATCTTAGGCTACATCAAAAGGAGCATGACCAGCAGGATGAAGGATGTGATCCTGCTCCTCTACTCTGCTCTCGTGAGACCTCACTTGGAGTATTGTGTTCAGTTCTGGTGTCCTCAACATAAAAAGGACATGGTGCTGTTAGAACAAGTCCAGAGGAGGGCCACAAGAATGATCAGGGGACTGGAGCACCTCCCATATGAAGACAGGCTGAGAAAGCTGGGGCTGTTCAGCCTGGATAAAAGAAGATTGCTTGGAGACCTCATAGCGGCCTTCCAATATCTGAAGGTGGCTTATAAGGATGCTGATGAGGGACTATTCTTTAGGAACTGTAGTGACAGGACAAGGGGTAACGGGTTAAAACTTAAACAGCAGAAGTTTAGATTGGATATAAGGAAGAAGTTCTTTACTGTTAGGGTGGTGAGGTACTGGAATGGGCTGCCCAGGGAAGCTGTGAATGCTCCATCCCTGGCAGTGTTCAAGACCAATTTGGACAGAGACTTGGGTGACATGGTTTAGTGTGAGGTGTCCCTGCCAATGGCAGGGGGGTTGGAACTTGACGATCTTAGGTTCTTTCAAGCTCTAACTATTCCATGATTTTATGATTCTATGGAAGAGGCTACCCAGGAATTATTTAAAAGATGTGTTGATGTGGCGCTTAGGGACATGGTTTAGTGGTGGACTTGATAATCTTAGGTTAATGATTGGACTCAGTAGTCTTAAAGGCCTTTTTTAACCTGAATGATTCTGCTTCTGTAATTCTATGTTTATTATCCCTCCTAAATTCAAAGACAACACACTACTGAAAGGCAGAAAAAGAGCCAATGTTTTTTATGTGTTTCTGTGGAGGATTTTTTCTTTGATTTTTTTTTTGTTGCTTCGTTTTGGAATTTGGTTTATAAAACATCATCGTTGTATTGGTGTTATTTTATATTGGTATTCAAAAATTCATACCATTGTTATTAGGTTCTTGCTACAGTACTGTAATGTGCCTTTATTAGAAAACTGTTGCATCAGCTCTCATAAAATTCAAGTGTTTTTAAACGGTAATAGTATTAATCAACATTAAACAACAGAGTCATGCAAATTAACAAGGCTGTGGAGAACTTACTAGTATATCTAATCTAAACCAACAAATCTAAAATCCAAAAATCTAAATCTAATTTATCTCTGTGTGATAGTTGTTCAAAGTATATTTTCTAACAGTGGATATGGTCTATTTTTATACATCTGAGAAGCTATCCTTACCATTTGTCCTTTTGGGTGAAACTTTAACTGTTCTAAGAAAAAGAAAAAAAAAGTCTCCTGACCTGTAACAATATTAAGAAAAATCTTTCTTGAGTGGATAGTTATTATATTCTTAGCCATCCATACAGCTATTTATTCATGAAATTACCAGGAATACTATTTAAATAAAATAAATTAGAAGCCAAATAATGAATGATGTCATAGATAATCCATCCCACTTCTATAATGTGTAAATGTCAGCAAAAAATTATCAAGGAATATTCAGAAAATAAGATGCTCAATGTCCACCTAGGTTCTCAGGTTTTTGCAGTGCTGGCACTAGTGTACCACCTGTCAATAGGAAACTAGTAGTCATTGTCAGCATAGACTTACTTAGACACCAAAGAGAAAATAAAGTGTTTATGGTATCCTCTCTGGTAGCACAAAATCTCAGTATCTAAGAGACTCATTGTAATCCAAACTCATATTTTGCTTGACTTAGATCACATTTTCAGATTTTTTAGCTCTTATGAAAGCATCATAACCAATGACTATACAATATTTTGAAATAATTTTCTGTCAGTCTTATTCACTGATTTTGCATACAGTATTTAAACATATAAGAGTCTATATAAAAAATTATTGGACAGATTTTGAAATTTAACAAGTCAGTGATTATTTGGGAGACCTTTGGTTGACACTTCTTGATAATATTAAATGCATTTTCATCCTTTTATTCTTCCTGAAAGGGAAAGAATGAAAAAAAAATACTTCTCTTAAGAAATTAGGTCTGAAATATGACTGTCACCCTGAACAAAGCATTATTTCTCTATAATCCTGTTTGAAAAACCTATCTCTCTGGACACAGTCCAACATAGACACTCCACATCTGCACAGTGTTATAACTGGTAACTATTTAATAGCTACGTAGCTGCCTGTCATTGGTATCAATGAGTCTTATTCTTAGATGAATCAGTCTTGCCTTGCATTTAATAGATGGTATTAGCCTATATCTCAGGTATCTAACCTAGGTGAGGGGAAAATCTGGAGCCAATCTCACTTTCCTGTCTGGGATTAGATATATTAAACATGTAGCATTAGTTATCAGGATAAGATATTTAAATCTGTTTTTTTTTTTTTTTTTGTTTTGCATTCTTCCCTCCACATTTTTTTTGCCAGTTTAAAGCATTGCAATTAAGTTATTGAGTTTAATCTTCTTTTTTATTAGTATTTCTCTTCTGCAGAAGAAACTGCACTCTGAGGCAAACCTAAACCCTGTTTGCCCAATCTTGGAGAAAATTAGAGCAAACGCTGTTGTTTCATTCTAATAGCTTGAGGCTTTCAGTCACACACCCTTTTGTCAGCCACTCTGCTGACCTGCTCCATATGCCCTAATATTCCCTGTTGGCAATGTCTGCTACATTTGCAGGCATTTTATATCACCAAAATGCGTAAGAAAATCCAAGGGAACTGAGCAATCAGGCCCTGAGGGATTACTCTATTTCTGTGCTTAAAGGGAGCAGGATTTCTCCTATGCAAAGAGCATCACCCTGTCTTTACCATTCATCTTCAAGAATGCATTTGAAAAGTAAGTCTGCAGAAACTGAATATTAGTATTTTGGCTAAAATTCAGTTGAGTAGTCATTACAAGCCCATGGCAAAGCCAGAGAGTCTGAGTAACTACAAGCAGCAAATTGAAAGTATTCACAGGACACTTCAGTTTGAATACATGTAAATGTCCTTTGGGGCTTAGGATCTATTTAAAGTGTTCTTGTAAAAAAACAAAAATTTAAGCTTGTACTTTTTTTCCAAAAAAAAGTTACCTTCCCTATCTTCTGATGAGCCAGCTATACATTTAGAAAACAGTCTTTTGTGGAACAAACTTAGGCATGTGCTCAGTAAGATAATGAACCTGCTGTTCTGAAATTCATAAGATACCAAAGTGAATTATGACTCCACAGTCTGTGTTCTCCAGAATTTTTTGCTTTTTGACATCTTTAGTATTTTCAGTGGCTGGGGGAGACGTTATATCTAAAAAGAATGTGACTTTACAGCAGACTGCAAAATATTCTTTTGGCAACATCAACTGGCCTTGCAAACACTGAGCTTGTGAGCATTTGTTCGAGGGCCTTCCTCTCAAATAAGGAACAAACCCCTCCAGCTGCAGGTCACTCAAAGCTAAAAAAAGATCCCAGGGACAAGGCAAGCCAGCAAGTTTTTCAGCAGTTTAATTCCCCAAGAGGGCACCAGGAGCCATTACATGGTCATTAGCATAGCCCGCACTGGAGTCACAGGGAGAGCAGAGGCAGCCAAGCAGCCAGCCAAGAAATCAACCAAGGGCTTTGCGACAGACACAGATGTTGCTGCTAAAAAATTCATTCTAGACACTGGCATCTGAGTCCTTTATCTCTCAATTGTGCGTCTTGTATGAGGCCCCAGCTGTTACGTTTGCTGATGAAAGGAGAAGCGGAAAAGCTGAACTGCACTTAGATTACCTTCTAAAAACCTGTTAGTTATTATCTTAAAGGCTTGATATATTTTCTAACCTTTTCTGGCTAAGTTTAAAGAAAAAAACATGTAAGTTAGTTTTAATGGTTTAGTACTTCTTACTAGGAACTCTGGTTTCAGTAACAGTCAATGGCAAACTGTGTTCTCTCACAAAAGGGGAAGGACTAATCCAGTAAGGAAGAGAGCCCACAGTAGCATGGACATCATGAATTAGCTGCCTCTAAATTTGGTTGCCTAACCAATGCTATGAGAATACTTTATTCTGCAAAGAAGAGAGTAGCTGGATATCTTTCACTGGTTATTTCTTGCCCTTCAAATATTTCACGTTTGGATAAATGGTCCAGTTTTCTCAAATAGCTTGTGCTTGTTTGACCTTTCTTCCCATCTCCAAAGACTTCACTATTTTAGTTACACTCCCTAGAACTTTAAGATTTTAAAGTTCTGGTATGCACTCTTGCCATAGCTTTCCCTCCCTACAACACTTAAGTCAGTGAACACCATTCCTTTCCTACCATATGCAATAATAAATATTTCTTTTGAAAAATACATTATATTACTAAGTTTTACCATATCATGAAAAAAGTAACAATAAAACATGTCTGTTCTTTGAAATTATTATTTAACATTATCATATAATAATACAGGCAGCAGCAGATAGTAGTTGTGTGTTAATATCTATTATCATGGGACAACTCAGGTAATACAAATGGGTTTTAGTGAAAACCTATTAATTTGTATTCAGATACCTATAAATACATATTTTACTCTAAAAAATTACTTACTCATGAGTAGATGACAATACCCTTTTTTCCTTTCTTCCATTTACTGCTTTGCAAAACATAACAAGAATTTTCAGTTTAAAGTCTTTTTATCTTGACCATCATTTTAAGTTTTTTTTCCTTTCCTAGTTGTGCTGTGAATGCAGCTAAACCAAATTTCTTCCCTTTCTGTAGCAAGTAACTTACTGCACTCTGACCCTTTTAAAGTTATATCCAGCTGCTCTTTCTTATCTTTCAGAGATAACCCCTGAGGGTTTGAGGGCAACTGCTTCATTCTGCTTGGGTTAATGCTGTTGTCGTAAAATCCTGCAATGTTTTGTCATCTAGCCTGCTCTTCATCAAGCTGTTCCACAGTGCTGGGGACCAAGAAAGTGTGTTACAGAGTATAACACAACAAACCTTTAGGCAATTAGAATGATTTGAGAGAGTAAATTCACGAACAGAGTGCAGTTTCTCTTCTGTGCATCACAGAAAACCTTTGATGTGGCTGATAAATTGAGACTAAGTGACTAAACTCCTCTTCCATTTAAAACAAGCAAAGGCCTAGTTATTATTACTCACCAAAATCAACAAGAACTTTTTCAGATGAATGCCCTTGTCTTCAACCTGAAATATAAGAATCTTTCTTTCTTTCCTTCTTTCTCTTCTGTTCTCCATGACTCTTGAACTGCTTTTTGAACTATAATATAGTGCCAAAAAGAAAAATGGGGTAAAATTACCAATAAATTATTTAATTATTCAAAACAGTTTCAAATTGAAAACAAATCTAGACTTCTAAACTCAAAATACAAAAAGAAGTTAATCAACGTCACTTCCCAAACAGTTGTTCTAACTGGTAGGCGATCATATAAAAAAATGAGAAACAGTATAATTAATGATTCTTTTCTGGTTATGTTTTGTGATGATAAATAATCAGTTATTTTCAGAAAAAAAAATGTGTATAGCTACTCTGGTGAAGAATGGAGTTGATTGAAGAATAGGGTTGTAAATAAGTAACCTCAAGAATGATAGGCTTTGTTACCAACTATAGAGAAAAGGGAATTACTAAGATAAGCTTTGCCAGAACCATCTGGTGGTTACTGATGCGACTGATATGACAAGGATCCTAAAACAAAGTGATGATGAAATAACCACCAAGTGTCTGAAAACTCACTACCACATTTTTGTATGCATACAGGAGGCATTCTCTAAAAAGTGTGTTGTAATACCTGTGATCTTAAGAATATGTATGTTTAAGGAAAATATAATCACAGCCTGGTTGATGCCTGGGAGAGACACGCTTGAAGGAGCTATCGCCCGTGTCTTTCTGCACCGCAATAAAGAATACCCATTTGTCAACTTAAAACTTTGTTGGTGAGTTTGTTCCAGGAGTTTTCTCTGAATCACTGGGAAGGATTTAGTAACCTGAAGTCAGTCACTGGGTCACTATTCTGAAACCTTGATTAAACCACCTAACTCAGAGAATGACTGTTTTCTTTGAAATTCTCTTTTATCCACATTTTTTTCTTTTTTTTTTTTTCTCTAAATAGCTGCCTATGACAAATGTACCTTCAGCATTCTGTTATTTATAGAAACACTGATTGGTCTTCATCCAGTCAAAAAATCCTTAACCTCCTTATTCACTTCTTACAGGGGTGGGACTCTAAAGCATCTTTTCTGGATTTCATTCAGAAACAATAGAAACAAACAAGACTCAAACAACATCCTTTATATCATTGTGTTAGGTCTTACAATTGCCATGTTAGGTGTCAGTTCTAATATTTACTCACTGACTATCTGTGCTTACAATGCAGAACATTCACTCTGCTGTGTGCTCAGTTTTCCTGCTGTCTGAGTACATATCTTACCTACGTCCCAAGCATGGGGCAGGCGCATGCCACTTTTTTGTCTACAGTGCAGATTTTCATACATTTGGAGAGGAATTTACTAGAGTAATGACATCTTAGAAACCAGGTTTTCTCTGCTTCCTTCTCCAAGAATCCAGACATCTGAGGGGAAACAGGAAGAATTCTGGATCCAGGCACAGGTCACATGTGAATTCACCCTTGTCACCTGTGGACAAGGATACAAACATGGAAAGCATCTGTCAATGCTGTAAACACAGCCAAAGGACAAACTTGAAACTTCGCTTGCCTCCAACTTCTCCAGAAGAAAATCTAACCTATATAAAATTAGAGGCCTGGATAAACAGGCTAATGACTAAGAAAATTAATGGAGAAGAAAGTGAATTCTTACTGCACAAGACTTAAATTTAGACCTTGCATTTACTGATTAATCTGTCCCTGTGAAAAAGAGGAAAAAAGACAGTGTGGATTAATTCAGGAAAAAGTTCTGCTTTGTTTTACTAATGCTTAATGGCAGAAAGTGAAACTGAGAGAGACAAAATGACTCCTTAGCTACAGGAAGAATACATTCATCAGGAGTATCTCCTACAAAATTTAAATTGTTTTATGAGAGAGGGAACAGTTTTGTTAATGAGATTCTGAGATGCATTCTACAATATAGCTAGGTACAAGACAAGGTGACTGGAAAAGACTGAAATTTTAACTCTCAGAGAAGGAAGATTACTTTAAGTAGAGAAATGTAGGTAAGACAGACAACTGTTTGCCATGGTGACTAGGCCATCCTCATATAAAAAGACCTATAATAAATCAATTTAAAGAATATTCAGATTTAAAGATTTCAAAGCTGTTAATTCTCATACCTGAATTAAGCTGAATATGCTGTAATGAAACCTCAAACTGTAAACTCCAGCAGGCAAAGCAGGGACAAGCCTAATTAGCATTTGAATAAAGACTTTAGCAAATGATGGTGATGAGTCAGCAGATTGTACTGTCCCCTTTTCAGACTTTATTCAATTCACTTGAGCGTAGTTTTAGTTTTAAGAATGCATATTATACTACTTCTACTTAGAATATAACTTAATTCTGGTCAACATTCTTTATTTAAGTCAACTACATGCTTGAGGGCTTCACATAGTTGAGTTTTGTATGAATATGTGAATGAGTATGAATCAATGAATCTGCATATTGCTACAATGATGCTGCAAATAACTTTTCCATAAAAAAAAGAGTGCAGCCACAAAAGCCATACTGTCTTTTACATAATTCTAGGCACATAGCCCCTTATAATTTGGAACCTAATAACTGCACACTTAATTTTAGTCTGAAAGTCATACTAATTCTATGATAAACATATTTACATATATAGTTGCTTCCAGTTTTATGCTTACTATATTGCTGTTATGACATATATTCAAACACTTTTTGAGTTTAATTTATGCAGCAATATAATTTTTAATGTAGAAATGCAACAGCTGAAGAAAATAATTCTGAAATTAAATTTCCTCATTATTTCCATTTCACAGCTGATTTTGAAGAATAAATATATTTCAAGTTGGTTTTTTTTTATAACTATATCCTCTAAAAATTGTAGTTTTCTAACTTCTGTTTCTACATAAACATACTCTAGAAGCATTTAGAAGCAATTTATTCATATCTTGACCTACTTGTTGAGCTATAACTGTGTTAAAATTTGTAAAATTCTTCATCTTTCCAGAAGTGAAGTCAAGTTGATGGGAGGGAGTATAGATATCCATATATTACTCTGAGTACACTCTGGAATGGGTTGCCCAGGGAGGCTGTGAATACTCCATCACCAGCAATGTTCAAGACCAGGTTGAATACAGAGCCTTTGGTGACATGGTTTAGTGTGAGGTGTCCCTGCCCATGGCAAGGGGGTTGGAACTAGATGATCTTAAGGTACTCTCCAACCCTAACTATTCTATGATTCTATGATTCACAACTTCCCTGGGCAACCCATTCGAGTGCCCCACAACCCTTACAACAAATAATTTCTTCCTTATATCCAACTTCCCCTGATGAAGTCTGAACCTGTTATCCCTTCTCCTATCACTACAGTACCTAATGAAGAGTCCATCCCCAGCATCCTTATAAGCCCCGTTCAGATACTGGAAGGATGCTATGAGGTCTCCACGAAGCCTTCTCTTCTCCAGGCTGAACAGCCCCAACTTTCCCAAGCTCTCTTCATACAGGAGGTGCTCCAGTCCCCTGATCATTCTCGGGGCCCTCCTCTGGACTTATTCCAACAATTCCATGTCCTTTTTATGTTGAGGACACCTGAACTGCACACAATACCCCAACTGAGGTCTCACAAGAGCAGAGTAGAGGAGCAGGATCACATCCTTTGTCCTGCTGGTCACGCTCCTTTTGATGCAGCCCAGGATACGGTTGGCTTTCTGGGCTGCGAGCTCACACTGCTGGCTCATGTTCATTCTCTCATCAGCCAACACCCCCAAGTCCTTCTCCACAGGGCTGCTCTGCATCTCTTCTTTCCCCAACCTGTAGCTGTGCCTGGGATTGCTCTGACCCAGGTGTAGAACCTTGCACTTGTCATGGTTAAACTTCATGGGGTTAGCATCAGCCCACCTCACAAGCATGTCAAGGTCCCTCTGAATGGCATTCCTTCATTTCAGCATATCAACCAAACCACATAGCTTGGTGTCATCAGCAAACTTTCTGAGAGTGCACTCATTCCCACTGTCCATGTCACTGACAAAGGTGTTAAACAAGACCAATCCAAACACCGATCCCTGAGGGACACCACTCTTTACTGGTCTTCAGCTGGACTTTGAGCCATTGACCACAACTCTTTGCATGTGGACATCCAGCCAGTACTTTATCAACCAAGTGGTCCACCTATCAAATTGATGTCTCTCCAATTTAGAGACAAGGATGTCATGTGGGACAGTGTCAAACGCTTTGCACAAGTCCAGGTAGATGACATCAACTGCTCTACCCCTGTCCATCATTTCCCTAGCTTGTCATAGAAGGCCACCAAACTGCAACTTGATGAGTCAGAATTGCCCCTTAGTGAAGCCATGCTGGCTACCACCAAGCACCTTGTTGTTTTTCATGTGCCCTAGCATGCCTTCCAGGGGAATCTGCTCCCAGATTTTGCCAGGCACAGAGGTGAGACTGATTGGTCTCTAGTTCCCTGTGTCATCCATTTTCCCCTTCTTGAAAATGGGGGGTATATTCCTCTTTTTCCAGAACCTCAGCGTTCTCCAAATCCAGGGTAGCCAGTTCTCCTGACAGATTCAGGAGAGGGCCCACATTGTCTCAAGTTTGTCTTTTATTTGGAATGTACCTAGAGAATCCCTTCTTGTTATCCTTAAAATCCCTAGCTAAGTTTAATTCTAACTGGGCCTTAGCTTTCCTAACCTGGTCCTTAGCTTCCCAGACAACATCCCTGTAATTTTCCCAGGCCACCTGTCTTTGCTTCCAACTTTAATAAGCCTCTTTTTGCCTTCAAAGTTTCCTCAGCAGCACCTTATCCATCCAAGGAGGTCTCCTGGCCCTCCTGCTGTACTTCCTTCTAGTTGGGATGCAACACTCCTGAGCTTGTAGCAGGTGATCCTTGAATATCAATCAACAGTCTTGGGTTCCCCTGCCCTCTAGGGCTATACCCCATAGAACCTTACTAAGCAGGTTCCTGAAGAGGCCAAAATCTTCTCTATTGAAGTCCACGGCAGCGAGCTTGCTGCATGTTCCTCTCACCATCCTGAGGATCTCAAATTCGACCATCTCCTGAGAGCTGCAGTCAAGGCTGCCCTGGAATGTCACATTTCCAACGAGCCCTTCCCTGTTGGTGAGCACGAGGTCAAGCAGGGCACCTCTCCTTGTCGGCTCCTCTATTACTTGCAGAAGGTATTTGTCTTCCACATAATCAAGGAACCTCCTGGATTTCTTATGCCAGGCCATACTATCCCTCCAACAGATATCAGGGTGGTTGAAGTCCCCCATGAGAACAAGGGTCTGTGAGCGTGAGGCTGTTCCTATCTGTCTACAGAGTGCTTTATCCACAGAGTCCTCTTGATCAGGTAGTCTGTAACAGATCCCCACAGTAATGTCTCCCATCGCTGTTTTCCCTTTAACCCTGACCCACACACTTTCTGTTGACTACTCAGCTGTCCCCAGAGAGAGTTCCATACTCTCCAGCCTATCCCTAACATAAAGGCCAACTCCCTCTCCCCACCTGCAGGCCTGTCTTTTCTAAGAGCCTGTAACCTTTCATTCCAACACTCCAGTTGTAGGATCCATCCCACCACATTTCTGTAGGACATAGACATGCACACATAATATACTGTAGAGGTGCCCACATCTGTAATTCCTCTTGTTTGTTCCCCATGGTAGGGGTGTTTGCATGAAGCATCTAAGCCAAGCTCCAAATGTAGCCGGCTCATTGGCTTGAGCAGCTGAAATATCTCTACAGTTCTCTGAGCATTTATTATAGGTGCTAGCAACTGACTGGGTGTCCTGGAATAGAATGATGCCCCCTTCCCCAAACACATCTCGTTTAAAGCTTTCTTGACAAGTCTGGCAAACCTCCTACCAAAACAGGTCTTCCTCTTTATTGTCAGACAAACTCCACCAGCCCCCAGTAGACCTGACCTACTAAATTGAGTCTCATGTTCTAGATACCCAATTCTCTGCCTATGACACCACCCTTTTAACCATTTACTAACCTATCAAATCCTCCCATCCTTTTTAAGATTTTCGCCTTTATCCAGGAGACCTGACAAAAAGACTATCTGAGCTTCAGAGCCCCTAACCACCTCTCCCAGGGGCTCTGTTGTCCTTCTTTATGCTCTCCGGGCTACTGCACTAGCACCCACATGGATCACTAGAACTGGGTAATTGTGGAGGATTTTCTGTTAGAAAATGGCCATGGGGTGGACATTCACCATAACTCCATGAGTGTCTGTGTCTGACTCTTGCGCCAACCACAGGTAATAATCAATGGGATTTACTAGAGCAGGCAGCCCCTCTGCAATTTCCCTGATCCGTGCCCCAGGTAGGCAAAACACCTCCCACAAGACTGGGTCAGGCTGACAGATGAGTGCCTCTGTTCTTTCAAAGTAGAGTCCCCTACCATATTTAAGTATGTAACAAAGGAAATATGCAAGTATATATGTAGATCAGATGTTTAAGCAAGATTTGTTTTACCACTTCCCAGTCACTAGAAACTAATTCTCTAAAATGTTCAATTGTAAGAACAGCCTCATGTAAATCTCATGTAAATGTGTTTTGAACACTTCCAGGGATGGTGATTCCATCACTTCCATGGGCAGCCTGTTCCAATGCCTGACCACACTGTGAAATTTTTTTTCCCAATATCCAGTCTAAACCTCTCCTGATGCAGCTTGAGGGGGTTTTCTCTTGTAGTATCACTTGTTACTTTGGAGGACACCCCGACCCCACCTCACTACAGCCACCTTTCAGGTAGTTGTAGGGAGTGATGAGGTCCCCCTTGAGTCTTCTCCAGAGACAACAACCCCAGTTTCCTCAGCTGTTCCGCACAGGACTTGGGCTCCAGACCCTTCACCAGGACAACCTTCATTGTCCTTCTCTGGACTAAAATATTCTAGCACCAAAATACCTTTCTTGCAGTGAGGGGCCCAGAACTGAGCACCTGATTCAAGTTGCAGTCTCACCAGTGCAGTACAAGGGGATGACAACTGCTCTGGCCCTGCTGGCTACGCTATTTCTGATACAGGCCAAGATGCTATTGGCTTTCTCATCTGCCTGGGCAGAAGCTAACTCATGTTCAGCTGGCTATCCACCAACAAGCCCAGGTGCTTTTGACTGAGCAGCTTTCCAGCCACTCTTCCTCAAAAGGGTAGCATTGTACGGGGTTGTTGTGGCCCAAGTTCATCATATGTTGTCTCTGCTGCTCCTTTCTTTTCAGGGTAGGACTCCTCACACTCTTCCCCTTATCCAGTGTGGACTCCCACCCATGGAAGACAGTCCTCCATTAACTTCTCCAACATGAGTCTTTCCCACAGACTGCAGTTCTTCACAAAGCACTCCAGTGTGGGACCCTTCCTCGGGTGCAGTCCTTCAGGAGCAGACTACTTCATTGTTGGTCCCACACGGGGTGTCAAGTCCCACCAGAAAACCTTCTCAAGTGTGGGTTCCTCTCTCCACAGGTTTTCCAGAACCCTGCTCCAGCATGGGCTTCCCATGGGGTCACAGTCTCCTTTGGGCATCCCCCTGCTCTGTTGTGGAGTTTTCTATGGGCTGCAGGAGGATATCTGCTCTACTGTTGATGTCTACGTGATGCAGAGGAACAGCCCACGTCACCATGATGTGCAGCATGGGCTGCAGAGGAATCTCTGCTCTGGTGCCTGGAGCACCTCCTCCCCTCTTTCTTCAGTGACCTTGGTGTCTGCAGGGTTATTTCAATCACATATTCTCACTTGTCTCTGCAGCTGCAATTGCAACTGTACAGCTTTTTTTCCTCCTTGAATGTCTTATTCCTGAGGTGCTGCTACTGTCACTGATAGTCTCTGCCTTAGCCAGGTGTGGATCCATCTTTGGCTTTGGCTCTATGTGACACAAGGGAAATTTCTAACAGCTTCTCACAGAGGCCATCCCACTGTTACTAAAACCTTGCCATGCAAACTCTATACACCAAGTAACAATTTTCCCATTTAGTTCCAAGTATGTTCTGGGAGATATCATAGAAAAAGGATTCTTCTTAATTAGGATGTGGCCGTACTGCTTGGAGAATGAGAGAATTTAATAATCTGAATGCAAGCTGTTCTGCACCAGCTGTCAACACCAAACAACTGTCCTAGACATGTTTAATTTATTAGCCTACATGTAGCTTTGTGCTTTTCCACAGTGCTTATGAGGTAGTAGATTCCTAAACAAAGGGTAGGTTCTTTAGCAAAGGAGAAAAAGCGACAATTTTTAACAGAAGAAACCCAAAAAAATTTAATAACAATCATACATATAGTAGACCAAAGGAATGGCAATATACCTTTCCTAAAGTAAAATGATCCAACAATCATTAAAACAAACACCAAGTCCAGATGAGCTAAGTGGAGATTGGGGTTTCCTTGAGATTTAGAAAATGTCATGTTTATTGAAATAATTAGACTTATAATTGTATATGGGAAAAGAGAAGCATAACTGATATGTGTTCCAGAATTTATTATTAGACCGATTAAAGTCTAATTAAAACACAACAAACAGTTATTATTTGTCCAATTACAGTGATAGTAACACTCATGTGAGAATGAAGACCTTGGGCCAACTGTATGGGTGAGTCTGGTTCAAAGTCCTCTTAAAAACCTGAAAGTAAACAAGTCCATGGGCCCTGATGAAATCCATTCACTGGTCCTGAAGTAGCTGGGGAATGAAGTTGCTAAACCACTGGCCATCATATTTGAAAAATCATGGAAGTCAGGTGAAGTTCCCAATGACTGGAAGAGGGAAATATAACCGATATTTTCAAGAAGGGGAAAATGGATGATCTGGAGAATTACAGAGCAGTCAGTCTCACCTCTGTGCCTGGCAAAATCTTGGAGCAGATTCTCCTGGAAGGCATGCTAAGGCACACGAAAAAACAGCAAAGATCTTAGTGACAGCCAGCATGGCTTCACTAGGAGGAAATCCTGCTTGACCAATTTGGTGGCCTTCTATGATGGGCTACGGAACTGACGGACAGGGGTGAAGCAGTTGATATCATCTACCTGGACTTGTGCAAAGCATTCAACACTGTCCCACACGACATCCTTGCCTCTAAATTGGAGAGACATCAATTTAATAGGTGGATAAAGTACTGGCTGGATGGCAGCATGCAAAGAGTTTTGGTCAATGGCTCAATGCCCAGATGGAGACCAGTAATGAATGGTGTCCCTCAGGGATCGGTGTTGGGACCAGTCTTGTTCAGTATCTTTGTCGGTAACATGGACAGTGGGATTGAGTGCACCCTCAGCAAGTCTGCCAGTGACACCAAGCTGTGTAGTTCGGTTAATACGCTGGAGGGAAGGAATGCCATTCAGAGGGACCTTGACATGCTTGTGAGGTGGGCTGATGCCAACCTCATGAAGTTTAATCATGATATGTGTAAGGCCCTACACCTCGGTTGGAGCAATCCCAGGCACAGCTACAGGTTGGGGAAAGAAGAGATTCAGAGCAGCCCTGTGGAGAAGGACTTGGGGGTGTTGGTTGATGAGAAAATGAACATGAGCCAGCAGTGTGCACTCGCAGCCCAGAAAGCCAACCGTATCCTGGGCTGCATCAAAAGGAGTGTGACCAGGAGGTCAAAGGAGGTGATCCTGTCCCTCTACTCTGCTCTTGTGAGACCTCAGTTGGGGTATTGTGTGCAGTTCAGGTGTCCTCAACATGAAAAAGATATGGAGCTCTTGGAACAAGTCCAGAGGAGGGTCACAAGAATGATCAGGGGACTGGAGCACCTCCCGTATGAAGACAGGCTGAGAAAGTTGGGGTTGTTCAGCCTGGAGAAGAGAAGGCTGCATGGAGACCTCATAGCATCCTTCGAGTATCTGAAGGTGTCCTATAAGGATGCTGGGGATGGACTCTTCTTTAGGGACTGTAGTGACAAGAGAAGGAGTAATGGGTTAAAACTTAAACAGGGGAGGTTTAGATTGGATATAAGGAGGAAATTCTTTACTGTTAAGGTGGTGAGGCACTGGAATGGGTTGCCCAAGGTGGTTGTGAATGCTGGATCCCTGGCAGTGTTCAAGGCCAGGTTGGACAAAGCCTTGGGTAGCATGTTTTAGTGTGAGGTGTCCCTGCCCATGACAGGGGGATTGGAACTAGGTGATCTTAAGGTCTTTTCCAACCCTAACTATTCTATGATTCTATGATTCACTAATCATTGACACAGTGAAGACATGGGCTTCCCTTTTCCCTTGTATTAGGCTCACTTCTGGTGCTCCTCTGAGTCATTACACAGCAGGTTCACTCTTCCCAAAGGATAGTGATGAGAGGTGCTTCATGCTTTATTATGTCTTTGCCAGGAAGAATAGACTGCTCAAGGTGGAAGATCTCAGTCTTGTGTCCATTTGGGACTGCTTTCATAGATTTTCTTAACACAGACTGCTTACCGGTTTCTTTTTCCTCTTGGTTTCCATCAAATATTTGTTGGTTTGCACCACTTAGCTGTTACTTATAGCAGCATAATACTTTACCAAAACTATAAAGAGTTAATTTTTTTTTTAGTTAGTGACTACATAGGCATGTCAGACCTTTACCATAGAGGGTCATCACAGAGATAAGCCAAGCCAAGTTAGTCAATAGTCACCTTCTCCCAGATAATGACTCTAACAGTTAAAACTATCAGCTCAGACTCAGACAGGCCAGACAAGTCCTGAGCACCTTCTTTGTCAAGTCAATAAAATGACTGCACTAGGAATAATAACACCTTATTTACTAGCCCCCTACTTTGGGGCATTAGCTCAAAATACAGAACTGAAGAGAAACAACAGTATGCTAAGAGCTCTGGGGGACAAAAAAAAATATATCTTTGATTATTTCAGTTTGCTCTTTCATTGGTGCCTATAATATATAAAGAATATGAAACTTTTACATAAAAATGCAGCTCAAAGAGTCTGATCTTAAACCCAGAAAAATCACCAGGTAATTTTACGTTTATTTTCATATGTTTTGACTAAAGATCTACATTAACACAGAATAAGATACTGCAAAATCATTTAACTGTGTATTAACTATAAATCCAAAATTAAGATTGTATTTTGCAGCCTCAGAATGAAGATTCTTATGTGATTTAATAAGCCATGTGTAGTATATGCTTTCTTCCTATTCATAATTTATTTTAAACATTCTTGCTTCTAAACTCCTTTCATCTTTCCAGGACATCTGGTGTCAGAAAACCACAGCAGAACAGCTCCAGACTTTCTTATTTTGTAATTAAAGAAGGACTGGATATTTAGGTCTTGCTGTGAAGTTCACAGTATGTGCATTTATGAGTCTGGCATATCCTTCTCACTAACTAGCCTGGTTGTAATTTTTTTAATCTTCTCATAAGCTCAGAGCTGATAATTCAGAGTGTTTGTGATGCTGCGAAGGGACCTAGTTCCTTAAAAAGGTGACCCTGGAATCTGTTTTGAAGGACAGGATCTAAGACAGAGGGAAGGCAGGTTGTATATCTCAAAGAGATATGACATATGGATTAATTTAAACAATCCACACAAGATCTAAAGTATTGGCATCTATGACATTTGAGCTAGCCACCATAGTGTTCCCTAGGAGCCAATAGAGATACTATAGAATCATTAGAAACATAGAATGGTTTGGGTTGGAAAGAACCTTAGGATCATCTAGTTCCAAGAGCCCTGCCATGAACAGGGACACCTTCCACGAGACCATGTCACCCAAGGCTCTCTCCAGCCTGACCTTGAACACCGCCAGGGAGGGAGCATTTACCACTTTGGGCAACCTGTTCCGGTATCTCACTATCCTCATAGTAAAGAACTCCTTCTTTATATGATTTATACTAACATACCTAAAACGAGTTACAAGAATAGTGACTGAAAAATTTATTTTGCTTCCTTGAATATTAAAGTCACCTAAATTAATTAACTGAGGCGCAAATAGGTGTTTCTTCTATAGACCTCTAGATTCATGCTAAGGTCTGGTATGGCCAAAGATCCCTGAACACCTGTTTTGTAGAAGCATGGCATTGCGAGATTACTTGAGCAGCAGGAATTCCATTGTATGATCATTTTCTAAATATTTCAACGAAGGTAATGTTGGTTTTTGTCCAGTTTAATCTTATCTCCTGTTTTTTTAATTTTTCTCAGTTATAAAAGACAAATTGACTTTTTGTCAGTAAAGCAATAAGAAAAGTTCAAGCTAATTTAAATATTTCCATTCCTTTCCAATTACTAAAAAAGTTACTTGCTTTCTTCTTCCATGCTCTCATTTAAATATTCCTCTCCATTTTATTAAAAAAAATAAAATAATCATATTATGCATTAATTACCCCTACAAGAATACAAGGGCTAAGAATACCTGTTCAAAAAAGAAGAAATTTGAACTCCATCTTTCTACTTTTCTATGTTTATATAATCACTATCTGAAGAGCTGCTTCAGAAATCCAATTAAATTATATTCCCCATGGAATCATTTTAAGAATTGGAAGTCTTCACCATGAACATTCAAAGAAATGCTTGATTTGGGTTGTCAAAACAATGGCAGAAATGACAGAATCTTCAATTTATCTTTCACAAAACTTGTATTAAGTAGTCTCTGGGGATTTATGAGTACATTTAGAAACACAAAGAAAGATGGGAATTACCAAGAACTGTTAAATGTTAATTTTCTAAGTGACACTTCTCAGCTACTGAGAGGTACCCACCTTATCTACCACCTGTAGATAAGTTTTCCAGCTTTACAGATGGTGATCATGCTCATTCTGCAGATATGGGTAATAAAGAGATAATATCTGTATATGATCTGCTGTGCACAAGTAACAAACTCTTAGAAGCTATTAGGAAACCTTTCCAGCAAAGCACTATCCATTGCTGTAAATTATCACATTCAAACACAGGAAAAACTTCTGCTACTTCACCCCAAATATTCTTAAGCAGAACTACTTTTAAGTCACTACAAACAGCAGAAAAAGGTCATCTGCTTCCTTCTAAGACTGACAAGAAAATAAATTTATTTTAGAAATATAATTTCTTAGCAACAGGTTGATACATTTTAAAGGGCTAGGTGTTTGCCTTAAGCTTCAATTTTATTATTTCTTTTCTAAATCAAGCCGAAATAATTCCAAATTACGCTGTTTTCTAGTTGAATTAAGATCCCTACCAGTTTCTTAATTTTCCTATAGAGTTGGTTTTGTTTATTTGTTTGTGTTTTTCCCTGTTCTTTTTTTTAAAGTTCAATTTTATTAGGGCACCTTATATATAACAGGACGTTACACCTGCTTTTGTGCATGATGATACTAACAAAAAATAAGGTTTTTCCAATAAATTGTCAATAGATTAGAGAGGTTTTCAGTCTAGTTCTTACTCAAATAAATTATACTATTTTTTAACAACATTTTGTAGAATACAATGTTTACATTGAAATTTATGACTAAAGAGTTCAGAGTGCTATTTAATCTCAAGATTTTTATTTGACAGTCAAATACATATATATATATATATATTTTAGAGTAAAGTTTAATTCAGAGAACACTTATAAAAATTCTTGATTAAATTTACATAAATCCAGTGGAAAAAAAACTTGTCATTGTCTAAAAGTAGAAAAAGTTCTGCTCTAACCAAGGGAACTAATGATGTTTGCTTTAATAACATCTGGCTACTGCCAACTGTGTTTTATTAAATGACACCCATTTTTTATTAAATGTTTAACCACAGAAAGTTTTATCATAAGAAATTCATTCTAGTTTTGTGGAACTAGTGCACACTGTCATTGCAAACTAATCATTATTTAGGTAACTTTGAAGAAACTTAGGACTGCTTCCAAATGCCAGGGGAAAAAAATAGACATTCGTAGTAATAGGGTTTTTTGTTTTACAAATCAAGGCTAAGTTGCTTTTCTGTTTTGTAAAGCTAAGGACTGTATAAAAGAAATGATGCATAGGCTTTAAAAGATCTTCTTGATAACATCAAAATAAGCATCTAATAGTTTTGCACCATCTAGGGCCTCCCTCTCTTGTTTTGCTAAGTAGTATGAGAACTATAATGTATTTCTAGCTGCTTCTGGTGTATATATATAACATCTATTTCAGCATGCATCATCTGTCTTCTCTCAGCATCACTTTCCTACCTAAATATTTTTTCCTACTGTATGTTTATTAAGATATAGGAAATAAGCATTGCTAAGGGATTCTCAGACAGGCAGTCTTCTGTGAATCTCTAGAATCCACCAAGAATTCAGCTGATCTCGAGACTCAGTGTATTTCTGTAAGGTTTTTATAGTAAAGTACTACCTTTAAATTACATTCCAAATGCATATGTGGGACAGGGAATCCAGCAGCATAATTGGCACAAAAGCTGTGTAAATTATTTCCTCTGAGTCTTGTGAAAGAAATCTTGTTCAGCATTAAGTATTAAACCCGAGGAGCTTTATGGAATTGTAAGTCTTTTCATAACACAATTATAACAACATAGATAAAAAATCATTTTTATAACTGAAATAAATTTCATTACTAAATGTTGTCATGATAGTTGTTGCCAAAATTCATTCCACATATCTTAAAATTCTTTTAGTATTTAATCTCTTTCCTGAAAGAACCATATTATCCTCTGAGCACAGAAAAAGACTAGAAAACTGAATTAAACAAGACACCTTACTTCAGGCATTTGAAGCTGGATGGAATAGCTGGTATTCAAAATGACTTCAGAATATAGTGTACATTTTTAGGTAAATGTAGAGATACTGAGGATAATCATCCATTAGTTCTGACATATTAACATTCAGATTACTGATCAGAATGACATCACAAATAAGATGAATTAAGGTATGCATTAGTTTATATTTGGGGGAAGATGGCAAATTAGTATGTTTTTAGAAGTAAACAAGGAAATATGTGCTCGATATATTCTAGAGGCTTATTAACATTTAAGAGATGTGATTTCGTGGAGGACTTAGAATCACAGAATCATGGGATGGCTAGGGTTGGAAAGGACCTTAAGATCATCCAGTTCCACCCCCCTGTCGTAAGCAGGGACACCTTCCAGAAGGTGGTGTCAAGCAACGCCCTCTCCAGCCTAGCCTTGAACACTGCCAGGGATGGAGCATTCATAGCTTCTTCAGACAACCTGTTCCAGTGTCTTGCCACACTCTACAATAAAGAACTTCTTCCTTATATCTAAATTGAACTTCCCTTGTGTCCTGGGTTAGCAGTAGCAGTAATTTTTCACCTTCTTAGTAGCTGCTGCAGTGCTGAGTTTTTCACTTTCAGCCTGGGAACAATGATGATAACACCGATGTTTTTAGTTTTTGCTCAGTAATGTTTGCTCCAACCAAAGACTTTGTGAGTCTCATGCTCTGCCAGGGAGGAGGGGAAGCCAGGAGGAAGCAGAAACATAACACCTGACCCAACATATCCAAAGAGATATTCCATACCACAGCACGTCATGCCCAATATATAAAATGGGAGCCTTTACCCAGAAGGGCTAGATCGCTGCTCAGATTGGGCTGTGTATAGATCAGCGAGTGGAGAGTGGTTGTGTTTTCTTCCCTTGTTATTTCCCTTATCATTATTATTATTGGAGGTAGCAGCAGTGGTTTGTGTTATACCTTAGTTACTGAACTGTTCTTATCTCAACCCGTGGGAGTTACATTCTTTTGATTCTCCTTCCTATCCCTCCCTGAGTGGAAGAAGGAAGAATGGGGGAAGTGAATGAGCAGCTGCAAGGTCTGGAGTTACCAGCTGGGCATAAACCACGACACGCTGCTAAAATTTGAACCCATTACACCTTGTCTTATCACTACAGTCCCTGATGAAGAGTTCCTCTCCAGAATCCTTGTAAGTCACCTTCAGACACTAGAAGGCTGCTATGAGGTCTCCACACAGCCTTGTCTTCTCCAGGCTAAAAACCCTGAACTTTCTCAGCCTGTCTTCATACAGGAGGTACTCCACCCCCTCATCATCCTCATGGCCCTCCTCTGGACTTACTCCAACAGCTCCATTTCCTTCTTATGTTAAGAACACCAAAACTGTACACAGTACTCCAAGCGGGGTCTCAGGAGAGCAGGATCACCTCCTTCAACCTACTGATCACAGTCCTTCTGATACAGCCCAGAATATGGTTGGCTTTCTGGGCTGTCTGGGCTTATGTTCAGTTTCTTGTCGACCAACACCCCCAAGTAATTCTCCTCAGGGTTTCTCTGAATCTCTTCTCCACCCACCCTGTAGCTGTGCCTGGGATTGCCCTGACCCAGGTGTAGGACCTTGCACTTGGCTTGGTTGAACTTCATGAGGGCAACATTGGCCCACCTTTCAAGTGTGTCAAGGTCCCTCTGGATGGCATTCCTTCCCTCCAGCGTATCAATCAAAACACACAGCTTGGTGTCATCAGTAAACTTGCTGAGGGAGCACTCAATAAGTCCGTGTCACCGACAAAGATGTTGAACAGAACTGCTACCAACACAGACTCCTGAGGGGCACTACTTGTTTGTGGTCTCCATTTGGGCATTGAGTCATTTACAGTAACTCACTGTTTGCAGCCGTCCAACCAGTTCTTTATTCAGCAGGCGGTCCTTCCATCGATTTCTCTCTCTCCAGTTTAGGGACAAAGATGTCATATGGGACAGTGTGAAACACTTCACACATGCCCAAGTAGATGACTTTGTAATGTCAGGTTTATGATTGATCTCTATGATATCATGGTGCTTTTCTAATGTAAATGATTCTATGATTTTATAAACAAACAAGATAGAAAAATTCCATCATCCATCATCCATCATGCTCTCTCATCAGGATAAGCTTTCCCCTACTTGGAAAAATTATAGCAACTTTGGGGAAGTAAATACATATACATATTTCTAAATTACAATATGCTACCTTTCTGACTGATCTTTTCTATTTGTGCATTTTTTTTTATCTCCTCCTCCTCGTGGAAGGACAATGAATTATGCCATAAACATCCATTGATGTTTATGGCATAGAGAACAGAAGGCATTTTAGATACACAGCTGTTAAGAAACAGAGAGTTTGAGGTCAGTGTGCTGATGAATACTGAACCAACAATCTGGATTACCATAACTAACTGTTTATGTATGTTAAATCCTCCTCAATAGAAAAGCTTAATTCAATAATTTAAATATTAAGTGTTTAAAGCCAGTAGAGATAGATATTCTTGCTTCTCACTGAATGATTCTAAATGGGGACAGGAGGGTGAAATTACTTTCAACCTCTTACAGCTTATCTGTATCAAGTAAATCATAAAAGCCATGGGAAGAGAAACTTTGAAAGGAGAGACAAAAAAAGAAGTACAAAATAGACAGAAACATCTTCATAAATGAGGATGCCAAAATGACTGTCAGTATCACCTTACCTTCTGCTTCTATATACTACTTTTGTGTTCCAGTGGGAAGCTCCTAGAGATAATAAATATATATGGGTTATTTTAGTACTATTGTTTCAATATAACATTAATCAATGCTTCTGAGCATTGGAAAAGGAGTAATAACAAAAATGTGTGAGTTTGTGAGAATACAAAGCTCCATGGGACATGTTTCTGGAATTATTCTAGAGAAATTATAATTTTCAACTTATTGGTCCTTGACAGACCTCACTATTCAAAGATTCAAAGAAAATACAACAGTAACCACAGATTTGAAGTAGAGTGGGTATGTGTTATCAGTAAAGAAAACAATCAAAAAGAATAAAAGGAAGTAAGTGTGCTGATAGTTCAGACATTATCATTTTATTTAATAAATGAAGGAGAATATCTTACAGCATAAAATGGACAGAAATGATATATGATGTACCCAAAGCCCTGGTAAGTCAACATGGACTATACAATTGTCATTTTTTCCTGTATATATAACAGAGACAAAATTGCCATGCATCTACTTATCAGTACACATTGTTTCAATTCAAAAGTATTTTCCTTTTCTTTTTCTTCCTTGTATGTGATTTTTTTTTTTTTAGTGATGTGCATGTTTGATCCTTAAAGATCACAAAATATAACTGAATCTTTTTATTGCTGACTTCTGGGTCATTTTTTTTCCTGAAAATTCATGCTAACATGAAAAAAGTAAATGCAGTATAGCGTTTCTATTCCTTCAGCTTTTCCCTCTTAAGCCTCCCATTAAAATGACATGCAAAACTCCAATACACAGAACCAATTTCAGTACATAAAAATTCAGTAAATTCCATTGCATCTTCTAATCTTAAAGGACCATGCCATATATGCATAATACTGAGTAACAATTTTCAAATATATTTTCACCTCAATCTTAAAACAGCTGACTGTTTCTTGTTATGCTGAATGTGTTCTCTTGCTACCAGAGGCGGTTGTGATTACAAGGTATATATCACCATACAGGAATCTTGACAGTTGTTCTTAGTCTGCAAAAAGCCAAACTTCAAGATAGTACTTAATTTGAAACACTGCCAAATTTGAAATATTTCTGTAACAGCAATGCTTTCTACCTGCAGCCTTTTGCATTACTTGCTTGAATTCCTCAGGTATTTTTCCTTTTACCTGATCCAACCTAATTTATTTAACTCTTTAAAATTAAATCCTAAACTTAGTTCTTTTTTTGTACTGCTGTTCCAACATCTCTTTTTAAAAATGAAGCACTTTGTTTCAGCAGCTTGTGCTCACCAGTGTCTGTATCTAAGAACTTGTCGTACAATTTAGTGGGACTATTTTTTTCTAAGATGAACACAAATAATTTATAAAAGTATAAGAAAATATAAAATCTGGTTTGTGTGCATAGAAAAGGTTTACATATGTTTCAATGCCCAAGCCATTATTTTTTTTCTATTTATTATATACACTTGAATCTTGAGACTATTCTTGAACTTCTGTGAATGAATGGAACATTGTGGGAATTGAGATGTCAAACAACTGACAGAGAGCAGGCGAGGTAGTTGTCTTGATTATCTGACTATTCCTTTTGTACTTTTGAGAGTTTTCCAATATACTACCATACACAAATGCCTGACAACCAGGTGACAGTTGTTTTTTGGGCTGAAACAAAGGCAGATATTTTTATTGTTTATTTGTGGTTTTGTTTTGGGAGAAGGGTGTTTGATTTTTATTGCTTTTTGTTTGATTTTCTGTGGATCCAATAGTTAAATCCCTGTAGCTAATGCATAAGTGATCTCTGCAAGGGCAAGCGAAAGGAGAGAGCATCTGCTCCTTTAAGGTTATCAGGTCAAAGACCTTTATAAATGCAAAAGGATAATAAAAAAGGGATAGTAAACAAAAACACACAGGGGCACCTGAGGGGTAGATGGTAAGGGAGGTAGTGAGAGAGACAGACCTGACAAAACACACGTGGAGGAAAGACCTAAATTTTGTCCCTCACACTCATTGATGGGCTATCAAGAAACCACAGGCACCAGTTCCAGGAAGATAAACCTAGACTTTGCAATTGGTGAATGCAAACAGGGGGAGACCCAACATTGAAACAGCTATACAGACCCATGGGGGAACATAGAGGAAAAGGGAGAGCAGAAAGAACAAAGAAGTGCAAATAGAAAATGCAAAAAAAGAGACATCAGCTGTCTGAAAAATAAGGCAGGTTAGTTCACTGAGCCCTGTGCTTTATCACTGCAGTTTGTCTTATCTTATTAAATTTTCTTATGGTTATTTTTCAGTGTAATCTCTCTTCCTATTCCATGTGTCTGCAAGGGCTCAGTGCCAGCTACTGGGAGACGACCATGAGGTGACTGCATGCCAACTCCTGGGGTCAGATAGGGGCTGGTGGTCCACCCATGGCCTATGGTGTCAGATACTGGAGCCAGTGAGGACTTCAGCCTCCAGCCAATGGGGCAGGAATAGCTGCCACTGTGTCTCAAAAGCCTGGCCAGGGGTTCTGAGTGGGGATTCTGGGAAGGCACAGGGGCCATGCTTGTGCACAGAGGATTTGTAAATGTGTATGTGAACCTGGGGAGTGTGGTGTATGAGCTGCACTAGTGATCTTGTGCCTCTGCCAGCTGAAGAGGAGGAGGGGATGTGGTTGGCTGTGCTGAGTCTGGTGTGAGTCCTGAATGTGGGTGCTACTGGACATAGCACCTGGACTGAGGCTGTCTGTGTAACTGGCCATGTCGTTTGTGTTTGTGTATGTGGGTGTTTGTGCGTGTGTGTACACACCAGCCTGAACTCCAGCAGCTGGGCAGGAGGTGTTCTGGGATGGACCAGCTGGAGCAGGGGCTGCTCTTAACATCCCTAAGCTACCCCTTCATCTTAATATCTGATTTTTTTAAGCAGAAGCTCTAGCAAAAGAGGAAAGATAATTTTTGTGCTGTGAAGTCAGATAATGAATATTAGAAACAATAAAGGAGGAATACTTTCAGAGTAATATCTGATATGTTTTACTTCAGCATCCAGCTTAAGCTTGACCCTGAGCTTTAGAAAGTTGGTTCAAGAAAGCCTGAGATTTAGCACACCTGTTTTCAGATGCTGAAAGGTATAGTGCTGAAGTCTCCTTATTGACATTCCCTCTACAGTTCTGATAGAGGCATCAGATTTTTAAAGTAGAAATAACTTAAATCCTTGTTTCAGTTGTTTGCACACAACTAATGAACCACAATTCTTTCTGCAGTCAATACACCACCAATGAACAATTTACCCTGTTTCAAGGTAGTTGTCTAATTTAAGTAGAATGAAGGGGCCCCTGAGGTGGCTATTCCTCTCCAGACAATAGAGAGAGAGAAAAAGACAGAAAACTTATCTATCCATGCAGACATTTACCAAGCTGCGGTACAACATAGTCACATAAGAAGGGCAGATTGGCTCATACCTTCAGGTCATAACCCTTTTAGATTAATGTAAGTGGAAGAGACTCAAAAAAAATTAATATAGAATCACAGTATCATAGAATCACACAATGGTTAGGTTTAGGAAGGACATTAAGATCACCCAGTTCCAACACCCTGCCATGAGCAGGGACATATTCCACAAGACCATGTCACTGAATCATAGAATCATAGAATAGTTAGGATTGGAAAGGACCTCAAGATCATCTAGTTCCAACACCCCTGGCATGGGCAGGGACACCTCACACTAAACCATGCCACCCAAGGCTTCATCCAACCTGGTCTTGAACACTGCCAGGGATGGAGCATTCACAACCTCCATGGGCAACCCATTCCAGTACCTCACCACCATAACAGTAAAGAATTTCTTCCTTATATCCAGTCTAAACCTCTGCTGTTTAAGTTTCAACCCATTACCCCTTGTCCTGTCACTACAGTCCCTAATGAATAGTCCCTCCCCAGCATCCCTGTAGGCTCTCTCCAACCTGTCCTTGAACACTGCAGGTTTGGAGCATTCACAACTTCTTTGGGCAACCTGTTCCAGGGTCTCACCACCCTCGCAGTAAAGAACTTCTTCCTTATATCTAAAGTGAGCTTTCCCTGTTAAAGTTTAAAGCCATTACCCCTTGTCCTATCGCTAATGTAGGATGGTGCTATGAGGTCTCCATGCAGCCTTCTCTTCTCCAAGCTGAACAGCCCCAACTTTCTCAGCCTGTCTTCATATTGGAGGTCCTTCAGCCTTCTCCTCATCCTTGTGACCCGCCCCTGGACTTGTTCCAACAGTTCCATGTCCTTTTTATGTTGAAGATACCAGAACTGCACACAATACTCCAAGTGAGGTGTCACAAGAGCAGAGTAGAGGGACAGGATCACCTCTGTCGACCTGCTGGTCATGTTCCTTTTGATGCAGCCCAGGATACGGATGGCTTTCTGGGCTGTGAGCACACACTGCCAGCTCATGTTCAGTTTTTCATCCAGCAACACCCCCAAGACCTTCTCTGCAGGGCTGCTCTCAATCTCTTCTCTGCCCAACCTGTAGCTGTGCCTGAGATTGCTTCAAGTCAGGTTTAAGGCCTTGCACTACTTCATAAGGTTGGCATCAGCCCACCTCACAAGCTTGTCAAGGTCCCTCTGGATGGCATTCCTTCCCTCCAGCGTATCAACTGAACCACACAGCTTGGTGTCATCAGCAAATTTGCTGAGAGTGCATTCAGTCGTATTGTCCATGTCTCTAACAAAGATGTTGAACAAGACTGGTCCCAACACAGACCCCTGAGGAACACCACTCATCATTGCTCTCCATCCTGGCATTGAGCCATTGACTGCAAATCTTTGTATGTGCCCAGCCAGCCAGTTCTTTATCCACTGAGTGGTCTACCTATAGAATTGATGTCTCTCCAATTCAGAGACAAGGATGTTGTGTGGGACAGTGTTGAACTCTTTGCACAAGTCCAAGTAGATGACATCAACTGCTTTACCCCTATCCATCTGTTCTGTAGCCCCATCATAGAAGGCCACCAAACTGGTCAGGCAGGATTTTCCCTTAGTGAAGCCATGCTAGCTGTCACCAAGCACCTTGTTTTTCATGTGTCTTATCATGCCTTCCAGGAGAATCTGCTCCAAGATTTTGCCAGGCACAGAGGTGAGACTAACTTGCTTGTAGTTCCCCAGGTCATTCATTTTCCACTTCTTGAAAAGGGAGGTTATATTTCACTTTTTTCAGTCATCAGGAACTTCACCTGATTGCCATGATACTTCAAATATGATGGATTGTGGCTTAGCAGCTGTATTTGTCAGGTCCCTCATGACCCTCAGATGGATTTCATCACGTCCCATGGACTTGTGCACATGCAGGTACCTAAAATGATCTCGAGCCTCATCCTCTCCTACAGTAGGCCTAGGGTCTTCATTCTCACAGTCACTGCATTTGTCTTCCAAGACCTGAGCATCATGGTCAGAGCCTTTGCCTGTGAAGACAGAGGCACATAAGTTATTGAGAACATCATCCTTCTCCAAATCCAGGGTACCCAGTTCTCCTGCTTCGTTCTGGAAAGGGCCTACATTATCCCTAGTCTGTCTTTTTTTTGCAATATACCTATAGAAGCCCTTCCTGTTATCTTTCACATCCCTGGCCGGACTTGCTTCTAACTGGGCCTTTAGTTTCCTGACCTGATCCCTAGTTTCCTGGACAATGTCCCTGTATTTTTCCCAGGCCGTCTGTCTTCGCTTCCACCTTTTATAAACTTCTTTTTATTGTCTGAAATATATTCCTAAAGCCTCATCCAGTTGCATTATCTTTTGTTAGTTTCTAACTGTCGTGGTTTAAACCAAGTCCCCCTACTCCCGGAGAGTTAGGAAGGAGAATCCAAAGAATGTAGCCCCCATGGATTGAGATAAGAACGGTTTAATTGCTAAGGCATAACACAAAACCCCTACTGCCATTCACTACTACAAATAATAATGATACAGCAAACAGCAAGTGAAAAGAATACAACACCCCACCAGCCACCGACCCATAACTCACTCCACCCTGCCTGGCCGAGCACCATGTGCTCCCTCCTCCATTTTCCTCCACAGCTCTACCCCTCCAGCCTTCTCTTCCCAGTATGCATCCTGGGCATCACGTGCTATGGTATGGAATACCTCATTGGCTAGCCTGGGTCAGGTGTCCTGTCTCTCCTTCCTCCCAGACTCCCCCTGGCTGGAAAAAACCTTGAACAAAAACACCCTCAAAACATGCTCAAACCATGACACTAACCCTGCATTTAACTTCCAATTCTAGCAGAGCTGTGAGGCTGTGAAGATAACACAGCCTGAAAGGTAAATTGCCATACATTTTGAAGACATTGATTATCCCTTAAACTACCGCCTACTTTAGATCTCCTTTTTGCTACGTTTGCTCTTTAGTTTTCTAGCAATGACTAATTCCAGTTTAATAACACAAACAAACAAGCAAACAAATAAATCATCTTGGCATGGAAAAGTAAAAAAAAAAAAAAGCCCACACATGAATCAGGGATACATGTTGAAAAAATAGATGTTAAAATGTGGTTTGAATTCTCATTTAAAGAATAAAGCAGCATATTATGATACAGCTCATATGAATACACTTAGGGTGTTGGGAAGTGTCAAGAGAATGAAATATTGTCATAGGTTCATGGTTCCTTTTTCTTGTCCAAATGTGAGAAACATGGATTGTATGGCAATGTTCTATTAAGTTGCTTTTTTTTCTCCATTACACAAAATTACTTGCAGTTGTTGTCAGTTGTTCTAAGTCCTAGTATACATGCCAATTTACTCATCACTGTAGCTGAACATGAGATTTACAGTTGGTTTATTAAAATAAATCATTTGCATGCCAGACTTTTTTATTATGGAAACTAAAGTTTTTTTATTACTAACTTACTTAATATATTTACTTTTCCTCTAGCTCACTCATTATAAGAACTATCAGTTCTGGTAGCAAATCTAGGAGAATGTTGAAAGCAGTCACTACCAAACTTTCAAATTTTTATTTTTTCTTTCATATTTTGGTGCTCACACATTAATGTATTCCACATTGTCCTTCAAGTTTTATGGTTTTCAAATGTCTTCTTTTTTCTCTTTTTTTTTTTTAATCCAACAAACACAGTCTTTTTGTACAGCTTAAATACTGCTTATTTTTAAAGAATGTTCCTGAAGGAAGGTTTTCACAAGCTTTCCTTAATAACATTTCAGAAAATGTCATTAAACCCAGAGGAAAATGAGATAATAAAGCCATAAATTGATTTTTATGATAAAGAAATGTAACAGTATAAAGCAGCTATATAGAAACCAAGCTACATTGTACCTCGTGTCACTGTCCTGCCAAACTTTTGTGTGACAATCAGAATATGTAACATCCATAAGTGATGCTCTGATCTAAGAAAGACCTAATGTATGATTTGTTCTTTGACAAACCAGTGATGGATGAGATAAGAATAAAGATCTGTTGTTTTCCATCAGGAAGCCCTTCTCCTTTTCTAAAGATGTTAGTATAAATCACAGACAAATAGAATCATTCAGGCTGGAAAAGATCCTTAAGATCATTAAGTCCAACTGTTAACCTAACACTGCTAAGTCCACCACTAAACCATGTCCCTAAACAGCATACCTACATGTCTTTTGAATAACTCCGGGGATGGAGACTCAATCACATCCCTAGTCCTGCTGGCGACACTCTGCAACAAGCCAGAATGCTGTTGACCATCCTGGCCACGTGGGGACACTGTCAGTTCAAATTCAGCCAACTGTCAAACACTTTCCGGTCTTTTTCCAGCATGCAGCTTTCCAGATACTCTTCCCTAAGCCTGTAGCATTTCATGGGGCTGCTGTGACCCGGCACTGAGCCTTGTTGAACTTCATGCCATTTGCTTCGGCCCACTGATCCAGCCTGTTCAGACCCCTTTGTATCGCAGAATCACAGAATGGTAAGGGTTGGAAAGAACCTTAAGATCATCTAGTTCCAACCCACCTGGCCATGGGCAGGGAACCTCACTCAAGGCTCTGTCCAACCTGGCTTTAAACACTGCCAGGGATGGAGCATTCACAGCTTTCCTGGGCAACCCACTCCAGTGCCTCTCCACCCTCACAATAAAGAACTTCTTCCTTATATCCAATCTAAACTTCCCTGCTTTAGTTTGAACTCATTACCCCTTGTCCTGTCACTACAGTCCCTAATGAAGAGTCAATCCCCAGCATCCTTATAGGTCCTCTTCAGATACTGGAAGGCTGCTATGAGGTCTCCACACAGCCTCGTCTTCTCCAGGCCAAACAGCCCCAACTTTCTCAGCTTCTTTTCATACAGGAGGTGCTCCAGTCCCCTGATTATCCTTGTGGCCCTCCTCTGGACTTGTTCCAACAATTCCATGTCCTTTTTATGCTGAGGACACCAGAAATGCACACAATACTCCAGGTGAGGTCTCATGAGAGATCATCTCCTTCAACCTGCTGGTCACGCTTTTTCTGATGCAGCCCAGTATATGGTTGGCCTATACTGTAGAGCCTTTCTACCCTCTAGCAGATGAACAGTCCCACCCAGCTTGGTTTCATCTGCAAAGTGATTGAGTTAACCTCATATAATCTTGAACCTAAATACAGGTGGAATAAACTTTGTATTCAGTCTGCAAGGAGGGGATCAAGGAGAAGAATTCTCCTTTACATTTTCTCTCTCATTACTTTCTGGTCTTCAACACAGTCAGAAACACAATAATGCATATAACATATTAATACCATGCTATATATCTATACTATATTTATACTATGTATAAAATAAGTGTTTTTCATCACTGTAAAATTACTGATTGCATAACCAGCAGTAAGTACTTTATGACACAGTTAAACATAAATGTATGCATAATGTGTAACTGAAAAGCAGAAAAGGGAAACCTGTGGTATAGAGGAAGAGTCGGCATACAGAGAACCAAATGTGAGTAGTAAAATCTGCATGATATCACAAGACTGTGATAATGAACAAGAAAGGTATTCTACGGAATCCCAGCCATCCTGAATAGCTGGGAAATATTCTTAGTGAAACCTAGGTAAGAACCAATCAATGAAAAAAAAGACAAAATAAATGAGGATCAGATGAGATCATCCCCTTTCGTCTTGGTGAGTGCCTTCCTTTTCTTCTTTCCTTTCTTTTCTTTTCTTTCCTTTCCTTTCCTTTCCTTTCCTTTCCTTTCCTTTCCTTTCCTTTCCTTTCCTTTCCTTTCCTTTCCTTTCCTTTCCTCCCCTTTCCGTTCCTCTCCCTTCCCTCCCCTTTGCCTTTATTTTTTTAACAGACTTCTAACCACAAGGCTGATCATGATCCTGACTTCACCTCTCACCAGATCAATTCAGTTTTGTGTGCATAACATCACCTAGTACTACAGCTGCACTTACCCACCAGCAGGTCACACACTTGACTTGTCCTATGACATGTCCTCTAATGACCTCTAGAGTTACAAGAAAACTGTCCACTGAAATAAAGCATATATGTATCTTATAATATACATGATCGATGGGAGTTTATGTCCAGAGCACAGGCAAAAACCTTATTTAGGCAGCTCATAGTTCATTCAGTACCCTGTCAAGTTGCTCCAACCAGTTCCTCTGTCATTTCCTTTGAACCACATCTGACCTAGTGGAAACACTGCCAGATAATACATTTTAGTTATTGTCAGTGTATGAACAGATCTTAAAAGTAGACAGAGTTTATAGGTAGAGCTTAGATCTCTGTCTCAAAAAGCAGAATGTAAGCATCAGACTGACAGTGTCATCAGACTTTGACAGCTTAAAAAATACACTTAGATGTCCCCCATGCTCTAGCTATTCTTTCCCCTCCTCCTACTCCAAACTAATCTGCTAATCTGCTTTGTGCATCTCTGAATTTCAGGTTTTTCATTCTCCGCACTCTCCCTCTGCATTAGTCTGAAGTGACAGTGTCTCACACCTTTTTGTCTCAGTGAATAATCTGTTTTCTCCTAGCTTCTGTGGCTGTATTAATTATTTAAAAGATACTTCCCAAGACCAAGCTGTAGTCCCTCTCCTTCCTGATCCTGTATCTCTTAATAATTGATTTCCTTATTATCTTAGAAATTTTCTCTTTATCTTGGTCTTCCTTACTTTACCCAATGCACTCACTGAGTGACTGTAATACACTGGGTCAAAATGTCAGAACTTGCACGGCTTTGACTAAATCACGAATACCTCAGAAAAGTGGAAGCTAGTCTGTTCCCAACGATTCTTTTCTCTATTGGTGTACATTCTGGACCACAGTTAATTAATTTCCATTTCCTTTTCTTTTGCCTTCTGTACTGTGTGGGGTTTTAATTTAATTCACTAATGGACAAAAATTATTACTTATAACATACTTCTCTTTTGCTGCAGTGAAGCAATAGTAGAATAAAAAAAGTAGCTAAAATTAGTCTCAGGGAAATTTTCCAGAGTACCCATGCTGAATTCAGAAGTCAGTTTCAAAGAAGATCTACTCATTTTCTTTTCCTCCTTGTTCCTAGCTGCATGATCAAGCATATTGTGCCCTCTCTTTTGTGTACTCCATCTCTCCTTAGACTTGGGTGAAGCATTATGCCTCTCAACACAGTCAAAAATCTATTTCTGATTTTGGGCTATTTTTTCTCCTGTGTTGCATTTTTTTCTGTGGTTGAATGAGCTGAAATAGTTCATTAAAGAAATTGGATGAGCAGCTGACTGGCTCAAGATAAACATCACAGATAAGTTGAACATTGAGAGAGAAAAGCTGAACAAAGTGATGGGACAGACTCTTGCTTTGGATAAATACTCATAGCTGGACTGTCTCATCTGCTTCATCCTGAAGCTTCATCCTGAAACATGACTAGGTTTAAAAAATTGTAATAACAAAATAGTAAGATTTTCTGACCTTCTTCTACTATCTCATCAAGATGACACATATAACCATCTTTAGTATAGTTAAAAACCTCAAAAAGTGTGCAGAGAAAAATTTTTTTGTTGAGGGACAACTAGGAGCATGGGGATATGGAGAGCTTTAAAGTGGAAGTTCCAAAACCTTTGCTGTTCCAGATTTCTTAAGTGAGACTTCAGTGAGATTTTGATCATAAAAGCCCAGGGATATGGATCTGTATAAAATTCATGGATAGCTGATGTCAGTGGTGATGTCAAAAACTGAGCATAAAAAAATACACCTAATATTTTCTGTAAATATTTATTTCAACAGAATTTATATCTATGCAGAGAAATGTGTTTCAGCTGAAGAGCCTACTTCTTGTATAATTATGTAAAAATCCATAAAATTCAGTATGGCAAGTTATAAGATAGAAGGTTTCCTATACCTGACAGTGTCTACAGCTGCTACCATGAAGTTTTCATAGAGTTTTTTTCTTCTTTCTATGAAGTTGTCATCTGTTTGTTAGTTTTTTGAAGGAAAAAGTATTAAAGTCTGCCATGGGTTCAGCAGTAGCTCATGCTCTGCCAGGGACGAGGGAGAGATACGGCGCCTGGTCTGGGCTAGTCTGGGAGGTATTCCATACCACAGCACGTCCTGCTCGGGGAGGGGACTGGACGCTGGCAGGGAGGAAAGGGGTTAACACGCCGGGCTGGGCTCGGAGAGGGAACTGGAAGATGGCCAGGAAGGGAGGGGGGAAGCTCTCTCTCTCTTCTGGGCTGGGCTCGTGGCGGCGGGTGGTATCGTACTCTCTCTCCCTGTTTGTCTCCTCTAACATTGATTTGTTATTGGTACCGTTAGTGATTCTGTTATACCTTGATTGCTGGACTGATTTTACCTCAATCCGTGGGAGTTGTATTCCTCCGGCTCTCCTTCCCATCCCTCCGGGAGTGGGAAGGTGAGGGGGGGAGGGGAAACAAAGGGGGAACTGTGCAGATTTAGTTTAAACCACGACAGTTTTTGGCGCCCAACGTGGGGCTGCAAGCCCACGAAATAACAACAAATCTGACAGGATTTATAGTCATTTGTCACAATGCTGTTTTATTGGCTCTCACAGTTTTTTCTCTTGATCTCACAGTTTCAGGATTTTACCAATTACTTTTCATATATATTAGCTGTGTTAGTGTTTATCAAGTATGGTGTTTGGGCGAAGGTTCTGGTCTCATTGTACTTTATGTTAATGACTTGTAATACAATAGAAGCATTGATCATGAAACTGATCTGGTTTATGCTCCCGGTATGGTCACCAACTTTATATTTTGGGAGGTATATAATAGAAGTGCTTAGGAATTTCACATCTTTTTTCTCCTTCTCGGGTGGTCAACCTGTGAAGGAGACATTCTTCTATCCTCCCAGTGTTCTCTCCAGATGGTCTACAACATCATTTGAGGGTTTTGAAGTTTTTGAATGGCCTTTTAATACTGTTGAGACTTGTATGCTGATTGTGATGGGGATCACCATAGTAGCACGCATACAGAGTGTGTTTTGCTCACAGTGATTTCATCTGATTTCAAGAGTTAAGCGGAGTCAGGTCTGGTCCGGTATGGGGGTTAAACGACGACATAGGAGGACCAGGAGATCTTCCCAGAGGCTGGACAGTCATGAGTGGCAGGGTGTGTGGGATAGTATGGGCAAGCATCTAGGTCAGTGGGCCCCTCCAGTACTTTGGAATTTTACTCCCGAACAAGTGAAGAATCCCGAAGAATTAGTAAAACACCTAAATGAGGTGTGTTGTTGTCCTGGCCATACCAGAGATGGACAAATTACAGCAACGTGCTGGGGCTTGGCCTATGCTTATAAGGCCTTGATCGACACTATCCAACACCTTCAAAAGGAAAAAAATGTCCCTGGATCTGAGAGCAACTCAGAAGTCAGCATAGCTGTTCCAACTTCAAGTACAGCAGCTACACCATCCCCAGCTGCAAGTACAGTTGCTACCCAAACTTCAGCTGTGACAGACAGTGCAGCTACCCCAGTAATGAGTACAGTTGCTACTCAAACTACAGTGATAATCACTGCATCTGAACTAGAGGACCAATTCGTACCAATATCGGTTGCTCCTGTACACAAGAGAAAAAACAGAAAGGAGGCAAGAAGGAAGAGGCAGGATGAAGAAACTATGCATCCACTACCTGGTCTAGTGTCTGATCAGGGGTCATCATCACACGACGAAGAAGAAGAGGTGACTCTCGAACTCGGACCTCAACTGAGATGCGGAATATGCGAAAAGATTTCACCCGTCAATCAGGGGAGCACATCATCACCTGGCTGCTCCGATGTTGGCATAATGGGGCCGATGGTCATGAACTAGCAGGTACAGAAGCCAAGCAGCTGGGGTCACTTGCTAGAGAAGGGGGAATTGACAAAGCAATTGCAAGAGAGAAAAAGTCCTTCAGTCTTTGGAGGCGGCTTTTGGCAGCTGTATGGAGTCCTCAGCGACAAGTTGCTGAAACTGCTGAAGGAGAGGGTGAATCGAGTCAGTTTGCCGAGGTGAAAGCCATCCAGCTGGCCCTGGACATTGCTGAGCAAGAAAGGTGGCCAGTACTTTATCTCTATACTGACTCATGGATGGTGGAAAATGCCCTGTGGGGGTGGTTGCAGCAATGGAAGCAGAGCAACTGGCAACGCAGAGGTAAACCCATCTGGGCTGCTGCATTATGGCAAGATATCGCTGCCCGGGTGCAGAAGCTGGTGGTGAGGGTACGCCATGTAGATACCCACATGCCTAAGAGTCGGGCCACTGAGGAACACCACAATAACCAACAAGTGGATAAAGCTGCTAAGATTGAAGTGGCTCAGATGGACTTAGATTGGCAACATAAAGGCGAATTATTTTTGGCCCGGTGGGCCCACGACACTTCAGGCCATCAGGGCAGAGACGCAACGTACAAATGGGCTCGTGATCGAGGGGTGGACTTAACAATGGACACTATCGCCCAGGTTATTCATGAGTGTGAGACATGTGCTGCAATTAAACAAGCTAAATGGTTAAAACATCTTTGGTATGGAGGACGATGGCTGAAGCATAAATATGGGGAGGCCTGGCAAATTGACTATATCACACTCCCACCAACCCGCCAAGGCAAGCGCTATGTGCTTACCATGGTGGAAACAACCACAGGATGGCTGGAAACATATGCTGTGCCCCATGCCACTGCCCAGAACACTATCCTGGGCCTTGAGAACCAGATTTTGTGGCGACGTGGCACCCCAGAGAGAATTGAGTCAGACAATGGCACTCATTTTCGGAACAACCTTATAGGCACTTGGGCCAAAGAACATGGCATTGAGTGGGTATATCACATCCCCTACCATGCACCAGCCTCTGGGAAAATGGAATGGTACAATGGGCTGTTAAAAACTACACTGAGAGCAATGGGTGGGGGAACTTTCAAGCATTGGGATACACATTTACAAAAGGCCACCTGGTTGGTCAACACCAGAGGATCTGCTAACAGGGCTGGCCCAGCCCAGTCAGAACTTTTACATATTGTAGAGGGGGACAAGGTTCCTGTAGTGCACATGAGAAATTTGCTAGGGAAGACAGTCTGGGTTGCTCCTGTTTCAGGCCAAGGCAAACCCACTCATGGGATTGCTTTTGCTCAAGGACCCGGATATACTTGGTGGGTAATGCAGGAAGATGGGGAAGTCCGATGTATACCTCAAGGGGATTTGATTTTAGGGGAAAACAGCCAATGAACTTAATTATACGTTGTTGCTTGCTGTGTAATATTTTTATAGTCCATCAACTAGATGTCTTCAAGTCACCAGCGACTGGCCCTGACTTCCCTCTAACCATCGTCCCAACAGAGAATGAACTTTGATAGAACCAGATGAGTTCTGCAGTAAAGGGATGATCAACATCGGCAGGCAACAATCCAGCACTGCACACAGACTTTCCTGCTACAAAAGACTATTACAAACTTAACATCATGGACCAAATGGACTCAATTGCATTATAGGGATTGGTCCATGTATTAAGAAATGATTTCTTTCTATCTGTCTGGGTGTACGCAGATATATATATATATATATGTATCTATATGGTGGTATATTGAAAATGTGGGATCTGAGCATGACGTGAATGGTATGGAATAAGGGGTGGATACTGTCATGGGTTCAGCAGTAGCTCATGCTCTGCCAGGGAGGAGGGAGAGATAGGGCGCTTGGTCTGGGCTAGTCGGGGAGGTATTCCATACCACAGCACGTCCTGCTCGGGGAGGGGACTGGAAGCTGGCCAGGAGGGAAGGGGTTAACACACCGGGCTGGGCTCGGAGAGGGAACTGGAAGATAGTCAGGAGGGGAGGGGGAAAGCTCTCTCTCTCTCTTCCGGGCTCGGCTAGTGTCGGCAGGTGGTATCGTATTCTCTCTCCCTGTTTATTTCCTCTAACATCGATTTGTTATTGGTACTGGTAGTTATTTCTGTTACACCTTGATTGCTGGACTGATTTTACCTCGATCTGTGGGAGTTCTATTCCTCTGGCTCTCCTTCCCATCCCTCCGGGAGTGGGAAGGTGAGGGGGGGGAGGGGAAACAAAGGGGGAACTGTGCAGATTTAGTTTAAACCACGACAAAGTCCTAGATGGCTGCTGATGGATCAGTTCTTCTTTTGCTTGTGTTTCCATATCACTACTTTTCATTTGCTTACATGATGCTCAGGGAAAAGGAGAATAAATGTATGCAAATAACTTCAAAGAACAGTGACAAAGAAACAAAGAACATAAGATTGCTCAAAAAGAGGTCAACATTGAACTCCCTCTCAGATGTATTTGTTTTTTTTTTTTTATTTGCTACATTTAGACAAGATTGATCATTTATTTTCCTTTTAATCCCCTGAAATCAATAAGAATACACAGACACACAGAGCTTTTGAAAAGGAAGATGCTCAGACTTCTCTGTCCTTGATCCAAAAGCTATTGTTGCCAATGGTAAGATTTCCAGTAATTTCAAAAGATTTCTATCCATTTCAACATACTTTAGATCATGTACTCCTGAAATTAGGAAACTAAATGTAGTTGTCATTTAGTCACAGATAAAATGTAATATTAAGACTAGAAAAAGGTATTAGTCATGTTTGTGTCTTTTGACCTTCAGACGGTAACTAAAAAAACCCACAATAAATCTTTAGAAGTGACACTGGATAACCAAGTACCAGGATTCTTTTTTTTTTCCCTTAAGAAAACTGAGAAATTAGAAAAGGCTTAACATATTGTCATGGTTTAAACCAAGTCCGCACAGTTCGCTCACTCACTCCCCCCCTTGCTCCCCCAACTCCCAGAGAGTTAGGAAGGAGAATCCAAAGAATGTGGCCCCCTCGGATTGAGATAAGAACAGTTTAATTGCTAAGGCATAACACAAATCACTCCTGCTACTGCTACTACAAATAATAATGATAAAGCAAGCAACAAGCGAAGAGAATACAACACCTCACCAGCCACCGACCCATAACTCACCCCACCCTGCCCAACCAAGCACTGACCGATACCTCCTCCATCCCCCCGCAGAGCTCCAGCCCTTCCGGTTCTCTCCCATGTTGGGGGTCGAGCATGGGCGCTTGAACAGGCCTACAGCAAGCTGTGAGAAAGTGAACTTATGACCCCAGGTTAAAAGAAGAAGAAGTGTCAAGATCAGCAAAACAGGAACGCAATAACAGGATGCCAGTAATTGCAGAAGCATGATGTAGCGCTAAGCTGAAGCGAAGGTGTGAAACCAATCAGGAGAGGTAAAGGGGAGCGTGTATCCCTCGTGGGCAAAGCAAAGCAGCCAATCAAGTAATGCGTGATCGCGTGTAAGACAGTATATTAAGAGCAGCCTTGTAATCAATAAATGGAGCATTTTGTGAACCTACATCGTATCGGTGTTTTCTCCCCTCCACCTGGCCGCGGCACTCCCAGTTACATCCTGGGCATGACGTGCTATGGTATGGAATACCTCTTTGGCTAGCCTGGGTCAGGTGTCCTGTCTCTCCTTCCTCCCGGCCTCCCCTCCTCCCCGGCAGAGCACGTGCTCAGAAAAGGCCCTGAACAAAAACACCCGAGCAGTACCTCAAAACATGCTCACTATCAAGCAACTGTTCCCAGCCCAGAAGTCAAAACACAGCACTGCACCAGCTACAAGAAGGAGAAAAAATGACTGCTACTGCTCAAACCAAGACACATGTATTTATTTGGATCACACTGCCAGTATAGCCATAAATGTGATGAAACTAGAAAGGTTTGGAGGGGAGTGGGTGTAATTCAGATATGCATCATAACTTTGACATTAATTCAAAGTCTAAATAATAAAATGAAAAATATAATTATAGCCCCTTCATGGAGGTGGAAAGAAAAATATCTGCCTACTTATTTGTACACAAATAATAAACATTTTTTTCAGAATATCCAGCTTTATGAATGTTTAGATGGTTTAATAAATGATGAGGATAATGTAACAAGAGCTTATTCCAAAAAAAATGCTTCTGATAAATATAAATATCAGAAGATACAATTATTTTTAGTTTTTGTATTAAAACAATTATTTAGTCTTACAGAATCCTCGCTATAAACTTCAATAAATTATTTCAGTAGTAAATCACTGTCTTTATATAAGCTCACAAAGAAAGGAAACAAAGCAAAATCAAGTGGTTTCTTCCTTGCAGAGTGTGCTTTATTTCTAGTTTCAGTTTAATGCATTTAGATCTACCTGGTTTATCCTAGATATACAAGTTAAGGAGAGTCACTATCCAGAAACTCATCTCTAGCCTTTTTAAGCAAACAGAAAAAAAAAAAATCCCCAGAGTAAATTATGTTATTCTTCAATAATTCTGTCACATTCAGATGAATTTTACTCTGAACATAGGTGGCTTTTGCCACTTACCATATGGGGATACAATAGTAACTAATTCAGATTTATAGATTTTAATTATATATTTCTAAAGTTAAAAGAAATAAACTGAACCATTCATTTTGCTATTCTGTTATGCAGATGAAGAGCAATCTATTATAATTTTGTTTTCTGCAGTTGAAATTATACTGTACACCAGCTAAGGGAAACTGACTGGGCTAATAAATTGAGCACATATTTTCACTTTGCTAACCAGTTGGCCTGCTTATCAACCAAAGGCTGCAAACAAAGGAAGCTCTATAGTATCCCAGGCTCATCAGAACACCTCAAGTTACATAGAGAGAAACACCCTACAATAATTGTCATGAAGTGGTTGACCTTACTATCTGCAACCACAAGAAATGTTAAGTAACTCAATAGTTACTACTACTGAGAGAGCTGTCTTTGTTCAGCCTTAGAAACAAAAGGTTAAGAGGAGATTTTGTGGCTGTCTCCACATTTTGGCAGAAGACTAGAACATTGAAATTAACTAAATTCTTCTCAAAGGTGCACCATGAGAACAGCAGTGATAGGACAAAAGGCTGTGAACACAGCTATTTCTGAGTGGAGGATTTTTATTTTCTTTTTTAAAATTTCATACCATGGTGGTGATATAGTGGAACAGGTTGCTCAGAGACTTTGTGAAATCCCTATTCCTGAAGTTTTTCAATATTCAGCTGGCTGTCTGAGCAACCAGATCTAACTGGATGTTTTCCAACCTAAGTTATTCTATGATTCCATATCTAAATAAAAAAGGCATGTGTATGCACACACCCCCTTTATATATATATTATATATATTATACATACATACAGATGTACATACATAGTCAGAGGTGTTACCATATCCACTATGAATAACAGACCATCACTTTGAATTTCCTTCTATTTGTTACAGATAATCTTTCAAATTGCCTCTGGTTTATGTTACCATTTAGATAGAATAAATGCAAATAACACATTATTTTGTGTAATACCAATTTTACGTTCATTTTATGGTTGGCAGCTACATAGCAAGGCTATTTTGAGGCTCTTTGTGGTTAACTATACCTAGCTGAGATGTCTTCACCTTCTAAAAAAAATACATCCAGTTGCTAATCACAGAATCACAAGGGTTGGAAGGGACCTCGAAAGATCATCTAGTCCAACCCCCCTGCAAGAGCAGGGAAACCTAGAGTACATTACACAGGAACTTGTCCAGGAGAGCCTTGAATATCTCCGATGTAGGAGACTCCACAACCCCCGTGGGCCACCTGTTCCAGTGCTCTGTCACTCTCACAGTAAAGAAGTTCTTCCTGATGTTAACGTGGAACCTCCTATGCTTCAGTTTACACCCATTGCCCCTTGTCCTATCACTGGGTATCACTGAAAAAAAACCTAGTTCCATCATTCTGACACCCACCCTTTAAATATTTGTAAACATTGATGAGGTCGTTTCTCCCCACCCAACTCTCCAGGCTGTCCAGGTCTTGCTGAATGGCAACACAGCCTTCTGGTGTGCCAGCCACGTCTTCCAATTTAGTGTCATCAGCGAACTTGCTGAGGGTACACTCAGTTCCCTCATCCAGGTCGTTGATGAAAATATTAAACAGCACCGGTCCCAGCACCGACCCCTGAGGGACTCTACTAGTCACAGACCTCCAGCTAGATTCTGTCCCATTGACCACAACTCTCTGCCTTCTTCCTTTCAACCAGTTCTTGATCCACCTCACTACCTGATCATTGAGCCCACACTTCCTTAGCTTATCTATGAGGATGCTGTGGGAGACAGTATCAAATGCCTTACTGAAATCAAGAAAAACCACATCTACCACTCTGCCATCATCCTTACACCTAGTTACTTCCTCATAGAAGGCTGTAAGGTTGTTCAAACATGACCTCCTCCTGGTAAAACCATGTTGGCTGCTCTTAATGACCCCCTCATCCTTGATGCTTACTTAAAATTGTGAAATGGATAAAGAAAATAAAATTATGAATCGCTATGCACATGTAAGGTTCAGATCATTTGTTTAAGCATAGGGAATATCATACCATTTAAGATACATTTGGGTATTCAGGATTAATGGAAGATCTACATTACTCTGGAACACCAGCTGGAGGTTGGCTAGGAGATACTATGACATTTATAGAGGTATTTGACAGCTTTGTCTGTGTAATTGAACTGAGCTCATTGAGGAGAAATTAACCTCATCTGAGCTTAAAATGTCTACATTTATAAGTAGTCACCTTAGGCTCCTTTAATAAACAGCAGAGATTAAATCAATTATTTTTGCCATAAGATTTTTCTTTATAAAAATACATAACTACTTAGGATGAGATGAGTCATGTCTTGGAAAATCATAAGAAAACAGTCACGTTTTCATAATTAGATACAATGTAGACATACATATCTGCATGTGATCAGATAGATGTATTAGGACACTATTCACGAGACACATTTTATCCCTTGAAATTTAAGTACGTTCATTTCTCCAGTCAGGTAAAACATAAAGCAGTTTGCTAAAGAAAGGAAAAAAGAAAAAAAAAGAAAAAGATACAGGAAAAAACTGCGATTGAGATGACAAGGCTAGACTATCATTATCATGCTATTACTTCATTAGTGGAAGTTTTAGTTTTAGTATTTCAGGCTGCTGAATAGATCCCTCTCCTGGAATCTGGGATCCGAACTACAGTCAGTAGAGAATTATTTCAATATATTAAAATTCACTAAAATTATGCTGTGTCTCTTTGATTTCAACAGTGCCAGACTATTATTTATACCATTTATTTAAATTTTCCTTTTAAACTTTCCAGATTAGAAATTGCATGTGATTGGAGCAGCCAAATACTTGTTTGCATAATTAAGACTGTTAAATTATCTTGCTATGGAATATGACATCAACAATGCGAAATCTAAAATGTGATATTGGATAAGATTTAAAACAAAATAAGAAAACATTTATTTTCATTACATTTTACATTTCTTGCTTAGAAATCATATTCAAACCATGTGTTATAGATTACACAATGTTATATATGATCTTCAGTGAGCAAAGTAATACACCGCAAACCAGACTTTATTTCTTTAGGGACATATGATAAAATAATGAAACACAGCTTTGGAGAAGTGCATATTCTATATGATTCTGTTCTGAAAAACTGCCAGGTACCTTTGATTCCTTTTACTGAATACTGTGTAGTGTGTTAATGACTGTAGGAAGGAATTCTAAGAAATAAAGGTGCTTGGTAATGTAGCCATACAACCTAAATAGGAGATACTAACCCTGTGTTTCATTTTGACAATATAATCCCAAAGGAAAAAAAAAAAAAAGTAGCAACTTTTTTTTCCCTGAAGATATTTTTGGTGGACATTTTTTTTTCAATTTGCTGTTATATCAAAGAATAAATCTTTATCTATCAAAAACAGTGCTAATAAAACTAAATCAAATTCACAAATAGTTAACTTGAGGTTCTAAAATTTAATTAGAAGTGACAGCTATGCTTGCTTTTGTCTTTGGATAGAAATATGTACGGATTTTGAGTAGAAATTAGAAAGGGTTGTGTGTATGTGTGAGAGAGATAGAAACCTGAATTATTATCCTTCAAAACAAGGATTTGGGCACAATTGTGTCTTATTTAACAACTTCAAGACTCCCCTTCCTCATTTCTATCTTCGTATATTCACATCTTTGAAGTAAAACTTTAAACTTAAGTAGTAAAGTTATCTGATACATATGAATTTCCTCCAGTATCAAGCTGCCACATCAAATCTTCTTAAGATACAAAATTAGTATACATAAAAAAATCCTTTATTATTAATTTAGAGAAATAAAATGTATACCATGAGGGACTTTTGCTATTTTTCTTGATTTTTGCTACATTATCAGAAATTAAATATCATCTTTGTCTTAAACAGTTAACATGGGTCATATTCATGTCAGGTTGATATTGAATCAAAATTGTCTTTCTGGAAATATAGAATGTGAATACTTTTAATAAGGTTTCAGTCACAGAATGATAAATTAAATGTGACAAAAGGCACATGTTAACCTATGGTGAAAAAAAAATAATGTCATGCATTTTTTGAATTAATGATATGCAAGAAATCTAAGTTCAATTTTCATTTTATTTGGAAAGTTATTGAAATGACTGTCAAGGTTAAGACTAATAAGCAGTCAATCTCTCTAGGCTTCCTTTGAGTTGCAGAGTAGATAGATAGTTAAAATATAGTATCCTAGTAGTGAAATGACCTTTTTTACCTAAGAAAATATCTGAGCATGCATTTGATGAAAGTGATCCATTCTTGTACCTAAACTTCAAGTAGGCAAAGGCTAATTGCCAGGTTCTCTCTGATTTATTGGTTATAAGAACAGCCCTTATCATGTAACCTGATTGTCTGTCATGTAGACATTTTCCTCTTGAAGTTAGTCAGGCACAGCAGTCATTCAGCAGGACTGTAACTCTGAGGCAGCTGCAATATCATTACTGTGAAAGCATCTCTTGCAACTTGGTCACACTCAGGGTTAACAAATCTGAGATTCTTCCACTCAGTGCCACACGGCTACATTTTCCTTTGTCTTTTGCATATGCAGCAGGTTCTCCTTATTTAATTGGATGATCTACCCAATCACTTAATGCATTATTGTGATTTTTTTTTTGTGAGGTTTATCATACATGGCACTGCTTGATTGCTTCTTCATCCCATTCCTAGTCAGTGACTGTGTTCCTGTGGCTTGAATGTCTTATCACTCTTGGTGGAAGCCCACAGAAGGAACTGTGTGGGAAGGGTATCTCCCTTTCAGTCTTTCAAAACAACATCTCAAAACATCTCTGAAGTACCTACTTCTGCCTGTTTGCCTGCCTCAGTCTCTAGGCACAATGGAAACAGAATCATAGAGTAGTTTAGGTCAGAAAGGACCTTCAAAGAGCATCTAGTCAAACCCCTCTGCAATGGGCAAGGACACTTTTCTCTAGATCAGGTTGCTCAGACCCCTGTCCAACCTTACTCAGAGTACTTCCCATGATGTGATGTCCACCACTTCTCTGAGTAATAAGTTCCAGTGTCTCACTACTCTTGCAGCTGCACCTGGCACCTCTCTCTCAGAAATTACCAGTGTGTAAGAATATGATGGATAGGCAAGAGCTACAATCAAAATCATAATTATTTCAGAGTAACAGTTTAATGTATTATTTCCTTTGCATATGTGTCATCTTGCTTGAGTCACCATGTAGTTCTAAGGGCACAGATAGGCCACTAAGTAGGGTTGGCTTTTACAAGCTTGCAATGACCTCATCACTAAAAGTTAGAAGAAATATGTACAGGTGCTGTAGAATGGTGTCATAAGCCTGAGGGACAGCTTTTAATACTAATTTGTGGAGTACTTAAGATCCTACTTATACGGCCTTATCCTACTTGGAAAAAGCTGAGAGTTACTGATTTTCAAGCATACTTGTCCTTGATAGGTTGGTCCTGGCCTACACCATAGTAATTGTCAGTGATCTGCATGTAAGGCTGTGGGATTTAATAGCACTGGTGCAGAGCAGTACAGACACTATTTTATGGGGAGTGAAGGCAATAAGATTTGAATGAAAAAAGAGTTTGGGAATGAGCTCTGAGGTCTTGGTGCTTGACAAGCCCAGGGGGCAGGAGTTGGAAGTTGAAGGACAGGGAAAGTAAAAAAGCAGGCCTTGGGAGGATGGGCCAGGACGTAGTTGTGTCTGGAATCTCAGTTGGAGGCCAGAGGATGTGGGGGTTGTGAGAGGGTCTGCAACATTGTAATTGGACTATTTACCTGGAGAGTTTTACAGGGGCCAATGAGACTGAACGTTGTATGCATGTGCAGGTTGGGAAAGTACCGAACAAGGGGATAAAAAGGGCTTGGTGATAAAAAAAAATGAGGATTTGAGTCCCTGCATCAACTTGAGTCCGTGTCGTGAAATGCCACACTATTTCTACACTTTCCTGTAAGTATTAGGTACAATATCCTGTAACTCTTGGTACTGGAAGTTTCTGGGGTCCTTTCTCAGTAAGTTAAAGTTTGAATGAGTAAGTAATAGATGATTCTGGAGTAAAATATTGGCTCATGATATGTTCAGAAGAAATGCAAGGTAAAGTCATACTAGTAAAGCAAGAATAAATAGTGGTATATTTAAGAAGTGAGATTTCAAGCAGGTAAGGGGTAGAAAAAGTGGAAGAGTGAGACAAGCATGTTTCACAAAGGACAGTAGGTTTTTTGCACTGTTTTTTGTTTGGTTTTGGTTTGGGTTTGGGTTTTTGGTTGTTGTTGTTTTGGGTTTGTTTTTTTTTTTTTTTTTAGCTTTTAAAAGAAACAGTCGGTTTGTGTCAATTTAATGGCTTCAGAGAACTTAGCCATATTAAAGCTAACTAAGCTTGCTATCTCTGTTCTTTATATATCATCTCAAGACACTGTTTTAGAACTTGGCTCTCTATTAACCATAAAAGAAGCTTATTTGACAAACTCAGCTAATGTCTAACTTGCAAGCAGCTTAAATCTTGTAACATAAATCCAATGTTTTATGTCAAAAGATACATGTTAAGTCTCCAGATTGGCTGAAATATCTTCTTATTAAGACAGTTTTGAATTGTACTTCAAACCTGGTAATGTATGCAGTGTTTTTTAAAACTTTATACACAAATGATTTTGTTTCCTTTTCTAAGTTCCCATGAAAGAGTTTGTCTATATTAAAGTATTCTTAAGAAAGAGAAATACTGAACTAGCAAAAGTCAGAATAATGAATATGAAATATCTGAGTACCACTTTTTCTCAAGATTTATCTGTCTTGAAATGTGTTATGAAAAATGCATTTCACAGGACAACTGGCAATATTAATAAGTCAAGAAATACAAAATATACTTAAAGGAAGAAGTTTTAATGTGTTTTGATACAATCAGTTAATGGGCTTGTTCAATCTGGTTAACTTTAATATCTTTTACTAAATTTTGAGACTATGCTTATTTAAAAGTGTGCTTGCACATGGTTTTTACTTTTGTGGCAAATAAGAGGACTAAAATTCATATTTTACTGATCTCATTCATATTCTACTTAGATAATTATTTCTAGCTAGTGATAACAGACTGCATATCAGCTGGTCTTGTTTTCTGGCTTTTTTTGCACGAGTTTGTCAAATTTTTCTCTGTATCATGCTCGTTGTGGTATAGATTCTAAATTCTTTATTGGGCAGATGGAATGTCTCATTTGCTTATTTTTTATTATGATGGTGAACCTCTGATTCAAATCAATATGTGATTAAGCTGAACAGAAACTCAAAAATCATTCCTGACTTCAGTAATTGTTGGAAGATCCAGGACAGACTACCAGTTTTTAAAATATTCTAAACTCGACCCTCACTATCTCAAGTTAGAGAGTTTATCTCCATTGTCCCATACTTAGACCTTGGGATTCACTCAGTGAAACCTGGTCTGATGATGGAGGAGGGTGCCTTTAGTCACAGTCTTGCCAAGGTGTTGAAGAAGGCTTTAAACTGAAGTTGTCATGGGAAGGAAACCTCAATCCATCCCTCTCCTATCAGTCTGACATTGATGCCAGAAGGAGATGCCCAGAGCCCGGAGCACAAGTTGGCAATGGAGCACTGATGAGCAGCACAAAGGACTTACAGCCACTCCAGCCAATAAGCCAACATCAGCGGGGTCACAAATGCCTTTATGCCAGTACACGTAGCATGGGAAACAAGCAAGAGGAGTTAGATGTGTGTGCATACCTGAAGGGCTATGACCTCATTGATACCATGGTGGAATGCCTTCTACAACTGGAGTATTGGAATGAAAGGACACAGGCTCTGCAGTAAAGAAAAGCCTGGGAGATGAAGAGGGAGTGTCGCCCTCTACGTCAGTTGCCAGCTGCAGTGCACAGAACTCCACCTGAGACTGGATAAAAAAACCAAATGAGTATTTACAGCTCAGGATTTAGGAAGAACAGGGCCAGGAGACATTATTGTGGAGTCTGCTATGGGCCGCCTGATCAGGAAGTACAGGTGGATGAGGTCCTCTGTAGGCAGGTATATGTGACCTCATGTTCACTAGCCCTGGTCCTCATGGAGGAGTTCAATCACCCCAGTAACTGTTGGGAAAGAACACAGCAGGGCACAAGATATCCAGGAGGTTCCTGGAATGTGTTGGTGATAACATTCTTCTTCATATGATAGAGGAACCAGTGAGGAGAGGCTCTATTCTGGACCTTGTCCTCACCAACAGAGAGGAGATGTTGGGGAACATGAAGTTCAAGGGCAGCCTTGGCTGCAAAGACCATGGAATGGTGGAATTTGAGATCCTTAGGGCAATGAGGAGGGTGCACAGGAAGCTTACTACCCTGGAATTCAGGAGAATGGACTTTGGCCTCTTGAGATATCTGCCTGGGGGAGTGCCATGGCATAAAACCCAGGAGGGAAGAGAAGAGCAGGGGTGGTTAACATTCAAGGATCACCTCCTCCAAGCTCAGGAGCAATGCATCCCAACAAAGAGGAAGTCAGGCAGGAACGCTAAGAGGCCTGCAAGGTTTAACAACAAGTTCCAGGACAAAATCCAGCATAAAATAGAGGCCTCCAGAGAGTGGAAAAAAAAGGCAGGTATCATGTGAGGAATACAGAGAAATAATCAGAACAGTCAAGGATCAGGTTAGAAAAGCTAAAGCCCTGACAGAACTCTATCTGGATAATGACATTAAGGGCAACAAGAAAAACTTCTGCAGCTACACTGGGGATAACAGGAAGGCAAGTTAAAATGTGAGACTTCTCCAGAAGGGGACAGGACACCTCATCATCCAGAACAAAACAGAAGCCTTTTTTGCAAGAGCTTCAGCCACACTACCTGTCGTGGTTTAAACCAAGTCCCCCAACTCCCAGAGAGTTAGGAAGGAGAATCCAAGGAATGTAGCCCCCACGGATTGAGATAAGAACTGTTTAATAGCTAAGGCATAACACAATAATAATGATACAGCCAATAACAAGCGAAAAGAATACAACACCCCACCAGCCACCGACCCATAACTCACTCCACCCTGCCCGGCCGAGCACCGCATGCTCCCTCCTCCATTTCCCTTCCAAGCTCCACCCCTCCTGTTCTCTCTCCCAGTATGCATCTTGGGCATCACATGCTATGGAATGGAATACCTCATTGGCTAGCCTGGGTCAGGTGTCCTGTCTCTCCTTCCTTCTGGCCTCCCCTCCTCCACCTGGCTGGAGCGCATGCTCAGATAAAACCTTGAACAAAAACACCCCCAAAACATGCTCGCTATCAAGCAATTGTTCCCAGCCCATAACTCAAAACACAGCACTGCACCAGCTACAAGAAGGAGAAAAATGACTGCTATGGCTGAACCCATGACACTACCCAAGATGCTGAAGGCAAGGGCAGAGACTGGGAGAATTAATAAGTAGGAGATCAGGTTCAGCATCATCTAAGGAATCTGAAGATGGACAAGTCCATGGGACCTAACAAGATATATCTGCAGGTTCTGAGAGAACTGGCACATGTAGTTGTCAAGCCATTATATATTATATTTGAGAAGTCATGGCAGTTTGATAAAGTTCCTGCTGGCTGGAAAAGGAGAAATATATCCCTCATTTTTAAAAAGGAAAAAAACAGGAAGACCCAAGGAACTACAGTCCAGTCAGTCTCACCTCAGTGCTTGGCAAGATCATAGGAGCAGATCCTCCTGGAAACTATGTTAAGGCACATGAACAATAAGGGGGTGATTGTTGGCAGCCAAGACGGCTTTACTAAGAGCAAACTGTGCCTGACAAATTTAGTGGCATACTATGACAGGGCCGTGGAATTGGTGGATATGGGAAGAACAACTGATGTCATCTACCTGGACTTGTACATTTGACACTGGCTAACATGGCATCCTTGCCTCTAAACTAGAGAGGCATGGATCTGATGGATGGACCACTGGCTGGATGAGGAATCGTATGGATGGTCTCATTCAGAGATATGTGGTCAGCAGCTGGATGTTCAAGTAGAGACCAGCGACCAGTGGTATTCCTCAATGGTCAGCAGTGGGACCGATCCTCCTCAACATCTTTGTTGGTGGTTTGGACAATGGAATTGAGTGCACCTTCAGCAAGTTTGCTGATGACACCAAGCTGCATGGTGTGGTCAACATGCTGGAGGAAAGGAATGCCATCCAGAGGGACCTTGACAGGCTCCAGAGGTGCCTGGACAGGCATCTAGAGTTGAGACCTTGTGAAGTTTGACAAGACTTCATGGTCCAGCGCCTGGGCTGGGGCAATCCCAAGCACAAATACAGGCTGGGTGGAGAATGTATTGAGAAAACTCCTAAGGGGAAAGACTTGGGGTGTGGATTGACAAGAAGTTCAACATGAGTCAGCAATGTGCGCTTGCAGCCCAGAAAGCCAACTGTATACTAGGCTGCATCAAAAGAAGCGTTACCAGCAGGTGTAGGAGATGCTTCTTCCCCTCTCCTTTACTCTCATGAGCCCCCACCTGGAGTACTGCATTCAGCTCTAAGGCCCCCAACAAAAGAGGGAAGCAGACCTGCTCGACCTAGTCCAGAGGAGGGCCATGAAGATGATCAGTGGGCAAGAGCACCTCTGCTATGAACTGAGAGTTGGGCTTGTTCATCCTGGAGAAGAGAAGGCTCTGAGGAGACCTTAAACCAGTCTTTCAGTCCATAAAGACAGCCTGCAAAAAATCCAAAGAGGCATTTTTTACAAGGTCATGTAGTGATAGGACAAGGGATGAAAGTTTTAAACTGAAACAACATAGATTTAAAGTAGATAGAAGGAAAAAATTAGAGTGATGAGACTGGGATAGATTGCCCAGGCAAGTTGTGAATGTCCTGTTCCTGGAAGTGTTGAAGGCCATGTTAGATGGGCCTTCAAACACCTTGGTCTAGTGGAAGGTACCCCAGACAAATGCAGGGGGGGTTGGAACTTGGTGACCTTTAAGGTCCCTTCTAACCCTAACTATTCTATGATTCAATGATGGTTATATGATTCTAGTAATGTTTAGATGAGACTTTGGGGAAATATTTCCTGCGACGTGGTAATAGTATTGTGTTCAACAAGACACGGAAGTACATGGAGGACTATTCAAAGTAGCTTAATACAAAATTAAAAGGTATATTTTATGTGTATTCTAGATGTTAACACGAAGTTAAATACCAGCATTCTCATTCAAGTTACATGACACCTTATTGCTCATGGAATTGTTCTTAGAATCAGAGCAGGAAACATGCATCTATTTAGTATCCCAGATAAACCTGAAGAAGAAACTTCAGTGTTGACCTTTAAAGAAATTTTCCAACAACATGTTCACTGAAATTATGACTTAATGCAAGACTTACCTAACACTTACTAAGTAACCTTAGAAACTTAAGAGACTGCTAGGCTGTGTACTCTTTAAGTACAACAAACATTGCTTGAAGTTAAGCATCTATAGTTACTTAAATAAAAAAGGTCACACACACCACAAACAGTGCACACACACATGCAAACACAAAACCTAGACAGGGGAAGAGTGGCAATACTGCTCACCTTCTAAACAGTACTTTTTTGTGTGTTTTTTAACCCTGAAAAACACTAACTGGATTTACTTTGCTCTTCAGACAGAAAAGAACTCAGACTTTCTATTCTACATATCAGCCTCCTCTGCCCCACTCTCATTTTGTACCTTATATTTAAACTTGATAGCTAGTAATAGAAGATAAGTATTCAAACAGATTTGATTTATTGTTTCTTCTCATCCAGCCTTTCAATAGCAGGTAGCTTTGGTAATTTATAAATGATGGCTAACATATACTCATTTTTGGAGGACTTTGTTTAGGTTTGCATGAGCATTTGTGGGTGGTTTTTTTTCTTCTTCTTTCCTCCCCCACTCCCCCAACCCCGGTTTCAGCTTTCTATAACTTCTCTTCATCAACTTTTCTGTTTTTTTTTCAGATAAATGAACTCATTCTCTTTAGTGTTGTCAGTTGCAGTGAAATAGATATTTCCTTAATTTGATTAACTAGTCCTTATAAAATAATGACCCATATGCTTACTATGTACAGGAACCGAAGCTTGCTTGGTCTGACTTCACTGTATGTGGGCAGTGATGTCTAGAGGTAGTATACTTCACTACCATATTAGAAAGAATGTCAGTGCTGAAAAAGGCCTAAAATAGATGCTCTTCCTGGGTTCCTCTGTTCATTTAACCAAGCAGAGAGAATTTTACAACTAAAGGCTTTGTTATATGTTTTAAGCAAATACTGAACTGGAATTTGTACTTTTCTGTAGACAATGAAGAATGATTTTTGAAAAATATACTTAACCAACCTGCAGTCAATCATTGGTGAAGTATTTTTCTGAACTACATAAGAAAAGGGTAGATGTCATATCTTGCTACATGTTACAAAATAATTAATGCAGCAATTAAACATTAGTATAATATCAACAGTACAGATAATATCTATTTATACTGCACCATATTATAATAATAGGTTCTGGATTCTGTGTTTTAATTATTAATTTACATGAAGTCAATATAACAAACTCTTTAATCAAAAGTGATTTTTTTGCTGAAGTTTCCTCTTTTTATTCTGCTCCTCTACTGGCAGATATACATGCAGAACAAACACACTTTATTTCCAGCTGACATTTAAAGCACACTTTTGCCTTTTGTATTTTTCTGATTGAATAAAACAGTTACCCAATATAATAACTGAAATTTTTCAATCTCAATCTTGTTGTGTTTCTTTGAAACTGTAACTTATTCCAATAAGTAAGTAGTCATATATAAAGAAAGCATTTTATTTTATAAGAAAACAATGAAGAAAGACGGAATAGAATGACTAGTTTTTATCAGTGGGAAAAGTTAGAAAAGCTATTTCACCATAAGGATCCATGTTTAACATAATTATATGTAGTTTCCAAAAAGGAAGCAAGGATTGGATGTGGAATTTGCATATTCAGTTTATTTAAAGTCATGGAAAAGAGAGCAGAAGTGTGAGTAGACATATTAAAATAAACCAGAAGGCAACTTACAAAAATAATTTCTGTGCTGACAGATGCTAAGTAATTTGTGGCTTCAATTTTAGGGGTTTTATGTACAAGATAATCTACAAAAAAGGAGAAAGCATTTACATTGATGTGGAGAATCTTTAAAAATATAAAGATATTTGTAATAAGCATTTTAGGAATATGACAGTAATAGGAATCGAAAATAGGCAAACAACGTAATATATAGGATAGAATGACATGTTGTTTCATAAAAATGTTTTTTTTTTACTAAAATAAAGACATTTAGGAGGGAAAGTAATGGAATTGCACATAATGTATTTCTATTGATGAGTATAAAAAACAAAGACCTTCTATATAGACTTTTCTACATCTATGGACAAAATACTTTCAAAGAAATTAAAAGGTGTCATACTTCAAAGCTAGTGACAATAATTTTTTTGTAGAATTTTTTTTAGGAGCCCAGAACTGTAGAATCTGCTCAAAGACCAAATTTACACAACCACAAGATGAGAAGGCTATATTCAGTTACAATTTTTTATGGAAAACCTTGGAAAGAATTGACAGAATACAAAACATAATTCTCCTTTAAGATATCAAGCATCTAGCTAAATGTTTTAAATTGTTCCTGCTTGTCTTTATTAAGTTGGTTTTTTTTTTAACATAGTATGAATAATTTTATACTGAATACTGACAGATTCAGTATCAGGTGGACAACTAATGAGATCAAGTATGGTATCTCCTATGTTCAGTAATGTGTGTATGCCTGGGGGTAATTACCTGAACAAAAAGTAATAGACATCCTTTTGTTTCTCATTTCCTCAGTAAAGCAAACCTGCATATGGTTGAATGGTGCAATGGTTTAACCCAGGTGAGTAATTAAATACCACTCTCACTCCCTATTTCTCCCTTCTGTGGACAGGATGGGTGGGAGAATTGAAAGAATATAAACCCCACAGGTTGATATAAGAACAGTTTAATAACTAAAAAAAAACAAAAAATATAGTGATAATAGAAAGAATACCAATAATACTGATACTAATAAGAAACAACAAGAAAATAAATGAAAGCTCAGAAAACACAAGTGATGCACAATACAATTGCTAACCACACGCCAGCCAATACCCAGCCCGACCTGAGCAGTAATAAATTCCAGTTTATATTCTGAGCATGATGTGCTGTGGTATGAAATACCCCTTTGGCTAGTTTGGGTCAGGTGTCCTGTCTCTGCTTCCTCACAGCTTTTTGTGCCCCTCCTCACTGGCAGAACATGAAAGACTGAAAAGTCCTTGATTGGGGTAAACATTACTTAACAACAACTAGAGACATTGGTGTTATCAACACTGTCCTCAGACTAAAGCTGAAAACACAGCACTGCACTGCACCAGCTACTAAGAAGGAAATAATTAACTGTTACAGCTGAAACCAGGACAAATATAATATATAAATGTTATTAATCAACAACAAAAATATTGTGAGTTTGGTTGGTTGTTGGGTTGGTTTTTTCCCTTTGTTCTGTGGCCTCTCAGACATAACAGCTTTCTGGTTTACTTTCTTTTAAAAAAATGCTTGATCCGTTATTAGCCTTTTGAGTGCAATACTTAAAAGGTATGTATTGCCTTTTTAGCATTTACTTAACATCAAGTCTGCTGCTGCTAATGCTTGCCTGGTAAACAAATATGGAAAATGCACTTTTGTGATTATTCTTACAAATTAATATTAAAAACTTAATATGAGATCCCTTTAAATTTTATTTACTTTGTTGTAGTATGGCAGAATTAATAACAAGAATATTAATTGGGACATTCTATATAAAAACTTATGTCAATTGTTGGTTTAAGATTTGTGTCATCCTGGTTGCCAGTACCAACTATATTTTTAACAGTGAATACATTTCAGTAAATAATAACTTGCATAATGAACTGCAATTTGTCATATTTCTTTGTTAAGTAAACTCATTAACCTGTACCTTTAATTCTTCTGCTAAAGCTACAATTTAATAGCAAGTAAGATGTTTCTATAGCCTTGGTTAGACTTTTCTTAGAATATTATCTTGGGTCTGACTTTTGTTTTGTGCATAATCTCAAATTATTTTTACACTTCAATTACCCTTAAAATTAGAGGTTTCAAGAAGTAACTATGGCATTAGTCCTTGCACATATTAGACATTACAAAACATCATGCTGCATTAGTTTCTTCAACTAAAAGCTCAGGTGTCATCAAGTAAACTTGACAAAATATTGTAGCTCCGTGATGAAAATTCAGAATGTGTTTTTGAAATAAACTTCTAAATATTGAATGTGACATCTATCTATTTTAATAAAATCTCTTCCCTCCCTTAATGTGTTTTCCTTCACTTTATGTCAGATCATATGCAATGGCATAGCTGTCTTTTTATCTGTGGAAAGTCAGGATAGCTCAGCTGACAAAAGAGACAAGTGTATATTGCTCTACTAATTCAGATGACTAAAGAAAGCTTTGTTTCATAGTGGAACATTAAATGATGAGCAAATCAGAATATTAAAGGGCAAGTGATTTCTCAGCATATACACTTGACAGTTTAAAGAGTTGTATGATACAGTGTTGGATATAAAGGAATTTTTTAAAATGAAAAATATGCTAGAAGTTAACAGCACTGAAAGACTGAACTATGGGATAATATATTGTGACAGTAAGGCTTTCTTCAATATGTGACCATTCTTCATCTGAGCAGCCACACTGATTTCATTGTTTCTGCTCATAATAGTAAGAACTTTTCTCAGTGAAATTACAGATGTTTGTATCCCATAACTATGCAAACAGAAATCATGCTTGATTTCAAGCTTGATGTCTTTTTTTTTCTCAATTTTATTTTTATTGTGAACTTTGAGCTAAATACACCGCATTTTCCTTTGGTTGATGATGTAAGTGTATAAATAATACTTATAAGAGACTCTGATGTCATAAACTGCTGCAAAAATACTCATTGATATCTGAAGATTACATTTAAACAAAGCTAAAGAATGCCTTCATTATTCAGTTCATAGAAACTGAGTATTACTGTATAGATTTATTTACAGTTCAGATTTACTTAGTCCAAATGATGAAAGATTTTGATTAAAACGAAGTTTGCATTAAATAATCACATGTTCTTTGGCAGCTAGCAAACTGAAAATAATATTGATGTATGTTACCACCTGAAAAAATCTAGTTGAGTCAGTATATCACACACAAATTACAGAAATGGGTACTATACACAACTCTCCCATTTATTAGCATTTCCTTCACAGTTTTCTATCATCTTCAAACTTATGGTGAGGAACAATTTCCTCTTCATAAATCCATGCTGACTACTCCTGATCATGTTCTTGTCTTCCATATGTCTAGATATTGTTTCCAGGATTAGTTGCTACATCATCTTAACAGGGACTGAGTTGAGTCTGACCATCCTGTAGGTCCCTGGATCTTCCTTCTTCCCCTTCTTGAAGACAGCAGTGATGTTTGCTTTCTGCCAGTTCTCAGGAACCTCACATTTAATGCCACAAGATTTCAAACATGTTGGAGAGTAGGCTTGCAATGACAGCAACGACCTGCCTCAGGATTCATGGGTGCATATCATGGACCCACGTTTCTCAGTAGTCCCTAATCTGAAAGAATTTTTAAGAAGTTTTAACCCATTACCCCTTGTCCTATCATTAGTGTCTCTGATGAAGATTCCATCCTCAGCATCCTTATAGGCCCGCTTCAGATATTGGAAGGCTGCTATGAGGTCTCCATGCAGCCTTCTCTTCTCCAGGCTGAACAACCCCAACTTTCTCAGCCTCTCTTAATACGGGAGGTGCTCCAGGCCCCAGATCATCCTCGTGGCCCTCTTCTGGACTTGTTCTAACAGTTCCATGCTCATTTTATGTTGACAACACCAGAACTGCACACAATACCCCAACTGAGGTCTCACGAGAGCAGAGTAGAGGGGAAGGATCACCTCCTTTGACCTGCTGGTCATGCTTCTTTTGATGCAGCCCAGGATACAGCTGGCTTTCTGTGCTGCAAGTGCACACTGTCGGCTCATGTTCATTTTCTCATGGACCAAAACACTCCACAAGACTGCTCTGAATCTCTTCTCTGCCCAGCCTGTAGCTGTGCCTGGGATTGTTCTGACTCAGGTGTGGGACCTTTCACTTGGCCTTGTTGATCTTCATGAGGTTGGCATCAGCCCACCTCACAAGCATGTCAAGGTCCCTCTGAATGGTATTCCTTCCCTGCAGTGTATCAACCAAAATGCACAGCTTGGTGTCATCAGCAAACCTGCTGAGGATGCACTCAATCCCACTGTCCATGTCACCAACAAATATATTGAACAAGACTGGTCCCAACACCGATCCCTGAGGGACGCCACTCCTTACTGGTTTCCAGCCTGACACTGAACCATTGACCACAACTCTTTGCATGCAGCCATCCAGTCAGTTCTTCATCCACTGAGTGGTTGACCTATCAAATTGATATCTCTCCAATTCAGAGACAAGGATGTTGTGTGAGACAGTATTGAATGCATTGCACAAGTCCAGGTAGCTGACATCAACTGCTCTACCCCTATGCATCAGTTCCATAGTCCCATCATAGAAGGCCATTAAAATTGGTTTATCTTCTCCATAACATTTCTGCATACTGAGATTAGAATAAAAGGTCTGTAATTTCCTGTGTCCTTTGCCCTTCCTTTAAACTGTAATAATATTAACTAGCTCGAAATCCATAGAGAGCTTCCCAGATTTCCAAGACCTTTGGTGCCTATGTAAAAGGTGCCTAGACAAAAGGCACCCAAAAAGTCAACAGCAAAATGACTGGGAGAAGAATGTGCTCAGCCTTCCCCTTCCTCCCCATGTTACATGATAGATATTTATATGGGCTTAAGTCCTGGAAGAGTCTTTAGAATGCTGAATTTTTCTTTTTCAAGGTTGTTTCAGTTTTAGTGTAGGAGATGATTAGATTCTCTCCCATATCTATGTAGTTGTATTCATGACCTTTCAAGTACCAGTTCTGTCTATTCCTAGTTCTGAGAGACAGTGAAAAGCTTACATACAACATTCCTGATTTTGCTGAAAATTCAGCACAGAATGGGAAGAAATGTATGACTGGTCAAGAAAGGTATGTATAACATCCTTGTAATTAATCATACTGTAGTTCACTGAGATAGGCTAGCAGTCATAAATTGGGCAATTTTTCTGGAGTTTCTGCCTGCACAAACTATTTACCTGACAACCTTTGGATTTTTCCTTCTTTTCTGTGTATTGATTTCTAATGGAATTGTCACTCTGACCGATTAATCTGTGTAGGGATATGAAGCACAAGTGTTCTCTTTCATTTTTTTTTTAAGTTAAGACTCATACAAACACTCTTGCTTCTTGCATGAAACGGTCAGGAAGTAAGCTGAAAATGCTTCTGAAAGGAGGGCACAGAATACCAGAGAAAAATGAGTAAACAAAAGATTCAGAGGTATGAATGTGGAAAGATGCAGCAAACAGGTTTCACATTGCTGCAACATAGATATTTGAGTATTAGGTTTAATTATTTTCTATTGCTAGCACTTAATATAAATTAATGAATTTTTGTGGGTTCTGAAGGATCTATTTTTCTGAGTTTATGTGTGTATTTGAAATCATCATATATCTGTTAAAGGCAATGATGAACTTTACATAGATGTGAATTAATTAAAATGAGGTCCAGAGAACCCATAAAACTGCAGCCAGATCTGCCTTAGAGACTTTATTTTATTTTTCCAAATTATGATATTCCTTTTAGAAAAGTTAAATATCTTGAGTTCGAAGGGGCCCATAAGTATCACTGAGTCCAACTCCCTGTTCCTTGCAGCACTACCTAAAATTTATATGACTTCCGTTTGGAATTGAGGTGGAATTTGAATTAAGAAATGTGCTACTACTCTGCACCTGTTCAGACACAGGTTCTTTTGTCTCCTTAGCTGCTTTTTCTCACCATTCTATGATTCTATCAAGTGCAAGGTAGAGCACACGTATAAGGAAAGGATGCTAGAGCTGTAAGACCAGTAAAATGGAGGCTCCAGTTCCACAGTTCAAGACTGAAGGATAGATAAAAGACAATGAATACTTAATTAATCCCATTAATGCTTAAAGTACTATTCCTTTATGTGATCCACAGAGGTGTCTTCCAATTGGCTTTTCATCCACAGAACTGAAAATGGTTAAATCCACACTTTGTTCACAAATAAAATTACTTACAGAGATGCATTATGTGGTAATAGAAGGTTTGTGCTCAGACTACACAAAATGGTTATTGACTGGGATCCAGCCACAGCAAAATCTTTGAAAGGTGAAGATAATTTTAAATAACTGTCAGACCACTATGTACCAGCATCTAGCTAGGAATAAAGATCCTTGTGTCCAGCAAGCTTAATACTTCTATTAAAAGGCTCACTTACACTTGGAAAATTCTCTTATACAATAATCTGTCTAAGGAGTTTTCTTTCTAACCCACTCCCTCTTTATGCCAATAAATAAATAAATATTAAAGAACCTAAAGGAGTAGCCATCATTCTCTGTGCATACCTTCACAAATACATACACAAACACATTCACAAGTATATACATATACACATATATACATATATGTACACACTGAATTTTCTTTGTGAAGCTGTGTTGGTTTGGTTTAGAGAATTTATAATTTTTCTACGTCTGTTTGGGTTACCATTCAATTGTTTTCCAGTACTGAATAAAATGTCACAAATCTATAAATTAATGACTGAGACCTTATTTAAAATGAGTTATAACACATTTAACCCTGCACACTTCCATAATAACACATTTTAACATGAATGTATTATTTTTGTTTGAAACATAGTTTTGTTTTCAGAGTGTATAATAAAACTGTCCTTTCATAAAACTGTCCTTCCTTGGGTTTTTCATTTGCTCTACCATTTTTCATCTTAAAACCTCTATGTTGCAGTTTACCATCTTTTTGGATGTAAATTAAATCTCTACTAAATTTCAGTGCAAAATTCTTTACAAAATTTGTTAGGATAGTCCAGTCTATTTCTGACTGAATAGTTTCTTGAACTCTACATAAATGAGGTTGGTTTGCAGATTTTGCAAATCAACTATATTCAAATAAAAACCGTTAATTTATGCTACAGGTACTGACTATGCTTAATTTGATTTGATATCTTTTGCTTTTGAAAATAAAATTTAAGCCCAAACATGTCTACTGCCTCATTAAGAACTTAATTTTGTTCATCTGTGCTTTCAACAATCACCTTTAAATCAAAATCCAGCTAATACTACTAGTCAGTGTCTTTTCCTGAAGCCTGTCTTTGAGTTGCTACCTTTAGTAAGATAGGCTGGACCTGAAACTCAGTTCTTAATATCACAATAGAAGTTTAGCTGGTTTTTCTCTGATCAACTGACAAATCTTCTCAGCTATCTTGCTAGTCTGCTTGAGAGGGTCAGCAGGAAACATTGCCATTTGCTGTCTCAGTGGGAGAGCACTGTTTCAGAATTAGTCAGAAGAAAACTTTTCTCTATTTATTCTCCTCATACCTGAGACCAATTAAGCCTAACTTAACTATAAATATGTGTTGCAATTATACATTAGAAACTTCATGTGAAAACACGTTCTGCTCTGTTAAGACAGAATATTCCTAAAAAAAGCCAAAAATATCTCAACTTTTTTCACGTTATTGCCTTCTCACATGAATAATCTAATTTTTGTTAATGGGACTGCTCATGTGGCTAACCCTTGCAATGTGAGCACAGAAAACCCAATTATGCTCCAAAATCACAGGGATAAACAGCAGTAGAAGCAGCAGAATTGGTTCCACATTTCACAAGGAAAGGCAATTCACCAGCTGAGACAGTAAAGAGGCTCTAGCCAAGTGAGGCTGCTTTCCATAGATTGCTCTCTATCAGACAGCTCTCCTATGGGTGGTTCTGACTAAGTTCTAGCAGTTGCTGCTAGGAAATTAAGTGTTAACTCAACAGAAAAAGAGAATAATCTTCAGCATCCTGAGGGAGATGGGGTATGTAGAAGAGAGGAAAGTTGGGGAGAGAGAAGCAAATAGATTCCACAGACATTTCTGTGACAAATTGCGCAAAAGTTGTTTTTAAATAAATTATTAATCTGACATGACATATATGGCAGCGGCTTGGAAGTGAGCTGGAGTACTAATGAGGAAAACTGATAAAATATATGGAAATCTAGCTCCTTAAATAGTATGTTGTCAGATTAAGTGACTCCTTTGTTCAGGAGGCAAAGCAGCAAGAACTGGAACAACAGCAGCAGTAGCGGGGCTTACCCAAGTTCCCACATTTGTTATGACTAAGACTGTTTCTTTTTACAGTCAAGCTCTTTCCAGCTTACTCTTGTTGATGGTGTAGTACAGGCTGATGATAGAGTAATGGAGCAACTTGCCTTCATGCTGCTATATCTTTTTTTGCTACTTTACAAAACTGCAGATCCCTTCAAATTGTAGGTTGGCAGAATTTTTTTTTTAATTGTTGGGGTTTTTTTTCAAATGTAAGAATTTTGTCAAAATACGACCTTGTTAATATATTGACATATATAAGAATTTGTGTGTTTTAAGAAAAGGGAAGAGAACTAGCCATTCTTTCAATCAAAACCTTCATTGTTACATGAAAAATCAAACACCAGATCTGTGCGATTCTTTCTTTTAACATACTGAATTTTATACAGTGGGGAACCCTGCCTTGTTACTGTTTCAATAACATTGATAATTAACTGAGACAAATATTAGCTATCAAATATTACAACCATTGGAATTTTCTTTTCCAATTTAAAAAAAATTGAAGTCTAAAGTACATTATAAATTTTATTTACTCATAATTTTAAGATGTTAACCTTATTAAAAACTAATTAAAATAATGACAGGTATGTTTGTTTAAAAGAAGAAAGTAAAATATTTTAAAATATCCACATTTATGACCTTATGTATCATGTCATCTTGTGTTACGTCAGTCTGAACACATTCATTTTTAAATACATGATGTGACATGCTATAACATGATTTACATTGCTTAGGATTTAAGGGGTGTAGCTTAGCTGTGAAAGACACAAAGTTAGGAAAAATGCCCAAGCTTTGTTAGTGTAATTTAGAAATATTTTAAATAACACAGTAACAGCATGTGTAGTTTTGAATAAAAAGTAGTCTTACAGAGAATATTGTAGCAGAACATGGACTGCCTTTATGGAGAATGGATTTTATAGCTTTTATGTGACCATTGATATACTAGTAATTTATTTTTGGCAATAAAATAATACGGCAATTTTGTTTACTTCTAAATCTCAGATGCAAGTTAGGATATATCAAGCCAAATTTTGCCATTTATGGATGGCAATTACTTTAGCAAAACTGCCTTGTAAGCGATCTATAATCTGTTGTCCTTAGATTGGATATGTACCAATTTTTCTACTTGTAGAATATTTTCAGGTAGTTGAAGGTACAAATAGTTGTAAAATAACTTTACTTGATTTGGATGTTTTGGATACTGTACATTTACTAAAAGAAATATAATGTGCCTGGATATTATATTAGCTGTTCATTTTATTACATAAAAAATCATTGCTCGACAGCTTGCAATAAGTAGAAGTTATACAAAAATTGTTGGATGTGCCAGACATTTTGAAGCATGTACAAACATTTTGAAACAAGAGTCATATGACTGATCAAATCCTTTCAGGGTTCTATTTTCATGTAACTTTAAAAACTACCTTTCTCAACTGTTAACATTTTGCGTGTAGTGTCTGCCACCCACTTTATTTTGTGATCTGCTGAAAAGTTCTTTTATTGTATGTGTAAGCAGAAAGAGAAGTAACAATTTTAAAGCTTTAATTTATCACTATTGATAAAAGATCTATGTTTACATTAGATTTTCACTGATTTAACACTGGTTATTTCAATGAGATTATTTATTACACTAGCAAGAATGAGATAAGGATCAGGTACAGAATAATTTAGAACACATTTCATGGAAATGTACCATCTAAATGTACTTATATGAATCATAGTATTTATGGGCAGAACTAAAAATCCTTTATTTCACAACAACTTTGACAGATGTATAGCATTCTAATTCCCTTGAATAGGGAAGGTGGGATAGTGCTAAAAACCTCAAATGTACCATGTGGAAAGGAATGAAGAAAAGCTTGCAGGTACCTTTAGAGTAAAATAATTTACAGAAAAAAAAAATTCATCTGCCATAAAATCATTTAATGGAAGGCTGGTAAATTTTACTCAATAATCTGTTTCGATTAATGAAGTCAATGCAATGATGAAAACTTATGCACCAGCCCTGCAAACCCATCACACCTAATAACATATGAACTATAGGTTTTCTCATTTCAGCTTATCCATCATCACCCAATACCCTAATATATTTCTTTTAGTTGCACCTGAGCAAGGCAATGGAAGGCAATGTGACTGTCCATTATCACTAGGGTGATAGTCAGAGGATGAGGGATTGCACAGGTGTATCTAGGATCCAATTTGGTATTCAATATGCTCATTATTAATGGGGGAAAAAATCAGGTGGAATAACAATTAAAAAAAAATGTATAACATTCCAGACCTTTCAGTTTTAAAAAATAAAATCTTTTCATTTGTAAAACCAGCACAGAAATTTGCCATGGATATGGGATACAGAAAAATTAAAGCATGATTTCTAGACATTTTTCAGGAGAGGAGTGCACTTTCAAATTATACAGTTCTTGCTACTTCTCATTTTAGGACACTGAGTCTTCCTGGAAGATACCAGAAAAAACATTATATCACTGCCTTCTATCAGTGTTCCTTAGGTTACAAACCAGGGCTCACAAATCCGAGCAAGGAATGACACTGTTAGGTGCAATATTTGAAAACATGTTTCAGAACATAACACATACTGAAGAAAATACACTTCAAAAATTTGAAGATAGATGACTGAAGATATTGTGAGGGAAAGTGAGCCTCAGCAGCTTGGAAAAATATAACAGATAGAGTGAGTAACCATGAAAACTGCAGAAAAAGCTTTTATTCTTGCTGCTGTCTTTCAGTGTATATACTTAATATTAGTTGAATAATAAGGACATGTAATTTAAATAAAATTTTGTCTCCTTTCAATGTCTGAGTGGAACACATCTCATCTTGTTACAGTCAATGAATAACAGCCATTAGCATTTCATGGGACAAGTCTTAAAATATCCCTAACATTTCAACCTGAGTTTTTCTACAAATCTCATTCAGTGTATGGGTGTGTGCATTGCAGGTAGTTTCCTTTTTATTTTCTTACAGAACACAACTAAAATAATCTCAAAAAATTGATTGCATCTATTTAGAAATCATGGCACCAAATTTGTACTTCAAGTTTTCACTAAAACCTCTGTTGAGAACAACATAGACAACCTTTTTAGTCATGACACATTTTGTGTATGGGTTTGGGCAGCAGAATATAATTATTTTATTGTGTAGAAAAACAGTTGAAAATTCAACAAAACACCTAGAATTCCTTTTTGATTATTTAGGTTCAAATGAGACCTTTGTTTGCAAACACCATCTAATCAGTGACTATATAAGATATTAGTATTATTTTTTCCTTTGCAGCAAATAAAATCCTAAAGCTCAGCTGTGCCCATTTCTTTCTCTTGAAAACCACTTCATCTACATTTGAGAACCTCCATGTTTTTTAATATTTGTTTCTCTTAGAATAATTAAAGAGACTTAAATTGCCTTAATTCAACCTAGCTGTCATTTGCCACATTCACTGGAAAAGCTGTAAGTTTCATGATTTGTAGATCAGCTGCTGATATATCTCATTAAACTTTGTAGCATACAACACTGACCATCCTAGGGAAAAAAAAAACAAATCCAAACCTCTAAGCTAACTTGCTGCCATTAGCTGCTCTAAGAACTGCAATGGCAGATGGAGGCTGAAAGTTTTATGGACATTCATTTTTTCATCATTTCCCATGTTGATATACTTGGGTCCTTATTGATAGATTTGTCTTTTTTTTTTTTTCCTCTAGCTATACTGAGGAAATTACCTAAAACCTACACCTGAATTTTGTCTTAAATACAGGGCCATATCAAGACTTGAAGTAAAATCTAGAAACATTACAGTTCCTAGAAGCATATACCATCTGTATGATTTAGGCTAGGATGAGGACATAGGAATGTTTCTCTAAGTGGATTTCTGTACAAAAGTGTCTGGTCACCATGAATGTGATTAATGAAGAACAATGCACAACAGAGAGGTAAGACGTCATTCATATCCTCAGTCATAGATTCCTAATGACACTTGAGAAGCTGCAGTGTATCTGCAGTGGCTCTAAGTTGTCTGTTGAGAAAGATGAGAGTGTCCCATATACCCTGTATTAAAAGTTCTAGGTGCAGATGCATAACTTGAAATCCAAATGCCTCATAGTTAATTAATTTCGTTTCAGTGTTATTCAGTACTGAACATTTAAACTGCAAGTTTGAATTTGTATTTGAGGCTCACTTAAATCCTGTATTAGGAATCTAAGGCCACCTTCAGATCTGTTGCCATGATCCACATCTAGGTTTGATATTCCAGACTTCTTGATGGATTTGAGCTGTTTACTCCAGTTTGTACTTCTGAAAGAGTCATGGTATAGTTTCCCATTCTTAAGAAATTAAGTTTTGTGCTAAGTGACGCTGTAGAGCTGTTTGAAGTTATAGACGAGGTTAGAGACCAGTAAAAGGGACAAAAGCACGAACAATCAAAGGCTGCTTGTTTCATTTCAGTACAAAAAGGAACTGACTGTTGTCCAGCAGAGCATAGAGAACAGTAGTGACAGATGTTGCTGTGATAAGTTAGCAATAGCAAGACACCAAAGAGCACTCAAAATTATGGACCAGAAAAACCCAGCTATATGACTGGATTCTGAAAGAAAATAAAAAGGTGTTGTACATGGATAGAAACTTTACAATTTCCTTTCCTCAGATAACTTGAATCCTGCTCAAGCTCCGCTTCAGGAATCAGCTGTGAGATTTCCTCCAGACACCACTGATATTTAGATGTCAGTATTGTTCTCTGATATGTGTTTACTACTGGTGCCTGAGCTGTTATCAGAGCATTTCACCTAAGAACATTTGTGAGACATTGAAAACAACATCAGAAACATTTCAAATTCTTTGAGCTTTGTAAGTGGGCCTAGTAAACTAGCCTTACCAGTATTCATCATACTATCATGAGTGATACTATCATCATTTAATCACACTGTCCTGCACCTTCACTTTCTTTCTCTAATGAATACAGGGTATCCTATGTCCAATATTGTTGAATGATTAAAGAATAATCTAGAACATAAAGAAATTATGTGAATTTGTTAGCAGAAGTTCATCTATCAACTCCACCATACTATTTTCCTTTCATTATAGATAAATTAATCCAAAATGTGTTTAGCTTTCTCTTCTATTTAGATTTTTTTTTACAGAACTAATATTTCATGTTATATAGCAATTTATATAGCACTTTATATAGCACTAGTTATGATTTCTTCTTGAAAAATGCTGATTTTTTGCCATACATTTTATAATAAGTCTGGTATCTTACCCTTAATTGTACATCACTATTAGATTGGCTAAAACATACAAAATAGTATATATATATTTTAAATAATTGTGGTTTTTTTTTAAATATTATAGAAAGATTGTGAACTGGTTTAAGTTTATGCTTAAAGTAAAATAATAAAAGCATCACATTTTCTCTGCAATATTCTAAAGTTATTCATTCATAATTAGATGTTTTGAAGTAAAGACAACAAAGTATTAATATTTTTCTTTTCTCTATTATGTAATATCTTTCTTTCCCTTTTTGAATAGGCAATCAAAATTTCCTATTTTTGATATTCTATCTCTCTTATATTTAAAGATTATATTTTTTCTTCAATCTGAAAATCAAACTATCACTAAGAATGTGAAGTATCTTCCTTGTATGCAGTTTGATCATGAGCAAAACATACAAAAATACCAGCTTGCAAAATTGTTTTCAACTGGATTAGAGCTGTTCTTCCAAAACTCATACAATATACTCATGTGTCTAGGTATTTGGTCAAGGAATTTAGCTGCACTTTTGCTTTTTCATGTAAGCTTGGAATCTGAAGCATTTAATATCCTTATTAACTTCTAAGTGAAATCCCCTTAATTTGATAATTCTGAAGGCTGTAATCATCATGACATTTTTTAATGTTAATGAAGGACAGCAGAATCATCACAATTTAAAACTTTAACTACAAAGCAATAATAACTTAAGCATAGCAATAATAAGTGTAAATTGTTGTCTCATTTAAACTGCAGCAAAGTAGCTGTCAATATTTTACAGTAGATATTACTTTTCTGAGAGATGGGAGTGGGAGAGGAAGGGAGAAAAGGAGGCAAAGGGACAGAAACAATATCAGTGTTTAGCCATTCAAGGAACACAGGCAAGGCGGTTACCTCAGGTTTGACCAAAAGTGACTGTGGAGACAGTGTTCTCACAGGAGAATGAATATTTGGTACATGAACTCTGTATAACTCTGAAAGATACAGCAAGGCCGTGAGTGGCCCAAGGAAGCTTAAGCAAGCAAGATAAGAAGAAGCTGGAATTCACTGAGTTATGAGAACTGTGGACTGTTGGCAAGCTTTCGAGATCAAGTTCTCATACCTGTGCTTAACCAATTATATGTTAGTCACTAAGGGTCTTCAAGGCAAGTATACAATCATGATATGCCAAATTGCTGTAGGTGTGTGTAAGCAACAGTATATAAGGAGTTAATGCTTTGCAATAAATGGCTTTTTGTCTGATCATATTGATCTCTGACTGAGTCCATTCCGCGGCAGGTGACAGTTATAAAGCCTGGAGCAGAGATGGTGTACTTCTTATGCCACCAAATAGATATTCTGATTTTAATGATAATTTGCTTTGAAAAGCATTTTTCTAGCAAAAGCCAGTGTCTTTTGCCTTAGGTGGATTCCTTACTTCTGCTCCAGATAGCCATGTATCTCAGAGCTTTTAGTCCCAAACCCATTGAAACTTCTGTCATTATTTCTGACATTTGAATTAATTCTTTCATGTGAAGTATTTCTTCATTTTAATCTGATACATTATTCTTTATTCACTGTCATGTTTTTAGCTACAATTAAGTCTTTCAACTCCAGTCTAGTTTTCGCTTTACTTCCCTTTCTTCTACACCAGCACAGCCTCGTCTTTCTCACACCAATGAATCTTTGATGTTCAGACTGTTGTACTTCCTTTTTTTCTCTGTCTTCTACACTTCAGATATTTTTTTTATTTTATTTTTCACTTTGTGATATCAGATAATTTCAAAATTAGAAATAGCCAGAAAGTGAGTCCAAGAGTGAGTTCCTGATTCTGTTTGGGCCACTGCATTTAGCTCTTGCTAGAGCAATTTCTGGGTATTGTTCTGGTATAATTTACTCCTGAGGCTACTTCAAAAAAGCCCAGTATATATGAACCATTTTTAGCTGTCTTCCAGCACTATCCCTGAAGACTCCTAACCTTCAAAAACTTTTACATTTTCTCATATCATGCCCCAGGATATTCAACTCACACCTTTAGTTTCATGCAATAAAAACACTGCTTTGCTCCAAAACTGCTACTAAGACTAAAAAAAGTAAATAACAAAAAAGTAATACAACTTCCCAAAAATTACTCACATAACTCATAAGAAAACTAATTCATAGCTTTTCATGTTTATCCATGTCTTTTTGATATTTAAAAAATAATATGTTGATTATTGAAAAGAGAAATTATTAGCTCTGCTGTTGAATGGCTTAAGAGTGTTGCAGAGGTTCTCATGTTAACCTGGCAATCAGAATCATAAGTTGTTATGCAGACCAAATATGAGCAGACAACCTTAATCTTCTTAATGTGGAGACTGCTGTAAATATCTACTGTAAATAACACTGTCTGTTTTATTCTACTATACAACTATATTCTACTATTCTACTATACTATATTAAGGTCCATATTAGACCTTAGTAGATTCAAAAGAATAATAGTGGAGTACAAAGCTAAGTACACAATTCATTGTACCATTTCCAAATTCCCCCTTTTCCCATCTTAATTGCAAACAATAAAGTACAATTATTAATTTCAAATAACTAAGGAAGTTTTTAGCTACTTGCTTTCATCTCATCACGCCCCCACCATACATGTATTTTCAGACTTCCCTGCATTAACCTGGCAGCCATTTATATAAAAAAGATACTGACCAATACTCAGGTTATTACATTCCACCTTTTGTTGATTTAGCCACTGAATTTTATAACAGTATTTTAGAATATTTTTGTATTTTAAAAATACTAATGAAGTCCCCTGTTATGCACTGAAGTCCAGAACTTGAAAAGTTTTACAGCCAGTTTTAAATATCAATATCTTCTGGATATCTGGATGAAGTATTATAAGATGGTATAAACTGAAAATACCTTTCTGTTCTACAGCAGATTTTTATTACTGATAGCACATAGAAAATAGATATTTTGGTTCATCTGAAACATACACTTACTATATCACAGATACATTTCTGTTTCATTTCTCAAGTTAGGATAGCTGGCTGCAGCCACACTCGTAGTGAGATTGTGTGCAAAAATTAGTATTAAAAATGCACAGCTGAAGTGTGATATACTCCAGGTGCCCCTGTCAGATGTCTGACACTTTAGGAATGATAGGGAGCCTCTGTGAGATAGAACAGATTCCAGCTGCTCTAACACACACTGGGGATCAGTTCTGCCCTAAAAATCAGGGATCCACAACTGATTTTAGAACAGCCTCTCACACTCTTTTATTAAAGAGAAACATGGGACAATAAAGAAGATGAACTTTTTGCTCTAAGTCGGTCACTGGCGGTTTAACCTACATCTCGGTGGAAGATTCAAACCAGCCCTCAGCAGCCATTGTTAGTCACTTGCTGAGGGGGGTGGCTTGAGAAAGGACGCCTGTGGCATCGGAGTGGAGCCGGGGCAGATCAGCGACCAGAAGCCTCACCACAGAGCAACAAGAGCCACTGAGGAGGGAGCCTCAAATTCTCAACAGGACTTGCAAAGAGCTCAGCTACCTCGAGTAGGTGACTCACCGGGGGTGGAGACAGGAGGAGTGGCACCAACTGTGAGTGGTTAAAAATCTACCCAGGGAGCGCGGTGACCAGAGCTGGCAAACAGAGCAGGTCGAGGCAGTTTGCGCAGCAGTTTGCGCGGGCAGGCAAGCAGGATGGTGAGCACTCACCGTACGACGAGGGTCCGGTCTGGGAGCTCTGCCCCGGCGGCCCCAGTGGTGGCCAGCGTAGGCACCCAGACAGAGCCAGTAAGTGGGGAGGTTGCGGTGCAGAGCTTGGAGTGTAGAGAGTGCCTGCACTGGTCTTGTGAGGGAAAGGTGCAGAATGGGCAGGGCTGCGCTCGCTGCTCCCTGATGGAGATCCTCCTCCAGCAGGTGTCTGAGCTACGAGATGCTGTCAGTAAGCTGCAAGATGTCAGGAAAGCTGAGAGGAAGCAGGACTACTTGCTCCAGGACCAAAAACCACAGGGGCCTCAAGATTCCCCTCTAACTCCTGGAGGAAAGAAGGGGGCTGTTGATCAGGGAAGCTGGGAGTTAGTAACAAAAAAAAAAAACAACCAAAGGAGGAAGAGAGCAATTAAAAGCAAGGAGCTTCCTCCTAAATCTGCTATACCCACCCTGAACCGCTTTGCTGTCCTGCAGGGGGCTGATGGGGAAATGCACTTGCGTCAGAAACAGTCGGCTGGTGCACTGGTACAGATCTTTACTGGTGCTACCCCCAGTAGGGGACTCTGCCTTGAAAGGGACAGAAGCTCTCATCTGTCGGCCTGACCCGGTCACAAGGGAGGTGTGTTGCCTACCTGGGGCATGGATCAGGGATGTTGCGGAGAGGCTGCCTGCTCTAGTAAGTCCCACGGACTATTACCCGCTTCTAGTGATACATGTGGGTGCTAGGGATATAGATAGTAGTAGCCTGAGGAGTATAAAGAAGGACTACAGAGCTATGGGAGAGGTTGTCAGAGGTTCTGGAGCTCAGATAGTCTTTTCGACAATTGTCCAGGGTACAGGTGAGGACCTTCCGAAGGCAAGGAGGATTGGACAGGTTAATAAATGGTTAAAAGGGTGGTGTCATAGTCAAGGGTTTGGGTGTCTTGGACATGGGGCCCACATTTGTAGGCCAGGCCTACTGGGGGCTGGTGGAACTGCTCTGGTAAAGAAAGGGAAGAGTGGCTTTGCTGGGAGGCTTGTCAGACTTGTCAAGGATGCTTTAAACTACTTGTGTTGGGAGAGGGGAGCATCATTCCATCCCAACACACCCAGTCAGTTGCCAGCACCTATAATAAATACTCTGAGCAATGTAGTAATATTCTAGCCGCTCCAGCCACTGAGCTGGCTTCATTTGGAGCTCGGATCAGATGCCTCTATACAAATGCCCGTAGCATGGGGAATAAACAAGAGGAATTAGAGATGTGGGCACATCTATGGGGCTATGATATAATAGGCATCACCGAAACATGGTGGGATGGCTCCTTTGACTGGACTGTTGGAATGGAGGGTTATAGGCTTTTTAGAAAAGACAGGCCTGTTAGGAGGGGAGGGGGAGCTGGCCTTTATGTTAGGGATAGGCTGGAGAGTATGGAACTCTGTCTGGGGACAGGTGATCAGTTAACAGAATGTTTCTGGGTCAGGGTTAAGGGGAAATCGGTGATGGGACACATTACTGTGGGGATATGTTACAGACCGCCTGACCAAGAGGAACCTGTGGATGAAGAACTCTACAGACAAATAGGAAAAGCCTCAGAATCGCAGGCCCTTGTTCTCATGGGGGACTTCAACCACCCTGACATCTGTTGGGGCAATGGTAGGGCCCGACACAAACAATCCAGGATGTTTCTCGATTGTGTGGAACACAACTTCCTTCTGCAAGCAATAAAGGAGCCGACGAGGAGAGGTGTCCTGCTTGACCTCGTGTTCACCAACAGGGAAGGGCTCGTTGGAAATGTGACTCTCCAGGGAAGTCTTGGATGCAGTGATCACGAGATGGTCAAATTTGAGGTCCTCAAGACAGTGAGAAGAGCATGCAGTAAGCTCACTGCCCTGGACTTCAAGAGAGCAGATTTTGGCCTCTTCAGGAACCTGCTTAGCAAGGTTCCATGGGATATAGCCCTAGAGGGCAAGGGGGCCCAAGATTTCTGGTTGATATTAAAGGATCACCTACTAAAAGCACAGGAATGTTGCATCCCAACTAGAAGGAAGTGCAGCAGGAGAACCAGAAGAATTCCTTGGATGGATAAGGAGCTGCTGAGGAAAATTCACAGGAAAAAAGAGGCTTATAAAAGGTGGTAGCAAGGACAGGTGGCCTGGGATGAATACAGGGATGTTGTCAGGGTAGTTAGGGACCAAGTTAGGAAAGCTAAGGCCCAATTGGAGCTAAACTTGGCAAGGGATGTTAAAGATAACAGGAAGGGATTTTATAGGTATGTAGCGGCTAAAAAACAGACTAAGGACAATGTAGGCCCCCTCCAGAAACTTTCAGGAGAACTGGCTACACAGGATTTGGAGAAGGCTGAGGCTCTGAATGGCTTCTTTGCCCCGGTCTTCACTGGCAAAGGCTCTGACCGCAGCACCCAAGTCCTGGAAGGCCCATGTAGGGACTGTGAAAACCTAGACCTTGGGCCCACTGTACATGAAGATCTGGTTCGAGACCATCTTAAGAACCGGAACGTACACAAGTCCATGGGCCCTGATGAAATCCATCTGCGGGACCTGAAGGAGCTGGCGAATGAAGTTGCAAATCATATTTGAAAAATCATGGCAGACAGGTGAAGTTCCTGATGACTGGAAAAAGGGAAATAAAACCCCCATTTTCAAGAAGGGGAAAATGGATGATCCGGGGAATTACAGACCAGTCAGTCTCACCTCTGTGCCTAGCAGGATCATGGAGCAGATTCTCCTGGAAGGCATGCTAGGGCACATGAAAAAGAGCAAGGTGCTTGGTGACAGCCAGCATGGCTTTACTTGCGGAAAATCCTGCCTGACCAATTTGGTGGCCTTCTATGACAGGGCTACAAAAGTGATGGACAGGGGTGGAGCAGTTGACGTCATCTACCTGGACTCGTGCAAAGCGTTCGACACTGTCCCACATGACATCCTTGTCTCTAAATTGGAGTGTCAGCAATTTGACAGGTGGACCACTTGGTGGATAAAGAACTGTCTGGATGGTTGCACTCAAAGAGTTGTGGTCAACGGTTCAATGTCCAGCTGGAGACCAGTAACGAGTGGTGTCCCTCAGGGATCGGTGTTGGACCGGTCTTGTTCAATATCTTTGTTGGTGACATGGACAATGGAATTGAGTGTGCCCTCAGCAAGTTTGCCGATGACACCAAGCTGTGTGGTTCAGTTGATACGCTAGAGGGAAAGAATGCCATTCAGAGGGACCTTGACACACTTGTGAGGTGGGCTGATGCCAACCTCATGAAGTTTAACCATGCCAAATGCAAAGTCTTACACCTGGGTCGGAGCAATCCCAGGCACAGCTACAGGTTGGGCAAAAAGGAAATTCATGGTAGTCCTGCGGAGAAGGACTTGGGGGTGTTAGTCAATGAGAAAATGAACATGAGCCAGCAGTGTGCACTCACAGCCCAGAAAGCCAACCATATACTGGGCTGCATCAAAAGGAGTGTTACCAGCAAGTTGAAGGAGGTGATCCTGCCCCTCTACTCTGCTCTCGTGAGACCTCACTTGGAGTATTGTGTGTAGTTCTGTTGGCCTCAACATAAAAAGGACATGGAACTTTTGGAACAAGTGCAGAGGAGGGCCACAAGGATGATCAGGGGACTGGAGCACCTCCCATATGAAGACAGGCTGAGAAAGTTGGGGCTGTTCAGGCTGGAGATGAGAAGGCTGCATGGAGACCTCATAGCAGCCTTCCAGTATCTGAAGGGGGCCTACAGGGATGCTGGGGAGGGTCTATTTATTAGGGACTGTAGTGACAGGACAAGGGGTAATGGGTTGAAACTTAAACGGCAGAGGTTTAGACTTGATATAAGGAAGAAATTCTTTACTGTTAGGGTGGTGAGGTACTGGAATGCGTTGCCCAGGGTGGTAGTGAAAGCTCCATCCTTGGCAGTGTTCAAGACCAGGTTGGGTGAAGCCTTAGGTGATATGGTTTAGTGTGAGGTGGCCCTGCCCATGGCATGGGGCTTGGAACTAGATGATCTTGAGGTCACAGAATCACAGAATCACAAGGGTTGGAAGGGACCTCGAATGATCATCTAGTCCAACCCCCCTGCAAGAGCAGGGTAACCTAGAGTACATCACACAGGAACTTGTCCAGGCGGGCCTTGAATATCTCCAGCGTAGGAGACTCCACAACCCCCCTGGGCAACCTGTTCCAGTGCTCTGTCACTCTTACAGTAAAGAAGTTCTTCCTGATGTTAACGTGGAACCTCCTATGCTCCAGTTCACCCATTGCCCCTTGTCCTGTCACTGGATATCACTGAGAAAAGCCTAGCTCCGTCATCCTGACACCCCCCCTTTACATATTTGTAAACACTGATGAGGTCACCCCTCATTCTCCTCTTTTCCAAGCTAAAGAGATTGATACCAAAACTATTAACAGGCAAAGCCAGTTTACCAAGAAAAAAGCAACAGTTTTCACAGTAGGAAAAACTATAATCTTCTGAAAAATTAATCTAAATTTCAAATGTAGTGCAAGGTTTCTTGTCCTGTTGCTGTATATAAAAATTAAAATAAATGGAATTTCATAATATCTGCTAACTTCATAGAATCACAGAATCATAGAATGGTTTGGGCTGGAAAGAACTTTAATATCATCCAGTTCCAAACTCTCTGAGGTGGGCATGGACACCACACACTAAACCATGTCACCTAAGACTGTCCAGCCTGGCCTGGAACACTGCTAGGGATGGAGCACTCACAACTTCTTTGGGCAAACAGTTCTAGTGCCTCACCACCCTCACAGTAAAGAACTTCTTCTTTATATCCAACCTAAACTTCCTCTAAGTTTAAACCTATTCCCCCTTGTCCTGTCGTTACAGTCGCTAATGAAGAGTCCCACTCCAGAATCCCTGTAGTCCAGCCCTCTTTAGATCAGTCATTGAGGTTTTTGTCACTCACTGCTTTTGGCCAAGAAGCCCTGTGCATTGAAAACTGGATTATTTCCTGGTGTTGCTTTTCTGTAACTCCTATAAATCATTGTCTTTCCTAACACTGCAAGTATTTAAGGAAAAATGTGGGACTTTTTCTCTATTAACAAATACTGAAAATTCAGAAATTTTCTTGACATCTTCAGTTTCCTGTGTCACTCAAGCAGCAAATATGTCATACCACTAAAATAAGTAAGCATGAAGTGACATGGGGCAATTGGCTTACTGCATGTGTTTCTGTTTGGAGATATTTTTTCCCTTGTCTTCCTCCTTTTACCTTTGTCAGAAACTGCACAGACAAGTTGCTGCATGGTCAGGGTTTCTTCTACCACCCTACACATCAAAGCAACCATGAATAGAGAGTAGTCACTCAGTATTCACTAGTTTTCACCATCCTCATTTAGATCAGGGGAGCAGACTGTGCGGTGAAAAAATTGGAATTACCCCAAGGAAATCTCCCTGGAGCACTGAGTCATTTTACAAGAGGCTTTGGACTTAGTACAATCCTAACTATTCTATGATTCTATGATTCTATGATCTCTTTACTGCAAGCTGCTATTTATTTCCTGTTGTTATGCTTATGTAGTTGTTGTATATGTTTTTATACTTGTTTATCTTTCTATAGTATTTCAATTTAACTTGCTGACTGCATGAGGCTGTGAAGTAGAATGTGTTTCTGATCTGTTCTCTCTGTGCCCTATCTCCTGAAAGGTTGACCAATGGCTAATCTGGCTTCTATTATTAAATTCTAGTGATTGCTTCTCTAGTTCCCACATGTATTCCGGCATGATAAATTAAAGGTGGAAATTAGACATTTCCTGACCTGTAATGTGCCCTGCATGGTTTATTTGGGTTTCTAGGCATGGCTTACAAAGTTGGTGAGAGTTATAGAGGCAACCTGCTTAGCCTTTGAGCAGCAGGGCAGAAGAAACAGTTTTGCATTATTCAAGCAATTCCTCATACTGATCTTTAGTAGGCTCTGAAGGAGTTCATCTTTTAATTCTTGTTCATCAGAAGCAGTGTGACTGTGTCCCAAGTCTTAGAGCATGGCAGTGCAGTGTACCAGATCTGAATCACGGCCCATAGAGACTAGTGTGTTGCCCCTCTGGTAGGCTTCAAAACTAAATGTCAATCCAGTCAAATAACTGAGAATATTTATCAAGAAAACAAGATTCTTTCCTAATCTCAGTGACAATACTCAAAACCTGAAGAGTATTATTACTCCTTTTGTGATGTTTTTACACTGGAGAAACAAGTTATATGCCTAACTTTCAAGCACCAATCCCACAGAGCTACAGAACACCAGAAATTACCCCGATTACTCTTCAAAAATAGATACAGATGATATACAGGGGAACAAAAGACCCTTATCCTCCATCAGTTCAAGCAATCTTTTTCTTTGATGACTACGGTGTTAATCAAGTAGTATTTAGTATATTCACCCTCTAAAACCAAGACTTAAATTCAAGAAATGACAATAGAGCACTTTTAATATAGATACTATTGGCAAGTTGCCTATTGCAGAGCATGTTAGGAAATTATAAAATACTGTCATATAGTTTATCCAAAAGGTAACTGTACTTAGCAATTTGAAAAACAACCTGTTTTGGTTGTTTTGTTTTTTTTTTTTCCATATCAGTATATACTTCCTTTTTCTTTCTCAGTCTATTTCAGGTGGTGTTGGTATTGTCACACTCCCTTTTTCTATTCCAAATCATTTTCTACTAAGAAATGAATGTTCAATCTGCCTATCAAAATTTCTAAATAACAAACATAAATTAAGATTTACACCTACTTAGGCTTAATTTTCTTTTTGAAGAGAATTCATGTTTTCTGAATATCTTAAATATTGATACTGTGTTTTATTTACTCCGTATCTGACATAGAGTGGATTATTCATTAGGGACTGTAGTGACAGGACAAGGGGTAATGGGTTAAAACTCAAACAGGGGAAGTTTAGATTGGATATATGGAAGAAATTATTTACTGTTAGGGTGGTGGGGCACTGGAATGGGTTGCCCAGGGAGGTTGTGAATTCTCCAATCCCGGCAGTGTTTGGGGCCAGGTTGGAGGAAGCTTTGGGTGGCATGGGTCCCGGTCCATGGCAGGGGGGTTGTAACTAGATGATCTTAAGGTCCTTTCCAACCCTAACTATTCTATGATTCCATAATGGATATTGGTTAGAGCCTGATTCTTCATCTTGTATTTGAATACCTGCTAATACCAGGTCTGGACACGTCTGTTTTACAAAATGATAACAAAGTTAATAGATTATATATTTTAACTAGCACCAAATATTCTTCTAGACATCTTGGTCATCAAAATAGAAATGCTGCAAAAATGCATGCTTTCTTACTGATCCAGCTAATATCTTCTAGTTTAATTTCACCTGAAAAGAACACTGCAGTTCATGTACCCTCAGATTGTTTCACAATGGAAAACAACACAATGGAAACAAAATATGAACAATCAGAAGTTTACTTCAGAAGTTCACTCCTGATTTAAGGAAAGTATTTCACCAGTACAATCAAGGGAGTACATAGAAAGTTAATAATTTGTAAGTGTTTAGGATAACCGGGATAACAATTCGCACTCTTTTTTCACTAGTTCAGCTGTCACAGTAGTGGGAGTCCAGATAGCCAGTCCACACATAGAAATATATGCAGTATTTTAATTAACCCATCTTAGGTGTCTTCATGTATGTGTGAATCTCACCTCTGTATTACATGTAGACCGACTATAGAATAAGTCCTGGGGATTAAAACAAAATATCCCACCATCTCTTACCATCTATGTAATACCTTCACATAAGGTACGGCTTACATATGTTCATGGTATGTTTTCTATGTGAGTTTCATAAGGTAAAGTTTTTATGGACTCAGCTAATTAAACACTTTTTTTCTTTTTTTTTTCCCCGTTTGATGGCTAATTAGGTGTAATACTTATGCAGGTGACTTTGGGGCAACTACATTGATGATTGAAAAAATCCCCACAAAACACTTTTCACAGAAAAATTATAATTTCTATCATAGAAAAGAAAAAATTATGGAAATCCTGAGAAAATGCAAATCTGTCTAAACTGAATAGACATAATAGAGAATAGCAAGAACCATTTTTATCATTCTCTACGGACATTCAAATGAAATCAACATTCAGCTGGTTAAGAGCCCATAACTAACTGTCCTTCTGCTCACTTGACAGACATTTCACTCAGAGACAGAAATCTGCTGCAGAATATTAATATACCCAGGTAGCTGACGACAAGCTGTGACATTTATAGGAAGGAGGGAAAAACATTACTTACTGCTTCTTTTTTGTTGTTGTTGTGTTCTTTTCTGACTAGGGACCCAAATAGTAGGAGGTGTATTAAATGGTTTCTAGTTTTGACCTATGCGCAGAGGTAAAATTAGAAATGCAATATGGAATAAACTCATAAACACCCTTAACAGCATATACAGCAATGTCAGGAATTCAGCCTAGAAATAGGCATTTATTGACTTAAAATTCCACTGTGTCTATTTATAAAGAAATTTCTATAAAAATAAAATTCCAATCTGAAGGCATGCAAATTATTTTTCTAGTGATAGTGAAAACAATTGCCAGCCCATCTGAACCCTAGTAATGTCAATTAGGAGTAAGAAAAACCAATATATTTGCAAGTAAATTCAAAGTAATCTCTTTTAATTTAATATTCAACAACAAAATGTTTACTTGAGTGTAATCCCAATAATCTAAAGCTAGTTGAGAAAACGTTTTTCACAAGCAAATAGTAATAATACTTTGACATTCCCTAGAGACTCATAATGTCATTCAGGACAGCTAACTGTAGTCAGCAGATTTCAGCTACACCCAGATGACAAAACAGCACTAGGTCTATGATGTGACTGCACTTCAAAATGCAAACCAAAATTGCTGTGGCTATTTCTGAACAAACCTGTGATTATGCTTGCAGAATTACATCTCAACATTGGATCTAATAATGGTATATATGATATTATTTTAAGCTTTTATAATTGTGAGTTAAAATATCAAACTAGGAAATTAATTTAAAGAAAGAAAAAAATATAAATATCTTAAGTAATAATTTCTTTCTGAGCATGAAGTTACTAAGAAGTATAAAGTATTGCCCTGCTAAGACTGTTTGCATGTAAATTACTAAGTGACATTTAATGTATGAAAATAAGGGAAAATGCTATAAAGTGAGAAATCCTATCTCAGTGCATGCACACTGTACACAAAAGCAGGTGCTAATGTTCATGATGCACATTTTAAAGATAATTAAACAGAAAAAAAATAATTACTCTTTATGCATTTATTAAGGTAATATAGGCAAAATGCTGAAATACATGAGAAAGAATAAAAATATAAATAAAAGTATTATTTAAACAGAAAAGAATGGATTGCAAACATAAATTAAAGACAGAAGTATCACAAACTATTGAAGTACAGTATATTTGTTTTTTTTGCGTGGTGCTAATATTCATATTGTAACACTTAAAATTAAAAACTGTTACATTTACATTATGAAGTTGTAAAAGGATTGCCAAACAAGTAGAGCAAATCCTTAACAAAAAGACAAAAACAATTGTTACACAGATTTGTTTTTCACTTGCAAACATAATGGGAAAGAAAAACTAGTATGACTATTAGATACTGGCAAATTCCCTTCTGTCTTTTATCTATAGCTAAATAGTGTCCTGTGACAACTGTTAGTCATAAGTGAAAAAAAACCCAAAACTAAAACCAACCAGCAGTTAAAAACACAAGCGTATTTCAGTTCAGGCATATTTTCTTTTTTGTCCTAAGTATTGTTAAATCTGATTGCTCTGATCTTGGTAACATAGAGCCACCAACAACCATAGCAATCAGTGGTAACTGTATGGTATCAGCTCCCTTGTATTATACAGCCAGAACTAATTTAAGCTATAGATATGAAATCATATGTTCGTTATTCCCTTGATGTACATATGCATGTAAAGAAAATTAGTATTTATATATTTGTCAACAGTTAATTCCTTTTGTGTCTTAAGAAAATTCACTTCTTGGTTGCATGTCTACATCAGGTGGAGGAATTTGTCAGTTCTAGAATGAAAAATTGCGTGCTCTTTTATCTAACTTGACATATTATTGCACTATAATTTAAAGACAGGGAAATTATCAATAGAGTATAAGGAGAGGATTTACCAATACATATGTAAATAAATGATATGTATATAGCAATAATAAATTTTATTCACTAACCTATTTTGCAATTCTCTGTTTCTGGAACTGTCAGGTCTACTGGCTATGGTAATAGGTCCCACCTTCAACAGTAATTCAATCCCTTTTTCTGCTGAATAGGGACTGTTTCTAGAAGATCAGTTGCACAGGGTGAGAGACATCCAGGTATCCCAGAAAATGATTCAACAGTGATTTTCTACCTTTCAACTTCTGGATGCACCAATTGAACCATCTTTGTGTTTGGGTCTTCTTTAAATGTCTCTTAGGGTTTGGGGTTTGTTGTTCTTTTTTTTTTTTAATTTTGATTATCAGGGTCATATAAAAACCCTGTTGTCTGTGTACTTGTATTGTTATTTGTGCTGAGAGTGGCTAGCTACTTATAAGGACATAGTACAATATTGACTACTCAATTGCTTGACCATTTTACTGCATTTTTTTTCACCTAGAACTTCAGATATTTTTCTCAAGAGGAATTCCCAAGAGATCGTCTTCATAGAATTATAGGAATGGTTTGGGTTGGAAGGGACCTTAAAGATCACATACTTCCAACCCCCATGCCATGGCCAGGAGCATATTCCAATACACCAGCTTGCTCAAAGCCCCATCTAACCTGGTTTTCAACACTTCCAGGAAGCAGGCATCCAGAACTTCTCTGAGAAAAGTGTTACAGTGTCTCACCACCCTCATGGTGAAGAACTTCCTAATATCTAGCCTAAATCTACCCTCTTTCTGTTTAAAGCCATTACCTCTTGTCCTGTCACTGTATGCCCTTTTAAGAAGTCCCTCTCTGGTGTTCTTATAGACCCCCTGTAGGAACCTGAAGACATCTCTAAGGTCTCCCCAGAGCCTTCTCCAGGTTACACAAGCCTAGCTCTCTCAGCCTGTCTTCATAGGAGATGTGCTTCATGAGGGGGTCTCTTGAAACTGGAACAGAGGGACAGAATCACTTCCCTCAGCCTACTGGTAGCACTTCTTTTAATGCAGCCGAGCATATGGTTGGCTTTCTGGGCTGCAAGCAAACATTGCCAAGTTATGTTGAGCTTCTCATCATCCAACACCCCCAAACCTTCTATTCAGTTCTGTTTTCAATCCATCCCTTACACAGCCTGGATTTTTGCTTGGTATTGCCCGGCTCAGGTGCAGGACCTTACACTTGGCTTTGTTGAACTTCATGAGGTTAGCATGGGGCTACATCTGAATGGCATCCCTTCCCACCAGCTGTGTGATGTTTTGACTGCATCACACAGCTTGATGTTGTCTGCAAACTTGCTGAGGGTGCACTTGATCACACTCCCCATGTTGTTGACACAGATGTTACACAATGCGAGTCTCAGTACCAGCCCCTGAGGAACACAGTTCATCACTGGTCTCCACTTGGATATTGAGCTCTTGAGAGCAACTCTTTAAGAGTGACAATCCAGCCAATTCTTTATTCACTAAATGGTCTACATGTCAAGCCCATGCTTCATGCTTCTCCAGTTTAGAGACAAGGATGTCATGGAGGAGAGCATCGAATGATTTGCACAAGTTCAGGCAGATGACATCAGCTGTTCTTCCCTTACCCACCAGCACTCTAGCCTCATCTTAGAAGATCACTAAAATTGCCAGGCATGATTTGCCCTTAGTGAAGCCATGTTAGCCATTAATAATTATCCCCTTATTGTCTATGTGCCTTAGCCTAGTTTCCAGGAGAATATTGTCTGGCATTCAGGTGAAACTGGATGGCCTCTAGTTCCCCAGATCTTTCTTTTCCCCTTTTCAAAAATGAGGGTTATATTTCTCCTTTTCCAGTCAGTAAGAACTTCACCAGACTGCCAAAACATCTCAGATATGACAGATAATGGCTTAGTTACTTCAGCCACCAGTTCCTGTGGATGCATCTCATTAGTCCCATGCAACTGTGTAACAAGGTAACCAGGTCTCCTGCCTCCTTCCAGAGAAGGCCCACATTTTCCCTAGTCTTTCTTTTAGTAATGACACACAGAAGTTTTTCTTGTTGCCCCTAATGTACTCTGTCCAGATTTGCTTCTGTCATAATTTTAGCTTTCCTAACCTTATCCTCTTCTGTATTATAAAAGCAGAAATACAGCTATGGTTTAGAATTTTCATGTATAATTTAGCTCCCAAATATATTTATTTAAAGACTATTTGATTTCTTCTTAGTAGCTATAGCCTGAAAAAAGCAAAAACCATAACATAATCCATTGCTTACCTTTTTTCCTTTATATAAAATCAAAGACAGAATAAATGGAATATTATTTACCAGCATCACTGCTTAAGAATTGCTTTGACTTAAAAGAAAGGTAATCTTCAGTGTCAAGAGTCAAGAAGATAAAAAAGTGATTCTTTTCTGCCTTCTTTTGGTTTTCTTTTTTCTTAAACTGATTTGTAAGAAAGTGATTTCAGATGTGAATTACAGCATCTGCAATCTTTTTTGGAACCAGATTCTGGTTTTCAGGTGCCAGAGACTCAGTGCCGTCTCCTGGAGAAAACCAAAAAAAACCCCAATTCTGTATCTAAAATTTAGTCATGATCTATATTTGGTAATATCATCCACAAATAATAACATTGGATTAGTTCCTGAAAATTAATTCTTATGTTAGTAATTGAATTATGCCAGCATCCAAAGTTACTTAGAGATTTGATAAAGATGACCCAGGGAATTACAGACCAGTGAGTCTCACCTCTGTGCCTGGCAAAATCTGGGAGCAGATTCTCCTGGAAGGCATGCTAGGGCACATGAAAAACAACAAGGTGCTTGGTGACAACCAGCATTGCTTCACTAAGGGGAAATCCTGCCTGACCAATTTGTTGGCCTTCTATGATGGGGCTACAAAAGTGATGGACAGGGGTGGAGCAGTTGATGTCATCTACCTGGACTTGTGCAAAGCGTTCGACACTGTCCCACATGACATCCTTGTCTTAAAATTGGAGAAAGATCAGTTTGATAGGTGGACCACTTGGTGGATAAAGAACTGGCTGGATGGCTGCACGCAAAGAGTTATGGTCAATGGCTCAGTGTCCACCTGGAGACCATTAACGAGTGGTGTCCCTCAGGGATCGGTGTTGGGACCAGTCTTGTTTAACATCTCTGTTGGTGACATAGACAGTGGGATTGAGTGCGCGCTCAATAAGTTTGCCAATGATATCAATCTGTGTGGTTTGGTTGATACCCTGGAGGGAAGGAATGCCATCCAGAGGGATCTTGACACGCTTGTGAGGTGGGCTATCAACCTCTTGAAGTTTAACCATGCCAAGTGCAAGGTCCTACACCTGGGTAAGGGCAACCCCAGGAACAGCTACAGGTTGGTCAAAAAGGAAATTCAGTGCCCCTCTACTCTGCTCTTGTGAGACTTCACTTGGAGTACTGTGTGCAGTTCTGGTTTCCTCAACATAAAGAGGATATGGAACTGTTGGAACAAGTCCGGAGGAGGGCCACAAGGATGATCAGGGGACTGGAGCACCTCCCATATGAAGACAGGCTGAGAAAGTTGGGGTTGTTCAGCCTGGAGAAGGCTGCATGGAGACCTCATAGCAGCCTTCCAGTAATTGAAGTGGGCCTACAGGGTTGCTGGTGAGGGACTATTCATTAGGGACTGTAGTGATGGGACAAGGGGTAATGAGTTAGAATTTAAACAGGTGAAGTTTAGATTACATATAAGGAAGAAATTCTTTACTGTTAGAGTGGTGAGACACTGGAATGTGTTTCCCAGGGAAACTGTGAATGCTCCATTTCTGATGGTGTTCAAGGCCAGGTTGGATGAAGCCTTGGGTGATATGGTTTAGTGTGAGATGTCCCTGTCCATGGCAGGGGGATTGGAACTAGATGATCTTAAGGTCCTTTCCAACCCTAACAATTCTATGATTCTATGATTTTGTAATGTTGCAAATCCAACCTCCACCATCTTTGGAAGGCTAAGACAGGGGAGGTTCCTGGTGACTTAAAACACCCTGAAATATGACATTAATCTTTGAGATGGGCAAGGAGGAAGGATCCAGATAGCTGCAGACTGGTTTTCCTAACCTAATTCAATTGAAGATTATAGAGCAATACTTTCTGAAAGCTATATCAAGGCTCATGTAGGACAAGACGAAGACTAAGAATAGTCATTTACTGAGGCCAGATCATGGCTGACAAAAATTATTTCCTTCTATAGTGAGAACTAGCTTGGAGGGCAAGGAAAGAGAAGTGCCCTGATGTTACCAATATTTTTCACATAGTGTCCCATAGTATGTCTTCTTGCAGCTGTATTGGAAAGAAATGGTCTGGATACACAGAATGACAAGTTTGGTGAAAAATTGACTAAATTGTTGTGCTGAAAAAGCAATTGTCAGCAGTTCAAAGCCCACCTGTTAGCCAGACACTATACGTCAAACTGAGTTATTCCTCAGGGTTGATAGTAATGTAAATACTGTTCAATATCCTTATTAATGGTTTGCATGATGAGGGATAATGTACTTTTATCATGTCTCTAAATAGGAGAACAGCTGATCTGTTGAATGACTGGCTACCACTGAAAAGGCTTTCAACAGAGTAGAGAAATGAATTAATAAAAATATCTTTGATTTCAATTGCCCTGATGTATTATCACCATGCAACAGTACAGGCTGGAAGCTGACTGTCAGTACATTTACAAAAAAGAGAAAAATATTTTGTTTGAGACAAGTTAAACGCAAATCATCAGTGTGCTCCTGCAGCGATGAAAGCCAAGTGTTCTGATGGACTACATTAGCAAGACATGGGAAAGTATTAAGGAGATATGTCATATGTGCTTGCTCTATCATCTGCCAGATATTTGTTTATGCATATTTTAGGAGACAAAATACTAACCTGGTGTAGTGTAGCCACCCACATATTCTAAATATGTGGCTCTACAGTGATGACTGCGTAAATTCCCTACATGGACTAGAGAAAATACAACTGCCTGTAGAATGGTTTTTCAACAACCGATTTTGAGAAATGCAATATGATGACTGTCTGGGACAAACTTTGAATGTGTCTCATTAATAAGAGAAAGAATAAATCTCTAAGAGTTTTTCCTTTTTGAAAGGTACTCGTCTCATTGGACAGTAAGTCATCTCATTAGGCAGAAAGGCTCTTGGCAAATAAAGTAACTTGTTTGTAGGACAGAGTAAAGTTAAATCACTAAGAGAATTACTTGGAAAAAAAGATACATTGTCAGATGGGAATTTCAGTGCTCTCTGGACTTCCTAGTTAATAAAAAGTTTATGTCTTGGAAGAGAAGGAGTTCAGGAGGCAATCCCCAGACTGTCAAGGTCAGTACACAGCAGAACCTGAAGTCAACAACATAGGAGAATGTGATAGCATTGGCATTACCTTTAGATTTATCTTTTTTTCCCCCTAAGTCTTTTCTCACCCATAGAGAGATATAGTAGGTGTAATTTTGACCCAAATAGAGAGTAAGGATTAAAGTTCCAACTGTAGATCTCTAGCAAGATGCCATAAATACAGTACATTCACTATATTTCCAAGTACTGTTTTTAAAATTACTTTACAATTTGCACTATTCAGATGTAACAGATGTTTAGTTTACCACAATTCAAGATACTGCAGAACAAATAAATGCCATTAATAAAGCAGAAATTAACTAATTGATTTTAATTATATTGAAATACAAAGGCACTGCTTCAAGGTTTAACCCAAGGGGGAAATTTTATTATAAACTCCTACTTAGCTGTGGCAAGTAGAGTTTTGAGCAGACATAACCAATCTTCCCAACAATGCCCTTTGATTAGCTTTATATTTGATTGTTTGCATTCCACAAAGCCTTCTCTCATTTACCAGTTCTGCATCTCAGATGAAGATCTCCTCACTTAACAGAAACTGTATAACAGTGATCACACCCTCAGGTACCTTTGTTACACTGTGCTTGCTGCACAATCTAAAATACAATTGCAGCGAAGAGAATGGAAGACACTAATGGCTTTCTGACTGCAGAAATCTTTGCAAAATCTTCCCTCCTTGACCATCCCCTTAAAAAAAAGGTCAATTAGGTTGAACATTATCTGCTTTAATTTCAGGTGATGTTTCCAATATCTGAACATATTTTATTCTTAGCTTTATATTTAAACAAACTGACTACTTTTAAGAAAATCCATTCAAACCAAACCAAACCAAACTTGATATATACAGATTTTATACCTGACACACGTACCCTTTTTTTTCTTTCAGACTAAAGTTTTATCTAAATTTTTGCTTACTTGGGATACCAGCTTTTTAACTCTTCAAACAAAAAAAATAAAAATTTGCATACAACAACAAATACCATTTCTGATTTGGGACTACTATCTTGTATACCTTGTAATGCAGTGGTGAATGGGATCCTTTGATTTTAATTTTAACATTTCTTTAAAATGGGTCTTTTCTTAGCAAATACGATCTGTATATAAATAATAGGATACTGAGTTTCCATAAGACTTTATGCTTCTGAAATGAGATGTAGTACTTTCATTGCATATTTAGTATCGTATTATATAAGCAGATAATGTGACTGTCCCTACTAACCTGACATACAGGAAAACTGTACAGGTCAAATTGGACATCACTGAGCTGGTTAGAAGTTGAAATGGCATTGGGGAAGAAATGCATAATTATTATTAACATGCTTATTTTGTAAGTGGTAAGAAAATAGTTGTTATAGTAATGAGGGTAACTTACTATTTTTTATTTTAAGATCAGGGTTGCTTTAGTTCTTTATTAGTGTGTCAGCACAAATAATTCTGATTTTTATCAAATATTTCATAGCCACAATTAATTTAAATTTTTCTTTAAGAATGTATACTATTTCAGAGAGAGAGAAGACAGGCATAGAGTACCCATTTTCCTGTGCATAGTTGAATATAATAGATGTTTTGATTTTTAAAAATTTTCTTCTCTGTACATGTAATGAAATATGTGAGTAGGGTAAAAAAATACTGCAGTATAAATTTCTGTTCGGTCCTTTCCTTTCAATAACTTGATTCACTTATTCTCTGTCCAGAGCACATTTTTATATATAGAACAAGCTGAACAAATCTGACAGCCAACACACTTTACATGCATAGAACAAATATTGACTATACTCTGTGCCTGTGTATTTTTACTATAGGACAGTAAGCTTGAACAGCTTATAGGCAAACAGATAGAAAAAAGTAGAATGTTAACATATAAAAGTGGTTCACTGAGCCTGCTACATGGCCTGCACTTGCAAAATTAAGTTTGCATTCTGCTGCTAGAAGGTATCAATATTCAACTGACACTAACAAAACAAAGGCAGATTGTATGAGCAAAAAATTATTACTGTTACTACATAAGTCTTTAGCTGCAGTGTCTTTAATATTAATAATTGTCAGTATGAAATTATAAAGAGTTAGGTCTCATTAACAATGTAATTATCAAATATTCTTTGACAGGATAACTAAAGTTGGAGATAACATTGAAACAATGGCAGTAATTGTGTATTATATTTAGAAAAGTTTTGATAGTGTCTAAGATGACATCCTTAAAATCAAACCAGATATATATAAGTAGATTAAATCCTCGGTGAGAGTGATTGAAAATCACCCTGAACAAATAGATTTTAATTTTTGATTGGTTTGTAGGTAAGGTTTCTGGTCTGGACCCATTTTTGTTCAATACTAAATTGAGTTAGCTTGTAGAATACAGTGTATTAAAGAAATTGCTGATGACATCAACAAATGTGATTTAATTGAATTAGAAAAGTTTCAAACACATTAGATAATTGCATTTGAAGCTGACAAAATAAAGATATTGTGAAATTAGCAAGGAGAACAGTGTTTAACTGTATTACAATGTTACAGCTCAGTTAAGTAAAATTTATTAACACAAAATGCAGAATAAAAAAGCAACATTACTGTTCAAAAGACGGAAGCCCACAGTGGTCCACAAATTAACTACTGGTGGTGGTGGAGAAGTGATTTTTGTTATGATAAAGGAAAATGTCATGTAGGAACACATATGCTTGAAATGCAGATTATAGTTTTTCTGTACTAAATTCCAGTCTAATCTGGACCCACTTTGAAAGAATGTTACAGTCTTAACAGGAGACAGCAAGCAAGAACAACATGAAAATTTGAAAACATAGCTAAGGAGAAAAGGCCAAAACCACTGGTTGACTTAGCTGACTAAAAAGACTGCTACGAAAAGGATAATAAACAAGTGTCCTCATTCTGGTGGTAAAAGGTTTGTGTTAAATATTAAGACAAAAAATTCCCAAAGTCAGTGAACTATGTGAATATATTGATAAGAGGTCAGAGAATATATTTTTAAAGATCTGACTAGTTAATAATCTCTTTCTGCATCTACAGTTAAGTAACGCTTAATCCTTTTTCAGTAAAGAAGGACTAAGTAATCTTTTACAATAACATCCAGTCTCCTTTTTATGTGATTTGATGATGAACATTAATAAATAGGGGAAAAAATGTGTCAAGTGTTTGAGCTATAAAATATGCTAAATTCATTAGGATATATGTCATCATTGTCTTATGCTAATGTACAAATATATAAATCATTATGAACACTTCTTTTTAGTGCTCATGCTGAGTAAGACAGATATTTCCTTATATCATGTTATGTTTTTAACTTGTGTTCACTCATGAACATGCTTATTTCCGTTTTCTGAGCAGAGTTGTCCATATATCAATTATCTATTTCTATGTTCTAGATTCTGCATTTCTTACTCATCAGAACAATACATTTCAGGTATGAAATATCACTATAAACTTGCCTCAGGTTTATGTTCTTCTGAAAAGAAATACTACTGAACAATTTTAAGAATAGTGTATTGAGTCTAATGAATTGCTGGTCTGATCCAGCGTGGCCAGATGCTAGATTTTCAAAGGACTTTAAGCCTTAGTTTCCCAGACCTTTGTCCTCAAATCAGGGTATGTAGGTTAGGATAGCAGTGCATATTCACATAATTCCTGACACTAAACACTTGGTTGAATGGTTTTTCTGAGCAAGCACACTGAAAAATATTTTAGACTGGATCATTTTAGTCATTTCAGGCAGCACTTTTGCCAGATTAATGCTTTAAATGGAAACCAAAAAACTTGAAGGAAAAAAACATGCAGTTTATGTGTTACTGTGATGGAAGTGATGTCCTGATCATTTATGACTTCTGTGACACTGTGTTGGGTTATTCATTTTGTGCTATTGTGGTGGGTTTTCCTGTGTATAATTATTAAATATAAATGCAAAATAATAAACATAGCACACCACATGATTTCCCTATACAAAACTAGGACATTATTTAAAAAAAAAAAAGAAATTCTGCAAAACCATAAAGATTAACAAATCGTCTTATAGGACACATATACCGTCAAAACAACAACAACAAACAAAAAAAAACCAACAAGAAAAGCCCATTTTCCTCTGATTTTTATTTTATAGTGAATATAATTCAGTCAAATTACATTTTGTCTATTCTTTTAAATGAGCAATGGTGAAAATCTGAAAATTATTTTTACTTTTGATAAGAAAACTATTTTTATATTTCACTGAAAAGACTAAAAAAAGGGGATTGAAAAGGCAAATCATAGTTAATGCTGATTTATTAAAATTCATGAAGAGTGAAAAATAATTTTCATGAGTGCTGGTAAAGCAGAGCTTCACTGAGCATAACGCAGTTTAGCTGATACTCAGATAAAAAATAAAATCACGTTTCTTTTAAAAGAGAGCTTAAATGTGCATATAATCACACACACACAAGTATTCTATAACTACAGGTGACATATTGTTTTTAAATCGTATATACTCTATAGTAATTTTGACACAAAAAATATTTTTTCCTTAAATATTTATACACCATTACAGTTATTTTGGTTACAAAAAAAAAAAAAAAAAGGAAGATAGCAGAGACAACTAAGTTCTTTAAATGTAAATTTATTTTTTACCAAACTTGTGTAGTAATTCAATACAGAACTGGTTTTGTGACTATTTCATGCATGTTTTATTGATCATATTTTTTTAAAATGTATGATTCATCAACCATAAAAAGTTAGGAGATACAGCAATAGGAAATACATTGCAGAGATGAGCAGAATTTGGATTGGTGTACAACTGGCTTCCATGGGTTGCCTATACCTTTTGAATGTTCGCTAAAACACATAGGTGTATTCCTATCCTAGACAGAAAAATCCTTCTTGATATTTGTCAAGCATGTTTAATACAATTCAGTCAACAAATAATATAAAAACATATAGCTGCATTTTCATTTTCTTCTGAGCACAGAACAATAGTTTTTTGGATCTGCAAAAAACTTTCTCCCCTGACTGATGTCGCTACTATTTAGCCTTCTGAGGTTAGCATTTATTTATTCTGCTTTTACTTTGATTGGAACTTAGATACTTCAGTGCTTCAGTAAATTGAAACCTTCTGCTGTTCATGGAAGAAATCTGAGAGCAAGGCTGTGGAAAAATGTACAGTGCCCTCAATTTGTTTCAGACTATATTGGTTAAAACAATGTCATCAGGTTTGCAGAAGTGACCTCAGATAGCAAGAGATAAAAATCATATTTTCAATAAGCAGTTTAATTATTCCCGAAGTACAAATCACAGCACTGTTTTCCAATATTCTGTAAATACAAGAATTGATCTCTGTTTCTCTGTCTATAAAGGTATGCATCTTGTGACACATGCATCTCTAGGAGATCTATCAGTCTATCTAATTTGTGCTTGAGCAGCCTGGAAGTGGCATAACCTACCTTTTAACTGTTATTCTGGGAACGAATTATGTATCTAAAGCAACTGAAAAAATATTAATTACCTTCAGAAAATGGTATTTCAGAGGGGAAAAAAGGTATATTATGTTTAAACTTAGCAACCAATTTTGAAATACAATGGTTTACCATTAATTAATTCATTACCATTAATTGTGAATATTCATTGATAAGAATTTTATTATTGTTTTGCTATTGCAAACTGTAGGATAATGGTAATATAGTCCCAGGTAGGATGGACTGAGTCATAAAATCATCTCTAGTAACACCACTGGGATAATGAAAAGACTGTTAAAACATTTTATTTTTATATATTATTTTTTATGGAGAAAGCATTTTATTAACTTACAATTTTAAAGTTCATCCAAATGCATTCCCCACTGGTTAAACTGATTTCATGTGATACTAGATTTGTTTCATTTCTGGAAGATTAAATGATATATGTTAGATATTTTAATGTGTATATACATTCATGTAAGTACCACATATGCATTATAATATAATAAATATATTAGCTAGCTAGCTACCTAGATAGTTACTAATTTGGGTACTGAAAAACAGAGACAAACATTAAATCACAACCTTTCCTCCTCCCTTTTCCAGGCTTCACTTCTTTAATCCAGAATCCTCTAACTTCCATCCACTGCAAGCAGCACAGTGGGATGACTGTCAGTAATTAAGGGTTTTCCTTTGGTGTTCATTCCTTCTCACACTTTACCTGTGACCTGGCATTAGTTTAGCAATATCTTTCTGCTCTGGTGTGGATCCTTCAGAGGCTACAGAGAATACCTACCCCAACACCATTGAGCACTGCATGTATTCTTGATTGGAAAATTCTTTGTTTCCTAATTTCTTAGTTTCTGTCACCTCCTAAATATCAAAAGAGAAGATAGCTCAGCGAGCGAAAGCTCAAGTAAAATAAGTTTCCAGGTCTCTCAGTATTGCAAACTAAGTTCCAGAAGGATCTTCATTTTCATATGGCAAAGAACTTCATAAAAGCACAACAGTTTTTGAGACACTGAGTATTTCAGAAACTTTTTCAGACCAAAGAATTTAGCTTATCACATCCCACTTGAAAGTAAAGTTGGAGATTTTTCTCCAGATGAAGCATACTGATTGTAAGCTCATTCACAAGAAATTGTCAACATGAATTTAAGTGTATTCCCACACATATGAAACAAATTCTGCCATAATAAACCTAAGATAGACTACCTTAACTCTTTAAACTTATGATGCTTTTTTGTTGTTCTGCTTGCTTATTTGTTATAAATCAGATATCATCTTGGTAAATTTATACATAAAATCTACTATTAGCTATTATCCATAAATAGTTGGAGCTTTTTTGTTTGGTTGTTTGTGTGTTTTTTTCAATTTTAGGAATAAAAAGAAATCAGCTGTCTGTTTTTTATGCAACCTCTTTTTCATAAGAACATGTATGTAAAGACAGAGAAGGTTTTTGGAATAACAACAGCATGTATTGTATACTTTAATACTTTGTCCATCCAGCCTTCACAGAAAGGCAAATATTTTCTCATTCTCCTGAGGTTCCAGCTCTGTTTTGAGTTATACTACTGGTAAAATTCATAATACCAGGAAATCTAATCTGGCCACCAAACTACAACAAATAGTTAAAATGCATGTGTTTCACATCTGAACACAAATAACTGGCTTTAAAAAGATAGTTCTTCTTTTCTTAAATTTTTTGATATAGTACAAAGGTTTTTGTTGTGGGTTTTTTTTGGGTTTTGTTGTGATTTTTTGTTTGTTTGTTGGTGTTGTTTGTTTTTTTTTAATTCATTATTGTTTCCAATTTGACCTTAAATGTCACATGGTGCTATGTCAAATGAAGTAATTCTGATCGTGTGAAACTGGATTATGTCTCACATGCATCAACTTGATTGATTAAACCTGACAAGATGCATCAAAATGTGACACATATGCTTCAAAATCAAAAATAATGTGGACTTCTGAAAACAAATGTTTCTTAATCATTTCTGAAAGATATATTTTCCCTTGAGAATAAAAACAAACACATAGTCAATTACACAAAGAATTTCACTGGATCTTGAATGTGATAAAGAATAGAGAAATAGATACTTTTGCTCTCTTTCAGGAGATGTGCAGGCAAGTAAAATAGATGCATTTCCTATCTTATTCCATTGTAAGACAAGATTTCAAAACAGATTTTTGTTGATTTGGTGCAGAAATAGTCTCAAGACAGAAAAGATGTTTTATGTTGCCTTTGAATACCACCCCAATCATAAATCTTATGACATTGCATCAAATCTAGTAACATGCTAACCAGCTTCCTGTGGCCCAAATGCTCTCCAGTGAGCTCATGTTGATTCACAAAAACAATCTTACTGAAGATGAGGAGCCAAATTTATTTTCAGCAAAGGAAAAAATGTATTACGTTCAAACTTAAACTAAACAAAATGGACAAGATTTGCTTATATGGTAAGCTTTTATAAATAATACTATGAGCTAGGTTTTATCATCTTAATTTTAACCTTTATGATTTAGCTGCAAAAATCCAATAGTTTAGGAAGTAAGGTAATGTTAATGCACTTAAATAGAACAGAATTTGGTTCCAAAATCTCAAATAATTCATTCTCCTTTAGGTTTTTTTACTTTCGCACACACACCTTTTCCTTTTACCTGAGTGGCTTTCTGTAGTTCAGAATCACAGTTCACAGTAAAATAAAAAATAAGGGAAGTTACTTGTTTGCTAAAAATTTAAAGATATTAAGAACTGTTTACCTGAACTCAGCAGAAATAAATCAGCTGATAATTTCTTCATTCAAACTTCACTGAGCCCAGACAATCTTTCAGCGCTGAGTTTTTGCATGGTCATTTTAAACAGCATTTATCCACCTCTATGTGAGGCCTAGAAGCTATGCCTGCCTCTTTCCACAGTGTGTCTGCATTCTTCAATTCATAAACATAGAGCATGATGAGAAAGAAATATTAGCTGTTTATCTATATGTTTTGGTTGAGAGACCTTTATCTTCTGCAGTCTGGTATCACATATGCATTTAGAGCCTCCTTCATGGCATCTTAAATGAAGGCAGTGGTTAAACCTCCAGCTTCAGTAACCATGTAACCATATCAGTGCATTCTGGAGTAAACCACTAAAGACTAACTGGATTTATGCTGTTCTCATTATGTATTTCTGTCAAGGCCATTATTTCAGTGAATGTCTGAAAAGACCTCAGTATAAATTCAGTTCACATTAAAGCATTGAAAGGAAATATACAGAGAATACATATTCATAGTCTTTATTACATTAATATTTCTATTTATATACTCAGAGACTTAGGGCCTCAAAACAGTCAACATCCTGACGTTCTGTAATATTTTCATGTACTTCCTTTCTCTGATACAGAAACTACCAGACATGTAGAATATTTTTGAATGAGTTGTCTGCTGACAGCAATTACAATCTGAAGAGGCAGTGGTTAGATTTGGCATGAGTGTTATCTTTGGCACTGGGTAAAGAGAAGAAAGAGAGAATGAGAAACACTGCTGAAAGCTGATGAAAACAGCTCTCCATCAAGTTTTTTTTTTTGTTTTGCTTTGTTTTGTTTTGTTTTTTTCTGCTGGCATCTTTCCTTTCAGTATATGCCCTAAAGCTTTTTTTTTTTTTTTTTACTGTATTTCATTATTTCACTTGCTCATATTTCATAGTTGTTCTGGGTTCAGCACTTAAACTATGACAACAGTAAAAAAGTCAATCCAACCAAAACTGATAGCCAAACAATTATTTTTAAACTTTCCTCCAAAGGTATTTAGTGATTATTGTGAGTATTCCAGTCATATCACCATGAATGAGGTCTGACTTTAGTGCTAGGATATCTTCTATTTCTTCTATTGTACAGCTAAACAAACAGACAGCTGAGGAAGTAGTCAAGACTTCAACACAGAAAACAATTGCATTGGGTGCACATGACCAGGTTCCACATGATCCAACTGACCCACTGCAGAGTATGGCTTGAGCTCTGCAGACAAGGTGGTGGAAACATGGGGGAAATGTATTTTAAAAATGCTACACAGCAGTGTGAGAAGTGAGGGGGAAATAGTGTGAGAAGAAACAACACTACATTTCTCTGAAGAGTCAAAAATGAAGGGGCAAAGTTGAGACTGGGAAAGGGGAAGGAGAGATGCTGGTTTAATGTTTGATTTTTTTGATTCATACTGACTCAATGATTAATTAAATCTTTATTTTAATTGTCAATAAACCAATTTTCTCCAAGTTGAGTCTATTTTGCCTCTCACCATATTTGGTAAGTAATGCCTCTGTCTTTTTCTCAATCCAAGAGCTTCTTCATTCCTGTTCTTCCTATCTTCTACCCATTACATCCTACTGAAGGAGCTGGAGAAGAGCTTCAGCTCCTGGATGGGAGTTTGACTGTTAGGCAAGGGTAACCCAATTCAGTGGGGCTGTTCAAGGCCTGTACATAGCTATTAATTAACTCTCTTATGTAGAAGGTCATGGCTCAGTAACAGTCTAACAGTTTGTGATACTTGTTTCCATTTGTGACAGAAGCCTCAGTTTTCCTGTTGCAGAGAGAAGGCATACAGAGCGTTGTTTGTGTATGCCAAAGTATATGTTTAAAATCATTCTGGGTACACACTTGGATCAGGGATTTGGGAACTGAGCACTTAGGATGTAAAATATATTAAGCTCAGGAGAGGTGTAGCCTAATACAAAACACAGTAAAATAGAGTATATTGCAATTATGATATTCTTAGAGAGATTTAATTTCTTTTTTGTTAATAGTTTTGAAGTTAATTGCTCTTCATAGTAAAAATAATACAGCATGACACTAGTAAAAGGATCTGGAGCAGAAAGTGATAAGATTGCATTTGCAGTAATATTCTGGCAGAATTAATCTCACTATATGTAAAAATCTAGCATGTAGATGTAGCTTCTAAGCTAGTTGTCTGAACTCTATAGACAATGTATTAAGAAACTCAAAAACTTTCCGGGGTAGATGTCTACTGTCAACAACAAATGTTAGGTAAAATGTAAATCCTGTCCCTGCATCCCACATTATGATTGTATAGTAGAATAGTGTGTAATATATGGCTAAAGATGTAGCAAGGTTTGCTAAGTCTCCAAATTTGCCAAATCTGGAGGCTGAGAACTTTAAGGAATGTTTGTCTTTGCTATTATTTTCTCATTTCCTTAAGTTTTCTCTGTGAACTCTGTCACTTCTAGTAGGTGAAATTTTATCTTATTTTCAATGCTCATGTAGACAAGCATATTAAAAAATGGGAAATTCTGTCTTATAGCAAGAGTTCAAACCCTGATAATTGAAGAGCTAAGAGTTAAAAATTGGCGATAGCGTGAGATGTGAAGAATAGCTGCACAAAAATAAACTGATAACCCCGAGGTTGAAAAGCAGCCAGACTGGTGAGTGAATTAATGTAGTCAGAGGGTTAGAGACAATCCGATGGGCTACATCATATATTGGTGGAAAAATAGTAAGACAAGATTAGTTTAATCAATACATGTGAAAAGGAATAAAGTAATGAGGGTTTTAAATAGCTGAGCTGCTTTAAAACAACCTGTCCATAAGAGACAAAAAAGTCTACAATAGTTTTGGCAATTAGAAAGTAATGAAGATCCTGTATAGCCATCTATTGAAAAAGAACCAGAAAAAGACAATTTGGTTAATTGAAATGCATGCAAATAAGCTAGTCAGATGAAGAACTTGATTCAGTAAAAAACTTAATATGTGTTTGCTTCTAGACAAGTGAATGCTTTAATGGATAGCAATAGCATAGCAACACTTATATGATTAAACTAAGCAGTCATCTAATTACCCTGCTGAATCTCAGTTTATATAAGGTCAAAACAAGACTTCCTGGCTTACAAAGTATCTATATTACCTTCTGGATATCTACTATTGATTTTCCCTCTCCTATAGTTCAAATTGAGCAGTTGGACACCACATGTACAAAATCCATGGATTCAGTACAGGAGGCCACAACATGGAGGACTGTCTCTGTAATCTTGGATTTAGGACACTATCTGTGAATGGTAAATTCAGAGGTTTTGTTTCTTTCAGTATTTAAGTATCTTATATCATAAAATCATTGATTAAAAAAGCAAAGATGATGCTGATGCTTTCATCCTTCTTACTAAATGCGTGTATGTCCTACTGCAGCTCTATTAAGCCTTATTCTGACATCTAACAGACCTGTTCTGATTTTGCAGTGTCTACACAGTGGCCCACAATTTTGGCCAGGGATGGAATGTGTATTCCTTTGTAATAGTCAGCAGGCAAGTATTTAGTGAACATTTTTAGCATGTGAAATTGTTATTTCATATCAAATTAGAATGATAGAAGTCCCATGAATTCTGTTTACTTCTGGGGTAAATATCCTAAGCACTGAAACATTATATAATAAGGCTAACACTGCATCACAGAGTTCAAGAGAATTAGTCAGGCTTATATCATACCTGATAAGTCAAACTTCTTAGGGTGCTTAAACTTCCAAAAGCCTGTTTTCTGCATTGCAAATGTCCCTTAGGCAAAGATAGGTGCTCATTTGCCAGTTATGAGCATCCATAATTCCAAAGAATACAAACTTTTCCAAATACTTTTGCTGTTTTGTTGCTATTTCAGACTTGGCAACATATCACAATTCTAATCCGTTGTGAAATCTTGGACAAATAATTTTATGAGACTTTTTCCTTCTTTGTCTGATGTTCAAAAGTCATTCTTATACTATAGATAACAGTTTAAAAATTGTTTTGAAGATGCCAGTTGCTTCATTTGGGCATACATTATAGTGCACTAATTAGAATGCAAATGTAATATGATATTTGGAGACGGATCTGAATTCTGTATTTTACATATCATTATTAACTGCTAACACACCTAGCTTATTTCTTAATTATTAAAAGAACATTGTACTTTGATGCTGTAATGGCTGATATAAAAAAATAAAATTAACATTTTATGTATAATTACCTTTTTAGCCATTTAATTATACTAATATACAAATTTCATACTATTTCTGTCAACATGGTTTCAACAGACAGTTGGAGGACTACAGGGTATATATCATTATGCCAAATCATATTCCACAAAAAGAAAAAAACAAGTTTTCAAGACACTAACACCTTTTAAATTTCTTCCATGTCATCCTATTTTGTCATGACCAGACTGGATAGAGAATAGTTTGTCTTTCCTCTCAAATCTCTTTCTAGTTGCAGTCTATGTTCCACCTTTAGGAGAAATTGCTTGCTCCTGCTAGAATAATTTTCTTTAAAGTTGGGGGCCAGATATCTTTTAAGGGATTAATCTTCAACCCCCTGTGGGCTAACTGCATGTAAATGTGTTGCTTTATTAGTTATTCTCGGCAAATCTGGAAAAAAGCCAATTATAAGGGCTTGATGAAGTGCTAGGTTAGAAGCTGCACAGCAGCAAGAGAATCATCAGGGAACTGCAAGTACCCAAGAATTCCTGCTTCACCTGGTTGTCTTCCTCAGACAAGTAACAAAGTTAATCCCCTTCTTTGTCCCAAGGAACTGATTCTTTTGGAACAGGAGAACGGGGTTCTATGAAAATTAGCTAAAGCCTAGAATTGTCTTTAATTTCCATGGCACTATTTTACATTTTTTATTTGGCAGCATCTCAGACCTGACACAATTTTATTTCCCCTGAACTATGCTAAGTATGTGTAAGACTTCATACACCATCCTTCCTATAGTGTACTTCTGAGAAAAATGATTGGAAAGGGAACACATATAAATGTAATCAGTGACTTATGTCATTCATTTGCTCTTTTTTTGCAATGGTTAGAAGACTGTTGGCATCACTGGGTAGTTAAGCAGCAATAATTTTCTGGTTACCCTGCTCTTGCAGGGGGGTTGGAATAGATGAACTTTCGAAGTCCCTTCCAACCCTTGGGATTCTGCGATTCTGTGATTCGGCAAAGACTGGATGTACTGGAATAAGTCCTGCAAAGGCCACATATATTCTCAGGTAACAGGGGCACATGACATACGAGGAGCAGTTAGATATAGCTGGGCCAGTTTGATGTTGGGAAGACAGAGACAAGGAGACACCACTGCCTGTAACTTCCTAATAGGAGAGTAGAGAAAACAGGAGCTTTCAGAGATGTTAAGTGGAAAGGCAGGGCAATGTTGACAGGAATAGCAGTATGGGAAATTCCTACTCAACATAAGGAAATAAAATTTTAGCATTAAGATAATCAAACACTAGAACAGATTGCCTAAGGAGGCTGTGTAATCTCCATCCTTACGTGTTATAAATATTCTTGCTGTGAAGGTAAGTTTATGTCAGTGTCTACAATCTGTAAGTAAAAACCAAAGATTTTTGAGGCTCTGCTCAGTGTTGCTTGTTTAGAGAATGAGCATCTACGGAACTGTGAATATAACTTGGCTAAACAAGAGTAATAGATTGGCAGCTGTTAAGCAGCTAAGCTAACCTTGCTATAAGCAGTGAATCTTGGCGTGTATTCAAAATGGTAAGGGAAAAATTTATCATCTAATATGTTATAATTTCCTCATACACTAGTACAACCTTTGCATCAGAGTTGCAATTCTTTTTTCCAGTCAGAGCAACTATTCCTTAATATAATGGATTGTGTTTTAGAGTGGTATACTGAAAATTTCCTTTTACTAAGTAGTAATGATTCTTCTGTTAACAAAGTCATGTTTTTAATGCCTTACTTCCACCTTGGCTGAGCTCAATTCTTTAACTATATAAGAGTATGAAATAATAACTGCCAAACTAGAGGAGAGCAAACTTTTTTGACTCTGACAATATCCAACAGATGCTTAAATAAGAATACAAGAAAAAGAACAGGTGCAAAGCAGCCTGAAAAGATCTCTCAGCCAGAGACTGCGACTTTGTATTTAATAGCTCTTGAAAGATTATCCTTCTAGGAACTGTTCTGATTGTTCATTTTAACTTTAGGGAAAATTAAACTTCTGCAGTATCCTATGGGAAAGAGTTCCATAGCATATCTATTCTATGATTCTATGTCAAATCAATACAAGGATTAAAATGTCTGACCTTTCTAAAGGCATACCTCTCAAACCGCTAATTGCTGACTTGCAGATAGACTGCATATTCATCAAGTGTATTCTGAGGTTGAATCCTACTTCAGAGCTTTAGTTGTTGATCTACTGGTACCAGTGAATTGCAACATGCAAATAAGGTGTAGTGAAAAACAGGAAATTGAATTACTAAAATGGAAAAATCAGCAACCATATTTTTGTGATCTGTTTTTTTTTCAGTTACTAACCAAAATCTTCAGGTCTTTCCTGTTAACTGTTGAGATATAGGATTTGAAATTAACATCATATTGCATATTGGATCCAGTTCAACAAACTAACTGACTGTATCATGTCAGATGAGACTTATTGTAAAATGGAATACAGAAAATTTTACTGTTTGGCCTACCTGGGATTTTGATTTGATAAAATGTAAATTCAGCACTGATATTCTCTTTATAGTTCATGTGTTCATCGTTACATTTCTGCTTAATTACATCACAGTATCAGATCCAGCATTTCCTTTATACTTTTCTGTTAAATGTCTCCACATGTATTCATCAGAAGCATGAAAGTTAGTTAATAAACCTTTCCATAGATTCTGACTCATCAGAAAGGTTAGAATAGTTACTTTTTTAAGGTAAAGTACTTAGGCAATTTAAATGTAAGACAGCTAGGATTTTTTTCATGGTTCAGCTGCTGTTTTGGAAATAAAAACATTTTTAAAGATTGCCTAAAACTGTCTCTGACAATTAGCTTATATAGAAATCAAGGAAAATAACTGTAATTTTCTTCCTTCTCTCTCCTCTTAATGAAGTAGAACAAAAAAGAAGCTAAGGGGCATTACTAGTTTAAGATGCGTTTATTATTTACTACATTTTATAAAGCTTTTTCTGATTCACATTGTTTAATAATCTGATTTTGACATTATTAACAAAAATTGAGCTGATCTAACAGTGCAGTGCCTTGCGACCTTCCTGGGATAGCCTTGGTCAAAGATGATTTTAGGCCTGCTGGCGCTGTGATTTTCTAGAGATCAGATGCACACTTTATTTTAGTTTAGTGCTGTGAAGATTATATACGGTAAAAAAAACAAACAAGCCTGTGCGGTCACTTAGTAGCAAGCATGACCTTTATGTAATATAAATATGGGCTAGGATTTGGATTGCATTTGCATTTGGATTTTGATTTGGATTTCAGTTTGGAGAGAGGGCTGCATAGCTATAGCTAATAGATATAACAGTTGCTACTAGACCAGTTGCAGTAATAGTAACACTCTAAATCGAATAATCAATAAAGACAACATTAAAAATGCTTTTAGAATTATTATTAAAAATTAATCTTTGGTGTTCTATGCAACACTTCTGAAGTCCCAGATAGAAATTGGTTAGATCCGTAGCACCAGCTTTTCTCAAATAGGGAGGTGGTAGGGTATCAATCAGCAGATCAAGTTCTTCACAAGGAGGAGTTCAAAGGTGCTGGTGTTTCAGTTATCACATATATTTGGGTCTATTTTTTAGATTTATACTCTGCTTCCTTCTCATGGATTCCCAACAACATTATGTAAGTTGTGGAACATCCTTATGTAGCTTAAACTGCCTTTTATAGAAATATTTTTTTCTTTTTTTTTGTCTTTTCCTCCTTCTCTTCCTCCTCTCCCCTCATTGCCCAGTACTATCTAGGGATACTCTTCGTGGTAAAGAATTGTCATGGGTTCGGCAGTAGCTCATGCTCTGCCAGGGACGAGGGAGAGATAGGGCGCCTGGTCTGGGCTAGTCGGGGAGGTATTCCATACCACAGCACGTCCTGATCGGGGAGGGGACTGGAAGCTGGCCAGGAGGGGAGGGGGGAGCTCTCTCTTTCTTCCGGGCTGGCCTCGTGGCGGCGGGTGGTATCGTACTCTCTCTCCCTGTTTGTCTCCTCTAACATTGATTTGTTATTGGTACCGTTAGTGATTCTGTTATACCTTGATTGCTGGACTGATTTTACCTCAATCCGTGGGAGTTGTATTCCTCTGGCTCTCCTTCCCATCCCTCCGGGAGTGGGAAGGTGAGGGAGGGAGGGGAAACAAAGGGGGAACTGTGCAGATTTAGTTTAAACCACGACAAGAATTCAGAACACTGATGACTGTCATGGTTTAAGTCCAGCTACACAGTCTCTCTCTCACTCCACCCCTTCCTCCACCCACTCCTGAAGGGATGCGGAGGAGAATCCCACAGGCTGAGATAAGAACAGTAACTAAGCTATAACACAAACCACTATTGCTACCACCAATAATAATAATGATAAGGGAAATAACAATGGAAGAGAATACAACCATTACCACCTGCCGACCGATATCCAGCGCAGCCCGAGCAGTGATCTCACCCTTCCAGGTAACTACGCCCCATTCCCCGTTTTACGTCTGGGCATGATGTGCTGTGGTATGGAATACCTCTTTTGCTAGTTTGGGTCAGGTGTCCTATCTCTGCTTCCTTCCAGCTTCCCCTCCTCCCTGGCAGAGCATGAGACTCAGAAAGTCCTTGGTCAAAGTAAACATTACTGAGCAGCAACTAAAAACATCTGTGTTATCAGTGCTGTTCCCAGGCTGAAAGTCAAAGCCACATCACTGCACCAGCTACTAAGGAGAAAAATAACTGCTACTGCTGAACCCAGGCCAGATGGCTCACTGAAAACCACTTTTATTCTACTTGAGAAAGAAAGCAAATTATGAACCTTAGGGCTTAGATAGGAACTGAAATGGTAAGTATAACACCAAAGGTGTACATACCAGAAAGTTTATAATCAGCATTTTTAGCTTTTATGCTTTTCTGAAGCAATTAAATAATACGAACTTTTGTACCTGTACCAGTAGAAATGATTCTTGTGTTTGGATTAGACAAGATATTTAGCGTCTAATCTTAAACTAATCTTAAACTCTTGTCTTTCATTTGTCCTTGCACCCATAGTAAGATGTTTGGTGTAACATTTGCTGCATGTAACTGAAGACAGAGTATTTCTCAGGGCTTATGAACGCCAGCTTCTTATCTCTAGCCCTTGTATGTAAATTGCATACATACTTTAGGGCAGACTTTGAGAAAAACTTACTCTCTTCATCTAAACGGGCACTGTAAGATACTTCTGTGCTGTGTTTTGCTGCTTATGTCCAAGCTTGAATTCAGTATTTTGAATGTGCTCTCCACCCTGTCAATAGGACAGACTGCACCTTATTTTCTCTCTCAGGGAACTGAAAATCTGCTCAGACTTGTGCAATAATTTGAGCTAAAATGTACACATGGGTAATAAATAAAAACTTTATCTGAAATTGTGGACCAGAAAACCACAAGGGGGGTGGGGGTGGGGTGGGGGGGGTGAGGGGGAGTGCTTTCATGTAATGATTCAATTCCTCTTTTCTGAATCCTTTTCTAACTTCAGAAGTATCTAAAATCAATAGTAAATGTCTTAAAATACAGAAGTCTCTAGGAACCCCGTTAGAACTACTTTAGTCTGAAGAAATAGATGTGCATTTTACAGTCAGACTGCTATTGGATATAAACAAGAGATACCCAGGGAACAGTGATAGGAACCACAACTTTCTCCTCTCTCACATAAGCATCCTTAAAGTTATTCTAACAGACAAGCTATGCATTGGATCCTATCAGCTAATACAATGACAATCAGCTAATTCTTTGACAGCAGGCAGGAACTAATGCTGTGGGGAAAGCATGTGACACAAAGAAGGAATAGGATGATCATATCAATGGTACAATCTCTGAGTTACGGTCCCTTAGTAGCGAAGACACTTCCTGAACTTTATGTTGCACCTAAATAACTGTGGAATTATAGAATTGTAGAATGGCTAGGGTTGGAAGAGACCTTAAAGATCATGTATTTCCAATGGTCCACTGGAAAGGGCACCTTCCACTAGACCAGGGTGCTCAAAGTCCCATCCAGCCTGGCCTTGAACATTTCCAGGGATGAGGCTTTTACTTGCCTCCATTCAACCTTATGCATTTGCTTCTGCATCTGCATAGGAGACTAATTTCAAAGAAGCCCTACATCTTTGTGGATAGGGTTCTATTATGTGAGATAGAAATCTAGCTACTGCACTTTGGGGAAAAGTGAGCTAATCCTTTGGTTATTTTGCAAAATAATAGTTTCTTGTTAAATCTTACCAAAACATCCTATTTTTCTGAACACTTACTGTATGGATGTACCAACTGTGAGGGATGGGTGAAGCTCCTGTTGAGACACTCAGTATGTATTTGAAAGGTACCATTATGCTTCAGCCAAGGTTTTTCTGAAGATTGTTATTTTAAGGCAGGTTACTAATTAAAGTTCTCTGTGTCATCCTCTGAATGCCACTAAAGTTACTTGTCTTCCTAAGAATCCTGTGATTCTCTTATAATAGGTAGTATGGAAACAATCTGACAAAAAAACAAGGATAGATATATAATTTTAAAGAAGGCTTTTTTCACATCTGTGTATGTAATTGGTATGAGTACATCTAAAATGATTTACTAAAAAGAATGCTAATTTTTGGAAGTTATTAAATGCAGAAACAATAGCTTCAGAAGCTATTTTCCTGACAATTTGTCTGATTTAGATTCTGATAAGTGTCTCAGAAAAAAATGCTACATAATATATAGTCCTTTTAAAATGTTAAATATTTTTTAACTGTTAGCAGTTCTATTTTGCCCTTTAGATTTTCAAGAAATAAAATATTTATAATTTGGACACATAATTTTGCAGTTAAGTAAAAAAAAAAAAAAAGGAAGATAGAAAATAAAAAGGAAAAAGAAAGGCATGACAAGCAGGTTGAAGGAGGTAATTATCCCCCTCTAGCCCACTATCATGAGACACCCTTTTGGAGTGTTGCATTCAGCTCTGGGGCTCACAACATAAGGATGTGGACATGTTGGAGCGAACTGGGAGGAAGGCCACAAGAATGAGCTAAGGCTGAAGCAGCTCAGCTCTGGAGACAGGCTGAGAGAGCTGAGGTTGTTCATCCTGGAGAAGAGAAGGCTCCAGGGAGACTTTAGAGCTGCCTTCCAGTACCTAGTACCTAAAAGGGGACTACAAGAAAGCTGGAGAGGGACTTTTTAAAGGGCATGTAGTGACAGGATGTGGGGAACAGCTTTAAGTTGAAAGAGTATAGACTTAGATTAGGTACTGAGAAAAAATCCTTCACTGTGAGGGTGGTGAGACATGGCAATAGGTTGCCCAGAGAACCTGTGGATGCTCCATTCCTGTGAGTGTTTACAGCCAGGCTGAATGGAGCTTTGAGAAACCTGGTGTAATGGAAGGTGCTCCTGCCCACAGTAGGGGGATTAGAACGATACTATATTTAAGGTCCTTTCCAACCCAAACAATTCTATGATTGATTCTATGAAAAATGAAAGACTAATTTCATTTAGAAAATTAAATAAGCAAAATAAGCTACAAAAATTAATGAGGAGAAACATTAATAAGGTGAAATAGTTGTAAACAGCGCAACATGTTATTAAGTCTGTGAGGCTACGCATATTTCAGAAACTAAGCAATTCTAGGAACCTTCGTAGGCATTAGAAATTAACTGTCTATATTGTAAAGTTGTTAGAATAGTCCCTGCATGATTTTGACACAAACCAACTAGTCCTACCTCAAAGAATTCCCGAAAATGTTTCTGAAGATTGTGGGGCTCAGGAAACATTCAATAATCGATAGCTTGTATACAACAACCTGTGCTTAGAAATGGAAAGTTTAATAGTATGAAATTGTGCCATTCAATGCCAAACACCTTCAGAGCCAGAAAGCTGCCCTACTGTACTTAAACACCAAAGCAAACAAAAAAAAAAAAAACCCAAGCCAAACCAAAACACCCTAAACCAAACCAAAACACCCTTCAGGCATGTCCTTATCATCTAGCTCCCAGAATCTCAGTCTTTGTAAGATCTGGCACCAAATTGAGCATCCAAATACCAGACATCTGCTGGCAGCTTCAAGTTCAGTAGTGGAGCACTTTGCTTGTATCCCTCCCCACATATTCACATAGAAAATAATGAGCGTATTCACACAGAGAAGAAAGTTGGAAATAAAGTTTAATGAGAAGATAAGACAGACTGTGGAGGGCTGAGCCAGACTTGTGTACTGATCAGCTGCCAGCCTACAAGTGACTGGCTTCTTTTATTCCTTTCCCTCCATTTTTTCAGACGTGTTCCTCCCTGATATGTCTTGGTCTCTCTCCTCACCTAAGCCTTCTGTAGATAGCCTATGATAAATCCTGTACAGTCCCAAATGTTAATTTCCAAAATTGCACCCTCCCCCAGATGCCTCATAGTTAAGTGCTACACCAATTGTGCAATAGTCAGTCTTAGTATGAATAACATTCTGGAAACAGTTTATTATGCCGAAACATTTTACTGGATTTTGCAATATGGGTGATGACTTAATCATACACCTTGGACGGTCTTAGGAGTTGTTGATTTTGGTTATATGGGTTCCCCACTTTGTCATTGGGTCTCTGATCACTGCATGGTCACTAGATCTTTTTTTTTGAATAGTCATTAGGTAGACAGCTTAATTTTAACATTTAGAGTTAAACAAGTAACCATATTAAAAACGGCTCTGCCTATAATAAGCCCATTATGCAGGATGTAATTATGTTTTCTGAAGTACAGACCTGAAAACTCTTGATTACAGAAAGACAGATGTGAATATTTAGTTACTTCATTAAGTCTAGTGTTAAAACTTAGACTAGACAATAAGTGATAGACATTTTCTTTACATATGTCCATTAATACAAAAGGGAGAAACACAATGAAAAAAAAAAAATATGGATTAATAATTTTGTTAGTAAAGCACTAGAGGATAATAAAAATCTTCTGACTATGAATTATCAGGATCAGTTTCCTTCTGTAAATAATTTCAAAGTTTGCTTTCCTTGTTAAAAAGAAAAAGAAGTGTATTGCTTATTTGGATCAGATATCTTAGGGAATGTTGTCATGAAGAAAAACCAGACTGAAGCTTACACATATGATACCCACTTGAAATAAACATGAGGTTCCAGCAGTGTTAATTTGCAGTGTTTATTGTACTACAATAGCAAAACACAGCTGATTTTAAATCATAATTGCATTTCTAAAGCAAACAAACTCAGTCTTATCAGTTTTTACAACTTGCATGGATTTTTCTCATGATCCTGACACTTTTTGATCAACTTTAGCTCAAGCTTGATCTGCAATATGTTTTCATTCTGCAATTTAAAATTTTCTAACATACAGAAACTACAAATAAAAAATAAATACATTTCTGTTACTCTTTGGTTTAATATTCCAACATTCTTCTGTGTATATACACATTTAAGAATAGATTCACGTTATTCCTGAAATCTTGCATAATGACTTTTCCCTCTGAGAAACTGTGTTATCAATTTTCCTCCTTTGACTAATCAACCATGATGACTATGATAGTGGCAGAAAAAAAATATTGCGTGCTTTCTGTAAGACCCTGAACAAGAACCTAAATTATTAGAACAGGTGTGTTTCAGTGATTATGGCATCAAAACTGTTTCACTTGCAGAATCAGCATACCTATCAGTGTTCTCTTCTTTCACTTCAGTGGACAAAGTCTCATTCTATAGAATTACTTAATCTTAAATTATCCAAGTACATCAACTGCAAGACTTGACATTAATTTTATTTAATTTTTAAAGTGAACACAAATCTACTCTAGGTTTTAACAACACTTCACAGTAATTGTATTTCATATTACAGGAGTTGTTTCTTTAATTACTTCAGTACTTTAGTCTACTTAATTAGTTCCCATCATTTCATCTTGATATACATAGAATCACATAGGAGTATTTGCCAGTCACTAGAACACAGAGAGTGAAAAAAAAAAAAAAAACCCACAAAATGACACCGCCAGTGTGTGGTTTTGGAGGGCTTTACAGAAATTAACCTCTAGAGAAGTCAGTTCTTTTAAAATTGAACACCAAAGAATATGGCCATCAACCTTGTATACTTGAAACTAGAAATCTCAGATTCCTGACAGCCTCTTAAAACTAAGGTGCTTCATGGCCATTATACTTTAATTCATCCCATAGGACCTATAGACAGTGTATAGAAACCTTGCTAGCCTTGTTAGCATATGTGAAATTCTACTCACCCCACACTAAGGCACAGGGCATGATGGACACACAGGATCCTACCTGCCCTACAGAATGACTTTCTCTTCATAGAGCTTATTTATAGCATGTATTTACAGGTCTGCTGGTTTTACAAACAAAATCATGTAAAGTTTTTCTATGGATATTCTCAGTGCAATCCTCAAAACACTGCGAGACATAGCCTTTAACCTTTGATAGCATAAGTATGTTGATTAAAGAGTCCTGGGTAACAGTGATATTCATATTGATATTTTTTCCAAGATTGTAAGGTTGTGCTAGTCACCCAATAATTTAAAAAGCAATTTCAGAATGTAATAATTTTTCTTCATACTTTCTTCTTTTATCTTTAATAAGCAAAAGATGAGATCTATATATCTTACTCAAGTGAATGGTTTCTCCTGAAAAGCTGATTAATAGATGTAGTCAGAATGACAAAAGGTTTATTGTCTGAAAACTCTCTATTCCATATTGTTAGATGGCTAAAATACTGTTAAGAGTCCTGTAATTTTACAAGGAAAATGTGTTTTGAAAACATATTCTTTGTTAGAGAATTAGCATATTTTCTAAACATTGATTACAGGTGAAAAAATGATACAGCAAACCCAAAACAATTATATTTCTATTAAATTGAGAAAAATGAAGTTAAACAAAGTTATTTAACATTAAAATGTACTTAGAAATTCAAATCTGAAATTATCAAATTACTTTAGTGTTCCAAACTTTTATTGATTATTTGAGATTTTCTGCCTTTTAGTCCATTGAAAACCCAACTACATTTTACAAAACTTAGCCACCATCTTCATCTTTAGCTGGATGTCTCAGAATCATCATGAAGTTTTGAAAAATATATTTCTTTGACAAATACTCCCTAAATCCCCTAGAAATAATTTCATAAAATTGGAGTTATTTTTAATAAATTACAGGTTGCTAGTGCCCTTAATCTTTCCTTATTTCTTTTTGATAGATATTGATTCTGCTGCATATGATTGTTTTATTTGGTGCGCTAGGTTTACTGTAAGGTGTTAGAAGCCTTGGGGGATAAAAAATGTGTGGAGGAAAATAGTAACTGATGTGTAACCTTTGTGATCCAACACATAGATATCTGTTCTATGCAACTGTGCTTCATATTTATGCAAAGCATGGATCATTCTGTCAGGTATGAAAGAATAGAACCTAGGAACTATCATTTCTTTTTTATGAACAGCTGTTACTGCTTATTTATTTGTTTGCTTATTTTTCCTTCTTAGTTTAAAACTGGCTCGCATTTTGACTTTACAACATCTAATTTAAATATTGGAAATCTTCTGAAATCTGTTTGTTCACAGATACACAATAAGCAGGTACAAGAAAAACCCAGAGTCTCAGAAAATCAGCTAAATAAAAATATGTTGTGTGCTGCTATACAGTAATCCAGGGGAAGGCTCTAACATGATAATGAGACTGAATAAGGCCAGGTTAAAACCAGTAACAGAATAAACGGTGTGTTAGGATAATAGGGTACTGACAGGATAGATGCCCTGCAGCTGAATCTCTCTTCTCTTCCTGGAAGATTTTGTGATAGAGAATTAAGCATTGTCTACCTCAGGCTTACTCAGAATGTATTTCTGCAGATGAAGCTGCTGATATGACAAGTAAAGATGCAGGAATAAGTTTTATAAAGCTTTAGTCCTTGCAGGCATGAGTCCCTGCACATTGAGCAGGCAGGGTCAGTGCTGTATCCTCTAGACAGCGACAAATAGAAAAAACTATGTAGTTATAGAACAGTCATTGATAGAAAAATAAGTCAAGCATTATACTGTAGGGCCTGGTGCTACTACTGAAAAATGAGTCCCTTAAGGGTGTGCAAGGTAAAACACAGATACACAAACTTTCTAAGTCTTTGGAAAGCATGGTACACTGGAAAAAAATATGCAGTAAACAAAAAAGACTGGTAGATTCACTCACTAATAATAGGGCTAACAATAAACAGAAGACAACCAAAAGGTAAATCAGAAAAAACAAACAATAAAGATGGCAATTAAGTACAGGTCTTTTTACACAGAAGCCAAAAATTGCCGTCCCCAGGCAAAATGTAATTTCAAATTTTAATTTACAGAATACAGCTTTATAAACACACTTCTTTTGCAAAATAGGTAAGATTCAGTGATTCAGCTAATATTATAAATGAACTTTTTCTACATGCTTGTTGACAAGCTGGAAATTAGTAAGTGTTTAATAATAATAAAAAAGGAAATGAAATAAAGAACATGAACATTCTTTTACATTTAATTCATCTTTATTGCTTCTAGAGTTACAATTTTTAAGTGAGCAGTTCCATGAATGCTAGAACTAATGAAGTGTCATTTCATAGATTAGCAGTTATCTGGTGATTAGTTTTGTATCTAAGAAGCTGCAAGCTTCAATCAGGAGACAGTAACAGGTTACTAATAGTGGGGTAATTTTAAGAGGTTGCTCTGTTGGGTCTTTGTTGCTCAATGATAGTCATGCTTATACTGTTCCATTCTTATTCGGTTGTCTTTACCATAATTGGAGCATACCATATGGGGAAGAGAGTATCTTCCCCATACTTGGTTACTTACATTCCCAACACATGCAAAAATACAATTATCACTGAGAACCTTATATTTGCATATATTTTATTAAATCATTGATGATTTGGAAGTTAAATCCTACCTCATGTTTGCTCTCCTGCTCTCTGCCCTTCTCTTTCTCTCTCATACACAGAGCACAAGCTTAAGCTAGAGGTCTAGTTTTTATTTTTTAAAACTTCAGATGAATATATTTTCTTTGCTCCCCTCTTCCTTTCTTGCTCTAAAGGTCTTTACAGACTTTCCACATTCCACAAAGATCAAATGATGCTGTTTTTAGAGCGTTTTATAGATTTCCTTTTAATAAAATTTTTTTAGCAGCTACCAGTAAGTCAGAAATATCACCACTATCTTTCTGTGGAATATTGTTTTCATTTCAGAAATGTTGGGAAGGATAGTAACCTGAGTTAATCTATGTCAAAAAGTGTTCTATAACCTTATGTGCAATAATCTCATCCTGTTTTCCTTAATTGAAGGTAATTTACTTGGGAATCTTACATTTTAACCAATGGAAACACTGGCACTCAGTTTCATCTGTCTAGCAACACTGAAGTCAGTAAGTGCTGAGGACACCGCTGCTGAGGGCAAGTGTCTCTACCTGCCCCAAACAGGATGTGGTTGGGGTGTGTAGCTGTGTAGCCACTGGCAAACTCCAACCTGGAACAGCAAGGGAGTAGGAGGCTCCAGGTCTGGAAAAGGATATCAGTGGGTGAAGGGTCTATACTGGTATATGGGGGGACCCAAAGAATGTTAGGCACCTGTGGAACAAGTGTGTGAGTACTTCATGTTTGCCAGTGGCCATCAAGCTGAACCAAACAGTGATATGGGGATCTGTGGAGCCTTTTTAGTGTCTCCTGTGTGTAATGTGCATCTCTGGGATATGTGCTCAGCCTCATGACCGCAAAGAGGAAAGCAGCAGCTTCACCTGTCAACCTGGACAGAACCTCGAGTCCCCAGGCACCAGGTTGGGCTCCAGCAGCCCAGCAAGAATTTCTCCTGCTGGTGTAGGTGGTAGCTGTTCCTAATATCCCTTAACACTGAGGTTATGAGGAACATTTAAGAAAGTAATTTGTTGCTGTGGCTATGAGTACCATCCCCTAGACTGTAAAACTAATTACCCATGAAGGTCTTCCTAATTATAAAACTACAATATGAGTACAATTCTTTCTAAATACAAGGTCTTTTATGCTTAGGTACACAGTTAGTACTATACTGACTAGATGAGAGTTTACATTTAATGTAAAAGTAAAGTAGAGATAGTGAAATTTTAATTTCTGAAACTATAAACTGAATTCCACTTAGATTTTCCTGCTGTAAAGTTACATTAGTGCAGTTAGAGAGTAGTCTTCAATAATGATTTTTTTCCTTAACATATCCGTAGTTAACTCTGGAAAACTTTAATTTTGAGTGCTTTGTATCCCATATACTTACTGTACATTTGAATGTGCAATTGTATTAAGGACCAACTGTGATCTGTCAACGACATATTGTGGGTATTTTGTAATCAGCTTATCTGTCAAAAGTTAGCCTATGGTACCCATGTTTTTACATTTGAATCTTTTTCACTAGTATTAAAAAAAAATGTGGCTTCATTAGATGGTAACTTTGTGCTCGCTTTAATCTGACATAAATTCAGACTGAAATAAATGTATGTGTCTAACTTTCCCTAACATTTTAACTATTTGTTGCATTGCCTCACTCATCTCAGATCCACAGAGTCAGTGGGACATACAGCAAAACTTATTCCATCCCAATGGAATGGGAAAGAGAATTGGATGAGTAAAAGTGAGAAAACTTGTCAGCTGAGTTAAGGACAGTTTAACAGGTAAAGCAAAAGCTGTGCACAGAAACAAAGCAAAACAAGTCATTCAAGTACTACTTCCAATCAGCAGACAGGTGCTCAATCACCACCAGGAAAGCTGTCCTCTGTCATAGAGTCATAGAATAGTTAGGGTTGGAAAAGACCTTAATAACAATTCTTCAGTTCTGTATGTTTGCCCTTCTCTCATTATTTTTTAAGGGGCAGTGCGTATATCTGTCTTTGAAAAAAGAGGCACTGGTTTCAACCAACTGAGAAGCTAGTACCCTGAGTATTTTCTTTTTTTTTTCTATTTCTTTAAGAGCATGCATCTTTATCTGCATCTATGCATATATCTATAGCTATCTGTCAGTACCTGTATCTCTATAACTACACAGACACATGCACACAAAGGCACAAAGAAAAATCTTATTTCTATGCAAATATAAATTTTAAACATGAAATTGTATTTTATGGTGGTGTCATTTACCTAAATATTATATAAAACCAGTCTTTGTGCATTCATTCTTTCATTCCAGTCATAAATAACCTCTATGTGCCAGGATATAGTTACAAGCCTTACATCTGAACAAGATAAAAAACCATATATTTATTTTTGCAGAGAATTTTCGAAGACCAAAAGGTTGATTACTTGATCATATCCTTGCCATGACAGAAAATTTCCATATATCTGCATGACTTCTTCCTCAAATGATGAGCAAAAAATTATGAACAATAGTAGGTAAACATGCAATATGCACAGACTACCAGTTATGTTGAGTCATAATACACTTTGTTGTATTTGAGACATATTTTTCTTCCCTCTAGACAATCTCACACTGAAACTGGAGCAGAGTGGGAGGCAATCAAATTTGTTTTGACATGCCTGATCCCCCCTAGCAATTCCAGATGGACTTAATAGACACTAGTAGAATGAAAAGAGTAATGATACCACACAGACATCAGTCATGGGCTGGATGAAGGGATGTTTAGTGAGAGGCCTTTTTTTTTTTTTTGCACTTCTCAGTTTACACTAGAAATGTAAATATAAGATGGAAGAACCTGACTGTGCTTGCTGTCCTTTGCCTTCAGACCAGGTGGACCAGAGAAGGAAAGCTCCTTCGTGATATCTGGTGCTACAGAAAGTCCCCAGGCTCCTGGAGTCAAGAACTGCAATATGATGAGTTGTTAAATAATTGCTTTTGGTTTTTTTTTTGACTAACATTTTTCTGTTTGTTACTCTTCCAGGACATTTTACCTTAATTCTCTGTTTTAAAATAAAAAAAAAATAAAAAAAAGAAAAAAAGAAAATTTAAGAGTTTTATCCTATTCATATGATTTGTAAAATCTTGCAGGAGTTTGAACATATTTGTGAACTACTTTTCACTAGTCATTCATGGACAAATTGCATGTGCATAGCTAGAATGCTAATGTCAGAACATAGGATTAAAAAAAAAAACCCAAACAACAAATTAAGTATATAAAACCTTTTTAATGTCACTTTTAAACCTAGAAAATAATTGCCAAAGTGCTGTTTGGAGAATCAGAAACAGATTTAACTCCCTGGTTTTCATGAAAATGAAGAAAACTTTTACAAGAGAAATAACCTACTTCTTTCAGATATTACATTGAAAAAAGTTCTTATTCTCTGTTGAGTGAGATGACATACCAGTAATTTTAGAAAGTAAGGCACTTTTTAATATGAGGGGAAAATTATCTGATACTCTGAAACAGGATCAAGTATCTGCAGAGATGACATTGGACCTCAGGACATTCTGTAAATTCTCAACTAAGACAGCAAACGGATGCTTACATGCCAATACCGAAAAACATGCAAAAATCAATTGGGAAAAGAAAAAGATTACTGTTGGCTTGCATGGAACTGGACACAAGGACATCATCAGCATGAGAAAGGCACGGGAGAAATTCAATAATTTGCATTTTTTAAATGGATTCTATTCCCTTATGTCTCATCTGTATCTCACAGTTTCCTGAAGTTTGTAAGCTCAGTAGGTAGCATTGCTGTTACCCCTCTAATTTAGTTTTCAAGTAATAGACTGAAGGATGTGTTCTCTAAGGAAAAAGATTTAATGAATAATTTAAAAACTCCAGCTCCTTGGAATGCTGTCGTTTCTACAGGGTAACGTTAGTAGGAACCCCACACCTGCCCCTGAACCAAAAGTTAGTCCTTAAAGGAAAGTCAAGCTGTAAAGCATATCCTGAAATTGAAAATAATTTCAGCCTCTTCCCCTTTCAAATAAATTAAAAAGAATAATTTCTGCAGCTGAAAATTTCATTATCATCGAAGTCTTACTCTGTCACAGCAGAACACGATCAGTTTCTTAGAGGCACTGCAGTAGGTTGGCTGTTGTATGTGTCTCTCATCTCCAAATCTGCAAGCAACCCTTGAAAAATTCACTTTGCTTACTTGTGAGATACAAGTCAGGGAGGAGGAATGCTATTGTGGAGCAGTATTTAAATTGATTGACAGAATATAACCTCAAGTGAGAAGGAGGTCTTCTCTAGCAATCACTAAGAAGGACAAAAAAACCTAACACCCACAGACATGGGGAAAATTAAAAAAAAAAAAAGATAAAAAATAAAAAAGATAGAAAAGAGAGAAAGGAGAAATGAAAAAAGTTAAATGAAAAACAAACAGGAACCTTTTTTTTAAATATGTCAATACTTTCTAGTTTTCATCAGCTGGATAGTAATTCTTTTAAAAGATAACTTCTGAAAGATTTCTGAAGGGGAATTATTTTCACCAAATCATTGTATTTTATTGCATTAAATGAAAAGTTTTCAACTGGAAAGCTCCTTTCATCACTGAAAATGTGGAACACATTTTAGTCTTCACTTTTTATACATTTAAGGTGGGATTTTCAGAAAGATGCAAGTACTCTAGGTACCCGAGTCCTACGTATACTCTGACTCCTTAAGTTAAACTTCTATGGATGTCCAGAGAAAATTTGTCCAACTTTTCTGAAGGAATATGTTATAGATAGAATAATACAATCATAGAATAGTTAGGGTTGGAAAGGACCTAAGATCATGTAGTTCCACCCCCCCTGCCATGGGCAGGGACACCTGACAGTAAAGCATGCCACCCAAGGCTTCATCCAACCTGGCCTTGAACACTGCCAGGGGTGGAGCTTTTACAGCTTCCATGGGCAATCTGTTCCAGCACCTCACCACCCTAACAGTAAATAATTTCCTCCTTATATCTAATATAAACCTCCTCTGCTTAAGTTTCAACCCGTTACCCCTTGTCCTTAATGAATAGTCCCTCCCCAGCATCCGTACAGCCCCCCTTCAGATACTGGAAGGCTGCTATGAGGTCTCCACGCAGCCTTCTCTTCTTCAGGCTGAACAGCCCCAACTTGCTCAGCCTGTCTTCATATGGGAGGTGCTCTGGTACCCTGATTACACTTGTGGCCCTCTGGACTTGTTCCAACAGTTCCATGTCCTTTTTATGTTGAGGGCACCAGAACTGCACAGAATACTCCAAGTGAGGTCTCACGAGAGCAGAATAGAGGGGGTCCCCCAGTCATGCTCATGGCCCTCCTCTGTAACCTTCCATTCCAACACTCCAGTTATAGGAGCCATCACACCATGTTTCCTTGATGCCTATTTTATCATACCCCTGTAGACATGCACACATCTCTAATTTTTTCTTCCCCGTGCTACAGGCATTTGTATAGCCGGCTCATTGGCTGGAGTGGCTGAAATATCTCTACATTGCTCTGAGCATTTATTATAGGTGAAAAAGTTAGGTGAGAAATTTATTTTGAAATTTTCATATCTCAAAACCTGAAGCTGGGAGTGGTTTGGCAGTAACTCACAGGAAGAAGAGTTATTTCCTAAAGTCTGCATGATTCCATAAAGAAACAGGGCATTGGTTTCCTAAGTGACCTGGATACATCAGTCTTGTCAGACAGTCCTGGGTTCAGCTGTAACAGTTATTTTTCTCCTTAGTAGCTGGTGCAATGCTGTTTTTTCAGCTTTAGTCTGAGAACAATGCTGATAGTACACTGATGTTTTCAGTTGTTGCTAAGTAGCACTTACCCCAATCAAGGACTTTCCAGTCCTTCATGCTCTGCCAGTGAGGAGGAGCATGGGAAGCCAGAAAGAAGCAGAGATAGGACACTTGAACTAGCTGAAGGGGTACTGCATAACACAGCACATCATGCGTAGTATAAAAACTGGGGGGGAGTTACCTGGGAGGCCCAGATCGCTGCTCGGGTCTGGCTGGGTATTGGCCAGCAGGTGGTGAGCAATTGTATTGTGCATCACTTGTGTTTACTGTTTTATTTTTCTTTCCCTTTCCAGTTTCATATTCTCTCCCCTTGTTATTTCCCTTATAATTATTATTACTGGTGGTAGTAGTAGTTTTGTATTATATTTTAGTTACTGGACTGTTCTTATCTCAACCTGTGGGGTTTGCATTCTTTTGATTCTCCCCCCCATCCCGCCAGGAGGAGGGTGGGGTGGGGGACTGGGGGAAGTGAGTGAGTGGCTGCATGGTTCTGTGTTACTGGTTGAGCTTAAAACATGAAACAGTCCTTGTGATTTAGCTTTCTTCCATGTTAACAATACCACCCAAAATGAATAATGCAGTACAATGTTCTACATCCTTGGTCTAATGATCCATGAATATAGATATCTTTTTTGGAAAAACCTATGTCAATTAAGAGACAATTAAGTCAACTGGTAGACTCTGGGATTTTGTAACTATGTGTTCATAGTAGAAGTCTGGCAAATTGCCTGAAACTTGTTCTACAAGATTATATGACATATTTCTATAAAAATCTACTGACATTATAAGTACTAAATTTGAGGTGACCAAATTGTGTTATATAATATACACATATTTTTAAGAGAACTTATTTATCAATTTTGCCTGTCAAAATTTTATAAGGTAAAGAAAACAGACCATGTGGCATTATGGCATGACCCATTATTCTTGTAGATATAAGTAGTACTTTTTTTTTCCCTGATACTTTACTATCTAGTTTTGTTTGATGATTGCAAGATAGAACTCTTTAGCTCCTTAGCAGGTCCAGAGGGAAATATTGGATGAAGTGGCTTAGCCAATATCCATCACATTTGAAAAGTTGTGGCAGTCTAGTGAAGTTCTCACTGACTTAAAAAAAAGGAAACATAACACCCATTTTTATAAAGGGAAAAAAATGAAGATGTGGGGCACTGCAGACCAGTCAGCCTTACTTCATTGCCGATCAAGATCAGGGAGCAGATCCTCCTGGAAACTGTACTAATGCACATGAACAATAAGGAGGTGATTGCTGACAACCAGTATGGCTTCAATAAGGGCAAATCATGCCTGACAAACTTGGTAGACTTCCATGACAGGGTTACAGCATTGATGGAAAAGGGAAGAACAGCTGACGACATCATCTACCTGGACTTGTGCAAAGCATTTGAGACATGACATCCCTGTCTCTAAACTGGAAAGACATGTATGTGACAGATGGACCACTCTTTGGACTACGAATTGTCTGGATGCTTGCACTCAAAGAGTTGCAGTTAATTGCTCAATGTCCAAGTGGAGACTGGTGCCTAGTGGTATCCCTCAGGAGTCAGCAGTGAGACTGGCATCACTTAACATCTTTGTCGGTGACAAGGAGAGTGGGATTGAGTACACCCTCAGTAAATTTGCCAAAAACATTGAACTGTGGGGTGCGGTTGACACTGGAAGGAAGGGATGGCATCCAAAGGGACCATGACATGGTTGAGAGGTGTGCCCATGTGAACCTCATGAAGTTCAACAAGACCAAGTGCAAGTTTCTGTACCTGTGTCAGGCCAATCCCAAGCACTAATACAGGCTGGTCAGAGAATGGATACTGCTGCCCTGAGAAGTGCTTAGGGGTGTTGTTTGATGAGCTCAACATGAGGTGGCAGTGTGCACTTGCAGCCCAGAAAGCCAAATGTAGGCTGAGTTGCATCAAAAGCAGCATAGCCAGCAGGTTAAGGAAGGTACTTCTCCCCTTCTATTCTCATGAGACCATAGCTGGAGAACACTGTTTAGTTCTGGGGCCCCCAACATAAGAAGTTTAAGCGAGTTCAGAGGAGGGTCACAATGAGGATCAGAGAACTGGAGCACTTCTATGAAGATGGGTTGAGAAAGGTGGGTTTGTTTAGTCAGGAGGAAAAAAGAGACCTCAGAGCAGCCATCCAGTACCTAAAGAGGGCCTACAAGAATGCTGGAGAGGGATTTTTTTGCAAGGACATGTAGGCATAGGAAAAAGGGGAATAGCTTTAAAATGAAAGAGAGTAGATTTAGATTAGATAATAGGAAGTTGTTCTTTATTATGAGGGTTGGTGAGACACTGAACCAGGTTTCTTAGAGAAGTTGTGTATGCCCCCTCCCTGGAAGTGTTGAAAGCCAGACTGGGGCTTTGAGCAAGATGTGTTCTGCCTGTATTTGTACTGCTCTCTTGCAACCTGCAGGTGTACACATTGAAGAGCACATTCCCCATGAGGCAAAACACACAGCTGAGGCGTTGGCCCCCGTGAGTTTCACTCTGCAGGGCCACCCAACTAGCTGGAGTCAGTGGCTCATGGCAGCTTTTGGGGAAGCTGCTGTGCCCAGCCTGGGCAGTAGTCATGATGCTAGGGGGTGATTTCTTGCTGTGACAAACCAGATCCTATTGCTGCTGTTTCCACTGTAAGGTTTCTCCCTTGCCTCCTGTTGAGTATATTGATGTTTTCTTTAGAATTGTCTTCCAGCTGTTTCTTCCGTTGATTCAAAAGTCTCTTTGTCTCTCTCATCAGTTACTGTTTAATCTCACTGAGGATTGGCTTCCACTTTAATATGATCAGTCTGGGGCAAACAATCTTTCAGTTTAATATATTAAATTCACACACACATTCTACACCCATCTTAAATGGTGTTGTCAGGGCCATTTGCTATGGGTGGTTTGTGCAAACATGGCTTTATAAAATTAAGGATGAACTTCTCCCTCATGAATTATATATATATAATTATATACATGATATATATAATATATTATATATGTAAAATATATACTTACATATATTATGTATATAATATTATATATACAATATGAATTGCTGAAGTGAGTAGCTCGAGAGAGGATGACTTCAACACAGGAGCGGGGGGAAGCTCAGCGTCCAGTAACCTCAACTCAGAGCAGTGAGAGCCACCGAGAGAGCCTCAGATCCTCGACAGGACTTGCCCAGGAGCTGGCAGCTCAGCTGAGGCAAGCAGGGACTCACAGGGGGTGGAGCCAGGAGGGACGGCACCACCCTGAGTAGTTAAAAAACTGCCCCAGGAAGCATGAGTCAACAGGGCTGGTCAACTGATCTGGTCCAGGAGGTTTGTGTGGGCAGGTTGGGTAGGTGAATGGGATGGTGAGCACTTGCTGCAGGACCAAGGCCCAGTGTGGGAGCTCTGCCCTCGCTACCCAGGTGATGGCCAGTGTAGGCACCCAGACAGAGTCGATGAGAGGGGATGCTGCAGCGCAGAGCTCAGAGTGTAGAAAGTGCCTGCACTGGTCTGGTGAGGGGAGGGTGCACAATGAGTAGGGCTGAACCTGGTGCTCCCTGGTGGAGGTCCTGAGGGCTGAGCTGCGGGACGTTGTCAATAGGCTGAAAGATATCAGGGAAGCTGAGAGAAAGCAGGAACGCTTGCTCCAGGCCCAGATGGTGCAGTGGCCTCAAGCGTCTCCTGTAGCTCATGGAGGAAAGAAGGAGTCCGTTAACTCGGGGAAGCTGGAAAACAGTAACAAAAAATAAAGCAACAACAAAAAAAGGAGGAAGAGGACAATTAAAAATAGGGGCTTCCTCCTAAATCTGTTGTCCCCACCCAGAACAGCTTTGCTGTCCTGCAGGGGGCTGATGAGGAAAAATCCTTGTACCAGAAACAGCTGGCTGGTGCACTGGTAAAGAAGATCTCTACTGGTGCTGCCAGGAAAAAGCTGTGGGTCTTAGTAGTAGGGGACTCTACTTTGAAAGGAGTAGAAGTACTCTTCTGTTTGCCTGACCCAGTCTCTAGTGAGGTGTGTTGCCTACCTGCATCAGGGGCATGCATCAGGGATGTTTCAGAGAGGCTGTCTGCTCCAGTAAGTCCCATTGACTATTACCCACTTCTAGTGATTCCATGTGGGTACTAGTGATATAGATAGCAATAGCCTGGAGAACATAAAGAAGGACTACAGAGTCCTGGGAGAGTTGGTTAGGGGATCTGGAGCTGAGATTGTTTTTTCATCAATACTCCAGGATACAAGGGAGGAGCTTAAAGAGGCTAGGAGGATTGGACTGCTTAATAAATGGTTAAAAGGGTGGTGCCATAGTCAGGGGTTTGCCTGTCTTGAACAGGACCTACTGTGGGCTGGTGGAGCCAGTCTGAGGTCTAACAATGAAGGGGAAGAGGGGTTTTAGTAGGAGGTTTCCCAGACTGGTTAAGGAAGATTTAAGCTAAATGTGTTGAAGGAGGGGGGGAGATCATTCCATTCCAACACACCCAGTCAGTTGCAAACCCCTATCATAAAGGCTTGAAGCAATGTAGACATATCCCAGCCACTCCAGCCAATGAACTGGCTTCATTTGGAGCTTGGCTCAGATGTCTCTATACAAACACCCGTATCATGGAGAACAAACGAGGAATTAGAGATGTGTGCAAGTCTATGGGGATATGATATCATAGGCATCACATAAACATGGTGGGATGGCTCCTTTGACTGGAGTAATGGAATGGAAGGTTACACGCTTTCTAGAAAAAACAGGACTGGCAGGCAGGGAGGGGCAGTTGCCCTTTAAGTTAGGGATAGGCTGGAGAGTATGGAACTCTTTCTGGGGACAGGTGTTCAGTCAATAGAGTGTGGGTCGAGGTTAAAGGGAAAACAGCTATGGGGGACATTACTGTGAGGATCTGTTACAGACTGCCTGATGAAGAACCTGTGGATGAAGCACTCTTTCGGCAGATAGGAAAAGCCTCACACTGGCAGGCCCTTGTTCTGATGGGGGACTTCAACCACCCTGATATCTGTTGGAGGGATGGTACAGCCCTGCACAAACAATCCAAGAGGTTCCTCGATTGTGTGGAAGACAACTTCCTTCTGCAAGTAATAGGAGACCTGTCAAGGAGAGGTGCCCTGCTTGACCTTGTGCTCACCAACAGGGAAGGGCTGATTGGAAATGCGACGCTCTAGGGCAGCCTTGGTTGGAACGATCACGAAATGGTTGAATTTGAGATCCTCAGGACAGTGGGAAGAGCATGCAGCAAGCTCACTGTCCTGGACTTCAAGAGAGCAGATTTTGGCATCTTCAGGAACCTGCTTAGTAAGGTTCCATGGGATACAGGCCTAGAGGGCAGGGGGACCCAAGATTGCTGGTTGATATTAAAGGATCACCTACTAAAAGCACAGGAATGTTGCATCCCAACTAGAAGGAAGTGCAGCAGGAGGACCAGGAGAATTCCTTGGATGGATAAGGAGCTGCTGAGGAAAATTCAAAGGAAAAAAGAGGCTTATAAAAGGTGGAAAAAAAGGACAGGCGACCTGGTATTAATACAGGGATGTTGTCAGGGTAGTTAGGGACCAAGTTAGGAAAGCTAAGGCACAGTGTCATGGTTTAAACTAAATCTGCACAGTTCCCCCTTTGTTTCCCCTCCCCCCCCTCACCTTCCCACTCCCGGAGGGATGGGAAGGAGAGCCGGAGGAATACAACTCCCACGGATTGAGGTAAAATCAGTCCAGCAATCAAGGTATAACAGAAATAACTACCGGTACCAATAACAAATCAATGTTAGAGGAGACAAACAGGGGGAGAGAATACGATACCACCTGCCACCACGAGGCCAGCCCGGAAGAGAGAGAGAGCTTCCCCCTCCCCTCCTAGCCAGCTTCCAGTTGCTTGCCTCCCCGAGCCCAGCCCGGCGTGTTAACTCCTTCCCTCCCGGCCAGCTTCCAGTCCCCTCCCCGAGCAGGACGTGCTGTGGTATGGAATACCTCCCCGACTAGCCCAGACCAAGCGCCCTATCTCTCCCTCCTCCCTGGCAGAGCATGAGCTACTGCTGAACCCATGACATTATCCACCCCTTATTCCATACCATTCACGTCATGCTCAGATCCCACATTTTCAATATACCATCATATAGATATACATATATACATATATATACATCTGCGTACACCCAGACAGATAGAAAGAAATCATTTCTTAATACATGGACCAATCCCTATAATGCAATTGAGTCCATTTGGTCCATGATGTTAAGTTTGTAATAGTCTTTTGTAGCAGGAAAGTCTGTGTGCAGTGCTGGATTGTTGCCTGCCGATGTTGATCATCCCTTTACTGCAGAACTCATCTGGTTCTATCAAAGTTCATTCTCTGTTGGGACGATGGTTAGAGGGAAGTCAGGGCCAGTCGCTGGTGACTTGAAGACATCTAGTTGATGGACTATAAAAATATTACACAGCAAGCAACAACGTATAATTAAGTTCATTGGCTGTTTTCCCCTAAAATCAAATCCCCTTGAGGTATACATCGGACTTCCCCATCTTCCTGCATTACCCACCAAGTATATCCGGGTCCTTGAGCAAAAGCAATCCCATGAGTGGGTTTGCCTTGGCCTGAAACAGGAGTAACCCAGACTGTCTTCCCTAGCAAATTTCTCATGTGCACTACAGGAACCTTGTCCCCCTCTACAATATGTAAAAGTTCTGACTGGGCTGGGCCAGCCCTGTTAGCAGATCCTCTGGTGTTGACCAACCAGGTGGCCTTTGGTAAATGTGTATCCCAATGCTTGAAAGTTCCCCCACCCATTGCTCTCAGTGTAGTTTTTAACAGCCCATTGTACCATTCCATTTTCCCAGAGGCTGGTGCATGGTAGGGGATGTGATATACCCACTCAATGCCATGTTCTTTGGCCCAAGTGCCTATAAGGTTGTTCCGAAAATGAGTGCCATTGTCTGACTCAATTCTCTCTGGGGTGCCACGTCGCCACAAAATCTGGTTCTCAAGGCCCAGGATAGTGTTCTGGGCAGTGGCATGGGGCACAGCATATGTTTCCAGCCATCCTGTGGTTGTTTCCACCATGGTAAGCACATAGCGCTTGCCTTGGCGGGTTGGTGGGAGTGTGATATAGTCAATTTGCCAGGCCTCCCCATATTTATGCTTCAGCCATCGTCCTCCATACCAAAGATGTTTTAACCATTTAGCTTGTTTAATTGCAGCACATGTCTCACACTCATGAATAACCTGGGCGATAGTGTCCATTGTTAAGTCCACCCCTCGATCACGAGCCCATTTGTACGTTGCGTCTCTGCCCTGATGGCCTGAAGTGTCGTGGGCCCACCGGGCCAAAAATAATTCGCCTTTATGTTGCCAATCTAAGTCCATCTGAGCCACTTCAATCTTAGCAGCTTTATCCACTTGTTGGTTATTGTGGTGTTCCTCAGTGGCCCGACTCTTAGGCATGTGGGTATCTACATGGCGTACCCTCACCACCAGCTTCTGCACCCGGGCAGCGATATCTTGCCATAATGCAGCAGCCCAGATGGGTTTACCTCTGCGTTGCCAGTTGCTCTGCTTCCATTGCTGCAACCACCCCCACAGGGCATTTTCCACCATCCATGAGTCAGTATAGAGATAAAGTACTGGCCACCTTTCTTGCTCAGCAATGTCCAGGGCCAGCTGGATGGCTTTCACCTCGGCAAACTGACTCGATTCACCCTCTCCTTCAGCAGTTTCAGCAACTTGTCGCTGAGGACTCCATACAGCTGCCAAAAGCCGCCTCCAAAGACTGAAGGACTTTTTCTCTCTTGCAATTGCTTTGTCAATTCCCCCTTCTCTAGCAAGTGACCCCAGCTGCTTGGCTTCTGTACCTGCTAGTTCATGACCATCGGCCCCATTATGCCAACATCGGAGCAGCCAGGTGATGATGTGCTCCCCTGATTGACGGGTGAAATCTTTTCGCATATTCCGCATCTCAGTTGAGGTCCGAGTTCGAGAGTCACCTCTTCTTCTTCGTCGTGTGATGATGACCCCTGATCAGACACTAGACCAGGTAGTGGATGCATAGTTTCTTCATCCTGCCTCTTCCTTCTTGCCTCCTTTCTGTTTTTTCTCTTGTGTACAGGAGCAACCGATATTGGTACGAATTGGTCCTCTAGTTCAGATGCAGTGATTATCACTGTAGTTTGAGTAGCAACTGTACTCATTACTGGGGTAGCTGCACTGTCTGTCACAGCTGAAGTTTGGGTAGCAACTGTACTTGCAGCTGGGGATGGTGTAGCTGCTGTACTTGGAGTTGGAAGAGCTGCGCTGACTTCTGTGTTGCTCTCAGATCCAGGGGCATTTTTTTTCCTTTTGAAGGTGTTGGATAATGTCGATCGAGGCGCTATAAGCATAGGCCAAGCCCCAGCACGTTGCTGTAATTTGTCCATCTCTGGTATGGCCAGGACGACAACACACCTCATCTAGGTGTTTTACTAATTCTTCTGGATTATTCACTTGTTCGGGAGTAAAATTCCAAAGTACTAGAGGGGCCCACTGACCTAGATGCTTGCCCATACTATCCCACACACCCTGCCACTCATGACTGTCCAGCCTCTGGGAAGATCTCCTGGTCCTCCTATGTCGTCGTTTAACCCCCATACCGGACCAGACCTGACTCCGCTTAACTCTTGAAATCAGATGAAATCACTGTGAGCAAAACACACTCTGTATGCGTGCTACTATGGTGATCCCCATCACAATCAGCATACAAGTCTCAACAGTATTAAAAGGCCATTCAAAAACTTCAAAACCCTCAAATGATGTTGTAGACCATCTGGAGAGAACACTGGGAGGATAGAAGAATGTCTCCTTCACAGGTTGACCACCCGAGAAGGAGAAAAAAGATGTGAAATTCCTAAGCACTTCTATTATATACCTCCCAAAATATAAAGTTGGTGACCATACCGGGAGCATAAACCAGATCAGTTTCATGATCAATGCTTCTATTGTATTACAAGTCATTAACATAAAGTACAATGAGACCAGAACCTTCGCCCAAACACCATACTTGATAAACACTAACACAGCTAATATATATGAAAAGTAATTGGTAAAATCCTGAAACTGTGAGATCAAGAGAAAAAACTGTGAGAGCCAATAAAACAGCATTGTGACAAATGACTATAAATCCTGTCAGATTTGTTGTTATTACGTGGGTTTGAGCCCCACGTTGGGCGCCAAAAACTGTTGTGGTTTAAACTAAATCTGCACAGTTCCCCCTTTGTTTCCCCTCCCCACCCCTCACCTTCCACTCCCGGAGGGATGGGAAGGAGAGCCGGAGGAATACAACTCCCACAGATCGAGGTAAAATCAGTCCAGCAATCAAGATATAACAGAAATAACTACCGGTAGCAATAACAAATCAATGTTAGAAGAGACAAACAGGGGGAGAGAATACGATACCACCCGCCGCCACGAGGCCAGCCCGGAAGAGAGAGAGAGCTTCCCCCTTGTCGTGGTTTAAACCAAGTCCCCCAACTCCCGGAGAGTTAGGAAGGAGAATCCAAAGAATGTAGCCCCCACGGATTGAGATAAGAACGGTTTAATTGCTAAGGCATAACACAAAACCCCTACTGCCATTTACTACTACAAATAATAATGATACAGCAAACAGCAAGTGAAAAGAATACAACACCCCACCAGCCACCGACCCATAAACTCACTCCACCCTGCCTGGCCGAGCACCATGTGCTCCCTCCTCCATTTTTCTCCAGAGCTCTCCCCTCCAGCTTTCTCTTTCCCAGTATGCAACCTGGGCATCACGTGCTATGGTATGGAATACCTCATTGACTAGCCTGGGTCAGGTGCCCTGTCTCTCCTTCCTCCCGGACTCCCTTCCTCCACCTGGCTGGAAAAAACCTTGAACAAAAACACCCTCAAAACATGCTCAAACCATGACATTATCCACCCCTTATTCCATACCATTCACGTCATGCCCAGATCCCACATTTTCAATACACCATCACTCTTAAGTCCACCCCTCGATCATGAGACATCTCTATGTTGCATCTCTGGAATGATGGCCTGAAGTATCTGGACCCACCAGGCTCAAAATCATTCACTGTCTCCTTCAGCAGTTCTACACCTTGCTGCTGGGGACTCCATACAGCTGCCTTCCACCTCCAATGCTTCCAAAGCACTGGAGGGGCCCAGTGGATCAGATACCTGGCCATACTGTCCCACATGCCCTGCCACTCATGACTGTCCAGCCTTGGGGACAGTCTCCTGGTGCTCCTATATCCTTGTCTAACCCTAGACAAGACCCATACCTGACTCTGCTTAACTTTTGGGATCAGACAAAATGGTTGTGGGTAGAACACTCTCTGTGTGTGTGCCAACAGGCTGATCCCTATCATAATCAGCAGGCAGGTCCCAAGGGCACCCAAAAGTCATTCATAACCATCAGAACTCTCAGGTGCTGCTGCTGCACTTGTCACTGGGGCTGATGTAGCTGCCGTGCTTGCCAGTTCTCCCACCACCAGCTTCTCTTCTCCTGAGTCCGGATCTTCCTTCTCTGCCTTGCTGGCAAATGCTGCGTGGTCTCCTGCATCCTGCTGGGGCTCGGCAGGTGACTTCCGGGGAATATTCTCGGCCGCTGCGGGGTTTGGAATGGCGGCGGGACTCGGTTCCTCCACTGCCTTACTGGGAAGTGCTGCGTAGTCTCCTGCATCCTGCTGGCGGTTGGCGGGCGACTTCCGGGGGACACTCTCGGCTGTTGGAGGGTCGGGAATGGCCGCGGGACTCACCTCCCCCACTGCCTGATCCTGCTGCTCAGCTACCGCCCTGCTCCGCTCCTCCCCCGCCTGCTCCCGCTGCTCTGCCACAGCCGTTTGGCTCCCCGTGCCGCTCTCCCTGGCAGCCTCAGCTGCCGGCAGCTCCCGGGGCCGCTCCTTCCTGGCTTCACGCAGCTCCACGCAGACGACGACGAGGATAAGGACAAGGACTGTGAAGAGCAGCGGGATGGCCTGATACAAGTCCAAGTCCATGGCCACGTCCATCCCCCCCTGCTGCCGGAGCCCCACCGTATTACAAGCCTCCGACACAAACACATCCAATCCATACACAAAGTACCCGGCAAAATCCCGAAACCGCAAGATCCAGAGAAAAACCTCTAAGAGCCAATAAATCAGCATTGTGACAAGAGACCATAAATCTGCTCAGAACTGTTCTTATCTCAAACCCTCGGGCCCCACGTTGGGCGCCAAAAAATGTCGTGGTTTAAACCAAGTCCCCCAACTCCCGGAGAGTTAGGAAGGAGAATCCAAAGAATGTAGCCCCCACGGATTGAGATAAGAACGGTTTAATTGCTAAGGCATAACACAAAACCCCTACTGCCATTTACTACTACAAATAATAATGATACAGCAAACAGCAAGTGAAAAGAATACAACACCCCACCAGCCACCGACCCATAAACTCACTCCACCCTGCCTGGCCGAGCACCATGTGCTCCCTCCTCCATTTTCCTCCCCAGCTCTCCCCTCCAGCTTTCTCTTTCCCAGTATGCAACCTGGGCATCACGTGCTATGGTATGGAATACCTCATTGACTAGCCTGGGTCAGGTGCCCTGTCTCTCCTTCCTCCCGGACTCCCCTCCTCCACCTGGCTGGAAAAAACCTTGAACAAAAACACCCTCAAAACATGCTCAAACCATGACACCCCTCCCCTCCTAGCCAGCTTCCAGTTGCCTCCCCTAGAGCCAGCCCGGCGTGTTAACTCCTTCCCTCCCGGCCAGCTTCTAGTCCCCTCCCCGAGCAGGATGTGCTGTGGTTGGAATACCTCCCCAACTAGCCCACACCAGGCACCCTATCTCTCCCTCCTCCCTGGCAGAACATGAGCTACTGCTGAACCCATGACACACAGCTAGAATTAAACTTGGCTAGGGATGTGGAAGATAACAGAAAGGGACTCTATAGGTACATAGTGAATGAAAGACAGGCTAGGGACAATGTAGGCCCTCTTTGGAAGCACTCAGGAGAACAGGCTACACAGGATTTGGAGAAGGCTGAGGTTCTGAATGACTTCTTTGCCTCAGTCTTCACTGGCAAAGGCTCTGACTGCTACCACCCAAGTCTTGAGAGGCAGATGCGGGGACTGTGAGTATGATGATCATGGGCCCACTGTAGGAGAGGATATGGTTCGAGGTCATCTTAAGAACCTGAACATGGACAGGTCTATGGGATCTGATGAAAACTATCTGTGTGTCCTGAAGTATGATGTTGCTAAGCCACTGTCCATCATATTTGAAAAATCATGGCAGTCAGGTGAAGTTCCTGATGACTGGAAAAAGGGAAATATAACCTCAATTTTCAAGAAGGGAAAAATGGATGACCTGGGGAATTACAGACCAATCAGTCTCATTTCTGTGCCTGGCAAAATCTTGGAACAGATTCTCCTGGAAGGCATGCTAGGGCACATGAAAATCAACAAGGTGCTTGGTGACAGCCAGCATGGCTTCACTAAGGGGGAATCCTGCCTGACCAATTTGGTGGCCCTCTGTAAGAGGGCTATAGAACTGATGAACAGGTGTAGAGCAGTTGATGTCATCTACCTGGACTTGTGCAAAGCATTTGACACCGTCCCACACGACATCCTTGTCTCTAAATTGGAGAGACATCAGTTTGATAGGTGGACCACTCTGTGGATAAAGAACTGGCTGGATGGCTGCATGCAAAGAGTTGTGGTCAACGGCTCAATGTCTGGCTAGAGACCAGTAATGAATGGTTTCCCTCAGGGATCGGTGTTGGGATTGATCTTTTCAACATCTTTGTCGCTGACATGGACAGTGGGATTGAGTGCACCCTCAGCAAGTTTGCCAATGACACTAAGCTGTGTGGTTCTGTTGATACGCTAGAGGGAAGGAATGGCATTCAGAGGGACCTTGACACACTTGTGAGGTGGGCTGATGCCAACCTCATGATGTTTAACCATGCCAAGTGCAAGGTCCTACACCTAGGTCGGAGCAATCCTAAGCACAGGTTGGGCAAAAAGAGATTTAGAGCAGCCCTGTGGAGAAGGACTTGGAGGTGTTGGTTGATGAGAAAATGAACATGATCCAGCAGTTTGTGCTCCCAGCCTAGAAAGCTGTCATGGGTTCAACAGTAGCAGTCCATTTTCTCCTTCTTGTAGCTGGTGCAGTGCTGTGTTTTGACTTCTGGGCTGGGAACAGTTGCTTGATAGCGAGCATATTTTGAGGGTGTTTTTGTTCAGGGCCTTTTCTGAGCACGTGCTCTGCCAGGGAGGAGGGGAGGCCGGGAGGAAGGAGAGACAGGACACCTTACCCAGGCTAGCCAATGAGATATTCCATACTATAGCACATCATGCCCAGGATGCAACTGGGAGAGAGAGCTGGAGGGGTGGAGCTCTGGAGAAAAATGGAGGAGGGAGCACGCGGTGCTCAGCCGGGCAGGGTGGAGTGAGTTATGGGTCGGTGGCTTGTGGGGTGTTGTATTCTTTTCGCTTGTTTTTAGCTTTACCATCATTATTTGTAGTAGTAATGGCAGTGGTGATTTGTGTTATACCTTAGCAATTAAACTGTTCTTATCTCAACCCGTGGGGGCTACATTCTTTGGATTCTCCTTCCTAACTCCTCTGGAGTTGGGGGACTTGATTTAAACCACGATAAAATCCAACTGTCTCCTGGGCTACATCAAAAGAAGCGTGACCAGCAGCTCAAAGGAGGTGATCCTGCCCCTCTATTCTGCTCTCGTGAGACCTCACTTGGAGTATTCTGTGCAGTTCTGGTGTCCTCAACATAAAAAGGACATGGAACTGTTAGAACAAGTGCAGAGGAGGGCCACGAGGATGATAAGGGGACTGGAGCACCTCCCATATGAAGACAGGCTTAGAAAGTTGGGGCTGTTCAGCCTGAAGAAGAGAAGGCTGCATGGAGACCTCATAGCAGCCTTCCAGTATCTGAAGGGGGCCTACAGGGTTGCTGGTGAGGGACTATTCATTAAGGACTGTACTGACAGGACAAGGGGTAATGAGTTAGAATTTAAACAGGTGAAGTTTATATTAGATATAAGGAAGAAATTCTTTACTGTTAGAGTGGTGAGACACTGGAATGTGTTTCCCAGGGAAACTGTGAATGCTCCATTTCTGATGGTGTTCAAGGCCAGGTTGGATGAAGCCTTGGGTAGTATGGTTTAGTGTGAGGTGTCCCTGCCCATGGCAGGGTGATTGGAACTAGATGGTCTTAAGGTCCTTTCCAATCCTAACTATTCTATGGTTCTATAATGTAGAGATTTTGTCACTATCCACTAGATATATTTGATTATCTGGACTTCTACAAAGTTATGCTTCAGGAGAAATGTTCGTAGGTTTGAAAAGTAAGCAAGCAATTCTTGTATAAAACTGTGGAGTCACTCATATGCTTCAGAATAATTAAAGTGAATTTAGGTACTAAGTAGGGTGGTGTAGATACTATGAAGGGAAATAATTAAAAATGGAGTGGTCGTGTTTTCACACAAGTAATTTCGTCCTTTGGCAGATACGTGATTGAGCCTACTTACAAATTCTTATGTCTTGACTGTAATTTCTTATAGACAATCTGTTTCAAATTATTAAGATTTTTTTTACATTCTTGGTAATGACAGTTACACTTTGTTATCTCTCGGGCCTTCAACCATTTGATATTATAATGTGTAATTAAGTCTGAAGAATACATATTTGGTAATGACATTTATATTTGCTGAATGAAACTTCCATTTAATTTTCTCACTAAGACCCTACTTAGTTCAGAATTTAGATCGTAATTCCACTAACGCTGTAGTTAGTACTAAAACTAGTACTGCATCTGAAAACTAGATACTAGAACTGTAAATAGTTTCTAGATACTAGAAACTAGAAACTGTATCTGAATAAAAGCAAATATTTTATTTATTGAAAACAGTAGCTTATAAGAAATAAATGGATTTTTTTTTCTTTTCCCCTGCGAAACTGCATTAATTATGATCTGTGATGCTTTCCTATCTGTTTCATAAGTTATAAATGTGACTTTGACAAAGATAAGGTTCCTTCCTGCAAGAAAAACCCTGTGCTTCACACCCTTTTGGTAAATCTCCATGGTCTTTTACTCTCAGCAGAAATTACTAACTCAAACACAGGACTCTGTTAACACAGTTTGAAATTTACATCTGGATCCTGGCTCGACAGCTCAGAGTAGCTATGGGAGAGCTTACTGTCCTCCAACTGAAAAACAGTCAAACAAGAAGAAAACAGTCCTTGGCTAATCAGCAGTATCCTCTGATGACCCCCTTGTGCAAGTTATTATTCCTGAAGCTGGAAACACAGTTTTTCATTCCTTTGAAGCAATTTTATATTTGTATTGAATATTTTTATGTTCTTTGTTCTATTTTTGTTTGCAAGAACAAAGTTAGTATGACTATGCTATGTCATGTTGAGAGAGTTTTTTTTTTTACAAGGTAAATGCAGAGCACAGTTTTACTTGTAGCTCAAAAAAACAGATGTTATGATTTTCCTCTGTTGAAAGCATCCTGAATGTTGACAAATGTTCAAGCTACAGGTTGATTAATTTTCAGCTGATGCATGGGAGTTATTATACCTGAAACTGTATTGAAAAGGAAGGCTTCAGTGAAATATGTTAGAAATGTCAGAGATGAGAAAGGGCTGTATTTCATAAACTGTTGGAATAGCCTGCATATTATTGTCTAGAAAAGAAGTTATGACTATGGGGTGTACTTGGATAAACATTGATTTTTAAAAAAAAAATATTTATACTTCTTGTTAATTTTAACATCCATAAATCATTAGAAAGTGGTTTCAGATTTCTGAACTGAGGTTGGCATCATGTGTGTGCGTGCATGTATGGACATATATATGTAAACAGACACACACATATGCATTTATGTTATTTTAATGATCTGCAGATTCTAGAAACACTTTGAGAAAGTGAGCTTATTTCTAGGAATTCCATCTGTGCTCCTGTCCATTTCTCGATTTTATAGTTCTTCCCTGGGAGGGGGAACTGTAGGGACATAGGGACACTGTGTACTTTCCAGGTTATGATATTGACACACTCTTAAAACACTGGCATTCTTTTTAGCCCTGGACAACTCATATATCTATGTCCTGAAAATGCATAAGGGATGATGCAGACTAAAATGAAAGTTAGTAAATAGGCAGGGAATTGTTGGTGGCTTTCAAATCCAAAACATGAGACATTTTGACTGCTAAGTGCAACATACATCTTGCAAATTATTTTAAAATAAGTTATGAATAGTTACATGCCATCTATTAAATGTTTATTTCTATATTTCTTTATGAAGGCTACTGTTTAAAAAAAAATGTTTATTTTTAAACCCATTCGTTCTGCTGAAGAGAAAAACTTCAGTTACACCTGTTCTGTACCATTAGGGTAACCTAAATGAACTTAGTTATAAAAATAATTTACTTAAATATCAAGTCCTGCTTGAAAAAAAAAAAAAATTCTCTTCGCTGAATAGTCTAGAAGTGAATTCTGAAAGAAAACAGAAAATCTAATTAATAGTTACATTGATGTTGCTTATCATTGATATATCTGAAATGTCTGACCTAGTAGTAATGCAGATTTGTCATATAGGTTGTAGGGAATGAAATTATTAGAAGATTCTTAGAAGACCAAGGCTAAGTCAGTGTTTGTTTCTCTAGACACTCAGATCATGAACTACACACCTGTTCTTGCATATATTACCTGAACTTCAGAGTAATTTTTGCAGAAGAGAAAGGAAACCCATTTTGCCATGAGTTAAATATTTATATTCACTTTACATGAATACTGTAAAGTGCAGGAACACCCATAGGACAATTTTGATATGAAACTAATGAGTCTAAGCTAGATCCAGAGGAGCAGGACAGTCTCTCTGATTAAACAATTTGTCAGGTCCTAGCTGTTCCTGTAATGGCTCTACATCAAGCTCAGCCTTCTAGAGAGCATCAGGTATCCATGACATCTGGAGTAACATATTTAGTTAGAGCCAAGGAGATTTACTCAATGTTTAATTCATCTGGTCAGTGCTTTTGAGTTGGCTTTACACTGCAGAAGGTGTCTAATTACTAAATAATATTGTCATTGAGTAATATTTAGTATTATTTGGAATGAATAAACGTATTAGTATAAATAAAAAAATGCAAAAGAACTAGAAAATAGATTAATAAAACAAATTAAAGTGTCACTTTTAAGAAAAATATATTTATTATATAAATATATGTGCAACTTCATGACAAGCTTATAACTACTAAAAGACGGTAGTAAAGAGTGTGCATCCTCTGAGGTTCTGCCTTAGCTAGTGCCTTGTAGATATCATATAAGGCAGTTCTCTCTGATGAAGGCTGTTGCTTCAAATCAGTCCTTATGCAAATGGACAGAGTAACAGATTTCCACCAATGGGAGCTTAAATAATCATTCTGCGTGTACATAATAAGATTGTGGATAAGCAATTTAAATGTCTGATAATTGGCTTTCCCTACAGTTTAGAATTACATCTTCTTAATTTTCAGTGTTAAAATTTATTTAAACATGTAACTTATCAATATTCATGTTGTGCTTGAAAATGCTTTCTATTTTCATGTTATCTTTTTAGTAATAATGAGAACAAAGCTAATTATAATACTCTATCTACAGATATATTTCACTACAATTTTTCCTGCTTACATCTGGTATTTCTCTGCAAAGGAAATATTTTACAGTGTCTTTACTATGCAGGCATGGACATTTTATTTCACAATGCATACTTAATTATAGAGAATAGAATAATTTAGTTTGGTTTTGTAACAGCACCACATTCCAGACAGGTTGTAAGAATATATTGTAGGAGTAAATTTCTTGTTCATATTAAAAAGTTGTAGAAATTCTCTGAAGGCAGGAAATTATGTAAGGTCTGTCTATACCAGAGAGTGACAGTAACACTGCAACACTGTCCATAAATTTTATTGTGATGCATCTGTGTAGCAAAGCTGTCTTCCTTTCCTCCTCTCATGCAGATTTTAATTTCAGAATTCTTCCACTTTGATAAAATTAATATAGAATCATGCATGCAAGTCCAAATGTTTAGGGTTTTTTTGTTTTTTTTTTTTGTTTGTTTGTTTTTTAATTTAACAAATTGACACATTTCTCCTTCTTCATACATTCTTACTCAATTTCTGTGAAACTTTTCCTGAGTTTCTTGTGTTGCCTTCTAAGTGTCATATATACCTATTGAATATATATATCTGGTCTTCTGCTGTTTGTGTTTTCTTTTAAAAGAAATGTTGCATAATTAGAGTTATGTGAACCTATGTTTAAATATCAAGTAAAATCTGTCTAGACACAGACACTGTATGGCTAGACTTATTTAGATAAAAGTGAATGATAATACTGATATATATCACCTTTAAGTTTGCTTAACTGAAACATTACTGGTTGTATGGCCCTTGCCTGATGCTCTTGTGTGTTGACATTTCTTGGTGGACTGGCAGTAAATTGTAACTCTCTAAGCTACTTTTAGAAACTGATGATGTAAGAAGAAAACTTACAACTTAGGACTCTTTTGGTGGGACTTGAACTGGTGGATTCGGTGTTATATAACAAAAGTATTATAACAAATATAAAAATTGCTTCAAATATTAACTGTGAAAAACATGAAGAACAATTAGCAGTGTCAGCCTTTTCAATATATATAGCATCCATGTAACACTTTAGAGACTTTAGAAATCAATCTGTATTTCACACTAGATGAATTATATTTTTATTTCAGGCAATGACATTATTGTACCTCCATGCAGCCCTCAATCACCTTCTGATCTGCATGTCATGGATCACTGCTATTAGGATATTATTAAATTTGTAAAGAAAAAACTCTACACTTCTTTGAAGAAGCTAATATTTTATCTGGAATAGGAAGTACAATAAAGCAAAATATTGTTGCTCTCAAAAGTAAAAATGACATGCCTTTATTTAAAAGAAATTATTAGTATTTTCCCACTATGTATAAATTTGTATGAGAAAACCATTCTTGGTTTGAAATTTATTTTTATTCTCTTCTTGCATCCTGTCTTTTTGTTTTTTTGAACTCTTGTGACATAATAGATTTTTCTCTCCTTTTTTTTTTTTTTTTTTCTCAGAAGTATCTGAGCTGATGGAAAGTAGCCAGGAAAAGTAAATGAAATCATGAAGGAAAGAAGAAGAAAAGAAAAGACTTCGCTGGTTTTTGAGTAGGAATACAATATATTCATGAAAAGAGTTAAAACTGTTTTAAGATTAATATTGACACAGGTTTCTCTATGTCCTTCCCATGAAAGATTAATCTATGCAGAATACTGTTATGTGGCATTAAATCAGCCATCCATTAATGCAGTTTCAACTGTGATATAACAATCTATGTAAGAGAAAACTTCAGTTTTAAATACTGTTCCACTTCAGTTGTCCTAATCCTCTATTTCCTAAAATGTATCACTTCAGTTAAATATTAATTTATAAAATCTGTGCATCAATATACTATCAACAGCTACAGAGCATATAACAACAGAACTGTTTTTACAATAGGAGATGTTCATCAAATTCTGTTCCTGTAGGAAGAAATATCTATCATATTAACATCATGCAAAATACTCACTCAGCTCCCTGTATAAATGCCAGAGAAGAAAAGCTATTCCGTGGATATGATCCCAAAGACATCTAAAACACGACAGAGAAATCATGCCCTTATATTCTTATTTCAATGTAACAGCTATAAAGGGAGGCTGAAATAACTAATTTAGATAGCTATATCTTTGCTGCCCTTCTTCAATAGGAGTAGCTTTCAGAAGACAATGTGTCCTTTATTTTATTAACCTAGCATGGTTAAAAGAACTATCCAGTTTTGCATAATAATATGCAAAAATAATAGTATTAAAACTAACACCTCAAATAGATGCATCTTTTCCACATAGTCTAGAGCCATCTATTAGCGCAGTACATACGTTCATACATCTGCATGGGATTTATCTAGATTTAGAATCATAGAATCATAGAATAGTTAGGGTTGGAAAGCACCTTAAGATCATCTAGTTTCACCCCCCCAGCCATGGGCAGGGACACCTCACACTAAACCATATCACCCAAGGCTTCATCCAACCTGGCCTTGAACACCATCAGAAATGGAGCATTCACAGTTTCCCTGGAAAACCCATTCCAGTGTCTCACCACTCTAACAGTAAAGAATTTCTTCCTTACATGTAATCTAAACTTCACCTGTTTAAATTCTAACTCATTACCCCTTGTCCCATCACTACAGTCCCTAATGAATAGTCCCTCACCAGCAACCCTGTAGGCCCCCTTCAATTACTGGAAGGCTGCTATGAGGTCTCCATGCAGCCTTCTCTTCTTCAGGCTGAACAGCCCCAACTTTCTAAGCCTGTCTTCATATGGGAGGTGCTCCAGTCCCCTTATCATCCTCGTGGCCCTCCTCTGCACTTGTTCTAACAGTTCCATGTCCTTTTTATGTTGAGAACACCAGAACTGCACAGAATACTCCAAGTGAGGTCTCACAGGAGCAGAGTAGAGGGGCAGGATCACCTCCTTTGAGCTGCTGGTCACGCTTCTCTTGATGCAGCCCAGAATGCGGTTGGCTTTCTGGGCTGTGAGTGCACACTGCTGGCTCATGTTCATTCTCTCATCAACCAACACCTCCAAGTCCTTCTCCGCAGGCTGCACTGAATTTCCTTTTTGCCCAACCTGTAGCTGTGCTTAGGATTGCTCCGACCTAGGTGTAGGACCTTGCACTTGGCATGGTTAAACATCATGAGGTTGGCATCAGCCCACCTCACAAGTGTGTCAAGGTCCCTCTGAATGCCATTCCTTCCCTCTAGCGTATCAACAGAACCACACAGCTTAGTGTCATTGGCAAACTTGCTGAGGGTGCACTCAATCCCACTGTCCATGTCAGCGACAAAGATGTTGAAAAGATCAATCCCAACACCGATCCCTGAGGGAAACCATTCATTACTGGTCTCTAGCCAGACATTGAGCCGTTGACCACAACTCTTTGCATGCAGCCATCCAGCCAGTTCTTTATCCACAGAGTGGTCCACCTATCAAACTGATGTCTCTCCAATTTAGAGACAAGGATGTCGTGTGGGACAGTGTCAAATGCTTTGCACAAGTCCAGGTAGATGACATCAACTGCTCTACACCTGTTCATCAGTTCTATAGCCCTCTTACAGAGGGCCACCAAATTGGTCAGGCAGGATTCCCCCTTAGTGAAGCCATGCTGGCTGTCACCAAGCACCTTGTTGATTTTCATGTGCCCTAGCATGCCTTCCAGGAGAATCTGTTCCAAGATTTTGCCAGGCACAGAAATGAGACTGATTGGTCTGTAATTCCCCAGGTCATCCATTTTTCCCTTCTTGAAAATTGAGGTTATATTTCCCTTTTTCCAGTCATCAGGAACTTCACCTGACTGCCATGATTTTTCAAATATGATTTGCCAGCTCCTTCAGGACCCATGGATGGATTTTATCAGGGCCCATGGAGTTGTGTACGTTCAGGTTTTTAAGATGGTCTCGAACCAGATCTTCATGTACAGTGGGCCCAAGTTCTAAATTTTCGCAGTCCCTGCGTCCGCCTTCCAAGACTTGGGTGCTGCGGTCAGAGCCTTTGCCATTGAAGACTGAGGCAAAGAAGTCATTCAGAACCTTAGCGTTCTCCAAGTCCTGTGTAGCCAGCTCTCCTGAATGCTTCCAGGGGGGCCTACATTGTACCTGGTCTGTTTTTTTAGCTGCTACCATACCTATAAAATCCCTTCTTGTTATCTTCCACATCCCTAGCCAAGTTTAGTTCTAAGTGGGCCTTAGCTTTCTTAACCTGGTTCCTAACTTCCCGCAAAACATCCTGGTATTCATCCCAGGCCGCCTTTCGTGCTTAATCTGTAAACCATTTAATCCATTCAGCAATGCAATCTAGGGGCTGACTGCCTGGAGAACATCTTGTCAGAAAAGACCTTGGGCTTCCTGGTCCACTACTTGACCATGAGCTACCTATGTGCCTTGTGGCAAAGAATGTGAGCAACCTCCTGGGATGTTGAGGCTTAGCAGTGATGAGATACTTCTGTGGTCAATGAAACTGGGTTCCTCAGTGCAAGAAAGTCATGTATCTACTAAAGTTAATGACAGGCAACAAAAATCATTAAGGTTTTGAAACAATCTGGCTTACAAGGATAGGCTGACATAGCATGAACTGTTCTGCCTGTCAAAGAAAAGATTTATAGGGATCTTACTGGTGTTCATAAATACCAGATGAGTGGCAGTAAGAAAGACAGAGTCAGACTCTTGAGTGGAGCTGAGTGAAAAGAAACAGGCAATGGGTGCAAACTGAAAGCCAGGAAAATTTTGTTGAAACATGAGAATAAATGTTTTTACTGGGAAGGTAATGAAATGCTTGAACAGGCTGCCAGTCCATCTGTGTTATGGAGTCTTCACTGCTAGAGATATGCAAAATCTGACTGGATACAGTCCTGAACAACTTGGTGCATCTGACCGTGCTTTGATCTATGAGGCTGAATTCTGTGATGTCCAGGGTTGCTTTCCTACCTCAGACATTCTGTGATTCTATGATTTTGTTGTAGGATTTTATACCAAGAAATGAGCTTCAGACTAAATTTTTTGGGTGTAAATCCATACATTTCTTACAATAATGATAACGTTTTGAATTTTTGTTAGTTACCTTTTACTTTCCTAAAATAATGTTGTACTGCAACACTAATCAGTCCTGATTGATTCAGCTATGTTAAGAAATTTGCAGTACTTTCATAAAAATATTCACCAAATAATCCATTTGATGGTACATAGGAATCAGGTGCTTTTACTCACAGATTTCTTAACTTTAGTCAATACTGTTGATATTTCTAATGTAATTTGTATATAACTATGTGCTATTAATGTTCCACAAACCTGTTACATGTGGTGTGTCTCTGAGTTAGTTTGTTGGTCCTCTTGCTCAAGGTTTATCTGAGGCCATGTGGAAGAATGGGATGTATTGTTTTCATGCCATGTAACACTTTGCTGTCCATGTAATACCCAAAAGTGGGTTAAGGTCATAGACAAATTTCAGGCTGCTAAAACTTCAGCAAGATCAGGAAGAAAGAGCTCTTTGTAGGAAAAAATCTGAAAAAAAGATGTGAAAAAAAAGAAAAAATATGTCTTTGATCCAGAGGTATTTCTTAGGTGTCATTATATATCTTGACAAGAGTATTACAGTAGTAACACAGTTTTAACATGGTATTTTACTTTCTCTATCTAAAACCTGTGATATTTCTTTTTTAGGGTACCCAGAAAGTGTGGTAGCATAAATACTTTCTAATGCTAACATTTATTTGCAATTTAGACTTCTTAGATTTTGCTTCTTATTGGACTTTAGTTTAAAATCATATGGAGACTAAAACCAATACTAGAATAGAAGTTCACTCCTTTAAAAGTCATGTTGTTGTGAATGTGCTAATAATGTCATAATGTCAGTTTGTGGGTTTTTGTTGTTTTTTTTTTTTATCTTCTCACTGTCTACTGATGGCTGAATAAAAGTTTAGAATTAATATCTTTGCGTAGTAAAACTTGAGGTACCTTAGGAAATATTAAGGCGCTTCCTCTGTCAGATTTACTACACTTCCAGTCATAAAGGGTATCTGAGACTTCTGATTCACAATAGAGCAGATATCAACTAAAAAATTTCCCACCTCTGAAACAGGTGAACTTGGAGCCACAAAAGAGATATGGTGCTTTATTTGGAAAACTAGAAACCCTATGACAAGGGAGTTGAAAGAATAGTTTCCCCATTTGGATACTTTATATAAATTATTTGACTTAATGTTTTCAGGTGTTTTATTATCTGTTATTAATGAAGCTGGAGGATCTAGGAATTTTATAGTTATATGATTATTACAGTAATTTGAAATAGTTCCAGAGTTTTTCCTACAGTTTATAGTACATTATAAAAATTAAAAACAACTAACAACAACAAGAAATAAAACTTTTCATCAGTCTCCTGAATTAAAAGGAGATGGTTCTTCAATTATCAGAAGCAGCAAGAAAGGTATTTTTGGGTTTGACAAAGTCCGTGTGGGAAAAAAAAAGGTAACCCTAAACAAAACACCCCACACCCATTATGTTAAGGACAACAAAATAACTATACTAATTATTTGTCATTCATCATGAGTTTGCAGAATCTGCTGTGTTAACTGGCAGTCCACTTAAACTGAATCCCAGAAGGCCAGCAGTGCTTAATTCACAGAGAGTTAGCCATGGATGTTAAATGATCCCAGGAATCTCAGTGCTGCACAAAGCTATGGTCACTGCTTCCTACTAACAGGTATATGTTTGAGCACTGAGTACTGCTTGTACATAATGAGGTTGAACTTTGATATATTTAGAACATAGAAGGTATTTCTGGCTATTCTAAAGAAAATAGATTTATCTGAGTATGCATGAGTATAAATGGTAAAGGCTGAAAATGAAACTGTATGGAAGACTGCTAATGGAAGGAAAAATGGCAGTTTGTAATTATTTTGCCTTTAATAGCTTAACAATGTTGGTATTGCTTTTATATATATATATATATATATATATACATAAAATATAAACATAGAGGTGTTTTATGTGATTTTTGTGGACGAGGGGTGATTTTTTAAAAAAAGATAATAAATTAATAAATTAATAAAGGTGTGAAAGTAATTTTTTGTTGTTCACATCTGTACCATCCACCTGTCCCCCCAAAGCACAAAGCACCTTTTTCTTTTTCTTCTGTAAAATAAAAATAAATAATAATTATATAAAGGTTATGTAATTACATATTTCAAACTGGTGTGCAGCTATAATAAGGCTAAGAAATATCAGAATGTGTAGTATGCAACAAATATACTTTAACTATTCTAAGTACATTTACTTTAAAGATCAGTTATATCTATTATGTATGAGCTGTCAATTCCATTTTGGAATCAAGATGTATTTTCAACATAAGTTCATATCTCGTGAAGGCTTTTTATCATTGAAATTGACTTAAACAATTTGCAAATATTCGGGGATTTTCTACTTAGTCTGAATTTTGAGAAAAATACTTTGGATCTGTATTATTTGGCTTAAAATCAATAATAACTAGCAAAAAGCTTGTGAAAGTGTGTGTATTTGGGGCATTAATTTTTTTTTTAATTTTAGCAGTTCTGTGAAATTTTAGATGAGCCTTCTGTTTACATCATAAAAATGATCAAAATTATCAGACCCAAAAGCGGGATAACTTCAGCATGCTTCACATCTCTTTATCAAATAATATCCCTCTTGGAAAATTAATGTGAATTTAATTCTAATATATATCATAAAAAGGAGATTCTAGGGAGTTACAATCAAACCTCATCTTGTTTTAGCACAGTGTTCAAGATGATGAATTTTTCCATTTTCTGTTCTCCATAGGAGCTGAAAAGAGGAGTTACTTTTGCTCCTGGTTCCATCCCATGATCATAATATTATAGATTGCAGATTTTCAAAGTAAGTAAGGAGTCATCTCCCCAATGCATTTACTTATCATCAGAAAGTAAAAACAATAAAAAGGAAGTTGTTAAAAATATCAGTGCTGTCTTCTTTCAGCTGTGATGATCCAAAGGAAAGAAAAGGAAGTGTTCTTAGATGGTGTCCTGAGGGAACGGGTGGATGAAGTGGCTTAGCCAATATCCATCACATTTGAAAAGTTGTGGCAGTCTAGTGAAGTTCTCACTGACTTAAAAAAAAGGAAACATAACACCCATTTTTATAAAGGGAAAAAAATGAAGATGTGGGGCACTGCAGACCAGTCAGCCTTACTTCGTTGCCGATCAAGATCAGGGAGCAGATCCTCCTGGAAACTGTACTAATGCACATGAACATTAGGTGATTGCTGATAACCAGTATGGCTTCAATAAGGGCAAATCATGCCTGACAAACTTGGTAGACTTCCATGACAGGGTTACAGCATTGATGGAAAAGGGAAGAACAGCTGACGACATCATCTACCTGGACTTGTGCAAAGCATTTGAGACATGACATCCCTGTCTCTAAACTGGAAAGACATGTATGTGACAGATGGACCACTCTTTGGACTACGAATTGCCTGGATGCTTGCACTCAAAGAGTTGCAGTTAATTGCTCAATGTCCAAGTGGAGACTGGTGCCTAGTGGTATCCCTCAGGAGTCAGCAGTGAGACTGGCATCACTTAACATCTTTGTCAGTGACAAGGAGAGTGGGATTGAGTACACCCTCAGTAAATTTGCCAAAAACATTGAACTGTGGGGTGCGGTTGACACTGGAAGGAAGGGATGGCATCCAAAGGGACCATGACATGGTTGAGAGGTGTGCCCATGTGAACCTCATGAAGTTCAACAAGACCAAGTGCAAGTTTCTGTACCTGTGTCAGGCCAATCCCAAGCACTAATACAGGCTGGTCAGAGAATGGATACTGCTGCCCTGAGAAGTGCTTAGGGGTGTTGTTTGATGAGCTCAACATGAGGTGGCAGTGTGCACTTGCAGCCCAGAAAGCCAAATGTAGGCTGAGCTGTATCTAAGAGCATGTCTAGGAGGTCAAGGGAGATGATTTTTGCCCTCTAATCCATTCTCGTAAGACCATAGCTGGAGAACACTGTTCAGTGCTGGGGTCCCCAACATAAGAATGATATAGACCTGTTTAAGTGAGTCCAGAGTAGGGCCTCAAAGATGATCAGAGGGCTGGAACACGTCCTGTATGAAGACAGCCCAAGGTAGTTGGGCATGTTCAGCTTGGAGAAGACAAAGGCACTGGGGAGACCTTAGAGCTGCCTTCAAGTCCATAGATGGGACCTACAAAAAAATCTGGAGAGGGTCTTTTTAGAAGGAGCTATGATAATAAGACAAGGGAGAATTTCTTTAAAGTGAAAGAGAGTATATGTAGATCAGGCATAAGGGAGAAGTTCTTTACTGTAAGGGCGGTAAGATACTTGAACAGGCTGTTCAGAGGAGTTGCACATGCTGCTCCCGGGCAGTATTGAAGGCCAGGCTGAATAGGGCTTTAGGGCTTTAAGCAGCCTGGTCTAATGGAAACTTCCCTGCCTGTCACAGAGCAGTTGTAACTAGCTGATCCTTCATGTCCCTTCTATCCTAAACCATTCTATAATTCTATAAAAATCAGCAGAAATTCTACAAGGAAAATAATGATACAGTACAAAAATCTATGTATGCAAAAAAATCCAATGCAATAAATCGGTATCACAAAAGTAACTTTTTGTGAGTTTCTCAATGCTTAAACTGGCAATTGAGGACACTGGCAAATCTTTCACAAAGGATATAATATTTATTTGGGAGCATAACACTGATATCCATAAGAGGCTATAATAGTTATCAAGATTACATCACAGTGTTTAGTTGCCATTACAGAAATTTAGGTCAAGAAGAAACTTCTGGGCTTTTCTTGACAAAAATTTTGATAGTAACCAGTCAAAACAAGATAAATGATATAGGTCTGACACATGAGTTTGGAAGGAGGATGAGAAGAATTGTTATACTTTATTTTTGAGTACTCTAAGTTCATGAAAAGCTGTGCCCTCTTTTTAGATATTAAGTATCTTTAAATGGCAAAGGTAAGACTTCTTGTCTTACTGTATTTCAATATATATATAATGCATGAGGCATGTAGTTCACAATGATGTTTCTTTTCTGTACAGCAGACTTATCCATTTTTTAATCTTACTTAAGCTGTTGAAATAAGTAATTGCCACAGAATGGACTGTCAGAGATCAATATGATCAGACCAAAAGCCATTTATTGCAAAGCGTTAACTCCTTATTGCTTAAACACACCTACAGCAATTTGGCATATTAGGATTGGGTACTTGTCTGGAAGACCCTTAGTGACTAACATATAATTGGTTAAGCACAGGTGTGAGAACTTGATCTCGAAAGCTTGCCAACAGTCCACAGTTCTCATCACTCAGTGAATTCCAGCTTCTTCTTGTCTTACTTAAGCTTCCTCAGGCCTTGCTGTATCTTTCAGAGTTATTCAGAGTTCATGTACCAAATATCCATTCTCCTGTGAGAACACTGTCTCCACAAGTAATTATATTGATTCAGTATAAACTAAGAACAAGAAAAGGAAAAGCATATAAAATAACTACATAATGTGTCTAGCAATGCTGTATCTAGAAAGGTGTTGAACAATTCAAAACAACATGTAGCCAGATGAATAAAGCACTTAGGTCTGACCTGAGTGAAAATAATTATAGAAATTACCTGAATGATATTTGGAATAAAAGAGGGGTAAACATTTTATAATCGGTACTGACTCGTACTGTTTGCTTATACAAAATCTATTATTTCAAAACAAGAAAATACATTTCTAGGAAGCTTCATTGGAAATACTGTTTTTTACAGTGATTCTTGTTTATTTTGTTTCAAAAGACAGAAAGGAAAGAAAAAAACCCAAACCTAAACAAAAACAAACAAAAAAAAAAAACAAAACAACACAAAAAAAGACAACTCAGACAGATAAAAACACATTGATTTTGGAAGTAATCCACAATGAAACATTTAACAGCATGGAAATCAACAAACTGTTGCTTTACTAATTCTGAACTTTCATTTTTTTGCCAGTAACAGATGCACATAAACAATCAAGCTCTAAATTCAGATTGTTATTATGACATTGTATAATAGCAGACTCAATTGCAACATGAGTTTTCTTCTATATTTGCCTTTTTTGTTGCTTGTCTCAGGTAATGAGTATTGAATAATTGCGAGGTTTAGAAATAAATGTATTCTGTTTCATTCTCCACATCTTTACATAAACTTAAATTTTGCTTACCAATCTTTATTGAATGAATAATTATCTGTCTAAGTAGAGTCAGAATTTAATGTCAAACTCCAAGCATTCCAGTCTTCATTAAAAAATCAAGATTTTAAATTAGTTTTTATAATTTTTACAATTTTATAATTAGCATTTACAGGGTATGTTTACACTGCTGTTTAGAGAGCAAAGAAAAATATTCAACCTGAGCACTGATAATGTCGGTATAGCAGTACTGTGTCTAAAATATCCTTGCTGCTCTGGTTTAGCCAGAAGTCTGGCTTCTAGTGGTTTCCTTCTTGCTAGTAGCTTCCAGTTGGAAATTAATTACCTTTTTTAAACTGTGTAACAGAAAAGATTATTCTACCTTGTTGATAGAAACATCATCTGTAATATGATCCTGATATACTTGAAAAGTACAAGATAAATCTATGTGTGCAGGTGCACAAAGAATAGTAGCATTGTACGAGAGAGGCAAAAAAAGATAATTTGACATACCTTTGTGTCAATGGCAAGTATAATTTTATTACCTTATTCTCAAGTTTAGAAATAGTCACCAATTAGGGGATATATGTCTACAGACTCAGTTTCCCACCATTCATCAGTGAGCCACTTAAGCACTTTTTTATTTTTCTTCTTTCATATTTTATCTCTCTTATTTTAAAACAAAATTGATTCTCTTCCTCAAGACCATAATCCTGACACTGACCTATAAAACATTAATTAAAACAAAACAAAAAGAAAATGTCTTCTTTCTTACTAAAGGGTGCATTATCTCTTTCATTCACACACATTAGTTCTATTAATTTCAGTAGACATTATGGGCAAGAGTATATGTTATATAATACTTAAAAATAACAGTGCTATTGAATTTAAGCTAAGCTTGGCTTTCCTCATAATAAGGAAAGATACTGTTTATCTCTTCACAGTTCTATCCATTTTGTAGGGTAGGTGAGCACAGAGAAATTATTGTGGCATATATATATATATATTCTTATTTGATCCATAAATTGTAATTGTGCATGCACTTGAATGCATTCAGGGTTGAGTGATTTTGAGCAGTAAAATAATCTGGTGATTGATTACAATCTTAGAAGTTCTTGTAGAAAAAACCTGGAACACAAAGTTGTTTTTCACAGTGAAATCACATTTTAGGACTAATTAAAAATAACATCAACACACTTCTCTGTACACTGAATTACCTGTACCTCAGATGAAACAAGTTTCCTCATTTTATCTTGGAATGTTTTTCATTAGTTGCTTGTAATATTAGTATGTATGTGTCATGGGTTCAGCAGCATCAGTCATTTTTCTCCTTCTTGGTAGCTGGTGCAGTGCTGTGTTTTGACTTTCAGGCTGAGAAGGTTTGCTGATAGCAAGCATGTTTTGAATTACTGCTCAAATGTTTGGTTTTGTCCAAGGCCTTTTCTGAGCTCATGCTCTGCCAGGGAGGAGGGGAGGCCAGGAGGAAGGAGAGACAGGACACCTGACCCAGGCTAGCCAATGAGGTATTCCATACCATAGCACGTCATGCCCAGGATGTAACAGGGAGAGACCCGGAAGGGCTGGAGCTCTGGGGGGGGGATGGAGGAGGTATCGGTCAGTGCTTGGTCGGGCAGGGTGGAGTGAGTTATGGGTCGGTGGCTGGTGAGGTGTTGTATTCTCTTCACTTGTTATTGGCTTTATCATTATTATTTGTAGTAGTAGTAGCAGGAGTGATTTGTGTCATGCCTTAGCTATTAAGCTGTGCTTATCTCAATCCGTGGGGGCTACATTCTTTGGATTCTCCTTCCTAAATCTCCGGGAGTCGGGGGAGCAAAGGGGGGAGTGAGTGAACAAGCTGTGAGGATTTGGTTTAAACCACGACAGTATGGAAACTGGTTTGCTACTTTGAGAAGTTTTTAGAGAAAATATAGTGAACTTGTAAAATTCTGTTACTGATGGAATCCATTTGCTTTGTTTTTAAACTAGTCAAAAGCTTTTATCTCAATACCTTGAATTAGGATTAAAATATTAGCATAATGTTTAGCATTTATCATTATTGGCATTGATATCTTTATTGTTGTGGAAGCATCTAGATGACAGGTGAACTATGAAAATAAAGCACTACGTGTTGTGTGCACATATAATCCCATTCTAGGAAATTCAGCAGAAAATAGGTTCGTAAGTACGCGAGCTGTTTAAGTAACTACTGAATAAAATGAGACATAATGCAAAAAAGCAAGAATGAAACCCAGATTTATGCATTGACTCTCTTACAGCATTACACTCTTTTTCTTCACAGTATCCCTGAATCCTGAATACTTTAATGCACAGTGTCTTGGCTCTAGCAAGTTTACAGGGCAGTATTTGTTGCTGAAACTTCATTCCACAACTAGAGAGTGATGCAAACCATGAAAATCACTATGTATTCAAAATTCTAGATAAAGAAAGGAGGCTGATGCATAGTCCTTAGACAGATCCCAAAATCTATGTAGGAAAAGGAGCTGTGGCCACTACATTAGTGTACAGATCACATATTTTCCCTCTAACTTTTCCTCCTTTCAGAAAATGAAGTCTGTGAACTTAGAAACCTAAGTCAGTCTTGGAAATTCCTCTTCCAGGTCTATGCACCTTATTTTTTGAGTACTGCAGAGAATGGAAATCATACTGCTCTTTGATATTTTAACTTTTCTAAATTTGTCAAAGGCAAGATATAAATACTGCAAAAGACTAGCTGATAAATTTTCAAAGTACATTTAAGAAAAAACCAAAGACTAGTGTTCTCAGCTATGTTTGAATAGCTCAAGAGTACCTCCACAGACTAGGTAAATCCAGATCTAGATATCATCATACAGATACATGCACAAATACATGCACATACATCTGGGTCGGAGCAATCCCAGGCACAACTACAGGTTCGGCAGAGAAGAGATTCAGAGCAGCCCTGCGGAGAAGCATTTGGGGGTGTTGGTCAATGAGAAAATGAACATGAGCCCGCAGTGTGCACTCGCAGCCCAGAAAGCCAACCGTATCCTGGGCTGCATCAAAATGAGTGTGACCTGCCCCTCTATTCTGCTCTTGTGTGACCTCACTTGGAGTATTCTGTGCAGTTCTGGTGCCCTCAACATCAAAAGGACATGGAACTGTTGGAACAAATGCAGAGGAGGGCCACAAGTGTAATCAGGGTACCAGAGCACCTCCCATATGAAGACAGGCTGAGAAAGTTGGAGCTGTTCAGCCTGGAGAAGAGAAGACTGCATGGAGACTTCATAGCAGCCTTCCAGTATCTGAAGGGGGCCTGTACGGATGCTGGTGAGGGACTATTCATTAGGAAATGTAGCGATAGGACATGGGGTAACAGGTTAAAACTTAAAAAAGGGAGGTTTAGATTGGATATAAGGAAGAAATTCCTCACTGTTAGGGTGGTGAGGTACTGGAATAGGTTTCCCAGGGTGGTTGTGAATGCTCCATCCGTGGCAGTGTTCAAGGCCAGGTTGGATGAAGCCATGGTTTAGTGTGAGGTGTTCCTGCTCATGGCAGGGAGGTTGGAACTAGATGATCTTAAAGTCCTTTCCAATCCTAACAATTCTATGATTCTATGATATAAAGACAGATTGAGATAGACAAAAAACAGTTCTATGTAATTACATTTCAAAGAGCTCTTTGTTTTTCTTAACTTGAATTTTACTTCAGTCAAAACAAAAAGGTATATGACTGCGTAAAATTTATATAATGAACTTGCTGTCTGTGAAAATGCTTTTTTTTGCAACTGTGTTCTCAGAAATAAGTGTAGCTCATTTATAGCTTGAACTATAAATAGTCACAGTCAATCAGACTTCAGTGAAGTCTCTGACATTACTAACTGCTCAAAAGTTATCAGTACAATGGCAGTTCAAGAATCAACAGAGGCTGGTGTTGTGCCAATAATTTTGTGAAGAAGAGGAAGATTAACTGATTTGGATGAGGTATATCTAAAACTCACTTCTTTAGCAAAAACATTTTGGCATGAATCATCAAAGCAGTACAATTTCTATGAAATTTAGTTGCCAGTCATATTTGTGGTAATTATATATTTATGTTTTTACAATCAATAGTTGAAAGTTAATGGCTTGGCTCGCTATATCTGCCATAAAACTGATTCAGTTTTTCTTTATCAGGGTAAAGCCTGATTTAGTAACTTTCTCACCTTTCTTCTTATTTTTGTGACATTTACAGTACTTTTTAATGGCTTATGTATTATTAGCATTTATGTTATTTTCTCTATTTTCATATGAGTTACATTTATGAAGATGAGCTGTAGATTCTACTGATGAAAATTTTGAATTGCTTTCTTTGTTTTCACAAAGCAATAGTCAATTGCAATTTATGAGAGATCCAGAATGGTTAATCAAATCCTCTAACTTCCACCTAATATTATGGTTCTAGAAACTTAATTCACTTCATAAGTGAATTCAGTAGGCAGTGAAGAAGGTGCCTTTGAATATCTCCAGAAACAAACAAAGGAAAATAATCTGTTTGCTTTAATGTTACATCTAAGATAGATGCTTAAACTTAGCAGACCACATCCCTGAGGTGGAAATAAGAAGTTTAATAATAAGGCTGATTGGTAGAAACTGTTACAACTTTAGAAATCTAATACAGTAAGATACCTGGGAAAAAACTTGCTAAACCACACAATTATAGGAAGCTAGGTAAAATTATCAAATGAACTAGGCTTTGAAAAAGATCATCCTGAAAAAAAAGATTTTTGGATTTCACTGGGTTATGGGTCAGATTTGTATTGTGCCTTATTTAGACCTAGCTAAACAAATTTGTTCAGTATCTGAATTTTCACTGGTCACAATTAAATGCATTCAAACCTAGACGAAAGAAACCAAAACCCCAAAACATATAAAGGCATTTGAAGTAATTAAAAATGAATAATGTTTATCAAATAAATCTAGCGTTTTGAATCAGATTTGGATGCAATATAATTGATCAGCTTCTATATAAAAATGAGTATATTTTTCTGATGACTCATATCAACTGTTCTGCACTTAATTTTTGTTTTCATTATATTGATTGTGGCATTATATCATCAGGTTCCAACATCTCAGTTTGCATTAGGCAGGGTTTCTTGACTGTATGCTGAAAGATAATTTACTTAAGCTGACCAAAATTATTCTATCTGTCATGGGTTGAGCAGTAGCAGTCATTTTTTCTCCTTCTTGTAGCTGGTGCAGTGCTGTGTTTTGACTTCTGGGCTGGGAACAGTTGCTTGATAGCGAGCATATTTTGAGGGTGTTTTTGTTCAAGGCCTTTTCTGAGCACATGTACTCTGCCGGGGAGGCCGGGAGGAAGGAGAGACAGGACACCTGACCCAGGCTAGCCAATGAGGTATTCCATACCATAGCACGTCATGCCCAGGATGCAACTGGGGAGAGAGCTGGAAGGGTGGAGCGCTGGAGGAAAATGGAGGAGGGAGCACACGGTGCTCGGCCAGGCAGGGTGGAGTGAGTTATGGGTCGGTGGCTGCTGGGGTGTTCTATTCTTTTCGCTTATTATTGATTTTATCATTATTATTTGTAGTAGTAATGGCAATAGTGATTTGTGTTGTGCCTTAGCAATTAAACTGTTCTTATCTCAACCCGTGGGGGCTACATTCTTTGGATTCTCCTTCCGAACTCTCCGGGAGTTGGGGGAGCAAGGGGGGGAATGAGTGAGAGTACTGTGAGGATTTGATTTAAACCACAACACTGTCAAAGCCGTAAACCCTCTGTGACTTAATACTCGGACTTTTTTTGTTTATGATGGGGGGAGGGAGGGGCGGTTGTATGTGGTGGGTTTTTTTCAGTTTGTTTGTTTAGAACGGTTTGGGGAGTTTGGTTTTGTGTGTGTGTTTTTTTTGAGATTTTTTTTTTTTTTTTGGGGAGGATGTGTTTGTTTGGATGTTTTTGATTTGGTTTTAATCCTATGTCTAGAATTCATGAACATTCCATTTTGTCCTCTAGCACTGACACCGTAATCCCAATGAGTGTTCATGTTATGAAATGAAATTATAAATTAATATAATTTTCTTCATACGAATTACAGTTCTTTCTCTAACCAGTTACACTAGTAGAGTCCTGAACCAGCTTTGTGCATTCCACAGGGTTGGCACAAACTTACAAGAAGCTTAGTATTTGCTGTACTTTGTGCTATGACACCTGTCTTTTAAACACATTTCTGTTGACATACCTATATCTCTCTTTCTTCTTCCTCTCTTTCATAAGTTAGGAATGTTTACTTTACAGACATATGAAGTTTAACCAACAAAGAGATAAAACAGGTCTGAAAGGGACATGAGATCTTGACAACAGGAAATGTTGACAAGTAGATTGAAATATCTGAATTGTAAAGGTCTTTGTAAGAATGTGTGTCATTAGAGAATGAGATACATTGACACTAAAGATTCACAGGCAGGGATACATTGTTCAAGAAATACTCTTTTCTTTCATAAGACAAACATGCTGAGAACATAAATCTCCATGACAAATTTAGTCGTTCCACAAAAAAAAAAAAGTGTTTAATATAGGCAATTTTTTCTTCAACTGCTTTTGACAAGGGAAAATCTTGATGACAGCTCCAAAGATTATCAAATTTACATCCCCTTCCCTGATGAAGGTAGAGTTTTATCTAACAGAAAAAAAAAAAAGTTGCATAGAGAAGAGTTCAAGATGATGTGATCTTCATACTCAAGCAGAGAGACAAGTGCAAGCTTTTCCAAGAAAAATAGAATATGGCTTTGATTATTATCTGTCAGTCCCTACTTCCATTTACGTGTTCCAAGTCTATCTAGGTCATGTTTTAAAACTTATGATGTCTGAAATATCTTTCTAAGCTGTTCAGGAGTGTAGTATTAGGCAAGATTTTTGGGAGGTATATATAAACCCACCAGAAGGAATTTGGATTTACTATAAGGAATTCCATCAGGTGTGAGATGATTCTATGACTCAAAGTAAATAATGCCTTTCAACCAGTTTTACATTTTAGGGTTCTGTCAATAAGTAGTACAAACTATTATTTTGACAAGAAACTTTCAATTCTTCTTTTTTTTTCTTTTTTTTTCTTCTTTTTTTTTCTTTTTTGTCTCCACTTCCCAGGTTTCTTCTTTATGATTGTAAATAGTAAAAAAAAAAAAAAATCACAGAATAAGTATACTTTGTACACAGTCTTTCAACAAAAGATCCACCAGGTGGTAGGATGATTTATGAAAACATTCTGTGCTTTCTAAGTTTCCTCGAATCTGTGAAATACTTTGCTAGGAAAGTAAAAGCAAAAACTGTGATTCAAATTGAAAATCATGCTAAGTGTACCTTTTTAAATTTTTAAGCATCCCATATTACATTTAACTAAAAGATATGCAGCAGTTAGTGTGGTTTCCTTGGAAACTAATGGATATGGGGGGAAAAAAAAGTAGAAAAAAGTGTAAGGCATTATTTTACACATCAAAGCTTTTTTTTTTTTTTTTTTTTTTTTAATTGGGTAATTCTGTATCCTCCTGAAAATAAGCTCAAATAATTTTATCTTCAAGAAAAACCTAGGATAAAAACATTTTCAGACTTCAGTCCTAATGCAAATATCTTGAAGTGTTTAAGGAATCTTTTTATTTATTATTAGGATGCCTGTTAATGTAAGTATAAAAATTGCACAAATGCCTTACTTCTAACTATACAGAGGTGAAAAAGTACATTCTAAATCAAGTAAACAAAAAAAACAAAACAGATAGTAGGAAGAAATTATTTTAATTAGTATGGTACAAATACTCAGAGAAAGAAATGTATATGGAGATCTTATCAACTATTTAAGTTTCTATCTATTGAGATATTTTGTCAGTATGTGGAAATCATCTAATGCTAATTTTTCAGTTTGAAGTAACTTTGGATAATTTTCTTGAATTTTTAAAAAATGTTTAAAAATTAAACAGTAAATGAATTTCTCATATAGAACCTCATATCAAAATCCATTTTCAGGTTACATAGCCTTCAGTGCAACTTGTATGAAGTCTTCAATGGAAGCTTCTTACACAACAGACACAGTGAGAATCAAACAGACATGAATATTGAGAAGGCAGACATCGTGTCTGCTTGGGTAGGTGCAGCGTGACATGAGTTTGCTCTGCCCACAATACAGTCTGGCAGGGTATATGCTGGCCATAACCCAGAAGTCACATGAAGTCGTTAGTGCAGAACTGTGCATCCTGAGAAGCTGGGATTTATTAAATGACACAAAATACTATGATAATAGTACTGTGAAGACTCTCTATTGGCACAGGCATGTATACAGCCAGTTCATATGACAAGCAAGGAAATTTCATTTGCCTACATTTCTACATATATATGTCTTCTTTCTTGCTCTGTGATCTTTGACATCTCATCATATTTATGAATTGACTGGACTTCTGCATTTTGTGACTTTTCAGGAAGCTCACTATCTAAATTGGGTTAAATTGCAAAGCAAACATTGAAAATTCAGTAAAGAGGTGTTCTAAGAATTATTACTGAGTTGCAGAGGTAATTACACGACTTAATTCTGAACAAACACTTCTACATACTTATGCATACTCATCAAAATTGCAGACAATACATGGTTTAAAAGTTTTAAAATGTATCAATAAAGACAGAAGGAAAAGAAAAAAAACAAACAAACGCAAAAAAGGCAGCCAAATCAGCAAAGGCACTGGTGTTCTTTATTCAGATTTACTGACTTTGCTGCTTCTGCTACATTTATAACAGTGCTTTTTCAGTACATTTAAATACATTAATTACATCTAGACAGATCCTTTTCTCATCATCTTATCCAGATGATCTCTCTTTTGTAGCCTCAGAATGTTTGCATGCATGTTATCTGGCTTCTGAGGAACCCTAAGAAAAAGACAGACTTTCAGACTTTTTATGCAGCAACACAGAGTATCATTAGTAAAAGAAAGTTAGAAGACCCTAACAGCTAGTAGAAGTTCTAATCCTCAGGCTAATGATGTCTTTTTCTCAGTTTCTATTGTTATGTGGAATCTGTAACCTGTATGCAAAGTAGGATGAATATTTGGGACACAATCCTCAGAGCAGGCACATCTCCAGACAATTCTTTGCTTGACCTATATGTACTCACGTACCCATCACACCAAAACATATAATCCTCATCTCATGACCTCCTGGCATATTGTACAGGGTCTACAAAAAATATTTGTTCTGAAAAGAAACTTTTTTTAATTTGGAAAGATACTGTGAATATATGGTAATTATTACCCCATGGGTTTTAACTATACCTGGATCATTCAGCAGAAGTTACTCTTTCCAGTTGCTAGTTCATGTTTGCATAGGATACATGATTAGAATGTATGGACTTGAATTTCCATAATTTATTGGATTTATTGAATTTATTGACTTCTATTGTAACATTGTGTTGGCTACTTTAATATATTGCAGCTACCAATTTTTATATTGTTTTATCAATTCCACTGCCAGTATATTTTGTCATTGCTGCTGGTGAAGGACTTGTGCGGCATGCACAAATTCAGTTTGAAACTCAGTTTTATTCCTATTTTGTTAAATACACATAAATAATTATTAAGCCTGTTGAAGCAGACAGATATTTTCTGTAGTCTTATTTTCCACAGTGCAAGTTTTAATTTGTAGGGACATATGTTGATATGTGCTAAAAATATTGCATATGAAGAAGTATCTGATTAATATATAAATATATATATATATTTTTTTTTACCACATTCACTGGAATTGGACATTGAACGTATTTCCAAATAATACTTTTTTTTCATCTACTTAGTAGCTTTTATTAATCCTTAACTGATGAATTATTTAGTTCAGTTTAAAACAAACTTATCTGCTTTCTCAACAGCTGCTGCTGATTCTTTTATTTTGTGTACATCAATAAATCCTCCTGTGACTTTTTTCAAATAAAGAACAGAAGGCATAAATTTAAACATATATTAATTGGTCATTGTTGGATTAAATAAAACAGTAACTGTGAACAGTAATTACCACTAAAATAATCTGATGAAATAATTTGATACTTTTTTATTGATAGACCTGTGCACAGATGATGAAATTTATTTATAGAATGTATACACTGGAAATAAAGATATTTGCTAAATTTAATTTGCTCTTTGTTCAGAGCATAATATGTTTTCTGCTACTCAGGAATAGATGCATATATGATTTTTTATAAACACTGCTAGTATAACAATTCTGAACTAAACAGACCCACACACATCAATGAAATATGTCTGAGGAAACATAATAATTAAATGCAGGTTCAAAACAGCAATGACAGAGATCTATATTTAGTAAACCTAAGTAACAAAAATTATATAGAGATAAAAAGGAAAAAAAAGTGTAAACCTTGATTGTGGTACAACCATTTCTCTTTAAATAAGAGGCCTTAAATGTAAAAAGATAAGATGTATGTAATGGTAAAAAAACTCCAAAGACAAAATGAAAACTTTTGACACTGAAAATTATTGTGGATTTTGGAAAGGGAGGAAAGGGAAACAATATAATTAAATGGCAATATAATTGTTCATATACAGTAGACACATTTGGCATTCATGCTATCTTTGTGTCAGAGGTAAAAGATACTTTGTTAAAAGCCCAAGGGATGTCAGGAATATACAAGTTTTAAGACACATAAATGGTAAGGTGTGAAAACAAGTATATATTTACTCTAAATGGTTAGAACCATTTTATATTACCAATCCATGCATATGTTATTTGATGTGCATGAAGTAAAGCAGGAAAAATATTCAGGCTCTAATGCATTTTTAACATCTCTTAGTGTATATATATATATATATATACACACACATGTAAACAAGATACTAAATTAAAGTTGAAAATACAGATTATATGGATTTACAAGAAAGACAAGACAAATGTTCATTTATATGTGAAAAACAACCTTTCTTCTATCATATTTGCATGTCTGTTGTGGGTTGTTTTTTTTTTAATTATTAGTATCTGGTTCATCAATACAGATGTTTAGAAATAGAAAAGTACAACTGTGCATTATTTTTCCCTGGAAAATTCAAATTAAAAAAAATATTTAACTCTGTTTATATATTCATTAAACTAATTACTCTTTTGATTCATAAATTAAAATGTTCAGTTTGATGACAGAAACTAAGTAGAATTGTGCTGAGAAAGCCATCAACTGACCTAATTCAATTTGTTTTTCTCTCAGTCATTGATAGTATAGTTCTGACTCCTTTTTTTTTTTCTCTTCTGTCATTGGTATCATAACAATGGTTCTATATTTTTACTGATTTTTTTTTATCTAATGAGTACATAAAAAAATGTGTCAGAAACTCAGTTTTATGAAACAGGAAAATATACAACTAGGTAAAGAACTCACTGTTAATTTTAAACATCAATTTCCAATCAACTACAAGGGACTTCATCATCTTGAAAAACTATTATAAATTTTCAAAAAGAAAAGAAATTAAAATAACTGTAAATCAGCTTTACTTTTTCACCATGAATGAGGACATTCAGCACCAATACAAACTGCCAAGCACACTGTATTTTTGTGTTGCATCTTTATATATGCATTTGTCTACTCATCATATTACTTCTACTATGCTTCTTTACTTTTTGATTGTCATTGTTGAATTACAGCATAAATATAAACTTTCCGTAACATAAATTTTCCAAGCATGTAAGTGGAGAAAAGATCCACTGAGTGCCAGTAATGATTGCCATTCCCGCAATCATGATTTACAATTCACAATTCAAACAAAGTGGAAAGGATTTGCGAGTCCTCAACTACCACTGTGCAACCAAATAAATTCTTGAGCTGGTGTATTCTGACAATAATCTAAAACTTGAGTCATAGATAACTCTTAATTCATTACTATTATGTGATTCTATGATTTCGATTCTCAGACTTCTATTTCTTTTGCAAAGACTTATGACTGAAAAATTATAGTTTGGTTAGACATGACATGGATAGATAAGAACACAAAATATGAAGCATGAAATGGCAATGTCAATTAGAAACTACCAAGCACCTCTTAGCATTGCTTGTTTTTAATGAGAAAGAGATACTTAGTAATTAGAATGTCACAGCCTGTCATTTTATTTGTGGCTTCATATCTGTACTTTCTATCATCACATTAGAAGTTGGTCATTCTCCTTTATTTTATATGCCATAGCAGTATGGATACATCACTGCCTAGAAGTCTGTTTACATTGGATAGAGTTAGTTATTTCTGTCAAAGTATTGCTGTGCAGATTGGTGAGAAATGATGTGTGATCATTTCAACTTGATTACAAAACATATCACACTAATTTCACTTTAAAAAAAAGAGAGAAATAAGAGTTCAAATCCATGCTAACATATTTTTATCCACATGACAATCAGTCTGTGAATTTTAAAGATTTCTGCAAAACACCTTGTCTACATACAGAATTTTCCAGACAACACCTTATCTTACCAGCAGTTTTCACAGATATAAAAAGAGTACGTGGATCTAGACTTCATTTGACTCAAGAAACTAGAGGGAGGCAAGGCAGGGAGAAAATAAAAAGGGAAAGGAAGGCAATGGAAGGGAAAAGGAAGACCTTGACAATCTCATATCTCAGAACACATAATCTAATACAAATCCTGTTGTAAAGTGTGCAGTCAGAATTAGCTAGTTTATCTCATAGTGCTTCAAGTAAAAACAGCAGTCATTTTCATATCTGTCATGGTTAAACGCAGTCAGCCACGCAGTCTCGCTCACTCACTCCCTTCCCTTTCCTCCCCCTGCTCCAGAGGGACAGGGAGGAGAACCAAAAGAATCTAACTCCCACAGGTTTAGATAAGAACAGTCCAGTAACTAAGGTATAACACAAACCACTACTGCTACCACAGATAATAACTATGATAACGGAAATAACAAGGGAAGAGAATACAACCACTTACCACCTGCCGACCGATACCCAGCCCAACCCAGCAGTGAACTAGCCCTTCCAGGTAACTCCCAGTTTACATCCTGAGCATGATATGCTGTGGTATGGAATGCCTCTTTTGCTAGCTTGGGTCAGGTGTCCTATCTCTGCTTCCTCCTGGCTTCCCCTCCTCCCTGGCAGAGCATGAGACTCAAAAAGTCCTTGGGCAGTAACTAAAAACATTGGTGTTACCAGCGCTGTTCCCAGGCTGAAAGTCAAAAACACGGTGCTGTACCAGATACTAAAGAGAAAAAAATTACTACTACTGCTGAACACAGGACAATATCAAATATCATTCTAGGGATTACTGTCATCTTATTCCTAACATCACTGTTATTACTTTTAAATCGTGTATGTTTGAGAAGCAGTGTTTAATTAAAAGTCTGGATTTGGGGAATTTAGGATTCAGATTCTCTTCTATTCATTTTTTTTCCATGACCCTGGGAATTTATTTCAGAGAGGGATATGCAGAAAGACTTCAAAGCTTAACTACAATTTTACACATCTAGAACCAAAATGTAAAACCTGAGTTAGTAACCAATATTGAAGGTAACTAAGTTTTTATAATAACATATCTCACTGGAATGAGTGTTGAGAGTCTAGAGGCAAGATTCCTCAGAATGAAGTTTAGCTATCTAAAAATTAATTCCCTTTGTAGTCAGCAGAGGCCCAAAGGTAAAAGGAATACAAGCTGCGAAGATGCCTGTTTTGATATCTATTTTAGGGTGGAAACTATATTAGTTTTGGAGATGCATTATCTCTTTTTTTGTTTGTTTGGTTTTTTTTTACACTGGAAATAAAGAGAACTTAATAACATTGAAAATAGGATAAAACTCACTTCTATTGCTCAGATCCATGTGATGGTTACCAAAATATAACCTAATATGTACATATACACATACACACACATATGTATAAAACCCTGAAATATATCAAGGTATATTGAAAACAAAATGCAGCTGGAGGAAATAAAAAATACCCCACTCCCCAGGAACTCAGTTTTCTCTAAATACCCTATAGCTCACTTAACAATAAAAAGATAAATATTTTCTCTCCTTGAATGGTTTTCAGCATATTTTTCCTCTCTGTTTGAACAGTGCATTAATCACTACCTTTCACTGTGATAGGATGATCAGGGTTACTAATAAAGGTATTCCGCTCACATAAAAAAAAAAAAACAACAAAACATTTTTCATGTTTCTTACTAGATCTAGCCAACAGTCTACTTGTCATATGTATTTGCATATTATGAGATTGTGGAAACTCTATGTTTGCTTAGTGAAGTTATAGCAAGGTAATCAGTCCTTCCTCACTCATATGAAAATTCAAGTCCTCAACAGTTTAACAAGAGCTTAGCATAAAAGAGAGCTTTATTGTTCTATTGTACAAAGCCAGGAAAAGAGCTCCCTATGCATGCTCTTTCTGCTTTTTCATGCAGTCACATTTCTTTTGTTATCACCTGGAAGTTTTGCTGTGAGTGTCTACTGTGAAAGTGTCAGCACTTTCAAATATTAGATGTCCACTGCCAAGGTCCTCCTACACTGTTCAAAAATCCCTACTTGACTTCTCTTTGTCATATGTAGCTTTAGGAAAAAATAAGAGACACAGCAGAAAGTAGAAGACAGCACAGTGCTGTGCATTAAATCTATCCTAAACAGATATAGGCCCAATCTTTCTATTCCAAATTCACAGACATTACGTAAACAGAGGTCTGATTATGGGCTGTTGCATATCAGCATATACTGAAAATAACCTCACAAGCAAGCAGTTTTGACAAACATTACAGACTTTATCAAAACTCTCTTCAGCTCTCAGGCAAATGGACTGCCCTTGTTTTAACTGATTTATTTTTCATTTATTTTTGAAGGTGGTAATAAACTTGGTTTGGATTTGTTTTGCTTTGTTTCGGTTTTTTTTTCATTTCTAATGGAATATCACAAGCATGAGTTAAAATACCTTGCAGCCCTGAGTCAAATATTATAGTATATATCATACACTCATAGGTATACAGCAACATAGTGAGAAAGCTAGAAGCAGAATCTAGCTAATTGTTAGGGGTACTGGAACTACAGAAGCAATTTTTCATGTGTAGCCATACAGTACTTGATAGTGCTATGGTTTTCATATGCACCTGATACTCAGTCCATAGCTCAGCTCTAAGAGGTTAGAAGAGCAGTAGAAAGGATTCTGCTTCTTCAAAATAAAGGTCAGTACAGAAATTCCAGAGCTGAGGAGTATAACAATTATATAATTAAAAACACAAACATGTTAATGTATCACTATTGCAAGTGACATAACACTGTAGCACAACAATGAAATCATCTAGTCACTAGAGGAATAATTCCACAAAGCTGTATCAGATAATGGTCCTTGGAGGCAAGTGGTTATTGCTACACACAGTCTCTCCTGAATACAGAATTTAGCTAGCAACACTCATTACCTTTCATTCTGGATTGTATACCCCACTTCAAATGGAAAACTGGTAAATACAAGATTAAAATAAACCAAAAACCAAACCAAAAACCCAAATCAACACACTTCAGCTAAATTCAGCATGGATTTTTATTCCTTATTTTTCTAGGACATGAGTAAATTGTATCTCTGACAGACAAAACTGTCCCTTCAATTATTTGGAAAGCTAATGACTATAAAAGAAAAATGTATATTCTATGTTTCTATGATTCTGTGATATTCCAGAACAAAGGAGGAAAAAAAAAAAACATTATTTAAGTGAACTGCAAATACTTCTTTATTTTCAAGCAACTTGTGCACATACCAGCAAGCAATATTCTCTAATAAATGTGTCAAACAGAAGGAAAACAAATGTTCTGGTTTTGCTTATATTTGATCAGATTAAATTAATTTGTTTTGTACCCACTTAATTAAACTTTGCACACATTCATAGAAAATGTTAAAGCCAATGAAAAATACTTTGCCCCCTTTTATTCTCTGGATTATTACTATCTATCTAAACAAGACGAAATGCCTGATTTTTGAAATTTCACTGTATTTAAACTGTATAAATTAGAATCATAGAACCGTAGAACAGCTAGGGTTGGAAAGGACCTTAAGATCATCTAGTTCCAACCTCCCAGCCATGGTCAGGGACAACTCACACTAAACCATGGCTTCATCCAACCTGGCCTTGAACACTGCCACAGACAGAGCATTCACAACCACCCTGGGAAACCCATACCAGTACCTCACCACCCTAACAGTAAAGAAATTCTTCCTTATATCAAGTCTAAACCTCTGCTGTTTAAGTTTCAACCCGTTACCCCTTGTCCTATCACTACAGTCCCTAATGAATAGTCCCTCCCCAGCATCCCTGTAGGCCCCCTTCAGATACTGGAAGGCTGCTATGAAGTCTCCATTCAGCCTTCTCTTCTCCAGGCTGAACAACCCCAATTTTCTCAGCCTGTCTTCATATGGGAGGTGCTTCAGCCCCTGATCATCCTTGTGGCCCTCCTCAGCACTTGTTCCAACAGTTCCATGTTTTTTTTACGTTGAGGACACCAGAACAGCACACAATACTCTAAGTGAGGTCTCACAGGAGCAGAGTATAGGGGTAGGATCACCTCCTTTGACTTGCTGGTCACGCTTCGTTTGATACAGTACAGAATACAGTTGGCTTTCTGGGCTGCAAGCGCACACTGCTGGCTCATGCTCATTCTCTCATTGACTAACACCCCCAAGTCCTTCTCCGCAGGCTGAACTGAATTTCCTTTTTGCCCAACCTGTAGCTGTGCCTGGGATTGCTCCCACCCAGGTGTAAGACCTTGCACTTGGCATGGTTAAACTTCATGAGGTTGGTATCAGCCCACCTCACAAGCGTGTCAAGGTCACTCTGGATGCCATTCCTTCCCTCCAGTGCATCAACTGAACCACACAGCTTGGTGTTATCGGCAAACTTGCTAAGGGTACACTCAATCCCACTGTCCGTGTCACTGGCAAAGATGTTAAACAAGAGCAGTCCCAGCACCAATTCTTGAGGGACAACACTCCTTACTGGTTTCCAGCCAGACATTGAGCCATTGACTGCAAGCCTTTGCATGTGGCCATCCAACCAGTTCTTCATCCACCAAGCAGTCCACCTATCAAATTGATGACACTCCAATTTAGAGACAAGGATGTCATGTGGGACAGTGTTGAACGCTTTGCACAAGTCCAGATAGATGACGTCAACTGCTCCACCCCTGTCCATCACTTTTGTAGCCCATGTCATAGAAGGCCACCAAATTGGTCGAGGCAGGATTTTCCCCTTAGTGAAGGCCATGCTGGCTGTCACCAAGCACCTTGCTCTTTTTCATGTGCCCTAGCATGCCTTCCAAGAGAATCTGCTCCCAGATTTTGCCAGGCACGGAGGTGAGACTGACTGGTCTGTAATTCCCTGGGTCATCCATTTTCCCCTTCTTGAAAATGGGGGTTCTATTTCCCTTTTTCCAGTCGTCAGGAACTTCACCTGACTGCCATGATTTTTCAAATATGATGGCCAGTGGCTTTGCAACTTCATTCGCCAGCTCCTTCAGAACCCGCAGATGGATTTCATCAGGTCCCATGGACTTGTGTACATTCGGGTTCTTAAGATGGTCTCGAACCAGATCTTCATGTACAGTGGGCCCAAGGTCTAGGTTTTCACAGTCCCTGCATCCACCTTCTAAGACTTGGATGATGCAGTCAGAGCCTCCTGGGCCTCCTGCTGCACTGCCTTCTTTCTAGTCAGGACACAACACTCCTGAGCTTGTAGCAGGTGATTCTTGAATGTTAACCAATAGTCTTTCAGTCTTCCTACTGACATTATGTTAGGATAAATAGCTATGTGATATTTCAAGTTCTGTATCAGGAATTATTTTCTAAAATGTGTAGATTTCCTGTGAAACAGCAGAAATTATGGACACTGTTGAAGGCCTGAGATATCACAGTTAGTATCTTCTTTTGGTGCTGAATATGAACTTGACAAGAGTAATAAATTACAGCCAGGTAAAAATATTTTCAGCTGAAGGCTTTGCTGCTGTTGACTTTATTCTTTGAAGGCATTTTTGCTAGTGTTTCCTTTACATTTCTTTGAGTTTTGTGCTCTCAGAAATTACAAATCAAATCTCTGGACTTGGAGATTGAAGTCTATTTACAAATTAATAATTCTAAATAAATACATAAATGTATCTTCCTTCCATTTAAAATCATATTACTTTTAAATATATGTAACTTATGTCAGGGAATCATGGAACTTTGCTTCTATTTATTAGTTATTAAAACATACAACTCCCAAGAGTTATTTCAAATGAAGGGCAATATCATTTCATAATACTACAGAAATAAAATTATGAATACATAAAGTTTAGTGTAGCAATAATAGTGTTTAACAATGATTTCTTCATGCAAAATCTATTACAGCTACAGTACAGAAATTGCTTTGTGCTCTTGGTCAACTACATTCCGTTAATGTTTCAAGTGCTGTGCTTGTACCGCTTTTAGAGCCTTTATACTTTACAAAATTATCATAAAATCCATACATAAGAAGCCACGTTTTTATTTTGAAAGCAGGACAAAATACCTTCAGTCATCACAGATATATTTACTTGCTTCAGGAACTACTGACATGGCTGTTCAGTTATTTTTGTTTCTTAAAAAAGATGAAAAAATGTACTTGTCAACTGTGATATGAAATCAATAATGTTATTGAAATAAACATCAGAAGAGGAACTGTCAGCAAATAGATAAAATAAGGAAAACACTGTAAATATCTTCCCACCAGTTAATAACTCAGAGCATAAATACATATGAAAGATAGCATTAGGTTTGTCAGATCATATTTCTTTATTCTGGATATGGATGCATGTCAATAATATAAAAATAGAATTATATAGAGGTATACTGTGAGCTGTCCAGAAACTGCTTTATGTAATTGTCATGGGTTCAGCAGTAGCAGTCATTTTTTCTGAACCCATGACAGTAATTTAAGTTATACTTGTATAATTTAGATTAGTCTTGTGTAATCCACCATTAAGCATGCCAGGACAAGACCAGCATTGCAACAAAAGACAGTATTTCAGAACACTGGATCAGATACACAAATTTTAAACCTAAATTTCTTGAAATTGTTGTAATTTGGATTTGCGCAGGACATTACCTAATTGAATTGATGTGCCATCTTAAACCATGCAAAATCAATAGCTTTTCAGTTGAGTTCAAAGACATGATTTCATCTGGGAACTTCATAGTATATGAAGTGTCATAGCCCCAAGCAAAGTAATATTACTAAGAAATAACAGTGTGATTATATATATATATACACATATATATAATACAATGTCAAACAAGCATGCTTAAAACATAGTGAATAAAGTACTGCTATGTCTTTAACTGCATTGTAAGTTATCTAACAAGAAATGAGAACACTATCTGGATCAAAGAAGTCACCAGAAAACTGACCACCTCAGTACAGCCTTCAGATTATTGCTCACTCCTACTCTTTCACATGGCTACCAACAATAATGTAACAAGAAGTCCAAGGTCACTCAAAAGAGATTTCAGGGCTCTTAGAAGAATGACAAAGGATTCAGAAGCACAGGTAATCTAATCATCAATCCTCCCTGTAATGGAGGAAGACTTTGGAAGAAACAGGCAGGCCTAGAACAACAACAACTGAGTGCAAGACTGGCTCCCCCACCAGGATTTAGTTTTTTATAATCAAGCAAGAGTCTTTAAGACACACGGTATGCTGGGATACCACAGGATCTACCTGTCTCAAAAAAGAAAAATGCTTCTTTTCTTGTAAACTGGTAAAACTGAGAAAGGTTTAAGCTAGGATTGACATCAGCTTGGAATACCACGCTGCTGTGATGAGCAGGCCTTGAAAATTCTTGAAGTTTGTAGGAGATAATAACTTCTCAGTGTGCCAGCTAGGAAAGATGACCTCCTAGACTTGCTATTTTGTTAATAGAGAAGGACTTATGGGAGTTGTGATAGTCGGTAGCTCTCTTGTCTCAACAGTGGATTCACCAAGTGAAAGTCCTGTCCAACTAATTTTATATCCTGTGATAAGGTCACCCACCTAGTAGATGAAGAGAAGTCAATGAATGTAGTTGTTCTGTATTTCAGTAAAGCTTTTGATACTGTCACAGCATCCTTCCTAACAGGTTGTTCAACTGTGGGATGAGCAGATACATGCTGCAGTGGCTGAAGAACGGGGTGGATGGCAGGTTTCAAAGTGTTTTAGTGAACAGGGTTGCATCTGACTGAAGACCAGTCACTAGTAGTGTTCCTCAGCGCTTAATCTTAGGGTGAGTCCTGTTCAACATATTTAGTAACAATCGGGATATAGGAGATGAAAGCACCATTAGCAAGTTTGCTGATAATACCAAGCTGAGAGGTGCAGTTGAAACTCTTGGGGGACAAGATACCTTTCAGAGGGAACCAGATAGATTGGAGCATTGATCATTAATGACATGAAATTCAACAATAAATACCAGTTCTACACCTTGGACAGAATAATGTCAGGCATAAATATAGGTTGGGAGATGAGTGGCTGGAGAACCGCGGTGCAGAGGGGGTTCTAGGGGTGTTGACGGACAGCCGGCTCAGTGAGAGTCAGCAGTGTGCGCTGGCAGCCAAGAAGGCAAACTCTATCCTTAGATGCATCAAACACACTATAACCATCCGGTCAATAGAGGTGATTATCCTGCTGTATTTAGTATTGATGAGGCTTCACCTTGAGTACTGTGTGTAGTTCTGGGCCCCACAATTTCAGAAGGAGGTAAAGGCATCTAGAGGAGGCCAACAAAGCTGGAGAAAGGGCTGGAAGGAATGTCCTACGAAGACAAAGGACTTTGGGTTTATCTAATACGGAGAGGACACTGAGGGGAAGATGACAGATGTACTGATCTCTTCTTCCTGGCGTCAAATGACAGAACACATGGGAATTGCTCAAAGCTGTACCAGCGGGGTTCAGACTTGGTATTAGGAAGCATTTCTTTACCAAGAAGGTGGTCAAGCACTCGAACAGGCTTCCTAGAGAGGTGATCAATGTTCCAAACCTGACAGTGTTTAAGAGGCATTTGGACAACGCCTTTAATAACGTGCTTTGGCTTTTGATCGGCTCTGAAGTGGCCAGTGTGACTAAATGATTGCTGTAGGTCCCTTCCAACTATTCCATCTTGTTCCATTCCACTCCATTCCATCCCATCCCATTCCATTCCATTCCATTCCATTCCATTCCATTCCATTCCATTCCATCTTTAATTATATGATATCCTGAAAGCTCTCTCATGTCTTCTGATATGATGCTGTGATCTATACTAATAAAGTACCCAAAGGATAGGTTCTCAGGAAGTGAGGTTAGCTAGCACAACACAGTCAATGCCTATGCCAGTAAATTATTATTGTTTTCAAAACAGGGTGTCAGTATGAAAACTACTTTTTGAAAACAATTTTTGGGATGGTCTAAGTCCCAAATGTGCTTGTGAATTGCCTGTTTAGCACACTTCTCATCCCTGGTGCAGATATAGTTACAAAAATAATTGTGAATAAGTTGTCAATGACATGAGAAAAAATGTTGTCAAATGTAGCACCTGCAAGTAGCTAAACATCTGGATAGCTAGACTTTTATAATCAAACACCTTTTTTATTTACCTTATCTTTCTTTTTAACTGCATAAACCATGCTACTTAAAGCAATCCAGTTTTATAGATTCATATATCTTTTATGAAATTTCATACAGACTTTAATGTCTTAATTTCTTCTTGCTTCTGTTTTCAAATTGAGAAACGTTCCATATGTCAGAATATTATTTTGGCCAATGCAATTTAATTTTGTTGTGCATATCAGAGATCTGCGTTAGTAACTAAAATAATCATTAAATAATTTTGATTGTATGTTGATGGAAAAAATGCTCCATTCACTTGGCTTGAAAGAAATCAGGATAGAAGTGGTTTATTGATTTATTAACTACATGTAATTAGCAGCAGTCAATGAACTACAAATTCACAACCAATATCCTAAAAAACAAATTACAAATTATTGAAATAATTTCTCCCCCAGTATCACACAGCAACCCTGTCCCCAGGGCAGATATAGATACCATAGTTTTTTGTGCATCCTTGATGATCCTTACACTTCACTAATGCACTCACCAGTGGGAGAACAGCCCATGATGCCATACATGTACACCTGAGGTGTGGGTCACCATGTGTAACCCCACTAGCTGAAGTGCAGCTTCTCACAGCAGCTTCAGGGGGGCTGATTTGCCCAACATGGCCAGGGGTTGAAGTGCCACAGGGTAACTTCTGGCAGTGTCAAATCAGGTTTGACTGCTACTCTACCACCTTCTTCTCACTCTGACTGTCCCCACATCACAAATTGTCATGTTTCTGTGGTACTTCCTTTCAAGCTCACTCCCTCCTTTCTCAAAAGTCTCATTTTAAACTCCCTTTGCTGCTTAATGCAGCCCATGGTCATTTAAAGAAAATTTTACTATGGCAAATTTCCTTGTAGTGTGATCAGTTTTGAGACAAAAAAAAAAAAAAGCCCTCAGGCAACTTTGTATGTTTTCCCTCAAAGAGTTGAGCATTTCTGGAGTGAAAAGCAACACCTTGTCACTATTGTTTCTTGGTAGCAAAGATGGCATTTGATATTCTAAAAATACATAGAGGTTTAAAACCAGAGAGGAGTATTAGGACTTTTTTGCTTTTCAGACTACAAAGGATATGATTCTGAGTGGTCTTGCTCTTTGTAGCAAGAAATACTGCTAGCTCTAGAGATAAGATATATTTCATCTAACTTCATAAGTCTACACTATAGATATATGAATCTGACGTAGATTTCCTGCACTCCCTTATCACCAGGGATAAGGTCATGTTTATGGTGTGATTCTTCTGACCTGTTTTAGATGTCTACTTTAGGATGATTCCTCCTTTAGCAGCATCCATTTCACTTTACTTAGTACAAATGGATCCTCTGCAATTCACTGGCTGATACAGATGTCTGTAAACAAACTGTTTATGTTTTCTGTCCTATCCTGGATATCTCTGATCAGTCCCAACTCCCAGCTAAACTAACCTTCGCAACAAAGATGTAAACAATGAATATGGTCTATTTAAACAACTACTGAATTTATTTAGATAGATACCCTAGTTTAGTAGTAAGGGAAACAAGCAGTTCTGAAGACCACAAGAAACAAGGTGAAAAAAATGAAATCAGGTCAGTATAGCACATAGAAGCTTTTATAAAGACTGACTGATGAGGTAAGGAGAGGAGAAATAATTACAAAAGAAAGTTCCAGCTTGATGTCACCGAAGATCAAGTGTCGATAATAAAGATACTATTTGTGTAAGGGTTCTCCTTTCTGGCTCTTCAAAGGCCTCAATAGTGAGTAAACTGAAAGTGTTCTTTCAGCTGGCTGGCCATGTCACTGAGTTACAACTGATATCAGCTGGTGTGCAATAATATGATTCAGTTGTCTAAAGATAGACATTTACAGACAACTTGACCTTTCCTAATTACAAAAAAAAAATAGATGTTTAGTGCCATTTGAGATATTCAATGTTGCCGCGGCCAGGTGGAGGGGAGAAAACACCGATACGATGTAGATTCACAAAATGCTCCGTTTATTGATTACAAGGCTGCTCTTAATATACTGTCTTACACGCGATCACGCATTACTTGATTGGCTGCTTCACTTTGCCCACGAGAGGTACACGCTCCACTTTGCCTCTCCTGATTGGTTTCACACCTTCTCTTCAGCTTAGCGTTACATCATGCTTCTGGCATCTTGTTATTGCGTTCCTGTTTTGCTGACCTTGACGCTTCCTCTTCCAGCCTGGGGTCAGAGGTTCACTTTCTCACAGCTTGCTGCAAGCCTGTTAAAGCGCCCATGCTCGACCCCCAACATCTCCCCCTCTTTTTTCAAATAAGGCGTTCGTCATCTGCTGCATGCGTTGCATAGTACATTGTAACAAACAAGGTCCAAAAAACAAAATTAACAACATAATCATTATTGGTCTGCTAAACATCATGATTAAACTCCTTAACCAACTACTTATTCCTAACGATTTTAACCAAGAGTCTATAGGATTTGTTTCTACAGTATTTTCTTTAAGTTCAAACAATTTCTTGTGAATAGATTCAGAATGATCAGAAAGATTGTGAAGGATGTAAAGCAGCTGCAGAAGTAAACTGTACAGTGTTAACAGTCAAGGAGTTTGCTCCATCATTACATTCCCCCCCTTTTTTTTTTTTTTTTTTTTTTTTAGTGGTCAACCATAAATACCTGCTGCACTTATGCATTGACCCTTTCTTGCCCAAAATGTTGAACTGCTACCGGTTAAAACTTTTTACATGAACCTGACAACAAAAAATATACAGAACACTGTCTGCCCTCATCACACACACACACAAACACACATATATGCACATATGGGATCCCACATACACTCTCCACAGAACTACAATATTTGAAACACAAAATCTGGACAATCATTGCTCCCACTGCACAGTCCCACATACAGGACGTGGCACAAGGACCTTGTAAAGACTATTAAGAAACCAGCTCCAAGAAGCATCATCGCAGTGCAAGGTGGCAGGCTCAACCTTAGCGGGCGTCCCCACAGAGGCTCTGCCTCCCTCACATCACATGAGGCTTGGGCTTTTATACTGACTAAAATGCACACTCGTTCCAACACAGGTGGCCAGCCTGTGTTGGAAGAAGTGGTCAGCCATATCTATAAAGGTCTTGTGAGATACCAGAGGGACTCCAATCAAACATGTTCGAAATGGATCAGATGGGGTTGCTAAAGATAAACAAAAGGAATCCTGCCCTATCTCATTAACCCATGTTACCCACATGTTTTGCCGATGATCCATGTTATGTGACATCATACTTCCCTGTTCCATCAGAACCACAGGTGCTGCCAGACCTAATATCTTCATTTCGTTTTTCTTCCAAAAGTTCCCTAGCTAGATTCCACAAATAGTTTATTAAGACACCTTCTGCTGTCCTCTCGTTTCCTCAGAATCTCCCTTCTTTTCCAGCCATGGTTTTACCCATTTAGCTGGGACCCATCGAGGTGGGTCATCACCTGTAGAGACACAAGCATATCCCCGTCCCCAGGTGAATAAAGTTTCTGTTTCTGTTCCCCAGGCCCCTTTTTTAGGGTCCCAAGTACGGACAGGCATTTTTAAAACAGAATTTTGTGAAGTATAGTGCAAATGTATCGGAATAACAGTTTGCTTATCATTGGTTGAAACAGGATTTTTCCAATTTAAAACATAACATGCTTTAGCTAACATATCGTGTGGCGAGAGGGTTATCTCCCCCTCTTTTTTTCAAAGCGCCAAGTAAGCATTAAATATCCTGATGTCGTCTTTCGACAATGCCCTGGCCAGTAGTATTGTAAGGTATGCCTGTAACATGTTTAACACCCCATTGCTTTAGAAATTGTTCACTCCAGTGTCCTACATAACTTGGCGCATTGTCTGTCTTTATCATTTCAGGAACCCCTAGGACAGCAAAAGCCTGTAACCAGTGTTGTTTCACTGCTCTAAAGGCTGTTGTAGTTAGTGCTGAGGCCCATACTGCATGACTATGAGTATCAACTGAGACATGTAAATATTTCAGTCGACCAAAAGGGGGGTATTCTGTAACATCAGTCTGCCATACTTTTCTTGGGCCTAAGCCTCGCGGGTTAACTCCATGTTGTTGTAATGGAGCAATACGGGCGCAATCAGGGCAGGCTGCGACAATATTTCGAGCCTGAGACCTAGATAGTCCAAATTCCTGCTGTAGACCTCTTGAGGATTGATGGAAAAACTCATGTGACTGACGAGCCGCTTCAAAGTTCCGTAGCACGACTGGTCCTGCAACCGCTCGGTCAATTACAGCATTACCCTGGGAAAAGATACCAGGTAAGTTGGTATGACTTCGCATGTGGCAGCACCAGATGGGCTCCTTACGTTCTTGAATTATACCCTTTAGGCGAATTACCAATTCTTCAATTTCCAATGTTCCAATTTTACCTATTTTTGCACAGTCAATACGATTGACTACACTGACTGCATATGCTGAATCGGATACAATATTTAAGGCTTGTGAGGAAAACCAATTTAAGGTTTCAACGATGGCTTGTAGTTCTAAGATTTGCACTGATTTTCCTGTGTCAGTCCATATCTTTAGTTTCCAATTTTGATTGTCTTGCCATGCGAAGCCATATTTCCCAGTACGTCCACTGGCATCAGTGAATACAGTAAGTGCATTTGATATAGGTTTTTGTTTCACAATAGGCCCTCTCATTATAATAGAGGTTGTTTGAAACAGCGGATGAGAGGGATAATGTGTTGACAATTGTACCCCATTAACTGTAAGAGCAAAGGTCATAGAACATAATGACCATTCTTGGATTAAATCAGTAGTTTTCCAAGGTAGTACAAATACAGAAGGATCAACACCAAACACCAACCTGACACGTTCTTTGGCTTTTAACAATAGGGACCCAATATAATCCTGGAGCGTGGTAACAGATGCAGAAGGCTGATACGATGGGAAAACCCATTCTAGGATCGCTAAGTGTTTTTCAATTTGTTGCGCTATAATAGCAGATCTGTATTGCTGTGATCCATAAACCAAAACCATAACTGGATATTCAGGGTCATATCTATAAACCTGTTGTTGCTCAATTTTTGTCTCAATTACTTTAAGAGAGTCATGTGCCTTATTTGTAAGATGACGTGGTTCTAAGGGATCTACGGAATCCTTAAGAAGTTCAAATAACGGTTCAAGATCCTCATTAGTGATTCCGCACCAGGTACGCATCCATTGGATATCTCCCACAAGTTTTTGAACATCGTTAACTGTATTGATTTCTGACTGCAATTTTAAATTTCCCGGCCTTACTCTTGTTTCTGTTACCATCATTCCAAGGTACAACCATGGATTTCGTCTCTGTACCTTTTCAGGCGCTATATATAACCCAAATTGTTGTAATGTTTCCTTAAAGTCTGTCTCTGCTTGTTCTGACAGGCTTTCAGGAGTGGCAATTAAAATATCATCCATATAGTGATATACAATGGGTTTTGAATATTTTTCTCTCCACTTTTGGAGAGCTAAATCAACATACCATTGACACATGGTAGGAGAATTGCGCATACCCTCTGGTAAAACAACCCACTCATATCTCCGTGAGGGTCGAGATACATTTTTCTGTGGAACACTAAAAGCAAATCTTTCTGTGTCTGAGGGATGCAGCGGTATAGAAAAAAAACAATCCTTTAAATCAATAATTAAAAGATGCCATTCTTTTGGTAAAGCCACTGGTGAGGGTAAACCAGGTTGTAACGCCCCCATAGGTTTCATTCTAGCATTCACGGCTCTGAGATCATGGAGCAATTTCCATTTTCCAGATTTTTTCTTTATGACAAATATAGGGGTATTCCATTCACTAACAGAGGGCTTTATATGTCCTAATTGTAATTGTTCTTCCACCAGTTCTTCAATAGCTTCGAGTTTTTCATCTGTTAAAGGCCACTGAGGCACCCAAACAGGAGAATCTGATTGCCATTGGATCTTTAACATGGGTGGCCTCCGTTCCTCAGTAGCCACTACTAAAAATCCTGCGTTCTTAAGGTTACTCCCCATTGTGCCATAACATCCCTCCCTAAGATCCATAGGGGAGTATGCATGACATATGGTCGTACCCAAGCTTGGTTGTCATCTACTGCATCCTTGAAACACACAAATTCGACACTTTGTAGCGTTTTAGATTCACCCCCTATTCCACTGACAAGTATGGATGTACTTTGCAGTGGCCAAGCCTTTGGCCAAGATGCAATGGGAACAATAGTCACATCTGACCCAGTGTCTAGCATCATTTCTATTGTTTCATTACCCAGTGTTTCATTCTTACATGATATTATCACCTTACGCATGGGTCTTGTGGCCTGAATGGTAGTGGAAAACATTACTAAAGGTCCTGCTGTGTTTCCAGTACTACCGAGAGCTCCCGTACCTCTGTTGTGATTACGAGATACAGGTACTTGAGAACAAAATGGAATTAATTGCGCTATTCTGCTACCTTGCGTGATAGTGACTGGAGGTGCAAAGACTTTTATCATAATCTTAATTATTCCTTCATACTCAGCATCAATTAACCCAGGCATGACAAAAATACCCTGCCGACTTGATGAAGAACGACCGATCAATAAGGCACTCAATCCTCCCCCCCAATGGACCAGTGGCAGTTGAATCCACCACTGTCACCTCCCCAGTGGAAATAGTTACTGTTCTTGCCATGGCCAGGTCGACGCCTGCTCTTCCGTTGGTTGCTGCTGTGAGCTCATAGAGGCAGCCATGGCGTGCTGTTGTGCTGTTGAGTATTTCGGTGCCGCGCCCAACACGCGGCGCTGGAAGTTTTCCGACAGCGGTGTTCCGTCCTTCTTAAATCGGGACCTGCAATCTGCAGCTTTATGACCAAACTTATCACAACGGTTACATATATTTGCAGACAGTTTCGAGAATTCCTTTTTCCCTTTGAGAGGACAATGCTTTTTCAAATGTCCCATCTGTCCACATTGATAGCATTGTCCCCTCCCAGGGCCATTGTCTCCTTTTCCCAACCCCCCGTGTTTAAGGGCAGCCGCTAAAGCGACGGCATGTATATTAGCCCGCTGCTTTTCCTCCTCCAAGGGTGCTTTTGAACAAATATCAATCATTTGAACTAAAGATGCGCCCTGGGGCAAGGTAGCAATAAGCCTTTTGCATGTTGTATTAGCATTCTGGGTAGCAACTTCCTTTAACAAGGGTGTTTTAATATCTGGGTCTATATCGGGGCTGCTGTCAATTGAGTCTCTCACTCGATCCATAAAAGTCAAAAACGATTCATCATCCCCTTGTTTTATCTGTAAATAGGGAGGGTTTGGTTTCCCCATTTTCGGTAAGGCACTAAAAGCTTCTAGGGCAGCAGCCTTACTTTGTGAAAGCACCCGGGGAGGAAGAGCTGCTTGTCGTTGCGGATCTATATATCTCCCGGTTCCCATTAACATTTCCAAAGTAGCATATTTCAGTGGATCCCCGTCTGGTAAATAGACATTGTCTAGTTGTTTTAGCTCTAAGCGTTCCTGCCACTTTACCAGAAACATTGTAAAAGCTGTAGCCCCTAGGAGAGTTTCCATAAGCAATCTAATATCGGCAGGAACAAGCTCCTGGTATTTCATAAAGGCTGTCATCTGTCTTCGTACAGCCGAATTAGTGGCTCCCTAGGCCATAACACTTTGTTGTAATTTTGAGACCAAATTCCAGTCTAAAGGTGTCCATTCTGCTCCATTCTGTGTTACCCGTACTGGAGCAGATATTAATGGTTCTAAAGTAACCTCCCCATTCAAATTAGCTTGTGTGATAACTCCTTTCCATCTCCGCCCCATGTCAAAAGAATGATCTGTAGGGATATATTCGTTTACTCTTTTAGGGATATACCCCTTTGCCCTCTCATCCTCTAACATTCCTTCATCTAAATCATCCTGTAAGTCTCTTTTTTCTTTTTCTGTTAATCCTTCCCCTGCCCCATACAAGCGTTTTATTTTTTCATGACCTTCTTTAACCGTTAGCTTTCCCTGTCTAATTGCCCTCTTGATCCCTTCTCATCCCCCGGCGTCTAATTTCTCCTTTTGGTCCAACTGTCTTTCAATATTCTTGATTCCTTCTTTAATTGCCTCCATGGGTTTTTTATACATTTCTTTCTTTTTACCCTTATCACCATCCTTGTCTAAATTTTTCACAGCTATCATTAAACTTGCCATTTGGTGGCGCTGTTGCCTTAGTTCTTTCACAAGTTCAGCATAAGGCGATTCTTTTTGTAGTTCGTCATCATCATCAGACGGCAAGGGTACATTTTTGGGCAGTACCTCCATAGGTTCTGGCTCAGGGGGTGCAGATGGTTGCGTGGGCAACTCATCTGAGGGGTCCCAGGGGATAATTAAGTCATCAAACTCCCCCTTCTTATGCACTGGTGCAGCAATTTTTGTTTTTTCAGGGGAGGTACAGGGGGGCACTGGATCAGGGAGGGGGCCCCACTCGATTAAGTCTGTTTCCCCCAAGTCTGAGTTTTTCGTACTCTCACTCAAGGCATCCTTCAACGCAGCTGCGATTTCCGCCTCTGCATGCACTTGATCAATCATGAGCTTAATGGAGCGGTAAGTGCGTGTTAATTTCTTCGCCCCTTTATGCCCTGTCTGAACGCTCTCCCACAATTCTTCTCCTATCTTACGCCATTGATCTTTGGAAAATAACTGTGCCGCATTTTCTAACAACCCCCTTTTCCGGCACCAAAACAAAAAGTCCACAAGTTCCTGTCGGGGTATCGAGTACCCTGTTTTCTTCGCTACGCATAGCAGTCCCTCTATCGTAGCCTTTTCTATCGCTGATACAGCTGAACCCATCCCGAAACAGACCACAGTCTGCCTGACTCACCGGTCAGCCGTGGCCACGTAATTTGAGCTCTTTTCCTGCCTCTCTCGGACAGCCTGCCTCTCTCGGGCAGCCGGGATCTCCACCTTCTCTCGTCCGCGGTCTCTCTCTCTCCTGGTATCACGTCGGGGTCACCAGAATGCCGCGGCCAGGTGGAGGGGAGAAAACACCGATACGATGTAGATTCACAAAATGCTCCGTTTATTGATTACAAGGCTGCTCTTAATATACTGTCTTACACGCGATCACGCATTACTTGATTGGCTGCTTCACTTTGTCCACGAGAGGTACACGCTCCACTTTGCCTCTCCTGATTGGTTTCAAACCTTCTCTTCAGCTTAGCGTTACATCATGCTTCTGGCATCTTGTTATTGCGTTCCTGTTTTGCTGACCTTGACGCTTCCTCTTCCAGCCTGGGGTCAGAGGTTCACTTTCTCACAGCTTGCTGCAAGCCTGTTGAAGCGCCCATGCTCGACCCCCAACACAATGTCATTAATGACATCTAGATAGGGTGGCATATCAGAAAAGTAGCATATGGAATATGTGGGAGACCCATGTGCTTCAGAATTAAAGTTTGACAATGAGTGGGAAATGCTGGGATCTCTAAACTGCTAGTATCTATTTTGTCAGCTACACTGTCTCTCAGGTACTTATTTCTACTCATTGATTGTTAGGGGTGTCTGGTTGATTAGCATTACTTTTGATCAAACTAATCCTACCAACACAATTTTGCCTGTAGTATTATGTTTTTGTGGTTTAAAAGGACTTTGAAGTTTCAAATCTTTTCTAAATACTAAGACTGATTGGGAATATAAAAAACAATGCCTCTTGGAGCACTGTGTGTTGCACAGTAAGTAGAAATGGTGAGAGATTTATAAACACGTTTGTTTATAAACATGTTGTTTCCGATTTGATGAAAAAAATCTCTGTCATTCTGTAAATATAGTAAAAAATGTTTGTATTTACAGATTTTTTTTCTCCTTGGTCTGGCTATTCTTATTTTTAATTTAAAGATGTAAAACTGTGTGGTTATTAGACAAAATTTCCAACTGACTTCTAAAAGATACTTTATGTTTATCACCTCTTCTGTCCGGGAAAAACAAAGGCATGAGCCAAAGTATGAGTAACACTGGCTACATTTGTGTTCTGAAAGTGAATCCTTTTCTCCATGCCAAGCAGTGCATAGGTGTTGATCTCCTCAATGCTTAAAGTGTAGCTCCTTTGAAGTATAGAATGACCATATTCCTATGACACAGAAATTAAAGTGAGTTCTCTGCTATTCTAAAAATATACCCTTATTATATGTGAGGCTATGGCTTTTATTTCTGCATGTGCTGTTAGAGTATGTGTATTTGATAGAGACATGACAGTCCTGAATGACTATGTAGGATGAAATGAACTGGTCCTTATACAGCCCTGCCTATACAGTTTACTTGAAATAAACTCTTCCCACAAATGCAGCTATATTTTATTGCATGATAAAACTAGTCAGTTCACTACAAGGGGTAGCCTTGACCCAGTACTTATGAAATGTGTTTTATCAGAAAAGCAGGATTCAGAAATTAACTTGAAAGCTGAATATGTACGCAGCATCTTCACACACACATTTTGCTCCCTCTAGCCCACCCCCAATTGAAAAAAAAATCTTAACATTGTACCTCTTATCACAGAAGAAAACCAGGACCAATGGGCATGTGGTATGATCACAGTCTTCTTCAGGGAGGGAAGCCAGCCCTAGGCTTTGTGTCCATATGCTTTGTTATTACTATTAAGAAGAATCAGCTTAACCAGTCTGATAAAACATAATTCTGGAAAGCAATCAAGAACATCCCATGAACTTTTCAGGAGCTTACTGGCCTTTGTTCAAGGCCAGGTCATATCACTCAGCTGTGCAGCCCTGAATCAGACTTGAAAAGAGCTATGTGAGAAAGAGCTGTGAGAATTCTCATAGTTGGAATCCCCTCTTTTGGAGGTTTTTAAATATTAGGTTCTCGCTGTTGGTCCTTACTAGAGCTATATTGCAATCATGCTTATGCTTGGCCTTATATCTCACTGACTTAGATCCTTATGGGATCTCTACATATACCTTGGACCTGCTACAGATTGGCCCTGCAACCTGTTGCAAGCTGTTGGCTGACCCTGGTTACCAGCACCAGACCTGCTCTGCTCTTCTTGTTCAGGTGCTATGGCCCTTTCACTGAGGGCACTGACCTGCCTGTCATCCTTGGCTCCTGGGTCCCTTCAGGAGCTTCCCTCTGTGGCTGCTCCCTGACAGCCTGGCACAAAAGGATTTGCAAGCTGGAAGGTGGCACAGTGAAGACACAGATCACAAACTGTTTATTAAAACATCTTTAATTAATTAAGCTGTTATTAAGTTTACAAAGCTGCTATTATTCGTAGCTGTAACTTTAAATGCAGTAAGTCCTACTACTCCTTCACACAGTTCACACACACACTCACTTATACTGATATGTCTGGGGCATCAGTTGACAGGCCAATCTCAGCAGTTTACTCAGATGCCAAGGGTCAAACTGATGTGCCACTGTTTTCTTGATAAGTGATTGGTTGGAAAGTCCCTCTATGGGTCATATGTTTTATGAAGCATGTATTTAAGAACCTGTACTTTAAGAACCTGTCTGCCTACACAAAGCTGCCACTGTGTCTTGAATGAGGTCAGACATACAAAACATTTTCTTGAGGCAAGTATATGCTGGTGACATTCAGCACATTCAGCTGCTTATCTACATCCTGACTTTGTCAGTTGTTGCATTTTCAGAAGGACTGCCAGTTTCTGCAGCTAATCCTCCATGTTCTGGGAGACTTTCACACATTACCGCTCAGCTCATAGAATCATAGAATAGTTAGGACTGGAAAGGACCTCAAGACCATCTAGTACCAACCCCCCTGCCATGGGCAGGGACAACTCACACTAAACCATATCACCCAAGGCTTCATCCAACCTGGCCTTGAACACTGCCACGGACAGAGCATTCACAACCACCCTGGGAAACCCATACCAGTACCTCACCACCCTAACAGTAAAGAAATTCTTCCTTATATCAAGTCTAAACCTCTGCTGTTTAAGTTTCAACCCGTTACCCCTTGTCCTATCACTACAGTCCCTAATGAATAGTCCCTCCCCAGCATCCCTGTAGGCCCCCTTCAGATACTGGAAGGCTGCTATGAAGTCTCCATTCAGCCTTCTCTTCTCCAGGCTGAACAACCCCAATTTTCTCAGCCTGTCTTCATATGGGAGGTGCTCCAGTCCCCTGATCATCCTTGTGGCCCTCCTCTGCACTTGTTCCAACAGTTCCATGTTTTTTTTACGTTGAGGACACCAGAACAGCACACAATACTCTAAGTGAGGTCTCACAGGAGCAGAGTATAGGGGCAGGATCACCTCCTTTGACTTGCTGGTCACGCTTCGTTTGATACAGTACAGAATACAGTTGGCTTTCTGGGCTGCAAGCGCACACTGCTGGCTCATGCTCATTCTCTCATTGACTAACACCCCCAAGTCCTTCTCCGCAGGCTGAACTGAATTTCCTTTTTGCCCAACCTGTAGCTGTGCCTGGGATTGCTCCCACCCAGGTGTAGGACCTTGCACTTGGCATGGTTAAACTTCATGAGGTTGGCGTCAGCCCACCTCACAAGTGTGTCAAGGTCCCTCTGAATGGCATTCCTTCCCTCTAGCGTATCAACAGAACCACATAGCTTGGTGTTATTGGCAAACTTGCTAAGGGTGCACTCAATTCCATTGTCCATGTCAGCAACAAAGATATTAAACAAGACCGGTCTCAACACTGATCCCTGAGGGACACCACTCGTTACTGGTCTCCAGCTGGACATTGAACCGTTGACCACAACTTTTTGAGTGCAACCATCCAGACAGTTCTTTATCCACTGAGTAGTCCACCCATCAAATTGATGACACTCCAATTTAGAGACAAGGATGTCATGTGGGACAGTGTCGAACGCTTTGCACAAGTCCAGGTAGATGACGTCAACTGCTCCACCCCTGTCCATCACTTTTGTAGCCCTGTCATAGAAGGCCACCAAATTGGTCAGGCAGGATTTTCCCCTAGTAAAGCCATGGTGGCTGTCACCAAGCACCTTGCTCTTTTTCATGTGCCCTAGCATGCTTTCCAAGAGAATCCGCTCCCAGATTTTGCCAGGCACGGAGGTGAGACTGACTGGTCTGTAATTCCCTGGGTCATCCATTTTCCCCTTCTTGAAAATGGGGGCTCTATTTCCCTTTTTCCAGTCATCAGGAATTTCACCTGTCTGCCATGATTTTTCAAATATGATGGCCAGTGGCTTTGCAACTTCATTCGCCAGCTCCTTCAGAACCCGCAGATGGATTTCATCAGGGCCCATGGACTTGTGTAAGTTCAGGTTCTCAAGATAGTCTCGAACCAGATCTTCATGTACAGTGGGCCCAAGGTCTAGGTTTTCACAGTCCCTGGGTCTGCCTTCCAAGACTTGGGTGCCTCGGTTAGATCCTTTGCCAGTGAAGACCGAGGCAAAGAAGCCATTCAGAACCTCAGCCTTCTCCAAGTCCTGTGTAGCCAGTTCTCCCAAAAGTTTCCGGAGGGGGCCTACATTGTCCTTAGTCTGTTTTTTAGCTGCTGCATACCTATAAAATCCCTTCCTATTATCTTTAACATCCCTTGCCAAGTTTACCTCCAATTGGGCCTTAGCTTTCCTAACTTGGTCCCTAACTACCCTGACAACATCCCTGTATTCATCCCAGGCCACCTGTCCTTTCTTCCACCTTTTATAAGCCTCTTTTTTCCTGTGAATTTTTGTCAGCAGCTCCTTATCCATCCAAGGAGGTCCCCTGGCCGTCCTGCTGCACTTCCTTCTAGTCGGGATGCAACACTCCTGAGCTCATATATTTTCTCTCTTCAGTCTGATATTTTTTGGTAACTGTTCCCCTGTAAACATCTTCAAACACAGAAAACAAACACATTTTAACTAATGGACCTAGCTAACAAAAGATTTCTCTGGTAGTGGATAAGTTATTGCAATGGAAATCTGCAGATATCATGGAAAAAAATAGGAAATGGAAACAAAAGCTACACACCTTTATCTTGGACATGTCTGACAATCTAATATACTGCATTTTTTTCTCATACACTGGAATTAAAAAGGAATGTTATTCTTAAAAATATAGAAAAGTCAGAGAGGAACCTGCTGCTTGAATGCTACCGTGACAAATACAGCCTCCTCAGGGCAACAGCTTAACTTCTGGAAAATACCTACATTTTTTTATTGGTAAAATTGTCATTCTTTGTACAGTGCATTTGTGGTCCATCCCTTTTATTTAACTGTTGGCCATTTTTTTTGCTAAGCTCTTACTCCCATTTCTTGTCCAGTCAGGAGAAATAATAGATTAGACAAAGCTTTCAACATAGGAACTTAAGTATTATTTTTATACACAACTTTGTTGTCATGCTTAGTTGAGCTAGTATTTTGGATTCATTAACATGGAAATGGATATATGATATTGTAAAGAATAAACTAACAAGTTTCTTGTTGTGAGATGTTAAACTGTATCATATCAAATATTTCAAAAGTGTCTGCATTCTTTAACACATACTCTTCCTTGCAGTACTTATAGAAATAAAACCTGTTGGAAAGGGAGTATCTGCAGGATCCAAATCAAAATGAAATCAACCTCCTCCAAAAATTATTAAACAGGCTGAGAAAATGTTCCCACACCTTCTGAAAATAAATGTTTGTTTGTTTTATTTTGTTTTGCTGTTGTTACTCTTTTTTTTTTTTTAAAGTGCTCACATTATTACCATTCTCTTTTCTTGTGTGTATCATGAGAAAGGGGACTGTGAATAAGAGTGGTGGTCTACATACTTGAGAAATGTTTTCTTCGTATATACTATCCAATAGCAAATTCACTGTTTAACCGCAAATACAGCATGCAGAAAATAGAGCTTTTTAAAACAATTTTGTTCAAAAAAAATAAGTTTCTTAGTTCTTTTCCTTCATTATATCCATAGGTCAGAGTCAGCCCCCATCTATTATTTGAAACACTCACAAATAATATTTTTATTACAAGTTTCCTGATAGACATAGTTAAGCATTTTCCATACTGTTTTTCATCCTGAATGATTTGATCACTGTAGGGCATGCTGTGCATAATTTTACAAGCTTTGAACAAGGAAATTTACATGACAGAAAACAATTTTGCCTTAAAAACTATTAAGAAAAAGTTAGACTCAGTAGCAAAATATTCCCAGATTGTTTATTAATTAACAGTGAGGGAAATTGAGAAAGGAACCTGTTACACACTTTGGTGTACATTTTTTCCTCAGATATTTTTGGTCATACTGAAGTAAGAATGAATCAGTGCCCACTAAATTTTCAGTTTTGTGTGTTAGGTAGAACATAGCAGGGGATTAAATTAATTCATCTTTCTGTCTTTAACAGAACTAAAAGCAATTTTAGCCTTCCCATATGGTCACTTGAGGTGCTTGTCATGTTCAAGCTAATGATATCAGGCACTCTCAGGTTGTTTAAGTATTCATGAAGTAATTAAACTCTCATTAACATATAAATAAAAGAAAACTGAAAACAAGTTTAGGAGGCACCCAACATCTGTTCTAATTCTTTTAAGTATTATAATGTGCCACATACAGAAGGAAAAGTGCATTCTGTTCAGGGAAGTATTTTGCATGGATTATTTATAGAAACTGTAATTAAACTGATTTAGCATATTAAGTAATGTTAACGGCAAAGCATTATTTAGGTGGTTCATGTGTTTCTGCCACCTAAATAAGGAGCTGAAAATAGAGAAGGGAGAAGTAAAATTAATTTTTGTTTGTTCTGAGATCCAGATAAAATTACAAGAACAATTGAAAAATTGCTCCTTTAGAATTAGAGAAATGTAATATATCACACTGCAGGCACACTTCCAGCTGCTCATTCAAAATACACTGATTTTAATAATAATAAAATGTCATTGACATTTAAAAAAAAATCTAACAGTTCTACACAATGACTCATGAGTTAACCGTTACATCTTTAAATTGAGTTTAGTGCACAGTTCTAACACATGACTTGAGACTTCAGACACAACGTTACACTCTAAATTAATTTCTCCTTCTAACATTAAACAATGTACTCCTTTACATATGTTGGGGTTTTAGTCTAAAACATATTAGAACAAATCTATTTTATATGTGAGCAGCAAGTGTGCCCACTGTTCCATACTGTGCCACTGCAGTTTTCTGTATGATAGAAACAGACAAATGAACTTTAATAATCTTGAACCATAGTTTGGGATCGATAGGCTGGAAAATGGCAAAGGAGACAGATAGAAGAATCTTTGATGGAAGAATCTTCAGAATAAGTTAAAATAACAATTTCATCACACAAGTCAGCTGTGGAAGACTGCATTTCTGAGAAATAAGAATTTATATCTTCCAAGTGTAATATACAGAATCTCTTGTATTCTTTTCTTTGTGTAACTACCTCTGTCTAGTTTTTTTTTTTGTAACCTGTATTAAAATGTATAATATATTAGTATTAATTCATTGTGTTCTTATTGATGTAGTAAAAAGTATGTAAGATATATGCTTGTATTGCTTTTACCCTTAATAGAGTGGGCTGTATAGCCTAAAAAAGTTAACATTGTTTACTGTTTATTTTCTACTATTCCTTAAAAAAGCACTTATTCGAATTCTGCATGGCTATCATAATTTCTCTTTGCTATGATGCCTACTGAGGGAAATGTATGCCAATTAGGCAATGTGTTTGGTGCATGCTGAAAAGGATGTATTGCGAAAAAGGGCACATAGACCTACCTGAAAGAAAAAGATAAACCTATTTTTTTTTTCTGTTGTAACTGTAACAGACAAAAGACAAGTAGTTTAAAAATCGCTGCAGTCAGTTATCATTATACACATAAGCAGCTATTATTCTTTCATGAAGAGTGATGTTCACCACTGTTCACCCAAGCAACATGTGAAAGCATTGTTCTCTTTATTTTTTCAAACCCTGTTGGTCAACTCATATCAGTATCAGACAACTGTTATGATTAGCAGAGAGTAAAATTTTCATAGGCATTATACTTGTGAAAGGAAACATGCATTAATGTAACATAGGAAAAAATTATTTTTTTTCCATTTGTCCAAAAACCATATTGCACTGATGCTAGCTGAAGCCTGAATAATTGCAATCTTACAGCATAAACCGTAATGCAAAAATAATTTGGTGACTTGTGAAAAAGGAACAAAGAGTCAGTTTGCACTTGCCTAAAGGACAAAGAAATTAAATATTTCAAGGCTTGCTTCAGAGAATGTCTGCCCCAGAGCAATTATCTCTGCTTATCTAGATATCTCTACTGATTTTAGATTATCTCACAAAACACATGAGACAAATACTATCCAAAAGATCTCTAATCTCTTTAGGAACCTTAAGACTGCGAACAAACAGATGAAGTCTAGGTCTCTGTCATTATAAACCATGGATATTGGCATAATCTCTTTTATGTGAAGATGGTTAGTGAGCATGTTGTTGCATGTAGTACTGGTTCTAATTTACAGCTTGTATTTTATTCATATAATTCAAGATACTAGTTTAGCAATCTTTATGAATAGGCTTTCATTCAAAACTTAAGAGTGGTGGTTCCAGGATTGAGTTCTGATGGAGAAAAGATGGTAGATTCAATACTTGTTGACCACATTGGTTATGTTTCATAAAAATCATACCAGTACCATATAAAAAAGTGTTTTAGCCATATTGATGTCTAGAAACAAACCAAATTCTGGAGAATTTACTCTCTCTGGCAAAAAAAAACCATGTTCTCAGTTGCACTTGCTATTAATGACACTGTCTTTTTAGTGCATCTTTTACTGCCAGAGTTACGTTGAACTTTGCACAGACAAAAAGGGAAGTCATCATTACATCAAACTGATTATTCAATTGTGCATGTACTTTGCTAACTAAAAGCCCCCAGAAATTAAAGACTCACCTGACTATTTACACTGTGCTTGGAAGCTCAAACTCTAGCTATGTTTTGGACAACTGTAAATTTCCCTAAGACAAATAATTTCCAGACTGAAGTAGCTTCATGCATGTGAATGAAATTACTCCACAGCACATATCTTCAAGGTCATGACTTAATATTTTTTGTTGCTGAAATTATACTAATGATTCATTCTGAAACAGAACAAAGTGTGGCAAGGTATACAAATCTCTCAGCATTTCTCCACAAAAGGCATCCCTGGATCAATTTTAAGAACATGACATTCATATAAACAATAATATTTATTTTTCCAAGCAGAAAACATGCATATATTAAATGTTTCATTTAATTATAGCTGTCAGTTTAAATGATTAGTCTAACTTTAGATTCAAAGCATATTCAATTTGCATTGAATTCTCATGAACTAAAAAGTTACAAGTTTATTCATTGTGCAACTGAATATTAGAACTATTAACTCGATACAGTTTTGTAAGTATTTACAGTTTTTTTATGTTAAAATAATTGAAAGGGTAGGAAAATTAGGTTATGGCTTTTGAACCTCAAATGGATGGTACCAATTATTGATGCAACAACCACTGGTTTAGTTATTCAGGAGCAGTATGCTAATTTGCTTTCCTACTGTCTAAAGGAGCTAAGGAATAAATTAAAATGCAGAGAAAAAAAATGTACAGAAGGCAGTGATGGATGACACTTGCATAATGATCAAGCACAGGATCTATCCAGATACTAGTAACAACAATCATTTAGTTCTGATATCTTTCACAGAAATACTAGGTCTTGTGGAACACAGAATAAGAAAATATAATAAAAAATAGTATGTCCTTCATTCAGCAATAATAGTATTTTCCAAGGATAACAGGGATTATGAAAGACACATTGCCAAACCAAGTAAAGCTAGAAGTGAGGGCTTGTCTATCCTTCTGGAGCTGCTTGAAGCTGAGGCTCTCCATCTTGCCCCAACTTGTGCTACATTGCACAAGATATGTCAAAATTTTTCTCTTGTACCCTTAAGACTCTGAACCTGATCCTGACCTTCTGTCATGGCTTCTTGGTTTGCTAGGTGACCACTGATCTGGACCTGACCCTGAGTTATGTATCTGATCCTAATCCTGACCTGCATTTGATGACTTACCTTCTTGACTCCTGTCGTGGTTTAAACCAAGTCCCCCTACTCCTGGAGAGTTAGGAAGGAAAATCCAAAGAATGTAGCCCCCATGGTTTGAGATAAGAAAGGTTTAATAGCTAAGGCATAACACAGAATCACCACTGCCATTACCACTACAAATAATAATGATACAGCAAACAACAAGTGAAGAGAATACAACACCCCACCAGCCACCAACCCATAACTCACTCCACCCTGCCCGGCAGAGCACCATGTGCTCCATCCTCCATTTTCCTCCACAGCTCTACCCCTCCAGCCTTCTCTTTCCCAGTATGCATCCTGGGCATCACGCGCTATGGTATGGAATACCTCATTGACTAGCCTGGGTCAGGCGTCCTGTCTCTCCTTCATCCCGGACTCCCCTCCTCCACCTGGCTGGAAAAAACCTTGAACAAAAACACCCTCAAAACATGCTCAAACCATAACAACTCCTCATCAGTGAGGACACTACTCTGCCCATCTCTCTTAATCTTCAGCTCCAAGCTTGCCTTCCCTCACAGATTAGCCTGCCCTTGCTGCTCCCTGAAGACTAGGTTCTTCTGACTGTGTTGAACTCATAACAAGGGTCACTGGTCTGCTCAGTTTATTTCCGGGTAGGGAGCAAGCATTTTTTTCACTACATCCAAGACTTTTTTGTTCTCTCTTCTTTCTTATCACAAGCCTAGCAGTCCCTCAAAACCCACAGCAGAGAGCCAAAACCACTGTTGTGGCTACAGTTATATCTATTTAGACAACAAAATTCTCAGCTTCCCTGAAGTACCTTTATGTGTTTTGTGTCCATATCTAGAAGTCCCTCTTTCAGGTAAACTTCAGATTTGTAATGGTTGCTCTAGACTGTCAGATAATTCCAGCAGAAACTGGAATCTCAGTTAACCAGGGCACACATGGGAGTGAAGTTACATATCACCTTTTCCTCCAAACTCACTTTCAGTTTAAAATACAGGATTAGAATCCACACTGGGATCAAATGGATAGAAACCTATAGAATGACAAAACAAAGTACATAAATTACTTGGAGTTTTGGAGTGCCAGTATATATATAAAAAAAAAAACAAACCATAAAGAGAACACACCTGTGAGCAAAATAATTCTTCCCTAAAAGAGTTACTTTTCACTTACAGAATATTTAAATTAGTCAAAACTAAATACATGTAGTTCAGTGGTCCCCATTAATGACACCCAAATGGCTAACATTCAAAATAAATGTGAGCAAATTGATGCAAGCAGTTCCTTTTCTATAGATACTTACTTTCTAAAACTTCTTGTCAAATTTACTCTTCAAAATTGTGAAATTATTTATTGAGTTTACTGACAAATAGATTCGACTGCCTATTTTTAAAAAAGCTTTCTTGAAAACAGCCACACAAATAGCTACAGAGTGCTCTGACAGTAACAGAAGAGGAAATACAAAACTAATTTTCCAATTCTGCTGGATAATATTTTTAGTTGCACAAACAAGAAGCTTTACTGTCAGCCTCTTCTACAGAGTTAGAACAAAATGTTAGAATGTATTTATCGATCACATACTAGATACATTTCTTGAAGACCAAAGGAAGGACTAAAAGGAAGCTGAAGGATAGTAATCCACATAAGGGAAGAACTGGGTCATTTTCCCAACAAGCTACCATGATATAAAGTGTCAAAAAAAAAAAAATGCCAAGATAAAATTCACTGCAGTCATAACTGGTATGCTTGTTTTAGCAATTGCGAATGACAAAGACAACAATCTCCCTTCACTCCTTCACTAAATAATAATAATAATAAAAAAGATCTCATTTTCAGGTCTCAGCTTATAAATCTATACATACCCTTCTCAGGATTTCATTCCACTAATACTTCAAAAGCAGCCAAACTTGTAAGAGTTGCTAGACTTCATTACTTCAATAAAACACATGTATTTTGGATGCTTGATTTTCTTTTTCTTCTTATTTCTTCTGTTCCTTGGATGGATAAAAATTTAGACAAATGCTATAATTATTAATATTTAATAGGATTTTAACAATTTAGAGTTAGTTCCTTTCGTTTCATTACACCTATTTTATACTATCAATTAAAGTAAAAACTACAACACCTAGAAAACTCAATCAATAACTTCTTCATTTTATTTGCATTGCTTATCCTTGTGCACACGTTTTTTAAAAGGATTAAATTAATTCTATATTTAATATTAATTTGATATTAGCGGATAGAGTTAGTAGTCATTAGGCTGAACTATGCTGCCTTTATGGCATATGAAATGTTCATCACAGAGCTGTTTAAATTTCTCCCTTGTTTGCAAGTAGAAATTTCCATACCCTTAGCAAAGCACTGCTCTCATACATGTTAACATGGCACACTACTCACAAACAAAGGAAGTCTGTAATCTAGTATGTACAGAATTTTGCAGGAAGAAAAATTATGTGTGTTTAAATTCCCTTGCAGTAAGTAGTTTAGAATGCAGGAGTGCTGCAACCAGGGTGCATACAATATATCTGGAAAATATTCCATAACACAGAAGGGTCTTTTATGAAATTAAGAGTAATGGTAGTAGATGAATACTTTGAAATGCAAAAACCTAAGTAGGGTTTTTTTCTTTAGGATCTATGTAGCAACACTGGAAGAGAAATTTGTCTCCTACTTTGATATTATTACATTCTTCTTCACTGGTAGATTATAACAGTATTCTTGCATCCTTTAAGCTTCTTGGCCAGCATGTACTTACTGAAACAAATGAAGCAGTATTTTTGTGGCATGACTCTTCGCTGACATTCTGGACACCAAAAAATAAGCAGCTACATTTAATAATACTAATTATTCAACCAAAAGTTTTAAATTAATGGGTTTAATGAGTTAATTTTAGCAGAAGGGATGTGACAGTCCTTATGTTCGCATTGCTTTACTCTTGGTCTTTAACAGGGATTTTGCACTCTCTCTTTTTTATTTTCCAAGCAAAACCAAAATCTCCTACATTTGTAAAAGCTCCTTAGCACTGTATAAAACTAAACACCTCAGGCTGTAGAAATCTATACTTTTCCCCTGTGAAATGGCATTCAGATTTTGCTGAAATGTAAAACATGAGACAAGTTGAGACAGTAACTAGGCTGTAATCAAACTTAATAACACTAGTACCAGAAAGAGAGAAACTTACTGTCACTTAACTTCCTCAAGAAAAAGATTGCCAGATAGCCAAACAACAAAAACAGACACCTTTGAGTATTAGGATTTATGTGACCTCAATAATTTGTCTAACAGTCACACCTAGTTGTAAAGTCTACTCAAGAAAAGGTACTTCAACCATTATGTGGTTGGCCGCCTTTTTTGCAGGGGCACACTTCTAAGTTAGATTCAGCTAGGTCCACAAGCTCACCATTTTCTCTCCTGAAAAGCTGTATATAGTTGCATGATTTTTTTTTCCTTACCACATATAGGACATTTTATTTGATTTTATTGAACTTCATGAGGTTTCCCTTAGGTCTCTTTTAGTAGCAGTCTTGCTTTTCAGTGTATGGACTATTCTGTTGAGTTTGCTTTCATCCTCAAATGTGCTAAGGGTACACTACATCACACAATTCAAGGTTGTTAGTAAAGACATTAAACAGTGTTGAACTCAGTATTGTCACATGAGAAAAATTAATTGATTTCTTACTCACCAGCCCCCCAGACATTTTTTCATTGATCTTATTTCACCACTTTGGCTGTAAAGATACTAGAGGAGACCCTGCTGAAGACCTTGCTATGTCAGACTTTACAACATTCAGCTTTGTCACATGACTTTGCTTTGCTTAATCCAGTTTTACCATCTGTGTTGGTTTAAATCCAGCTGGTAACTAAGTATCACGCAGCCACTTGCTCTCCTCCTTTGCCCCCCTCCCCGGGTGGGATGGGGAGGAGAACCAAAAGAATGGGAAAGCATGGGTAAAGATAAGGGCAGTTTAATAACTAAAGTACAATATACTACCACCACTAATAATAATAATGATAAGAGAAATAACAAGGGGAGAGAATCTAAAACAAAAAAGGGAAAGAAAAAAACCACAATAAACACAAATGATGCACAACACAATTGCTCCCCACCCGCTGACTGACACCCAGCCTGACCCAAGCAGCAACCTGAGCCTTCTGAGTAACTCCCCAGCTTATATACTGGGCATGACATGCTGTGGTATGGAATACCTCTTTGGCTAGTTTGGGTCAGGTGTCCTGTCTCTGCTCCTTGCTGGCTTCTTGTGCCCCTCCTTACTGGCAGAACACAAGAGACTTGAAAGTCTCTGAAGCCAGAACAGTCCTTGATCAGGGTAAGTGCTACTGAGCAACAACTAAAAGGTGTGTTATAAGCATTATTCTCAAATCAGCTGCTAGGAAGAAAATTATCTCTATCCCAGCCAAAACCAGGACACTGTCCACAGTTGGTTCAGGTCCTTGGAGATGGCTTCCAATATATCTGCTCTATGATTTTCCTGTGAACTGATGTTAGGCTGAGCAGATCATAGCTTTTCGCATCATTGTTCTCTTTAAGACAGGTATGATATTTGCCTATTTCTAATCACCTAAACCCTCCTCCGGTCTCCATGGCTAAAAGATATGTATTTTTTCTTTCAATGTCATTTTTCAGCTTTCTTAGAATGCTGGAATGTACCTCATTTTGTTAAAATTCAATTCAGTCATCCTTAATGGAATTTTCCTCTGCCATGGGAAGAGGAATGCTTCACTGCGCTAAAATCTGACAATAGGACCAAAGACCTTCAACATCAGAGGACAGAAATTAACAGTAGAAATCAAGGCAAAATTGTGGCCTTTTTTATATGCTTTGTTTCTAATTCTTTAACCTATGGTTGCTGTTGCCAATACTACCATCAGTCTTCATACATTGAACAAATTATACTTATTTATGAATAACAGGTGCAGCTTAGCAGCTTCACTAGTTGGCTCATTAGTCAGCTGCATCAACAAATTTTCTTTGGTGTTCTTGACAGATTCCTTATCATGTTACCCTTCTAGCAGATGTCAGGATGATTACAGCTCCTTACAAGAACCAAGGCCTGAAAATGTTGAAAGAAGTTTTCATCAGTTTTTCTTGGTCTGTTCCAAATGCCCACCATTATTTTGCTTGTGTTAGTCTCTTTTCTGCTCTGTTTACCCTTCTGATGTCCCTCTGGGTCCTAAGTTTGATAGCACATCTTCCTGAAGAACAGAGGTAGAGATGTCCCTGCTATCCCCAGTTCTTTACTGAGACAAGTTCAATGCTGGTGGTTAATGGTTTCTTCCTCCTCAAGTCCAGCAGTAGTCATATACAAAACTTATTGTGCATGAGGAGTGGAATAAAAAATACTATTTTCTATAATGAAATGGCCATGGGCATGTTATAGTTAAAAATAAAATAATCATAAAACAGCACACAAAAAAACAAACTGAAGCTACGATCGTTGGGTTTCTTCAAAAAAAATATTATGTACTTCTGTGTTTCAGGGTTCAAATTAGGAATTCCAGCCTCAAAAAAAAAAAATCACATCTGAGATTCAAAATTATTTTCATTTTTAATTTCTTGGTTTGGGTTTTTTTTCCTGTATGTTTTGGGTTTTGTTTTTTTGTTTGTTTGTTTAAATAAATATGGATTAGAATCAAATGTTCCTGAAAGATTTGTCATGGTTTTTTTAGCTGGGGATTTTTGATTTGTTTGTTTGCTTGCTTGCTTGGGGGGGTTGTGAGTTTGTTTGTTTTGGTGGATTTTTTGTTTGCTTGTTTTGTTGGGTTTTTTTTAAGGTAGGGAGGAAGGAATGAAGAAAGGGGTTTGGGGGTTTGTGTATTTCCTTCTTTTCCTTTAAAACTTCCAAAGAATGGTGGGAAGGAGGAAAAGAAAGCAAGAGGGAGGTAGGGAAGGAAGGAGAGAGAGTGGAAGGGAGAGAAACTGGCAACTAAGCAGGGCTGGAAAAATATAATCAGAATTTATTGATTGATTGGATAAATGCTATATTTATCCTAGTGTCCTACTACCTGTATACAGTTAGCAGTATGGAATGAGCTGTTCATACAACTGGCAACATTTACTAATTGTTTTGCTTGCATTTTGTTTTATTTAAAAGCAAATTTTTGGGAAGGGAAATTTACATTTTGAGAAGAGAGGAGGAAAGTTAATACAACCTATTATACTTGTGGATGCTGCTGCTGTCACAGAAACAAGGGCCTTCTAGGCTTTTGCATTCAAAATACATAGGGAAACAGTGTCTGATTAACTGTGAATATGTTGTATGCAATTCACAGTACCTTTCTTCTCTTCTGGGAAACACTGAAGTCCTGGAGAGAAATCCTGAATTCTAAACTAGTAATTCCAGCAGAACCCTAAAATCAAATCCTAATATGAGCTGTTAAAATGCAATTTCTAAAACATTTCACTTGACAATTACTAAAGTTTTTTTTTTTTAATTTTCATTAATATCCATCTATTCCTACATGACACAGTGAGACACTATTCATTATATAGAAATGAAAGTTGCAAAGAAGTGGCAAGCCAAGTACACACAGGCCAAAGAGTCATTTCCCTGGCAAAGGAGATTGTGCAGGAGCATTTGGAACAGATCCTTCTTCCTGCTCGTGTTTCTCTTTATTGTTAATGGTTTTCCAGTCAAAGAACTGAATGATAAGTAGCTTGCTTGAATTTTAATAGGAGCTCTAGGACAGCAACGCTGAAAGCTTCATTGCTGTGTGACTGTAATCACAAAAAGCCCTTCTGTGTTCGGACTGTCGTTGAAATAATTATTCTTAAGTACACAGATTATAAATTTTACTAGAAGAAATACCACAGGTTTGGATTAAGAGTTTTGAGTTCTGGCATTAAAATAAACTGTCAGGATCTGTGCCATTCTAGTTTTGTATTTCCTTCACCAAAGTGGTCGGAGCATTTTGTATGTCCTTGCAAATTGTGTTGATATAAATAGTCAAGTCCAGTGAAAGATTTCAACAAAATTTTTGTTCCCAGGTCCAATATTGTGATCAAAAATATACTAATCAGCCACTACCTAACTCTAGGTGTACTTACCTTTCTTTGTGCTTACTCTTGATGGAATTAAACTTCTGCACAGGTCCAGAATAATACTCAGTCTTGACAGGTATCAAACTGCTTAGATTTTGTCATGCAGGGTTAAGCCTGAACAGGGCCAAAAGTATAAAAAACATCCATTTCACAAAAACCGAGTAAAATATAGAATAGTTTGGACTAGAAGAAACCTTAATCATCTAGATCCAATACTCTGTCATATACAGGGACACCTTCCATCAGACTAGGGTGCTGAAACCCCTGTCCTTGGAGACGTCCATGGATGGAGCATCCACAATTTCTCTGCATAGTCTGTTCCAGTGTCTCAGAAGCCTCACTGCAATAAATTTCTTTGTTATACCTAGTCTAAATCTACCTTCTTTATGTTCAAAGCCATTACCCTTCTTCTTATTGTTATATGGCCTTGTAATATGTATGGCTTTGTAGCCCCTCATCAGGTACTGGAAGGCAGCTCTAAGGCCTCCCTGGAGCTTTCTTCTGGCTGAACAAGGCCAACTCTCAACCTGTCTTCATAGGAGAGGTGTTACAGCGCTCTGGTCACCTTTGTGGCTCTCCTCAGGCCTCACTTGAGCAGGTGCATGTCCTTCTTATGCTGGGGGCCCTAGAGCTGAAATCTGTGCTCCAGGTGGGGTCTCACCAGAGCAGAGGAGAGGTGAACAATCACCTCCCTTGACCTTCTGGTCATGGTCTGGCCATGATTTCTTTTTGGCTGTGAAAACCAGGATACAGTTGGCTTTCTCAACTGCTTGTGCACATTGCCAGCTCATGTGCAGTTTTTCATCCAGCAGTATGTCCAAGTCTTTCTTTGCAGGGATGTTCTCAATTAATTCTTTCCACAGGCTCTACTGATATTGGTGATTGTCCTGACGGAGGTGCAGGACGTTGCACTTGGCCTTCTTGAACTTCATGATGTTCCCATGGACCCACTTCTTAAGCCTGTCAGCTTAACTCCCTTTTAGTGGCATCCCTTCCTTCTAGTGTATCAACTGCACCACTCAGTTTGGCATCATCTGCAAACTTTCTGAGGGAAGTCACTGATGAAGATCTCGAATTGTATTAGTTTCAATACAGACTCTTAAAGGACACTACTGGTTACCACTTACATGTGGACATCGAGCTAGTGGCTGTAATTCCTTGGATGCAGCTATCCAGACAATTTCTTATTTGTCTGTTAGTCTATACACCAAATTCATATATTTCCTATGTAGAGGCAAGAATATTCGTGGGGACTTCATCAAAAGCAGATGACATCTGTATTTATTCTCTTGTCCACTGATACAATGATGCCATTGTAAAAGGCCACTAGGGACAATGTGTCCTTAGTGAAGCAATGCTGAATATCTCTAATCACCTCCCTCTTCAATATGCCTAGACAGAACTTCCAGGAGGATCTCATCCTTGACCTTACCGGGTACTGAGGTGAGCCCCACTGGTCTCCAGTTACTGATTACTTCTCCACGACTTTTCAAATATGATGAAGAATAAATTGGCATCAACATCTGCCAACTCCCTCAGAACCCTGGGATGCAGTTCATAACCCTGATATGAATCTCATAACACTTGGATGAATCTCATTGACTCTGGAATGCATCTTCTCTAAGAGCTAATTCAAATTATTTAGGATTTGCTCAGATTGGTAGGAAAAGCTGAAGTTAATTCATGTCTATGCTGACTGCTCAGGGTTTTAGCCTAGAGGCTTCTTTCACGAGGTTGTTCTAAGCAGGATGTCAGAGGAAAGTTGCTGGGTCTATCATATACAGTTTATATCCAAAACCTTAGTAACTGTCAAAGAAGATTTTGCCTATAACCTGGATACTGTCACCTGACATTTTTCCTTTGCTGTTTCACGCTTTTTTTTATTGCTGTAATATAAATTGAAGTCAAACAGGATAGTTTAAATCACCTGCATTAACAGGTTAATGCAGATAAAGGAATATCACACAGACAGTCTAGCTTTCAGCATAACTATACAGAAAAAAAGGTGTCTTGAAGTGGATGCCTAGGTACTCCTCATCAAACATATTATACAGGGATATACTCTAAGTACACATGGGAACATTAAGATTTTTCAACAGGAGACCTAAAAACTGTAATAAAGACCTGGAGTTATCCAAAACAAAATTATGAGGACATATCTAAACTTTGAAATTAGAGCAAGTAGTTGCCAAATATCTGATTCAATATTTCACCTCTGTTAAATGTTATCTACAGTATTTAAAACAGAAATATTGACATGCTAAAAGAAGGTAATAGATATTACTCTTTCAGAAACAATTTTCACCACCTTCTAGGAAATAATTTACTGACAAAATATAGTGTGAACTCAATTTTTATCTCAGCTAGAGAAATATTAACTCCCATTTCTGTTTTCTGGGAACATTGTATTTACCTCTTACCACAGTACTTCAGGTTGGAATGGATCAGGTGTACCCGAAATCATGTCTGCTAAAGCTGTGTGTCTAAACAAAAAGAATAACTGAAGATTAACTGTTCCAAGAAGAAAGAATCTTAATGATTTAATCTCCATGCATAGAATATGAAAATAGTCAGTTTCAGTCTTGGAACCTGAAGTATATATGTATTTTATCTAGTGTTATGCAGAATGTATGGACCTAGATTGAAGTTTATCAACTGAAGAGCATCTCTCACTTTCTATTTTTCTCCCATCCTGGATGGATCTCTTTTTATTTGTCCCCATACTAAGGCCTCAAGAAGAGAGATAAAGAACAGCTTCAAATGGTTACCAATGAACAGCTTCAAATGGTTACCAATATATCCTGCAATGTAATTGTTCAGGCATGCTATTGTGAGGTTGAAAATGAAATTTTAAACTTTTCAGACAGCAACCTTATATCCAGGGTGAAAGAAGTAAAGACTAGAACCATCACTCTTATCTTAAAAGAAACATGAAGTTTGTATTTAGGATAGCACTTAGAGCTGTGAAAGCCAGTTAACTGAAATCACCACCCTACCATCTCAAGATGAGTCAATTCAGAGTGTGACAGTTCTTGTTTTACATCAGTGAAATAGTTTCTGTTCACCATATCACTTGGAGTCTCCTTCTGAGCAGTTGTATTTATCTCTGGCCAGGCACAGTGCAAACCCATACACTTAAAACAAGGTTTTGTAATCTGTTTCAAGGGGTGAGCATTAAGAAGTTATATATGCTTACAGCCCCAGGATGTGAGCATGTTTATCTTCTAGTAGGTCCAGCCCAAAGTAATTTACTTCATAATGTCAAGCAGGCTGTTGCTTATCCTTTTGTCCTTTTGTCTTGTGTCTGTCCAATCATAAGCAAACTTTTATTCAAAAAAAACTCATGTTCAGGATGGTAAGGATAATTACAATGCAATTATTTCAGGTATGCAGGGACTAACAGCCCTAATCATTATTGTAGGACCAGTTGGCAGAATAGAGCATGAGACCACTGAAGACAGAGAGAGAAAAAGCTGTCTGGGGGAAGCTCTCAGGTAAAAGGAGCTGAACACTCTAAGGTGTGCAGACATCTTGATTTTTATTTTCCTATTGTTTTCTACTAGGTATTATGTAGAAGATATGCTTGGAGTTATGCTTGTAGTACAGCCTTTTTTTAGGGATATAGAATAAATTATCTATTAAGGTTTCTAATGAAAGTTAAAAGTAAAAACTGCTTTTCAAACAAAGTAGCTCCACTGCTCTGTAAAAACCAAACAGGAATTATAGAGTAGAGAAATTATTTCAGATTTCCTGAACTCCTCTCTATTTTTCTTTTTATTTCATAATAAAATTATGCTTTTAAATGAAAACACAGTATGTACCGAACTTATTTTTTCTCTTTGAAGATATTGTCACTCACTTGGTTATTTATTAGCATTGTTGGGGAAGAGCTTGTATCATTGCATCACAATTTAATTCTGTGTGTTTGTTCACATGTGTTAATGCAGTTTTCCTTTAAGCTAGAGCCCAAATTTCTTTCTGATGCATCTTCTGGAATAAAACCTGTCTGCTATAATAAAAATGCATTTTATATTAAGCAAATTATTAAAAGAAGATAGAATGATAGAATCATAGACTAGTTAGGGTTGGAAAGGACCATAAGATAATCTAGTTCCAACCCCACTGTCAGGGGCAGGGACACCTCACACTAAACCATGTCACTCAAGACTATGTCCAACCTGGCCTTGAACAGTTCCAGGGATGGAGCATTTACCACTTTTTTGGGCAACCCATTCTGATGCCTCACCACCCTAACAGTAAAGAACTTCTTCCTTGTTTCTAATCTAAACTTCCCCTGTTTAAGTTTAAACCCATTACCCCTTGTCTTATCACTGTAGTCCCTAATGAATAGTCCCTCTCCAGCACCCTTGTAGACCCCTTTCAGATATTGGAAGGCTGCTATGAGATCTCCATGCAGGCTTCTCTAGGCTAAACAGCCCCAACTTCCTCAGCCTGTTTTCATATGGGAGGTGCTCAAGTCCCCTGATCATCCTCGTGACTCCTCTGGACTTGTTCCAACAGTTCCATGTCCTTTTTATGTTGAAGACACCAGAAATGTGCACAGTACTCCAAGTGAGGTCTCACGAGAGTGGATTCAAAGGGCAAGATTACCTCCTTTGACCTACTGGTCACACTCCTTTTGGTGCAGCCCAGGATAAGGTTGGCACACTGCTGGCTCATGTTGTTTCTCACCAACAAATACCCCGAGTCTTTCTCCTCAGGGATGCTCTGAATTATGGCAAATAATAATAAGATACTAAATAAGATACTAATATGATACTTAACAGATTGCATCTAATTTTGTGCTCATATGTTTCCAAACTGTTTTAGTGAAGTTTGGTTGCCAAGTTGATGCTATTACACCACAGTAGTTTAAGTGGTACTGCTCAAAGGCTTTTGAAAACACACGCATCTCATGAGATAGGAAATAGGAAGAATAAGGATAAAGTTCCACATTTCCAGAACTAAAGCTTCTGAACGTATATAAAAAAAATGCATCTTCTTATTTTGTTTATTGTTTGCATGCATATGTGTTGCTTTTTTTTTTTTTAAGAAATAAACAGTAATTGCAATTTATTTTAAAATGTAACTTGAGGAGATGCTCCATTTCTGCATCCAGGCAATATTAACATCCAGCATATACAGAATATTGTCAGTTCTGCATTCTGGTCCAGACTGACTCCTGACTAAGAGGTGGGATGAGGGCACTCTTAATATATTGTATTGAAGTTGTCCCACCAGAGAGAAGACAGGATTCATCTTGTTTAGCCATATATGAAGGATTTACTAGGCAACCTTTGCCTAGAAAACAGAGGGCAGAAAATTTGCATCTGGATATTCTAAAGCACTAAATCTAAAATCCCCAAGTGCTGCAGTTAGTAGACTATGTTTTCAGGGCAGTAGTAATAAGCAGATAATGTGTAAACTCAGAAAGAACTACCTTTATATCTTCAAACAGGACTTTAAATAGACAGGTGCCATAGGTAAATTTTGTGAGGGGCTTGATTCTCTTAATGAGTATGGAACATGCTTTGCATCTAATAGACTTTATATCTGAGAGACCACTAGTGCTACATCATTTAATTTCTGCATCTCAGCAAAGCTTGGGCACGAGATTCCAGGCTGTTGCGCTTGGTGAAAGCAGACTTTCTTGAATTTATGGAAAATGCACATGTTAGTATTCAATTCAGTGAATTTTAGTGCTTTCTGGGTCAGTAAACTCTGGACATACTTTCTGGTTTTCAATTCTGTTGTTTTGATATCACACTTCTTTAAAAAAAAGGAGTGTAAAATAGTACACCAGCAGAAGATGGGATATAGCACCAGAGCGATTGACTTTAGCCAGGCTTTCAATGTTGTCTCACATAACATCCTTACTGAGAAACTGATGCAGTATGGACCAGATAAGTGGACAGTGAGGTGGACTTAAAACTGGTTCAACTGATTGTCTTAGAGAATTACCATCAACATCACAAAGTTCAGCTAGAGGCCAGTCACCAGCAGTGTGCCCTAGAGGTCAATACTGTCTCTAAAACTGTTCAGTAGCTACATTAATAAGCAAAGTGCAGTCTCCGAAGGTTTGCAGACAATACAACACTAGGAAGACTTACTGACAGACCAGATGATTGCTCTCCCATTCAGAAGGACCTTGACTGGCTGGAGAAATAGACACAGAATAACACCACCAAGTTCAAATGGAAATTGCCCAACAGTTTTCAAGATGCAACTGGGCAGGGTGCTCATTAATCTCATATAGGCTTTCTTTCCCACAAAAAGATGGACCAGATCACCTTTCAAGGTCACTTTCTGCCAAGGACATTCCATGGTTCTATAACATGCAATATTCCTCACCTGATTAGAAATACTGTCAGTCACATATGATCTGTTAACCATGAGCGACCTATGTGCTCTTGCATCAGAGCAGGCAAAAAACATTAGGAGAAATGTTGCAAGAACCTCAAGGGAGATGATCCTTTCTCTCTGCTCAGCATTGGTGAGACTATTGGGGTGCAGTGTTGGGCTTCCCAGTACAAAAAAGACATGCACCTACTCTGTCAAGTGAATAACAGGTCACAAAGATGATTAAGGTTTTGGAGAATGTGACATATAAAGAGAGGCTGAGAAACCTGGGGTTATTTACCCTGGGGAACAGATTTAGGGGGATATTATTGGTGGTTATTAATACCTGATAGGAATAAAGATGAGGAAGTCAAAGTCTTTTGAGTGGTGCTTAGTGAAAAGACAATGGGTACAACTGGATATACGTGAAATTCTATTTAAATGTGAGAAAAAACAAACAAACAAACAAACAACTACAAACATGTTTACTTTGAAGGTGATGACATACTCCCATTCTTGGAGATATGCAAAATCCAACCAAACATGGACACAAGCCATCACCTTTAGTTTGCTACATTATTTGGAGGAGAGGTGTTGGACTACATGATCTCTAGAGGTACTTTCTAGCCTAAAAGATTATGTGATTCTGTGAATATATCAACTTTCTGACATTATATTTAACATTAGTTAATATATCAAACAATCTCTCATACTAGTTTCCGTAATTATTGCTATATCCTGTTTACAAGTAGGCAATTATCTATAAGAAACAGGATGACTTGCCAAATTTTTTCCCACAAAATTAAATCTTGCAGATGGTTTGCTTATCCATACTATTTTTACAACAGAGTACTCTAACCCAGAATGTATATTTCAATCACTGTTGTGGTTTAAGCCCAGCCGTTAACTCAGTACCATGAAGCCGTTCACTCACACCCCACCCCTTCCCCCTCCAGTTTCTCTGGGGAGCAGAAAGGATTCATGTAAAACCTGTGGGTTAAGAACAGTTTAATAACTAAAGCATAATATACTACTACAACTAATAATAATTATAAGGGAAATGACAAGGAAATAGAATACAAAACTAAAAAAGAAAAAAAAAAAAAACAAACCAAACAACAGTGACACACAATACAATTGGTCACTACCCACTGACTGACACTCAGCCTGGCCCAAGCAGTAATTGTTGTCTCCAGGTAACTCCCCCCAGTTTATATCCTGAGCATGACGTGCTGTGGTATGGAATACCCCTTAGGCTAGTTTGGGTCAGGTGTCCTGTCTCTGCTTTCTCCCAAGATTATCATACCCCTCCTCACTGGCAGGGCATGAGAATGAAAAGTCCTTGATCAGGGTAAGTTCTGCTCAGCAACAATTAAAGCATCAGTGTGTTATCTGCATTGTTCTCAGACTGAAGCCAAAATACAGCAGAGTACCAGCTACTAAGAAGGAAAAAAAGCCCAACTGTTACAGCTGAACCCAGGACAACATCTGTCACATCCTGATCATATAATAATATCTGAAGAAGCTTAATAAATGAACCTCAAAACTCAGAGTGTAAGGATTTTTTTTTTCATTACAGCAAAAATGGCAGTAATTTTCCACCACAAAAACTGTGCTCTTACTACATTTTTCCAAGTTTAATGGAAAAATTCCAAGCTTAAATGAAATGTTCCATTCATAGATTATCATAAAGTAACACAGAATATAGTGTATAAAAACCTATGTGTTATCTGCGTGTATTCTGACGATCTGTTTTTGTGAAGAGTAGATCAGAAATTGTAATTTGTAATATGTAATATGTAACATGTAATATGTAACATGTAATATGTAATACGTAATGGCTTAGTGTTTTCTCCACATAATAGAAACTTGTTTAAAGTGGCATGACAGCTGAACTTTCCTGGAAGTATATATTTTGAAGAATAAGATAAGCTGTCTGCTTCTTTGCCCCTCACTTTGAATTGGTCCCAAATTTAACTTCTCTTCAGGAATAAGAACTAATTACTGTGATGGTATATTTTCAGTTTCCTAAGCATCTGTCTGGTTCTCTTAAAATATCCCCAAGGTATTTACCACTTTCAGGGCTTCCATCATATCCTCTGTTCTGGCAGAACTTTCTTTAAAACTTAGCCCCTAAACAGTACTTGCTAATGCTTTGTTTTTCATTCACATTTTGGCATGTGAAGACCTTAATTATATCCCTATGAACTTCTGGCACAGGTCCAGATGCTGAAAAAAGAAACAGCAGCATGTTCACTTAAATGGCACCTCTAATTGAGAAGCAGTAGTATGAAAAGTAGTAACTACCTTTCCTCTATTAGGAAACCATAGTGAGATGAATTCTGTTCACAGTTATAGCATTGCAGCCCTAATGAGAAGTGAATTTGAGCTAACAATAATTGGATCAGAGAGAGCATGTTTACAGTCTTCTCAACTTATGTATGTGACGATAAAGTAATAATTAGGTAAAGAATATAATGGTGATGTTAAAATAGTTTACAAGACTCTGATTATACATACATTCTGCATACACATAGAAAGAAATTAATTTTGCCTCTCTGCTATGTGCATATGCATGAAAAATGAAATAAGCTTGTGATATCAGGGTTTATGAGTAAAAATATATCAGTTGTGCACATGGGATCCTGTTCAGACTTAATTGATATCTGCATCTACAAAAAATGGAAGACTCAAGGAAGATATAAAACCACAGTTCTTCCTTTCTTGGCTCTGTGTAGCGGTGCCCACTTAGAAGAAAGAAAATGCTGCAAATTTTTGAGTGACATGGGCTACAACAGTTCTTCTTGTGTGACTTTAACGAGGTCTGTCTACTGTCAATCTCCTTGGGCTGCAGGGGGACAACCTTTACCACCATGATCGTCACCACAGGCTGAAGTGTAACCTTTGCTCAAGTACCTGGACCTCCTCCTCCCCCTCCTTTTTCACTGATCTTGGTGTCTATAAGGCTGTTTCTCTCTCACAGCTGTTGTGCAGTGGGTTTTAAACTTTCTTAAATATGTTAACACACAGGAACTACCAAAGTCACTGATGGGTCAGCTTTGGCCAGTGGTAGGTCCTTAGAGTTGGCTGGAACTGGCTTTGTCTGACACAGGGGCACCTTCTGTCATCGTCTCAACAAAGCCACCTCTGCAGTGTCACATCCTCTCCCCACCCACACCCTCATTACAAAAATCTTGGCAAGTGAACCTAATACAGGGTATTTGAATTTTTTTTTTTTTTTTTCAGAAAATCAGAAACAGAGAGGAAAACTGCTGAAGACAGCTATGGTCTATGAATTGCCTGTGATAAACTGATGTAAAAATCAGTTTCCATATAATAATTTGTCACTTGCAAGTATACTTGTAGCTCATTAGGAAGTGCTAGAAGTACGTAAATATGTAACACATCACCATACTGTGACCTATGTGCTAATACAGGACATGCTGTTTCAGGCTAGGTTTGCAAAGAAAATCTGATGAGCCTGTGCAATAAAGCTTGATTTTTTTTTTCCTGTTTTTCTATTTTTTTTAACATAGTCTGTCTCAGGACCTAAAATAATACAGACTGGCAAAGCAGAAATACATGTGTTGATTTTTATGTCAAAATGCAATTATTAAAAAAAAATGGTTCGAGTTTTCAATGCAATATCCAAAGACCGTCACAACAGTTTTGCTGTCAGACTTCCATGGAAAAGGCTACAGCTGTTCTCTTTCATAGCAATTATATGAATATTATATATTATGCATTTTGACATAATTATATGAAAAAAATACTTAGAAATCACAGAGGAATTCGTGTAGGGCTATTTTAAACACCAGTACAGACTAAAGTCAGATATTTTTAAAATCAATTTTTAAATACACCCATCTAGCCCCAACAAATGGTGAATTTGAGCAATTTTAATAATCCAATACAGTACATTTGAAAACTTTTATTAATTTATAAATAAGAGTACAATCTTCATTTGCAAAGAATATTTTGTTTCTTGTCTGAGAAATTCCTGTAAGCACTCAGATCATCTCATTACAGCAAACAAATTGGGACGTGAGACTCACCACTGTTGAAGGAATTACACAGAATCACAGAATCCAAAGGGTTGGAACGGACCTCGAAAGATCATCTAGTACAACCCCCCTGCAAGAGCAGGGTAACCTAGAGTACATCACACAGGAGCTTGTCCAGGCGGGCTTTGAATATCTCCAACATTGGAGACTCCACAACTCCCCTGGGAAACCTGTTCCAGTGCTCTGTTCTCACAGTAAAGAAGTTCTTCCTGATGTTCACATGGAACCTCCTATGCTCCAGTTTACACCTATTGCCCTTTGTCCTATCACTGGATATCACTGAAAAAAACCTAGCTCCATCATCCTGACACCCACCCTTTACATACCTGAAAACACTGATGAGGTCACCCCTCAGTCTCCTCCAAGCTAAAGAGATCCAGCTCTCTCAGCCTCTCCTCATAAGGGAGGTGTTCCACTCCCTTAATCATCTTTGTGGCTCTGCGCTGGACTCTTTCAAGCAATTCCCTTTCCTTCTTGAACTGAGGAGCCCAGAACTGGACATAATATTCCAGATGTGGCCTCACCAAGGCAGAGTAGAGGGGGAGGAGAACCTCTCTTGCCCTACTAACCACACCCTCTCTAATGCATCCTAGGATGCCATTTGCCTTCTCGGCCACAAGGGCACACTGCTGGCTCATGGTCATCCTCCTATCCACTAGGACCCCCAGGTCCCTTTCCCCTTCACTCCGTTCCAGCAGGTCAACCCCCAACCTGTACTGGTACATGGGGTTGTTCTTGCCCAGATGCAAGACTCTACACTTGCCCTTGTTGAATTTCATCAAATTTCTCCCCGCCCAACTCTCCAGCCTGTCCAGGTCTCGCTGAAGGGCAACACAGCCTTCTGGTGTGTCAGCCACTCCTCCCAATTTAGTGTCATCAGTGAACTTGCTGAGGGTACACTCAGTTCCCTCATCCAGGTCATTGATGAAAATATTAAACAGCAATGGTAAGTATAGCACCATTCAGTATGCCAGCTTCTTGGGTCTCTTTCATGTTTGTGACTGCTGTGTGAATATCATGAAAGGCAATATCAATTTCTTAATGCTGCATACTCAAAATATTCTGTAATCACGAATAAATACAGAACCCCCACTATATTTTAGTACTGTTATATTTGAGTGAATGATATTGAAGATAATATGCCAAAAAATCTGTTTATTTAGTATTTCACTAAATTCTATTTTATCCTAAATATTTAACTGCACAAGTCTACCAGCAGTGGGATTGGGCCCACGGATGTTTTGATATCCTCAAAAAAAAATGCTTCAACCTGAGTTATTATGTAAAAATATCTTCACAGTCAATTAATAAAAAGAAAAAAAAAACCCACAAAGGCTTTTAGGACATATATAACTTATTTTAGACATTTACCTTTGAATAAGGATTATTTATTTTTTTTTAATTCCAGATATATTAAATTATGTGAGACATATGATATTTTCTTCCGCTCATAATTTCAAATAAATGTTTGTATTAAAAAAAAAAAGCAACAAAACCCGCACAAAATAACAAAAGCAAATTAAACAGTTAGGTTTACTTAAAAAGTATAAACCAGTCAATTGAAGAGTGTCAGTGATATTTTAAAACAGATTAGAGCTGTATCTCTTGGGCATGGAACACACATTTCAACAGATTCTGCTATGGCACTTATCAGTCAGTAACTTATGAAGCAAAAGAGTTCAATGTTTGCTGGATGTGGAAAGGATCTTTATCTTGAAAAGAGTTTATATTAATAATTGTGTGTCTTATTAAAATTTATTAGCTCAAGTCAACACTTGGAAAGACTTGGATATCTAAGGACAATATAAGCTACTGAGATCTCACCTGGATTACTGTGTACAGTTCTGGTGTCCTCAGTATAAGAAGGACATGGAGCTGTTGGAACAAGTCCAGAAGAGGGCCATGAGGGTGATCAGGGAGCTGGAGCACCTCCTATATGAAGACAGTTGAGAAAGTTGGGGCTGTTCAGCCTGGAGAAGGCTCTGTGATTACCTCAGAGCATCCTTCCAGGATCTGAAGGGGGCCAGAGAAGGAATCTTCGTCAGGGACTGTAGTGACAGAACAGGGGCTGCTGGGTTTAAACTTCCACAGGGGAAGTTCCAGGTAGGTACAAGTAAGAAGTTCTTTACTGTGAGGGTGGTGAGGAGAAGAAACAGGATGCCCGAGGAAGTTGTGAATGCTCCATCTCTGGCAGTGTTCAAGGCCAGGTTGGATGGAGTCTTAGGTGACATGGTCTAGTGTGAGGCATCCCTGCCGTGGCGGTGGGGTTGGAACTAGATGACTTTAAGGTCTTTTCCAAACCTAATTGTCTCACGCTTCTATGATTCTACAAAGACAGTGAATATCCCAAAGATATTCTAGCTCTTAGAAAGCTGTAAGGACTACATAAGCTGTGACTCTAAGGTTCATCCAGAAAAGCATGACTTAAGACAAGCCTACCTGTAAAGTAAATCACAGGATCCATTTTGGAAACAGGACTGAGGACAAGGTGATGTGCAGTGTAGGCTTGATCCATTGAGAAATACCACTTAGGACCACAAAAGACAACACAGAACATCTAAAACATAACTCAGGTGAAGTCTGAGGGCCTGACCATAAGCTTAAAAGGCATTCCTTGGCCCATAGATAAGAGAGTCAGAGCAGGAGACACAGCTGAGGCTTGTCAGGACACTGAAAGCCCTTTAAGGTAGCATATGTTCTGAAAAGACACTGCAGAAGCCTCTATTAGCTTCTAGGGAATAACTACTGTAGTCTTAACACAGGTCTATCTCAGAAGACCTAGGTAGGCAAGCCAGATGTTCCCTTTTATGTAAATGCTTAGGGTGCAAAAATGTATGCACCCTGTTTCTACTTTAGGTATCTTAAAGCTATATATCCCCCACAATAAGAAATTTCCTCGTCACAAGGGAGTGGTCAGCTTTGGATGATGTGAAGATGTAGTGACAGGACAAGGGGTAACGGGTTAATACAAACGGGGGAGGTTTAGATTTGATATAAGGAGGAAATTCTTTACTGTTAGAGTGGTGAGGCACTGGAATGGGTTGCCCAGGGAGGCTGTGAATATTCCATCCCTGATAGTGTTCAAGGCCAGGTTGGACTAAGATTTGCATGGCATGCTTTAGTGTGACATGCCCCTGCCCATGGCAGGGGGGTTGGAACTAGATGATCTTAAGGTCCTTTCCAGTCCTAACTATTCTATGATTCTATGATTCTATGTGTATGATATTTATTTTCTTGAAACTACATTGTAGTATTTACTCATACATTCTCCTGGATAAAAACTAGTCTTCTTATCAATGAATGCATGACCTAACAATGAGGGTAAAATCATTCTTATACTTTTCGTGTCTGCATTATGTCTCTCTGCCTAGTCAAAACTTAATTATTCATGCAAATAGAAAAAAAATAATATTTTCTAACATATGATTATGGTTGTTTTCACTGCAAAAATTTCTGAGAGCATTTTTGCTATGCATTGCAAAAAAAGAAACAAAAGAGTCTGAATGTATGCTAAGTGCACTTTAAAAATTCAGGTGAACATTCATAGCGATTGCTTCACAAGGGATTCTCCAGAGAAACTGATTTCAAAGCACATTGAACTCAATAGAAAAAAAGAAAAGCTCTCTGGATCAGGCACTAACTACATTCTTTATTTGTTCATAATGTCTTTTTTTCATTACTGAAAAAAGTCAGAGACCAAACAAAGCTCAGCAGTCTGTTATTCACAGACAAGATTTATATTAACAGATTCTAACAGCAAGCAGAAAGTACAAGTGAAAATTTGAGACAGGTTAACATCTAATGCAATGAAAAAATAAACCAAGGAAGACTTTGCTTTATCTTGCTCTTTATTAAAATATGCAAATGAAGTGTCAAAAGATTGCTAAAAATACTTATGCTTAATTGCATGAATATGTCCTCTTGCTCAGAAAAGTGTCACACTCATTTTCCCCAGCTGCCCATCCTAAAAACCATGGCAGCATATTCCATGTTCTTAAAAATCTCAGTTTGAGATGTGTTGAATTATGAACTCAGATTATTAGTTGAAATCTCTTTTTCCCTTTCACATTCCAAGTCTTCATTAAAAACACTTTCAAAAATATATAAATATTTAAAATCTGGTGGAGTCCCTGGCATTCACAAAAGACTTTCCTGTTTCTGTGTCTCTTCCTGAATTCTTAAAATGAAGACTAGATCTGAGAGACATTTCTGTTAGCATCACTGATTTAAACACTAATTTAAACAAAGTGCACAGATTTATTTTCTTTGTACCCACACCCAAAATATCTTGCAAAATCTGGCAAGATCCCAAGAATGGGGCACAGCTGTGATTATAAAAGTTGTCCTTTATTTTTTTTTTGACAAAATAACCCCAGATATATATTTTCAAAATATTCTGGTTTGTTGGTTGTTTTGTTTTTTTTTTTGAAGAACCTGAAACAAAACGGTCTTTTTCTGCTAAAGTAATGTTAGAACAATTGTTGAAGAATTCAGCATGGATTGCTATAAAGACATTCAAAATCTTTCCAGAAGATGTGGTACTGCAACAACAACTCTGGGAAAGAATTGTTCTAACCTTTGAGAGAAAAAAAAAAAAAAAAAAAAACAAAAAAACAATCAAATGAAAAAAAAATTTCTTGCTTTTGCGAGTTGGTTAAACTGTATATGGTCAAATCAATATTTGTCTCTAGTCACTTCTTCCTCTTCTGTTGGTAATTTCACTGTAATTTAAAGTAGGGGAATTCCCTTGGTAACTGGGCTGAAAGAAGATTCAAAATGAATTTAATGTTTCTTGTGACTAAAAAATGACCCATAATCCTCCATATCTAGTACATGCACACGATACTGGATGTATCAAAAGACTTTTTTTTTTCTAAAACTCATGATAGAAATGAGTACTACTTTTGGTCTTGTCTGCTACTTTCTCAGAAGCTTATATTGGACAGGGTACAGTGTTTAAATTTTATTTTATTTAACTATATACTATTCCTGCTGGGACATGTCCAGCTGTTAATTGGATAAAGATGTGTCTAATTTTGAAATTCACTGTATTTGATGGCAGACTAGGTATCTTTTTCTACTGAAGGACATGAACAATAAGTCTGGAGCACCAAAAATTCAGTGCAGTAAAGCAAAAATACAAACTACCCTTTGCTATTAACGTACCATACAGAGATGTTATGAATATAAGTGTTGAAGCACAGGTGGCAAAGTGACTGAGAGCACCCACACAGTTGGAATCAGCTGCTAGAAAAGAGAACATATAGTGGATGAACGATGGCCAGGCAGTTTCCATCTGTGGTGCCTAATAATGGTACATGGTAGTCAAGAGGCATCCTTGTGCTGTTGTCACTTATCACAAATTATTATCACAAATACAGGTTGGGTCGAGACTGGATTGAAAGCAGCTCAGAGGAGAAGGACTTTTGGGTGTGTTGATTGATTAGAAGCTCAACATGACCCAGCAATATGTGCTTACAGCCCAAAAAGCCAAATATATCCTGGGCTGCATCAAAAGAAGCATGACCAGAGGTCAAGGGAGATGATTTTCCTGCTATACTCCACTCTTAGAAGACCCCACTTAGAGTACTGCATTCAGCTCTGGGCAAGTCCAGAGGAGGGCCACAAAGATGATCAGAGGGCTGGAGCACCTCTCCTGTGAAGACAGGCTGAGAGAATTGGACTTGTTCAGTCTGGAGAAGACAAGGCTCTGAGGACTCCTTAGAGTAGCATTCCAGTCCCTAAAGGGGTCCTGAAAGAATTCTGGAGAGGGATCTTTTACAAGGGCATATAGTGATAACACAAGAGGGAGTGGCTTTACAGGGTAAAAGAGGGTAGATTTGTATTAGATATAAAGAAGAAATTCTTTACTGTGAGAGTAACTGGAGACTGGAACAGGTTGCCCACAAGAGTTATGGCTGTCCCTCTCTGGACTTGTTCAAGGCCAGGTTAGATAAGGCTTTGGCAAACTGCTGTAGTGGAAGATGTCCCTGCCAGTGGCAGTGGTGTTAGAACTAAATGATCCATATGGTCCCTTCCAGCCCTAACCATTCTGCAATTCTATGGTTCTGTTATTATCTGGAGGAAAGATAACAATCCAGATACAAAAATATGCTCATATTGTTAAACACTTCCTTATAATTGTCTTATTTGCTTCATAAATTTAGTGTATTCATTGAGAATATTCCATTATTATGAAAATAGTGTCCATTAATTTCTTCAGTCAAATTGCTATATGTATCTACAAACTTTCTTTGGATTCAGGATATGATACTGACAGAAATGTGTAAAGGTGGCTCTGAAGCTTTCTATGGAGAATATAAAAAAAGTGCCTATAAGATACTCAATAACTGTTGTTTGATAGATCAGTCCAATCCACTAGAAAACAATCACTATTCCTTACTAAACAACACATTTTGCAGATTACTTTTTTAATTATTATTAACGTAGGGGTATTAAAACCTCATGTATTACTGATCCATGAAGGAACTCATAGATATGGCAGTTTACCACAAATTAATGTGCAATTTTAAGCTGCTTGAAAAAAAAAAAAAAGGAACAGGAAAAGAAATACATATGTATAAATGCATTGGTAGAACAGCAAATATTGTATGTAATAGGACTGAGTGAAAAAAAAAAACAAACCACGCTTCTCCAGTTAACTTCTAACAAAGAATTAGCCTAACATTTTCTAAAAAAAAAAAAATGTAGGTTGTGTTTCTACACTACTTCTTTGTGATTGCACAGGATTAAATTTCTCATGAGCATAATCACCTGGCAACACATACTTCATGGCCTACAGCAAAAGCAGAATAAAACTTTTCCACAATTATTTGTATGGTTCTACTTGGTTTTTCTCTACTTAGGATTTGTATAATTTCATATTAAAATTGCATATACTTCTTCAACCAATAGAGGTACATATAGCACCATCTAGAGATATAAAAGTAAATTTTTTAAACTAAGTGCTATCAGGCAATCAGTATACAAGATGACTTTGCAGTTTATAATTACTGTTTCAACTATATTTTCAAACGATAGACTGTAAGAAAAATCACACATTCCTAACAGAGTAAATACTTGTTTAATGGTGATTCCATTGCTTTTCCAGAAATACACTGATTGAATGGCTTCTAACTACAATTTGCATTCTATGACAAATTATTAAAATGAGTAGATTACAGAGTATTTAGCAACATTCTTAAAAACTCTGCAGGTCAAGCAGAAATACTACATATTTCTTTAATAATATGTAGGATAAACACAGAAAATCAGGCTGGTAAGAATTAGTATGCAGAGTTATACCTCTTAAGAAAGCACTCATTTAAATATTACTACTCAGATCCATAAACTCAAGCAGAGTGGCATTAAAAGCATTTCAGAGCCCTGGAAGATTTTGTTACTTCCATTTTCTGAAAAAAAAAAAAACCCACCAAAAAAAAACAGGTGATAGAGTTGAAGACTAGCCAACTTACATCATAAGCAAAATTCACGGTCATTTAATTCTATTCAGTGAAGGAATCAATCACTTGCATCTTTATAAATCATGTCTATGGCTACTGGAAAGTAATAGTAATTTTGACTCTATAGGAAGGCCATTTGCTTTATCTTTTACTATAGTCAATGGATGACAGGTAAAAGAGAAGATGTGAATATGGATTTCCAAGATTTTTTAATATGTTGATGAAGAAGTGAGCACAGATGAACAGGCTATTACTTTCTTTTCCTCCAGTTGCTAATTTTCTTAAATGAGGAGCTGCTTCAGACAGGATATTTCAGAACACAAGCAAAAAAGCTTATATATTCATAGAATCTACTAGTTTTGAAAATATCTTTAAAATCATAAAGTCCAACTCTTTTTTTTAACAAAATAAAAAAAAGACAGAAAGCATATATAATTATACAATTTTTAATTTTGCCTTTAGGCTATGATGATATTTGCAATCTTACTGATGTGGCAAGACATTTTTAGGTGTATTGCATCAGAAAGCAAATCTAAATTTAATTAATTTTTAATATCATAGTACAATAGTTTCCACGTTCTTTCATACTTGTTTACAAACAAAACTAAACATAATTAAATTATGGACAATATGTGAGTGTATTATGAGAACACTGGAAGCAGCAATAAACCCTAGATTATTTACAGGAAGAAAATCTACATTAAAATTTTAATACTAATAAAATCTATTAGAATAATTCAATATATTGGAAGAATACTGATAAGAGTTAATGACTGTATTTCTCCAAATCTACAGCTATGTCTTCTAAGCAATAGATAAAAAAAGAAATTTGCTAGAAGAGCTGAAAAGTGGTAGTTGAAGTATATATGAAGGTCAGAAACAGATTACCAATGTTTTAAAATGTATTACTTTGGGACTCTTCATTTTGTAAAATACACATATTTGGTAAAATAAGATAAAATAAGTCTCAGTAATATGCTATTGACACAGACACACACAGCACAGCACAGGCAATCAGTGAAGAACAGGAGGAAAATTGTTATCATATTTATTTGATTACATCCAGTATTACTGTAGGCCATATACTTGAAAGTAGTTTACTTTCCAATATTTTAATATTTGACCCTATTTTAATGAGATTACTGGGATTTCCAGGGATACCTTCCAATCATTAATATGATAATGGAATTGATTTAGAAAAGCTTGTGAAATATTAAAGGTAAAATTTTATTCATCTAAAGCTAGATGCTCTGGTTTTGGTTCAAGTAGTTTGGGATATATCTTTGAGGACAGAAATTACTAAAATCAATATAAAAGAGGGTAACAGAATCTGTTTTTATAGGTAAGAGGTTAGCTATTCAGCTGGGCTTTTCTCCTAGAAGAAAACAACTCCAAAGAGTGATTTAGATATGCTTTTAATCTGTGTAGGATAGATCATCTTCTAGAAGAGTCAATAATTTCCTCTGTCGTATGTTTCCTTTGCTCTCCTCTCTCTATAGGAATGTAGATCACATACTTATATTACACATCTCGACTGAGGTCAAGTCAATTGCACTTATTACCAGATTAATGATTTTTCATGACTGTTTTACCTTGTTTTTTATGAAGTCACTGAAACACGAAGTTGTGCTAGATTAGGCTGCACTGGATTTAATTAAAATTATCTGTTACCTTCATTAAAGAAAAATACAAAATTCTGAAAGGCGGGTGGGAATATTCAGTAGTGTCCTCAAGCAAAATAATGAGGTAGAATATTTAATAATTAGAAGCTAACAAAAGTGAAATATTAGTTTTACTAAAATGAGTTGGAAAAATGTACAGCAAAATAATCTTTAGCTTTAATTCCAAAGTGAATTTTAAGTGGAAAGAAAAAATCATCTTAGAATTTCTTTTTAAAAATGCAAGCTAAACAACACTGAAATATGGACTGTGTCTGTTTTTTGAGCTCTGTCAGGTTGATCACAAGCACTAAATGTTAGCAAGTCTAATTAAAAGGTACAAAAGAGTGTTTTTTCTGTTATGATTTTCAACGATCAAATACAACAAAGAATAGAAATAAAAGTTACTCTTTGACCTCCCTTTGGAGTGCAGAAGTGTTGTGTACAGAATATATCAGTATGCAGCTACAGCAGGCCTCATTAGTTTGCCATCTGCCATGGTGGATAGATGCTAAAATGTTGATATTGCAGGTTTCATTGAATGGTAAAATTATAATTATTTTTTTTAAGTATTTTAAGTAAAAATCCCTTGAAAGAAAACAGCTGCTCAATGATGACTGAGGCTGTGATCCCATTGAAAAGACATCAAACTAAGAGAAAAAATTTAAAACCAGTCATATCAGCCTTAACTCTCCTTGCTCCTATAAGAATGCTAAGTGGCTATAGAGATGAATGAGGTAATGTTTTTAATAAGATGATATTTTCTACAAGGAAATATTTAAATGGCACACAATATAACATGTTTTATCCTACATATTTCTATTCTAGCACATCTTTATTGGCTAAGAGGTAAATTACTGGAACTGTCAGTGGTCGTGTTTCATTAAGGAAACTTTTCTGGGCTACTTCTATTTATCATCAGTTCCAGGAGTTTCCACATGAAGAAAAGAAAAATAATAACTACAAAGTGTTTTCTGAGTTTGTATATTTGTTCAAATACTGGAAAAATTTTTTTAATTTAAACCATGAATCTTTATTCATATGTAAGCATCCGTACCCTGTTAGACAATCTTATCTTTCAAAGTAAAGGTGAAACATTTTCCTACTTCTAAATAAAAGTTCTAGCTATATAGCTGTATTTTTTGAGTTACCAGAAAGGGACAAATGACATACTGTGGCCACTGAGGTTTTCTAAATGTTGACACATGTACATCACATTTTCTCAGGCAATCTGTCGTTAGCATGGATTCGAATAACCCTAAAAAATTTTATAAGTAGGTTGAAAAGGGAATATCTTACTACATTTATGAGAAACCCACCTGGACAACCTTCCAAAGAGGTGGCAGAAATAAATTTGTCCTGTTCCCTTAAAAATACAGGTAGAAAAAATTATTCTGAATAATAAGTAGGTTTGCTAGCACAGGATGGAAAATACACTGTGCTGTTTATAGAGGTGTTTTGTTTTGTTCTGTTTTGCTTCCTAGAGGAAAGGACATAGTTTTATTTTGAACCAAGGTTAAAAGAATCATAATTTTGTGTTGTGATTACATTATTTCTGTAAAATCCAAAAATAGTATCTGCCTGACTCTGTCCCTTTGACCAAAAAAGATCAACATCTCAATCAAAATTAATTTAAAAAAAAAGTTAAAAATTAGTCTAGAATTGTAAGTGATACTCTTAGATAGAAGAATGTCTAGCGTAATTCATAGTCACCGAGTACCACAGTATTAACTTTTTTTAGATTGTTTTAAATAATATCTTTTAACTTTGCATGGCTAGGATTGCAACTGCAATTAATAGAAACAGCAAAAACTAGATTTTCTCTTCACCTTAGATGTTAGAACAGTAACCAGTGCCCAGAAACAGTTTTGGCCATTGGAATACTATCGGCTATGCAACTTCTAGGTTAGTTCTTTCTCTCACATTAGTTTTAGGAAACCTTTTCTTTATTAGTTTGGGTTTTTTTTTTCTTTTTTCCTTGAAGATATCTTCTGTCAGAATATGGTAGAATCTATGGGTAGCAGTCAGAGGCAGGGTCAAATTTAAAGCGCTCTAATGCAACAGTAGCTAGATCTCCTGACCATGAACCTGCACTCAGTGAGCTAACTTTCCACGTTGACCGTAACAACCCAGGTAGTTTTGCAAACACTTCATTCAAGGGTAAAAAGATTAAAAATAGAGTGTAATGAAAATAAACCAGGAAACAAATAGTATTCCTATGATTCTATGATTCTAATTTACAGGCCTATATTCTCAGGTAAAGGCCTGGCCAGACATTCACCTCCTGCAGTAACATGTCAGTCACAGTCTGGAAATGGTAGGACTGTCTATGTAACAAAGACAAATGAAACCTACTGTTGGCCTTGTGATGCAAGTTTCTTTTATTTTGCTAGACATTGCTGCTAGCCATGTTTCACTGCTCTGACAATTCCCTCACCCACAAACTCCTGCTACTGTTCTCTAGTAGCAGCCCAGTTGCTTTGCTAGGCATTTCTCACTTCTTGATCTTGCTAGGAGCATTAGTCTGAGCTCATACTCTACTGCTATTCTAACCAGCCTCTTCAGTACCGTTAACAGCTCCTGTTAATATAAGGAATGGGCACTATTTACAATATCAGGATTTCTTGAATCAATGCAGGTGATCTGATTTATGATAGCTTTTACATGTTTAGAGCTCTGAAAACTGAAATGTAACTGTAGAATAAGAAAAAAAAACAATGTTCCAAGTTCACTCCTAATTTTGAGGATATAGTTATAATAAAGTTTCAGAAAAAATCTTGTATTGGTTGTTCACTTTCATATACTAGAATAGTAATAGAACTCATCAACACCAAGGAAGAAAATTGAACAGGAGGGTTATGTGATATGCGAGTTGACATGTGAGTTGATCTATTCCCAATTTTACAGATACTCCATTTCATGTGTATAATACAGAAACGAATGAAATACATAGTTCTTTTATGCAAAACCTACTAGCCATAGTTCTGTGTAACGTAACTGTTATTTGTTAGATAGGTAATTTACGAAACAATGCAATCTTAATAACAGATCTTATGAGTTACTGTAACAATGTGTCATTAGTAGCGACTTGATGGACTTACACTCAACATAACAGTTCATGGATAATAGTATGAGATCTTTTAAAAGTAAAATAACAACATGTTAAAGCTTTCTTCATACTTTAAATGCAGCAAGACTGTAGGAATTTTTCTCAGTTAAAAGACATTTGTAACATAAAACTGAAATGAAATACACAGCAAGCTATGTAATACTTTCAATGAAAATAGTAATAACCTAAAATATAACCCTCATCAAAATTAGAAAGTCACCATAATGTCACCATAACATTCACAGATAATAAAGGTCTAACCTAAATGTTAGAATGTGATACTAAAAATAGCAAATGTTGTTCTAATAATTGTTTAGTCTATGATTGTGATATTTTCTAGAAAATAGGACATTGTTACTCTAGACTTAACAAATACAAAACAAATTATGGTAGCTGTCTCAAAGAACTTACATTGTCATTTAAAATTAATATTTAACAAGCAACTTAAGGAGATGAAAGATTAAGGAGGAAAAATGACAGAGCTAAAGCACACCAACTGCTGATTGACTGTCATCGATGTCATGAATTCCCACTAAGTCTGGAACAGAAGCAATTTGTTATAAAAACACAGTAATTGTCAAGTTGGTCTGTACCTTTTTCATTATCATTCATACATTCTCAATATTATGCAAAGTAAAACTCTTTTGTCACCATGTCAAAATTTTGTTTTCAGTAGAATCTTTCCATTGGTGGCTAGCATTGCTCAGGAAGAGTGAGACTAAGCAAGGTTAATGAAGAATTCAGCAAAGCTTATCCATCTTTTAAATAGCCAGAGTCTAAGAAAAGCAGTCTTTCTCTAAAGTATCACTGCAGTCTTTTAAACTATATATATGCTTGATGGCAGCATGAATTTACATTGGCACTTCCTATATTGTGCAGAGCACTTGCCATAGTCAGGTCTTCACAGATGAACAGCTGTCATTTTCACAGTGTAACAAAATTCAGCCCTTATCACTGTCTAAGGTTCAAGACGTAAACATGTATGTGCATGAAAAGTAAATAATTCTCAAACTCCTACTCAAGGATACAAGCTTTTTAAAACGTGTCTTTGCAATCCATCATACTGAAAGTAACTAGAAAAAAAATTACACTCAAGTACAGCAAACAGAAGATACATGATAAAATCTCCAGAGTGCAAAAACATGAAGAAGTAAATACATATTGCTACACTTGAGCAAACTAATTCTCTTCATAAAGCTATTTTGTCACTAATGACAAAGTGACAAGAAAGTTAACACCTACAGAATAGAGTTTCTTACAACAATGTAATACTTCTCAGTTTAGTTTCTGCATGTGTCAACAGGCAATTTAATCTTACCTTGTCCTATTCCCTTTCGAACCCTTGATACCTACTTTGGCATCTTTCTGCTTCATTGAAAGAAGAATTTCAGATGCATGTAGTTTCTCTATCTTTTCAATCTTGTAGGTCTAGAAAGCCTTTATAATTTAGTCTGCTACTGTAAGATAAATGTGCATCCTTTCGTGCAGTGGCAGGGGAAGGCAATGGGAGAAGGAATGGGGTGGAAGCTTCTTAATTGCAAACTCTGCCATCAAATATTTTATCTTCAACTGAATTGCAAATGTATAATAGTAGCAATGCAAAATTTGGAAGGAGAGGTCATATCTTTCATTAGTCTAACTGCCATAGCTTCCAAAAGACAGCTAGGCTTCCCAGCCTACTAGCTCTTCCAGGTCTGTTATAAAGGCTGCAGTGCTTAAACTAAGTACTGGAAAACAAAACAAAACAATACAAAACAAAACAAAAACCCACTGTATATTATTCTTGTCTTTCTGATTCATGGGACTATATGAAATTTTCTTTTTATTCTTGATCAGTTTTAAGTTCTGCTATTTCAATTTCCTAAATTGTATTTAATATCACCATGCTCCATGTTTTTTACGGGTTTAACCCCAGCCGACACAGAAGTACCACACAGCTGTTCACTTACTCCCCCTTGGTGTGATGGAGGGAATTGGAAGGGTAAAAGTGGGAAAACTCATGAGATCAGATAAAATTAGTTTAATAGATAAAGCAAAAGTCACACTCACAAGCAAAGCAAAACAAAACAAAGAAATCATTCACCATTTCTCATCAGAAGGCAGTTGTCCAGCCATCTCCAGGAAAACAGGGCTCCATTACACCTTATGATTACGTAGAAAGAAAAATGTTATCAATTCAAAGGTTTTTCCCTTCCTGCTTCTTCCCTCAGCTTTATATGCTAAGCATGATGTCATGTGATATGGAATATTCCTTAGGTCCATTGGGGTCAGCTGGTATGGCTGTGCCTCCACATTTTTGTCCATCCCCAGCCTACTTGCTGGTGGGGTGAGAAACAGAAAAGCCTTGACTCTGTGTAAGCACTGCTCAGCAGTAATGATAACATCCCTGTGTTATAGAATCATAGAATGGTTAGGGTTGCAAGGGTCCTTAAAAATCTCCTATCTCCATCCCCCGAGACACCTCACACTAGGATTATCTTAGGTGTCCCTTGTATAACATAACCACGATATTTCTGCCTTTCCTGAAACAATCTGGTTGATAGCAGACTGAATAGTCCGTTGCTGCTGCAGCTCCTTCCCTTCTATTCAGGCTTTCCGTCATTGTTGTCCCACATCCATGCCAAAGCTAGTACTCATTTTATGTTCAGTCCACTACATTTTTTTCCACCACTTCATGAAAATAACCTGAACCATTACCTAAGCCTTAGTAGCAAGTGGCTTAAGGACCTTCAGTATTTTGTTCTAAAAGGCTTATATTTTCCTAGATGTCATCTGGTTCACCTTAAGTTAAAGTTCAAAGAAATGAAACAAATGGAAAATAAGAAACAAATCTACTCTTGAGGCTGGAGTTCTGCAACATTCAGAGATGGGAATTTGCTGCAACCACAACATTTCATTGCAAGGGTAAGCAAAGTCAGAATAGAAAGTTATAAAAAAAAAGTGGATAAGCATACTTCAACAGTAATACATTTTTGTGATAGATAAGGAAACAAAACCAATTATATAGATACTTCAGAGGAAAAGAGAAGATAAAAGGAAAGGTAAAGACTAATTATCAGAAAGAAAATACACTGGAGGGGAAAAAAAAGTAGAATTTCTAAGTACTTGCTCTGCTTCAGTTCACTCAAAATGACTCTTGTGTAAAATGATTAATTATGCTGGGAGTTGATGAACAACATAAGAGAATAGATATCAACATTATTCAGGAGCAAATGAAAAAATACCTGGACCAAATTAACGTTTTGAATCAGTAGGCCCAGATTAAATCCATTAGAGAGTGCTAAAAGAATTAGACCATGAACCTTCATAGCCAATGGCAAATGATTTTACAGAGCTCTAAGGAGATCCTAGACTGCAGATTAATAACTTGACATCAATTATAGAAGAAAATATCAGATAAACAGAGATGTAACATGAATAAAAATAACTATCATAAATGCTCAATGATGCTTAAGGCACAGAGCAAAACAAATATTAAAGTTCAAAGAGAGCTTACATATTAGGCAGAAGAAATGTCATAAAAATGGTCTCTCTTGGCTAATATACTTATTACAGTAATAATTCAAAACAGCATACTGTTGTAAAATACAGCCAATGGAAAACAAAAAAAATCTGTATCCCCATAGTCTGTTAAAATCAGATAGCATCAATACCAAATTTTACCAAAATAGTTTAGAAAGCAGAGAAAAAGATAATCATCCTGTCTTCAATTGCTGTTTCCTCATAAATCCTTTTAAGATATAATGTTTACACCTTGCAATCAGAAGTCAAACTAGAAAACTGATATGACTTATTTTTAACTATAAATACTTTGCAGTTCATACTTGTGGACTCATCTGCATCTTCTTGATTATTAGATATAGTTAAACCACTCATGGGACACACCAAAAATATTTAATATCATCCTCTCCTCAAGCAAAGTCAGTTAATGATGACGTCAGTATTGCCATCTATGTCTCAAAAAATGGCTTTTGCCTCCAGTGTTCCCCCTGACCCCAATTTCTGTTTCTTTTCAAAATTTATCAGGTCACTTGTAGCAAGATACCAATATTATACTAAAGACATTTAATTATAGAAAATTTTCATCTGAAGTAAATATAAACCTGATACCAAAACCTTGTTCTATCTAGACAGTCTACTGCACACATGGAAGAAACATTTTCTTTTCAAATATATTATTGTGGGTCAATAAGGATTGAACTGGATACAACTGCATACCAGCATTGTAGACAGAACCAAATGGATGGCAAGGAAAACACTGACTTTGACTACTGAATAGAAAACACATCCTCTAGTAAAGCCAGTCTTTTTCTCCAACTTTCACCAGGCACAAAACAAAGAAATACTTACACTTGATTCTTACAAAACCAGTAACTGAATTGCATGTGATTAAGATGGCAAATAGTACTATAAACAATTAAATAATTAATGCTAAAGAAATTTTGGACTAACCAATCTGCTGTGCAATAAAAGACTTCATTCATTTATTTGAAAAAATGTTTTTCTCTGGGCACATGCAATTTTTCAGTAACTAGGACTGGTTGCATTGTGAATGACTTGAGCAAGAAGATGACAAGCTCGCATACAATATCTGTTGCATAATTTCCAATGATGAATAAGTTTTTATTTTGTAACCTTAACAGTCAGAAGAAAAAAAAAATGAATACATAGCTTGCAATAAAGAAATCTGCTATTTCCAGTTAAAGTAAAATAACTATTTTTAGAATGGAAAAGCATAGCACTGCAATGTGCTTGACCTCCAGGTTCAACTGACTTCTTGTAGGACAGGAATATCTGAGTAAATAATCAATCAAGAAATTATATAGCTGTGTGTATATAGGTGCATTGCAGTGTATTATAACACATTTTGGTGATAAACCACATGTATATAGCCCCCAATACCTCTTCACTCACAATGTACTGCTTTTCTGGGTGTGTGTACATTGGCATGTGTATATGTCCCTTTTAACTCTTCAGTTCTTCTTTATAATTGCTTCTGGCACTAAAATCATGCTTTATGATGAATTTTAGTAAGCACTGCATGAGTCTGATGAAAATTAATCATTATAATTTTAAGTGAGATTGAATGATATTTAAAAACACTTTCCCCCTGATTTGCTATTCTTCCATGCAGATAAAGTATTGGCAATTAGTTATAGCATAGGAAATTATAGATTAATTCTGATATTTGTATAGTCCATTTTGTTTCTTTTTTTAGTTACTATTTTTTTTGTACAGAAAGAAGTACTTTTAGAATAAAATGAGAACCTTTAACATTTTTTTATTTTATTTCAATCGCCTAAGTAAAAAATCATTAGAGTTGTCACAGCTAAGAAGAAAGATAAGAAGGATGCAATTCAGTGTCATTGAATTATCACAGGCTACATCTTGTCCAGGAGGTTAAAATTGACTAAGATTGGTATTCACTATATTTATTGGCTCAAGAGGTAAACGACATGTCTTACATTGCTAAGCAGCAAAAGCCAAGGGAGGTATTTTCATCATATATTTAAAAAGTCCTACATTAAAATATTTTAAAATTGCTTTTCCTCATTTTTTTTTCTCTAACTCAGCCCTTTATAATATTTTATCCTCATCAGTTTTTGGCCAACGTCAGTGTTGATCACTGTTATAAAATTTATTTCATGGACACAAAAGCAACATAGAAAACAACAAAACAAAACAAGCCCACAAAAACAAACAAACAAATCCAAAACCAAAGACTTAAGTTGGTTTATTGCTGAAAGAATAGATGACAAACAGGTTTCATCTGCTTCTCAACAGTATTAGATGTTCTGAGATGACGCGGACACCCAAAGTAGTATCACATAGTTGAATTACTGTATCGCTAGGAACAGAAACATTAGAGGATTTTCAGACTGTATTTGCACGCACTGTGAAAGCCAACTAATAATATTCCCTGGACAATAAGATACAAGGTCTCCAGTGCCTAAATGTTAGTACTAATTCAAACAATCTGGTTTTGGCACTACTTTTTCTTCTTTCACAGTCAAGCACAAGGCAGCTTCTAGGATAAGTAGTTATTGGCTAGCATTTGGGGATTTTAAGGGGCAAAGATCGTTTAAACAGTTTATTTATCAGGAAATAGGTTTTAGCACATGCATGAGACATTTGTTTGGATGACATATATGAAGGGCACAGAGTCTAGAGAATTCTGTCAGAGAACAAAAGTGGATATGTGAAAAAGCAGGTAGCAATATTTGAATGCAGATAAGAAGGTTGTAAGATTACCTATCAAAAAGTATTGCACTGGCATTTAGGACTGACAGTAGAGAGCAGATGGATTTTGACAAAAGAGCAGACAGATTTTTTTGTTGATATGAGAGGAGAGCTGTCAAAGTACCAGCTGTGGTTGAGAAGGAAGGATAACCAATTAACTGCCTGTGCCCTTTTTTGGCAGATGTCAGGTTCTGCAATCTTTTATTTACAGAGACTTGATTCTCTGAGAATCCACAGAGGAAGGCAGTCTTTAAAAATATTTGGTGTATTCTACACCTGGTACAATAGAACAGCAGTTGTCATTCCCAAATAGGTGGAGACAAACAGAGAATAAACAGTGAACTGAACTATATGAATCTTTGCTGGGTATTTCCCATTGACATCAAATAGTTAAGTTGAAGTTTAATTAAGCTATACTCTCATATCTTGCCTTTCTTTCTGAATTTGCAGGGTGAATGTGTTCTCTGGCAGACCATGAAGCAAAATACTAGCAGGCACTTTTACAACAAACCACACACACAATGTCATTAATTTCTAGAAACTAGATAAATTGTCTGTTCAATGTCTTTGTTGGTGACCTGAACAGTGGGATTGAGTGCACCCTCAGCAAGTTTGGCAATGACACTAAACCGGATGGTGTGGTTAACGTGTTGGAGGAAAAGGATGCCAGTTTTTACAGGTGTCCTGGTTTTGACTGGGATACAGTTAATTTTCTTCCTCGTAGCTGGTATAGGGCTGTGGTGACCTGACAAAAATTTACCTATAGGAGCTCAGAGAAAAAATATACCAATAGGAAGAGCTGTAGAAAATCTATAGTCACTCATTAACATAAATAAATAAATAAATTTCTTTTTTAGCCATGCCGTTCTTTAAGACTAATGCTGCTTTATACCTATCATACACAGAAATGTATATTTTAAGACAGGAAGAAAATCTTGATTCATATATATGGCTTTAATTACAATTTTTCTCAAAACTTTTAGGGTAGTGGGATGGATGAGAAGCACAGATAAAAATTTGAATAGGTTAAAATACCAGTGAATGTTCTTATTAGCTAGCTTGCAATTCATTTTCTTCTTAATCATATAGTTACCCTGATCCATTGCACGAAGACAAATTTTAACACCAAATGCAAGGTTCCACTTAAGAAGAACAAATACAGGAACTACAGCATCTGGAACTCAGCTAAGCACCAAGCTGCAAGACTAGATTCAATCAGGAGGTATTCACAACTTAAGAAAAACACTGACAGGAGAATATGGAAACTGAAAAGGGAATTCATCCACCTAGGGATGAAACTCAAATACCTTTTCTCTTTGCTGATGAATCAATGGAGCAATTTGTACAGTTCTTAAAACAAACAAAACAAAACAAAAAAAACCCCAAACAACAAAAAAAAACAGGGTTATGTTTTATTGATCTCTCTTTTTTTTTCCCCTTTGTGTACAAGATTGTCAGGACTGCAACAGAATAATTCTGTGAGTTTCTTATATTTGTAAATGGTTAAACTACCCTTAAAAGTTGGTTTGCTTTTAGAATATCTTTCACGTGTTTATATCATTTCATCAGATACAGGTATCTCTGTCTGTAATCTGTACCTGTAAAAGCTGTATGCATTTCCATCTTTTTGTGTCTTATTTTGCAATGCATTCTGCTGACTACACAGCTACTAGATAGTTCCAAATTTTTTCAGTTTACTGAAAGCAGCACTTCCATTATCACTGCAAACTGAATCATAGAATAGTTAGGGTTGGAAAGGAACTTAAGATAATCTAGTTCCAACTGCCTCCCATGGGAAGATCTACATATGTAAATTATTAAAATTAAAAAATGTTTCTATAAACCCAAAATAATTATTCTCTTCTAGTTCATACAGATTATAGCTTCAGGTTTCTGTTTTTTTTTCTGTAATAAAATTAAAGGAAAATGTTAATGACTCTTGTTTCTGCTGCATAGTTAGTATATTTTTCACATACTTGATTTTTCCTAAAGAACATGGCTAGAACGCACACCTGCAAACACAAAAATTGTGCACAATGGCACAATGGAAGGTGGAGGAACCCCAGTGACTTCATCAACAAAAGGTACTATGCTCCAGTGTCCAGAGGTGATACCTCATGAGTCAAAGAGAGTGTCTCTCACTATTTTACAGAATGAAGGAAAGTCACTACCTATGGGATTTGGGATACATTATGGCATGCAGGGGGAGAGCATTTGGGGATTGTGCCATACGTATTATGGGATGTTTAAAGGAGGGGAAAACAGGTGTGGAAGTGGAGGGATACAGGTGGACCAGGGAAGAACAAATATGGGAAAGCAGGACAAAGGGTATAAAAGGGAGTGAGCATATGTAAGCAGGTTGCTGGTCAGTACCTTGTTTGGCCACATCCCACACCCGATCGGCACAGTCTGTCTCACCATCTCATTAAATTCCATACCTAATTATTTTCTTGGTCAAAGTCCTCTCTCTTGTGTGTGCACATGTGTATATGGTATTAGCAGCTGGAATCAGATCAGTGGTCAGAAACTTCCATGTCAGTGGCGACAGCATTTGCAGCTTGCTGCAAGCAAGCATGTAGACACTAGCAAAGATCATGATGGACTAGCCAGTGAGGAGAAATCTATCTTTCCCTAAGGCTGAGACCACAGAAGAAGCTGGTTATCGGAAGGAAGAAGGGAGTCATGGCCAGCTGCTGGAGAGACCACAGGGTCTGGGGGTAGATTGAGAGATCTGCTTGCATGTGTATGTGCATGTGTATGCCTTTAGATGTGAATGATATCACTTCTACCAATGGTTAATTTTTTTTCCTGAATAAATTGACTTGAATGGAATTACCTTAATGGGGTGGTTTTAATGAAATGATTCCACAGAAGTTGAAATTGTCTCCAGAACTACAACTGGATTCTTGGCTATTATTAGCATGGTTCACAGTTTCTTTTTTGTTCTTTTTTTTCTCCCAGTGTTAAATACAACACAACACAACAAGCACAACACACAAAAAAAACCCCAACCCAAACCTATGTAAACACACAAAAAAAATCTCTCCCTGTTGCTCCCCCAAACAAAAAAGTTCAGTTTTACTAATAATTTACAAGTATATAATCACTGATGTTAGAGTAAAAAAAAACACCACACAAAACCAAACCAAATTATTTGTTTTGAAGCCATCTAGTGTAAGAGATTTGGCATTTTCTCCAAACGTGATGAGGTCTTTCACAATATCCACATCATTGTGAGGAACAGAAGGAATTCTTTATGCTTTTAGTTCAGTTGACATTGCCAGGGAGCAGTGGGGGTGAACTGCTCCAGAAGAGCTGAGGAATCAGAAGCCAAGAGTGACAGCAAAGCAAGCAGGGCAGTGCCCTCAGCAACAGTGACACAGCACCTGAACAAGAATTGTAGAGTAGGTCTGGTAATGACAGCCAGGGTCAGTCAACAGCTCTTTTTGCCAGACACTGTCACAACAATGAAGTCCAAGGTCAAAGCAGGTAAGTCCACAGAGTCCTCTTGACCAGGCAGTCTGTAACAGATGCCCACAGTAATGCCTCCCATCACTATTTTCCCTTTAACCCTGACCCACAAACTTTCTGTTAACTGATCACCTGTCCCTAGAGAGAGTTCCATACTCTCCAGCCTATCCCTAACATAAAGGCCAGCTCCCCCTCCCCTCCTACCGGGCCTGTCTTTTCTAAAAAGCCTGTAACCCTCCATTCCAACACTCCATTCATAGGAGCCATCCCACCATGTTTCTGTGATGCCTATCATATCATAGCCCCATAGATGTGCCCACATGTCTAATTCCTCTTGTTTATTCCCCATGCTACAGGCATTTGTATAGAGGCATCTGAGCCGAGCTCCAAATAAAGCCAACTCATTGCCTGGAGCGGCTAGAATATCACTACATTGCTCTGAGCATTTATTACAGGTGCTGGCAACTGACTGGGTGTGTTGGGATGGAATGACGCCCCCCTCCCCCAACACATCTCGTTTAAAGCATCCTTGACATGTCCGGCAAGCCTCCTACCAAAACCACTCTTCACCTTCTTTATCAGACCAACTCCAAGAGCCCCCAGTAGACATGGCCTACAAACTTGGGCCCCATGTGCAAGACACCCAACCCCTTGACTATGACACCACCCTTTTGACCATTTATTAACCTGTCCAATCCTCCTAGCCTTTGGAAGGTCCTCCCCTGTATCCTGGAGAATTGTCAAAAAGACCGAGCTCCAGAGCCCCTTACCACCTCTCCCAGAGCTCTGTAGTCCTTCTTTATACTCCTCAGGCTACTACTATCTATATCCCTAGCACCCATATGTATCACTAGAAGCGGGTAATATTCCGTGGGACTTACTAGAGCAGGGAGCCTCTCTGCAACATCCCTGATCCTTGCCCCAGGTAGGCAACACACCTCTCCTGAGACTGGGTCAGGCCAACAGATGAGCGCTTCTGTCCCTTTCAAGGCAGAGTCCCCTACTACTACAACCCGCCGCTTTTTCCTGGTGGCACCAATAGAGATCTTCTGTACCAGTCCACCAGCCGACTGTTTCTAGTGCAAGTGCATTTCCTCATCAGCCCCCCTGCAGGACAGCAAAGTGTTTCTGGGTGGGGACAGCAGATTTAGGAGGAAGCCACTTGCTTTTAATTGCCCTCTTCTTCCTTTTGTTGTTGGTTTATTTTTTTTTGTTTTTTTTGTTACTAATTCCCAGCTTTCCAGGTTAACGGCCTCCTTCTTTCCTCCATGAGTTCCCATTAGAGGGGAAGCTTGAGGACCCTGCACTGTTTGGGCCTGGAGCAAGCAGCACTGCTTCCTCTCAGCTTCCCTGACATTTTGCAGCTTATTGATAGCACTCCGCAGCTCAGCCACCTGCAGCAGGAGGGCCTCCACCAGGGAGCACAAAGCGCAGCCCTGCCCATTGTGCACCCTCCCCTCACAAGACCAGTGCAGGCACTCTCTACACTCCAAGCTCTGCACTGCAGACTCCCCTCTTCCAGGCTCTGTCTGGGTGCCTACGCTGGCCACCATTGGGGCAGCCAGGGCAAAGCTCCCAGACCGGGCCCTGGTCCTATGGCGATTGCTCACCATCCCGCTCACCATCCCACTCACCTGCCCACAGGAACTGCCATGCAAACTACTTCAACCCACTCTGCTTGCTCACGCTTCCTTGGGCACTTTTAACCACTCACAGCTAATGCTGCTTCTCCTGGCTCCACCCCCTGTGAGTCAGCTGCTCGCATCAGCTGAGCTGCCGGCTGCTGGGCAAGTCTTGTGAGGGTTTGAGGCTCAGAAACTGCAATCAAAGAAAATACAAACCCAAAGAAACCTAGGAGCTCATAATTTCTGCTCTTCTGAAGTCCATCTTCTGCTCTTCTGAAGTAATTGATTAAAGCTGTGTCCCAAAAGTTGGTGAAAGGAAAAGGTCTACAGGCTCCTTTATGCATGCTAAACTATTTCATTTGCATTGGAAAGAAATCAAAGGACCTCTAGATATCTCTTGGATGGCTGTAATAAGAGTTGCTCTCATTGGGTACTTTAATTGAAACATTGTTTCTTCACATCAGCATTACTTGGAGATAGGAGAAAGGATCTGGGGAAGGTGAGAATGACTGATGCTCTTAAGCATTCATGTAGGCCTGTATTTTAAAATTGTATTTTTCTTACCAACTTCATTACCAATTTTTAAATAAAAACTAAACTTTTATTATTTTCACCCTAAAAATGCTGGATATGATTACAGCTATTCTGAAAAATGTGTATCTTTGGAATAATATATATCTCTGATTATCTTTGGAGTAATAATATCTCTGATTATAGTGGTGGGTGTACAGATAATAGTTTGAATATTCAGCTATCTGCTTCATATTTGGGGAAGTGAGGAGCTAAGGTGCGAGGATTTTCCTTTATGGTTCTTCATCTGTAGCTGGCTTAGAATGAATAAATTCCAGACATGTGCACAAAGGTATATATCAACCCATGCAGAAGAGTTTTATGTGAACCTAAGAGTGTAATGTTATTGGAAGAAGCTAATAATAGGCATTGAAGGATGGTTGTGGTTGGAAAATAAGTATTTTTCTGGACTTGAAGTGATACAAATCTTTATAATAGTCAGTTATGAGTGAGGAGCAGACAGTTGTCCTTGTTTTGTCTGGGATAGGGTTAATTTTTTTCCTAGTAGCTGGCACAATGATATGATTTGGCTTTAGTCTAAGAGCAATTCTGCTAACACACTGATGTTTTAGTTGTTGCTATGTAATGCTTACCCTGACCAAGGACTTTTCAGTCTCTCACAATCTGCCAGTGAGGAGGGGCAAAATAAGCTAGGAGGGAACAGAAACAGGACACCTGACCCAAAGTAGCCAAAGGGGTGTTCCATACCATAGCACATCATGCCCAGTCTATAACCTGGTGGGAGTTCCCTGGAAGGGACCAATCACTGCTCAGGTATGGCCTGGGTATCAGTCACCAGGTGGTAAGCAATTGTTTTGTGCATCACTGTTGCTTACTGTTGGTTTCTTTTCCCTTTCCTCTTCTAGTTTTATAGGTTTTTCCATGTTATTTTCCTATTATAATTACTATTAGTATTGTATTGCACTTTATTTTAGTCATTAAACTGTTAACTCATGGGATTTACATTCTTTTGATTCACCTCCCCATACTGCTCAGGGAAGGGTGTTTGTGAGGGAAGTGAGAAAACTGCTGTGCAGTACTTCATTGCTGGCTGGGTTTAAACCGTTAAGATAGTTTAGTTCTCAGGCCTGATATACTAGTTCTATAACATTACATGAAGCTGCATGAAACTTTAAAAAGTTAATTAAATTCAACTATTTAATTTAGATTGAATGTTTATTGTACACTAAGTACATAACCTTTTCAATAAGATTTAATAAAGTTAAAAAGCAATACCAACCTAATCTAGTTGCCTGATAATTAACCCAAGCATGCCAGCAATAAAAGTTCTTTTTCCCTGTAATTGATAAATTAAACTTGCAAAATGCTTTAGGATTTAACTGATGTTTAACAAAGTAAGTGTAATGGGTTGATTTGATATCAATTAATTGCCAAAAAATTAGCATGTTAATTTGCATTTATGTTAGTATAGCAGTAATTTTATAGTCAATTGCTAATTAAAGTACTTAAGCCATTTCTTTCAATTTGTAAGAATGCAGTGATACTTTTATAACCTCCTTCATTTCTAGGTTCTGATATGGCAAGTAGATATATGTCCCTTATTTGTTGAACCTCAATAGTAATAACTGATACTTAATTAACAGTGAAATACCCTCTTATCAGGAGCACTTTAATGATGTGTGTTTGTTATCATATGTACTCTAAAGCTTACCAAAGTCTCTGCATGTTTCAGTGGTAGTAGGTGTCTCCTCTTTGTCATGTTTTTCTTTTTGTTACGTTTCATGTTTCTTTTCTTTTTTTTTTAGAAATGACATTCACATGCATGCAGTAGGATGCCAGAGACTGTATATTCATCATCTGTTTGTGTACCTACCATGAGAGAAAGTGAGGGTAGTTGCACAGCCTCTGCAGGCCCTAGGAGATGCTGTCAACTGCAGCACACCTATTGTGGACCCCAGCTCCAGCCCTGCTGCCTCACAGACCTGCTTGTGCCTGACCCTTACCCCTTGGGGCCAGGTCTGGGCCCAATGGTCCAGCCCAGCCACATCCCATTCCAGTGCCCATGGAGATACCTGGCTGCCAGGCTGACTGACTCCAGGGAGCCTTCCAGCTTCTGAGTCCCAGCCTACATGGAGCTGCTGGCCCATGCCATGCACTTATATATATTAACATTTCATTTACATGATGATGTGTCAGTTGCTTTTGATGATGAAAAGGCAAAACAAACTGTAGAGTGCTGTCATTTTATTTGAACTGGGAAAGTGTATCTTAATCTGCAAACAAGCATTACATTTTCTACCTCTAATAAAATCTTTCAAGCCCTACTGTAACATTAAACCCAAACCTGAACCAAAATCTAATGAACAAGTTATGCTACCTAAGAGAAAGAAAATTAAAAAATAACCCTCATTGCAGATCCTCCTTGTCTCTGCCTCCATTTTATTCACCGAGAAAACCTTCAAGTTACTATCCAGTCTCTATCAGATAATATTCTTCCTGTTACTCAACCACCTCTCTTCATTTTGATCACTTTACCAGGCAAATATTAAGCAGGATTATTATTTTTTCTTAGCTTATTAAAAGTCTGTTGATTTTTAACTTCAGCAAAGTTTCAGGGTTGTGATCCTAAATAGCTGGGAACATTTCCTTGCAATTTTAAGTGAGCAGCAATCTCCATTATGCATCTGGGTAGGAATTAATCACCTCTGTCTTGAGAAATTTCGTATATTTATTTGCCTAGGCATGCTAATTTTAATGCTTTCCTATGTGGGATGTTGAGCATGGAGATGCTCATGAGGCTGTATATTACACTTCATAGCCATATGCAGACATAGAAGTGCATAAATGTTACGAAAATGCACTACGTTTCTCTATGTTAGCTCTGTAATTGAATATTTTTTCTTTTCTCATACATATTACTTTGTTTATGCAATATGTTCACAACTGTAATAATAAAACATTTTCCTGAAAATTTCTCATTGAATCTCTCTTCATTCTTGTAGCTCTTTGGAATGGGCAAAATAAGTAAAAGATAGTGAATGAAAGGAAAGGAATTGGTTTTACTTCCTGTTTCTGTATGTTCTTTTTAAAAAGATATGTACTATGAAATATAAATATGTTATTCCTAAGGAATATTTTTTTTATATTCATTGAATCATAGGATCACACAATGATTAAGTTTGGAAAGGACTTTAAGATTATCTAGTTCCAACCCCCATGCCATGGGTACAGATGCATCCCCACTAAACCAAGTTGCTCAAGGCCCTGTCCAGTCTGGACTTCAACACTGCCAGGGATGGAGCATTCACAACTTCTTTGGGCAGCTTGTTCCGGTGCCTCACCAGTGCCTTTACTCAGTTCAGTAAAGAAGTTCTGCCTTATATTTGATCTAAACTTCCCCTGTTTAAGTCTGAAGCCATTCTCCCTTATCCTACCACTACAGTCCCTGATGAAGAGTCCCTCTACAGCACCCTTGTAGGTCCCCCTTGGGTACTGGAAGGCTACTATGAGGTCTCCAGGCAGCCTTCCCTCTTCCAGGCTGAACAGCCCCAACTTTCTCAACCTGTCTTCATACGGGAGGTGCTCCAGTCCCCTGATCATCCTCATGGCCCTTCTCTGGACTTGTTCCAACAGTTCTACATCCTTTTTTATGTTGAGGACACCAGAACTGTGCACATTACTCCAAGTGAGGTCTCACAACAACAGAGTAGAGGAGCAGGATCACCTCCTTAGACCTGCTGGTCATGCTCCTTTTGATGCAGCCCAGGATACAGTTGGCTTTCTGGGCTGCAAGTCCACACTACAGATGGCTCATGTTAATTTTCTCATTGATCAAAACACCCAAGAGCTTCTCCACAGGGATGCTCTGAATCAGTTCTCCACTTCATTTTAGAGATTTCTTACAATCAGGGTGGATAAATTTAGATCTCTTGTTCTACAGAGTACTCTGGTATTTTCACAGTGGTCTTTGGCCTAATGTCTATTGCCAGTAGCCAGTATATTCAATTGCTTTTATGCCAAAGAGGACATGCTAAAGTCATGAGGCATGCTAAGGTTAGGCACATCTATCCTAAATGTATTTGAAAGCACCACTCTCACATTTTTAAGGATCTTGTAACCATATCCTCCTCTCCATCCTGCATATATATATATATAGAAATATAAATATGAATATGAAAGTAATCAAGGGTTTCATACTTTCTCATAAAACTTTATGAGAAGGTATGAAATTTAATCATGGACTACTCACTCTTTAGTACTTGGCCTGGGGACCATGACTGTTGTCAGGAAGAAATTCTTTACTGTTAGGGTGGTGAGGTACTGGTTGCCCAGGGAGGCTGTGAATGCTCCATCCCTGGCAGTGATCAAGGCCAGGCTCATGAAGCCTTGGGTGATACGGTTTAGTGTGATGTGTCCCTGCCCATGGCAGTGGGGTTGGAACTAGATGATCCTAAGGTCCTTTCCAATCCTAACTATTCTATGACTCTATGAATGTAGATGAGGAACTGGCAGCATAATACCTAGGTGCCAAGAGAACTTGCAAATTCGAGACTATGGCATCAGTAAAGATTCACTTTCAAGCATAAATAAGTAGTGTTTATGGAGCTGTCCTGAGTTCAGCAGTAGCAGTCATTTTTCTCCTTCTTACTAGCTGGTGCAGTCCTGTGGTTTTAACTTTCGGCCTGGGAACAGTGCTGATAACACTGATGTTTTTAGTTACTGCTTACTAATGTTTAGTCTGACCAAGGACTTTCTGAGTGTCATACTCTGCCAGGGAGGAGAGGTAGCCAGGAGAAAGCAGAGATAGGTCACTCGACCCAAACTAACCAAAGAGGCATTCCATATCACAGCACATCAGATTGTAGAACTGGGAGCAGTTAGCTGGAAGGGCTCGGGAGCAGTTAGCTGGAAGGGCTCGGGAGCAGTTAGCTGGAAGGGCTCGGTTAGGCTGGATATCGGTCAGCCTGTGGTGAGCTGTTGTATTCTCTTCCCTTGTTATTTCCCTTATCATTGTTATTATTGGTTCCAGCAGCAATGGTTTGTGTTATACCTTAGTTACTGGACTGTTCTTATCTCAGTCTGTGGAAGTTACATTCTTTTGATTTTCCTTCCCATTCATCAGGGAGGCCGGGGGGGCGGGAGGGGGGGAAAGTAGGGAGTGAGCAAGTGGTTGCATTGTTCTGGGTTGCCAGCTTGGCTTAAACCATGACAGGAGCATATGTACTGTCTCACAGAAACTGAATCTAGAACTTCAGGATTGTAATTCTGAATTTACACACAAGCTGCTTTGAAATCTCTTTTAAATTTTTAACTCTTGGAGTTTATTGATCTTCTACATTTTCTTTTATCCCCATTTACTTTGGATGTTCTGTCCTTTAGTTCAAATATTTATTTCTAATGCCTATTTAAAATTCAGCATGTAAAAAAGTATACTTTTGGGAAGACTACAGAACTACTGTAGTTCACATTATTTCTTTATCTAAATTCTCTAATATCATCGTCTCTTCATCAAATTTTAGTGCATTTTGAAAATAGCTTAATGCAGAGAATACAGAGGTTGAAAGGACACTTCCTACTTATTAAAAAAAAGAATTTTAAATCACTTCATAGATAAATTAATTAAGAACCTGCCTGCTATGATCCGTAAGGAAGAACATGTGTGATATGATCCATAGGGATTGCTGTAACACATTTTTATTTTTCCACAAAGATAAGTGTGCAAAACCATGGACTTGGAAGGAACTTTAGGAAATCTTCCAATCCATTATACTATAAATGTCTATTTACAAAGTCTTTGAGTCTTTGCCTAGACTTTTCCTGAAGACCACCAGTTTTGGACAAAACACCTCTCCAGAGTAACTTGTCTGTAAAAAAAACTTTTTTTTTTTTTTTTTTTTTTTGTCATTGCTGCAAGTAGTCTGGAGATTGACTACTAAAAATAAACCCTTCATTTCATTCTAGCCACTAAAATGCACACACACGCGCAAAGATTGTATGACATCTTTCTGTATGTGTAAAGAATCATTAGTGACATTAACAACAGTAACATGACTGGAGCACCTCCTGTATGAAGACAGGCTGAGAAAGTTGGGGCTGTTCAGCCTGGAGAAAGAAGAGAAGGCTGCGTGGAGACTTCATAGCAGCCTTCCAGTATCTGAAGGGTGCCTACAGGGATGCTGGAGAGGGACTATTCATTAGGACTGTAGTGATAGGACAAGGGGTAACGGATTGAAACTTAAACAGCAGAGGTTTAGACTGCATATAAGGAAGAAATTCTTTACTGTTAGGGTGGTGAGGTACTGGAATGGGTTGCCCAGGGAGGTTGTGAATGCTCCATACCTGTCAGTGTCAAGGCCAGGTTGGATGAAGCCTTGGGTGATATAGTTTAGTGCGAGGTGTCCCTGCCCATGGCAGGGGGGTTGGAACTAGATGATCTTGAGGTCCTTTCCTATTCTATGGAATACCCTAACTATTCTATGATTCTATGATGCTATTTGTCGCCATAAACTAGTATTACATAATTGCTTAGCTAAAGCAGAACTGCGATAGTAAGCAGTAACTATAGGATTTTGAACAAAGAAAAATAATCAAAACCTGTCTTTACAGTTTTACCTTGACTCAGAGTATTGTCTGAAGAGTTGCCTAAAGAAAAATTGAAGATTCAGATGAAACCTCAGTATCTACCTCATTTGTGATTCTTTCATTTGCATAGCTAATCAGTTTGTATTGAAATAAATTGATTATCAGTGAAATAGCAAGATTTAGAAATAATAGTAATGCAGAAGTTGCAAAAAATAAATAACATATAACAGCATTTCACTAGTTTTGAGACTATCCTTGCATGAGGAAGGCAACTTGAGTACAATTTTAGGAAAAATATTGCCAGGACCATCCTTTAGCAGAACTGTCCCAATCTTTATCTAAATATTCTATCAGTCCCTTGGAGGTTTTCTGACAAAAATCTGTAAGCTGAAGTTGTGTCGACAATTGACATTTAGAGCACAAAAAATTCCCATGTCTATCTATGTGTTATCTGATGTCTCTAGAAGACTAAATTTCTGCATGTTCAGGTCAACAGAGCAGCTTGGTATTGACCTTGGGAATGTATTTGTGTCTATCACTGAATTGCAGTCTCTATATACCTCTTTAGCTAGTTAGGATTTCCTGAATATGAATTCTTTTCTTGTATTTGTGCATACTGACTTAAATCATCACATCATAAATAAGTTCCTGAGCAGGTCACTAATAAGACCTAAGGTTTTTGTTAAAAAAGAAAAAGATTATTTTACATGAATACTGCTTGGATATCAGAGCTAACTATTTATTAGAAAAACTGTCTCTCCTTTTCCTTCTCAAATGCTGAACAGTAGATCGTATTTTTTAAAGCAAACAAACAAAAAAAAAAAAAAGGTATTCCTGTTTGATGCTATACAGCTATTTACTCAGAAATACTTGTGTATATAAGTTATGGGATAACTATAGTATGCTATTTTATTTCTTATGTCTCTTTCAAAGCAATTGTTTCTATTGGCTGAAGAGAAAAGAGGCAGTATCTTTTTACTGGGTTAAATAGCAACTGAAATGAGAAAAATATCAGCCAAGCTTTTGGGCATGCAAGTCCTTCTTAAGGTCTGAAATAGAAGTAGTAAATTTAAAAGTGAAATACAAAGTGATAACAGCAGCTCAGAGATTATTTAGATATGAATCAAATTTGACAACCTTTGAAAAGAAGGGCAGTTTGTGGAAAAGAGATGAGATTTCAAGAGAGGAAAGCAAGCCAAAGAGAAAGCGAAATTAGAAAGAGTGCAATTATTTTCTTGGTCAGAAGAAAGTTTTAAGCAGAGGCAATTCAAAACACAGATCAATTAGGGCAAGAGGAAAAGTTAACATATAATCAGCTGCAAAACAAATCTCTACTAGATTCCCATGTTTTATTATTAGAAAAATATGAATCTCTGAAGGGAAGAGATTTTTTTTCTTTTTCTTCTAAAAGGGAGATCAGAGAGAGCTTGTCCATTTTTTTTTTTGGTAAATATTTATGCCTTGACAGTGAAATAAGTCTTTAATAGCCATGAAAAGTGGCTCTTTGGGCAAAACCAGCTTTTTAATGGTTTTGATAAAATCGAATAGGTCTATGACAGTCTCATGACTGGCTATTGTAGGTCCCTCAGAGACCTATCTTGTCTGTGTAACTTTAAAGTTTGCAGTAGTTCCTTGTAGTGAGAACAGATTTTTCCTGAAACTGGTGGGAAAGTGATCTGATGTTCTCTTTGAATTGTGACATGCAGAATTTACTTGCAGTCTCAGTTTTCCTTTACAGTGGATGGCAGTAGAAAGTAAAAGCTAGAAGAAACTGCCAGCACTTTTAATCAGTATTAATAGGATCCAGGCTCAAACCTTGATTTTTACTGACATAAATATCCAACATAGATGCTGAAAAATTTATGCTGAATAAATTTGTAGAGAAATTACAGATAAGTAAATGGGGAAGGGGTTTGGGTGATTAGAATGTCAAATTAGACATGTTATGATTTTTTTCTGTTCCTTAATTTTACATGGTCAGATTTCTAAATTAATATTAAAAAAATATATCTGAAAACAGTGTTAACAAGTTAGCAAAGGGAATCAGTGTGTAAAATCCCATACTAAGGATTATAAACAAAGAAGCTCATGCTCAGGTTGGGATTCACTGACATGAACAAAGAAAGAACTTAAAAGGAAGGAGTTCTGTGACCCTGAGTACCAAGGACACACTGATGATCTGATCTAGAGAGCTGCTAATCAATAGACTAATTATCTGAGTAATGATGGTATTGGCTGCTCAGATCTCATATCTGTTTCAGTAAACAAAAAGCTCTGCCTTAGAAGACAAGTTGCAGGTTTTTTTTTTTGCAAAACTGGCAGTTTGGGGTTTTCTGGTTAGTAGTTTTTTTGCGTTTTATATAGAAATTTCATCTCAGAAGTCATAACTGGAGATAACAAGGATAAAATTTTACTGGGGAATAGAAAGTAAAAAAAATAAAAGATCTAAATGATTTTTAGGTAAAGAAAATTATTCTTCTTTGGGGATATTATGTTTTCTTTGATTTGATATTTTAATTTGTGAAGGATCAATTTAAGATTATGGCTAATTGCAAAATATAAATTTAGTGTCCACTAGTCATATGCATATCAGTATTACTTGTATGAGGCATGCATGAGTACATTTCACCATTCACCTTACCGACTAAAGAAACTCAAAAGAGATCATCATTTAACTTGTTTCATGTATGAAGCTAATAACATTAATAAGCAAGAAAAACTAATTCATTTTGAAACTCTATTTTTCATATAATATGAAAGTAATGAATTGGATTCTGTTCTTTTTACCTTTGAGATAATTTAGGGAGTTTTTCATGTTTTTATGCTATGTCTTAAGACATTTAGAGTAATGATAACAAGACTTAGCACAAAGGAGATGCATTTGCATTAAAGAGTATTATGGTCTAACTTTCGGCATGTATATGCAAATATATCTGTCAACATGAAACTAATTTGTCATAGTACGTGTTATACGCATGTTGAAAATCTGTATTCATTGTTAAATAGACCGTTCAAAACAGAACACAGAAAAATTGTTCACAAACGTGGCTGAACGCTGTATTTATACTATTGCTATAATCTTTTATGTCCTCACATGTGTTTGAAGTGGATGCACAGTCTTTGTTTATGTGTTTCTTTACAAGATGTAACATCTTGGGAAGAAAGGTTTTCACTGTTTAGTCAAGTACCATTGTTGGGTAAGGGATGAAAGCAAAGAATAGAGTGATTTGTGGATTACTCAGGTTCTTTTTCAGTAATTGACAGTAACTGAACAGCTACTTCCTATGTGCACTAAAGTTCAGCCAAATGGATTTGTTCTGTAAATAAGCTGAAAGACTATTTCAGCAGCTGATTCTTAAAGCAAGAAAAACACAAGTGAACTGTGCTAGATGCTAAATGCTAAGGAAAACATTGGAAAAATCTTATAATTATTATGCAAATTGGTGTGGAAAACCCTCATACAGTAATAACCAAGTTTTGAGTGACAGTAAAGTGTCTTCTGTCAAGTTTTTCCATCCTGAATTTTATGCTTTTAAGAAAAAAAATATGTATACTGTTAACGTACATTAAAAAATACGCAGAAGTTGTTGAAGAGCCAACACTACCAATTTTTGAAAAATCTGTATTTACCTAGAAAAGTATTGTTGTATTCATAATTTTATGTGCAGCAAGTAAGATGTTATTTTACAAGAGCAGAATCAATATTGGTCTTAGGAGCAAAATACAAACCTGAGTGACATCAATATGAAACTGGAGTTGCAATGCAGTAACTTTGTTTAACTATGACTACGCCAAAGTGTGAAAGATATATCTCAAGTATAATTATCAACAAAGCAAATGGAGCACTGTCAGTCACAAATATATTAAAAACTAAAGGTCAAATCCCAAACTACATGTTAGCATCAAAAATTATGGTGGACTTTAGATGATATTTAACAATAATAAAAACGGCAGAGTCAATAGTTCAATAAAATGGACATGAAAGTGAAGGCATAGATTCATTTTAGTCTTTTAAAATGTGTGATAAGGCTGTGGGGTGGTAAAATAAAATAATTAGTCCCCTGAGAATTTTATATGGTATAGCCAAATGAAGTGGCTGTATTGGCTATGTAGCTGAAGAAACTAACTTCAATTGAAAGAGCTGTCAAGCTAAGCAGCAAAGGAAAACAAAGGTGGAGTTTTTTAGAGAAAGTGCTTTTAATTATTGTTTATCTGACAACACAGAGATGCAATAGACACAGCAGATGCCATATTAAGCCCCCAGATTAAACATGGAGGCTGATTTGCAACCGAAGTATTACTTCCAGTAATAACAGTCGTGGAAAAAAAAAAATCTGCTTTAGCAGAAGGGCAAGGGAGTAATAAACTGAGGTTGTTGTATTGGCTATTACTTGTTTTATTTTAATTTTTCTGGCAGCATTTTGTCTTCTGATTTTTCTCTTTTTCAAGGGGGTTGTTTGGCTGTGTTTTTTTAACCTTTTATTTATGTTTACCAAGATAAACAGCAATGGTGTTCATTTGAACATTATCAACTATGCCCTGGATTTTTCTTTTTACACTCTTTTTGGCATGAAAGCTGCATCTACAGTTTTTCTAAATTTATGCTCTCAATGCATTAAACTACAACTCCTCTGTAAAACATGACTGAGAACAGACGATTATTGTGTGCATTAAATATTCAGAAACGTATGATTAAAAATATCTGCTTTGTTATTTCAAATAAATAAATAAATACATAACTAAAAATGTATAACCACAGTGTCATGGTTTGAGCATGTTTTGAGGGTGTTTTTGTTCAAGGTTTTTTCCAGCCAGGTGGAGGAGGGGAGTCCGGGAGGAAGGAGAGACAGGACACCAGACCCAGGCTAGGCAATGAGGTATTCCATACCATAGCACGTGATGCCCAGGATGCATACTGGGAAAGAGAAGGCTGGAGGGATAGAGCTCTAGAGAAAAATGGAGGAGGGAGCACGTTGTGCTCTGCCGGGCAGGGTGGAGTGAGTTATGGGTCGGTGGCTGGTGGGGTGTTGTATTCTTTTCACTTGCTGTTTGCTGTATCATTATTATTTGTAGTAGTAAATGGCAGTAGGGGTTTTGTGTTATGCCTTAGCAATTAAACCGTTCTTATCTCAATCCGTGGGGGCTACATTCTTTGGATTCTCCTTCCTAACTCTCCGGGAGTTGGGGGACTTGGTTTAAACCACGACATTTTTTGGTGCCCAACGTGGGGCTGTGTTTCAACCCCTGGGGCAGTCGGTTCCAAGTGAACTGGACACCCCTCCAAGTAAAAGCAAACTGTGGCCTGCACTCTGCCGACAAAGGAATTGAGAAAAATGCATTGGCAATATCAATTGTGGCATACCACTTGGCTGCCTTTGACTCTAATTCATACTGCAGCTCTAACATATCCGGCACGGCAGCACTCAATGGTGGTGTGACTTCATTCAGGCCACGATAGTCTACTGTTAGTCTCCACTCACCATTAGACTTTCGCACTGGCCATATGGGGCTATTAAAATGTGAGCGGGTCCTGCTGATCACTCCCTGCCTTTCCAGTCTATGGATCAGATTATGGATGGGAATCAGGAAGTCTCGATTGGTGCGATATTGCCGCCGGTGCACTGTTGTGGTCGCAATTGGCACTTGTTGTTCTTCGACTTTCAGCAACCCCACAACAGAAGGATCCTCTGAGAGACCAGGCAAGGTGGACAGCTGCTTTTCACTTTCTGACAATTTATTATATGGTGGTGCCTCTTTGGCACGCATCATCTCCTCCTCTGGTGACATTCCAAAATCTTTGCCCTCTGGCCAGTCCATGATGACTTCCAGAATGCCTGGACGAGTGGGGTTTCCTATCCGAGCTCGTTGTGTAATTAGTGCAGCCCATTTATTCCAAGTAGCATCAGTTGCATGATGTGTAGAGGAGACCCTGCCTTTGAACATCCAGCCCAACACTGGCAAGCGGGGTGCCAAAAGGAGCTGTGCTTCAGTGCCAATCACTTCCGAAGCAGCTTGAACCCCTTCATAAGCTGCCAATATCTCTTTCTCCGTTGGCGTATAGCTGGCCTCCGAGCCTTTGTATCCCCGACTCCAAAAACTAAGGGGTCGACCTCGAGTCTCCCCTGGAGTTTTCTGCCAAAGACTCCAGGTAGGACCATTCTCCCCAGCTGCAGTGTACAGTACATTTTTCACATCTGAACCGGTCCGGACTGGTCCAAGTGCCACGGCCTGAACTATCTCGTGTTTAATTTGCTCGAAGTCTTGTTGTTGCTCAGGACCCCATTTGAAATCATTCTTTTTCTGGGTCACATGATAGAGAGGGCTTACGATTGAACTGTAATTTGGAATGTGCATTCTCCAGAACCCCACAGCACCCAAGAAAGCTTGTGTTTCTTTCTTATCAGTTGGTGGAGACATTGGTGTTATCTTATTGATCACTTCTGTAGGGATGTGTCTACGTCCATCTTGCCATTTTATTCCCAAAAATTGAATTTCCCGTGCAGGGAAACAGGATCTCAAACAGGATCTCAAACAGTTGAGGGACGATCTGTCTGATTTATCTAGCTCCTCACGTGTGCCAATACGCGTTTCAGCTATTAACAAAAGGCGTCCTATTGCTCGAGAGAGAAAATATATAAGATACACACCATGGGCGACCCTATGGTTTTACCTGCGGGATCACGGAGAAGACATGACAAAGTGGGATGGAAAACCTACTTCAGCCTTGGAGGAACGTGTGGGTGAATTGAAGAGAGGAGCAAGGGCCAAGACTGATCGCCCCATGAGAGCTGCAGCTTCAGTCTCTGGTGAGCAGGTTCCCAGATGGAGCGGAAGAGCTGATTTTACTCCAGCTCCTGTGATAAAGAAGAATGATCCCTTTCAATACGACTTAGGTGTCCAAGATTGTGACAACGATGACTATTAGAGGGGCCCTGCCTCCAGCCAGGTGGAGGTAGGGGACAATCGTATTTACTGGACTGTGTGGATCAAATGGCCTGGCACATCAGCCCCAGCAGGGGGAGAGCGGCACGGGGAGCCGAACGGCTGTGGCAGAGCAGCGGGAACAGGCGGGGGAGGAGCGGAGCAGGGCGGTAGCTGAGCAGCAGGATGAGGCAGCGGGGAAGGTGAGTCCCGCGGCCGTTCCCGACCCTCCGATGGCCGAGAGTGTTCCCCGCAAGTCGCCCGCCGACCCCCAGCAGGATGCAGGAGACTACGCAGCACTTCCCAGCAAGGCAGTGGAGGAACCGAGTCCCGCCGCCATTCCAAACCCCGCAGCGGCCAAGAATATTCCCCAGAAGTCACCCGCCGAGCCCCAGCAGGATGCAGGAGACCACGCAGCATTTGCCAGCAAGGCAGAGAAGGAAGATCCGGACTCAGGAGAAGAGAAGCTGGTGGTGGGAGAACTGGCAAGCACGGCAGCTACATCAGCCCCAGTGACAAGTGCAGCAGCAGCACCTGAGAGTTCTGATGGTTATGAATGGCTTTTGGGTGCCCTTGGGACCTGCCTGCTGAGTGTGATGGGGATCAGCCTGTTGGCACACACACAGAGTGTGTTCTATCCACAATCATTTTGTCTGATCCCAAAAGTTAAGCAGTGTCAGGTTTGGGTCTTGTCTAAGGTTAGACAAGGATATAGGAGCACCAGGAGACTGTTCCCAAGGCTGGACAGTCATGAGTGGCAGGGCATGTGGGACAGCATGGCCAAGTATCTGGTCCACTGGACCCCTCCAGTGCTTTGGAAACATTGGAAGTGGAAGGCAGCTGTATGGAGTCCCCAGCAGCAAGCTGTAGAACTGCTGAAGGAGACAGTGAATGTTTTTGAGCCTGGTGGGTCCAGATACTTCAGGCCATCATTCCAGAGATGCAACATAGAGATGTCTCATGATCGAGGGGTGGACTTAAGAGTGATGGTGTATTGAAAATGTGGGATCTGGGCATGACGTGAATGGTATGGAATAAGGGGTGGATAATGTCATGGTTTGAGCATGTTTTGAGGGTGTTTTTGTTCAAGGTTTTTTTTTCCAGCCAGGTGGAGGAGGGGAGTCCGGGAGGAAGGAGAGACAGGACACCAGACCCAGGCTAGGCAATGAGGTATTCCATACCATAGCACGTGATGCCCAGGATGCATACTGGGAAAAAGAAGGCTGGAGCGATGGAGCTCTAGAGAAAAATGGAGGAGGGAGCACGCTGTGCTCTGCCGGGCAGGGTGGAGTGAGTTATGGGTCAGTGGCTGGTGGGGTGTTGTATTCTTTTCACTTGCTGTTTGCTGTATCATTATTATTTGTAGTAGTAAACGGCAGTAGGGGTTTTGTGTTATGCCTTAGCAATTAAACCGTTCTTATCTCAATCCGTGGGGGCTACATTCTTTGGATTCTCCTTCCTAACTCTCCGGGAGTTGGGGGACTTGGTTTAAACCACGACACACAGATAAAGGAAACATTTAAAAATTCGAACAAATCTTCCCTTTTCTTTGACCTAATTTGTGTCGTGTTGCTAATAATGTGTATGATAACAAAAACACTATCTAGGTTAAAACAGTATATTTAATCGATTATATTCCACAAAAAAAAGTAATCTAGAAGAAATCTCTCAGCAAATATAGCTTTTTTCTCATCATGACATTATAGTGCCTTTGGGAGTTAACAAAGGAAAAGCTATAAGAACAGGATTATACAGTTCTAAATTCTAATAACATATAGGTATGAGCATATGTATAAAAAAGTCAATGCATACAAATACTTTCACACCATTCAAGAGACACTGGTTTAGGTTGAGTCTACTCTTTTTCTTTCAGTCTTTGTGCCTACCTCATAATTAAATTAATAATTTCAAATGCAGTGGTTGATCTGTAAAATGCTAATATTCTCCAAGAACTATAAGCACATAAACTGTGTTGCTAAATCTTGAATTACTGCTTCTTTAATCTGTGGGATTATTTTGATAGAAATAGGCTTTGGATGGTTTTTCACATTGTCTATTGCAGATACAATGATATTTTAGCTCATATAAATGACTTATGGAATTCTTATGTTGAAATGTGCAATTAGATAAAGAAGAAATTGATTTTAAGTTATTGATTTTAAAATCAGTTTATCTTGATGCATATGAAAATATGATGAGAAAAATTTGATGAGAAAATTTACTTGATGGTTAAACATAATAGAAGGTTATTAATGAAATAGTGACAGAACCTAACTAATTATGGATCAATTCTTAATTGATTATGGATTTTCTTCTCAGTCTGAATAGCAGACCAAGACAGATGACAGGGAGTTGTAAAGGTTCAAAAGGTCATGAATAATTCTGTGAATGTCCTTACTGGATAGATAGATATTAGATTAGTCATTAAGGCCAGGCTCAGGTTTAAGTACTGATTTTTTTATAATTTTAAATTTTGGCTCAAAATTAAAGGAGGTTGTCACTCTCCAAGATAATGTTTAAGATATTGGTTTTGGGACATTGCCTGCCAGGAACTGTTACCAATCAGGCTGTTTCATGATTAAGCTTTTTTACTGGAGGTAGTGGTGTTATTATGACAGGTGTGCACAGCTTATAGTATGCCACCTAGTGTTCAGGTAGATAATGGTCTGTAGATTGCTTAGTTTGTTAATATAGATATTGGTTTAAATTCTAGAGGACCCCAAGGAGGAATTTTACAGCAAGTTCCAAAGAGTAAACAGGGAAATGACATAGCCAACTCTGAATAGGGTGAAATTTGCAACAGTGAAAAAATTGGCCCAGACAACACAAAGTAAGTAGACATTCATAGAACCTTCTGTCTCACAGCCAATACACTCACAAGTTAAAGGCAAGCATATTAATTTTGATAGCATAAAAAAGAAGCCAGAATGTGACGTACCATTAGAGCAAATGACTGCCATTTATAAAAACGAAATAGGGTTTATGGTTTTGTGGTTTTTGGGGAGGAAGGATTGTCTATTCACAAAGTAAAATGTGATTCGGTGAAATTATTAAGAAGAATGTTTATCCTTCATATATTTGCCTGTTTTCATCTCAGGACTAGCCGAAATAAGAGTTTAGTATCAATTTTACTAGGATCTCATTTTCCACCCTGAATGTATCCACAAATCTGATAATACAGTTTTCTAACTTGGTATGACAATGACTGTGTAACAGTTTTAATGCCATCTGTGCTGAAACAGTCCTTACTATGCTTCTTTTAAGATAGCCAAGTAGAGACTGTAATTTGTGCTAACTTAAAGACCTTATTTCTTATATTTCCCCATAATTCACTTTTTACACTGTTTGTTATAATACTAGTAATTTTAAGTGACAATGGATAGATAATACTAGAAACATCTTGTAGTCCACAGGTAAGCTTCTGAGGTTGAAAAAGTATGGAATTTTCAGATCTGTTCAGTTGAAAAAATATGGAATTTTCAGATCTGTTCAGTTAATCCTCTTTTGCAGTGGCCTAGACAAACCAGCATTCCCTCAGAGAATAATTCAGTGTCTAGGAGATAGTGTACTAAAATATAGGAGATTTATGCAGTGTGCCACCATCATAAAGGACTGTTTCCAAAAAGAAAACAGCTGAGACAATCAAGCTGCTTTTATTTATAGGCTAAACCATAATTTTTCATTATGAAAGCAGGAGCTTTCAATTTATTGGAATATTTGTCTCACATTTATTATTTTAATAATTTCATATGTTTACCAGTATTATTTACACGCACAGGTCACATTTATCAGCTGTCCAAGGAGTTGCAAAATTGTTCTTTTGCTACTGTAAGCTCCTTAAAGTAAAAGATGAAAGAACAAAACCCACCTAATTTTTCTTTTTCCTCAGTAGCATTTGTTGCTTTCACTTTCAGATTCTTCATATACAAGCAAATATAATTTTTTCATACATGTGCTAATTATCAAGAGTCAAAGGAGAGAGAAAACTGAAACATGATAGTAGCATAATTCATTATATTTGAATATATGGCATGAAAAAATGAGTGATAATGGGGCAAGAGAAGCCTGTATGAGTTCTAAATTATAGGAACTGGGAACCTTAAAATGAGAAAAGCTTGAAGAATTATTCCCATGTAACAGCTCATCTCAGTAAGCATGACTGAGCAGCACAAGAAGACAGAAAAGTGATCTTACAGTCTCTGAACACGTTTCACTTAAAAACTCACAGTAATTTTTTAAACAGAACTGCAGACTAAAAAGGAAAAATTTGCATCATATAAATAAAAATAAGATGTGAAAACTGATGAAAATTCAACTCAGTTTCAAGAAATCAGATATCTTTCTGCGCTAAAATCAAGCATGCCACATTGTTTGAACCAACTAAGAACCAACAGCACCTAGGGAGTTTTGATTTATTTTTTTTCTTCCAGTAGTCAGACAACAGGACGAATGCAATTGACTTCACAGGGGGTTTACAGAAGTAAACCAACCCACAACTTCTACCATTAATGCAGGCATAGTTCTTACTACTACCTACACTTGAAATACCCCCAGTGCTGAAATGCTGAAGTTACCTGTTCTGACTACATGCATGAAGGGCAGCTGGGAAAGATTTTGAGAAACCAGGTTTTGACATGAAATATGAAACTCCAATCTATAAAGTCTGATTCAGATTTTTTGAATTAGAGTTGTAACATTACAGCTCAAATCTATATCAAAAATAATGAAAATTGATATCACTTAAGGAGTATGATTTCTCGGAGAATTTCTGGTGTCTTTTTTCAAATAGAACATAGAACATCCTATCTTACCTGTAATAAAGATTTTTTTTTAAACTCCTTTTCAGTAAAAATCCAAGAACCTGGCCAAAAGAATTTTCAAGAGGTTGCTTTTGTTTTTTTAACCAATATGATACAAAGTTATACAACAACATGGATATAGCTTTTTGTTATAACAAAACAGACTTTTATAAATTGTCTAATAATAAAAACTTAGTAAACTTTTTTGAGATATGGAACCACAAGAAGAAATAATGTATAGAAGAAGATAAACTACAATTTTTTTTCCTATATTTGTTAGCTTATTTTTGTGGTGAAAAGATATCCAAGTTTTTTACTAGAACATTATCTATAGGAAAGCAATATTGTAAGCTAAACATATTTCTTAAAAGTTCATGACTATTTAATTTAATACCCATTTTAGTATGCATACTCCATCATTTCATAATGATATCCTTGTTTTTCTTGCTTTTAAAATGTTGCACTTCACTCATTTTAACTGTTCTTTTTTCAGAGGCCATCTCACCTCAAGGCACTGACATGGAGGTCTACATATTTCAGGTTATCTAATCAGCAGCTCTGGTAATGGTACACTGCATTGTTGCTAGGAAAGAAATAGCTATAAGTAATGCATAAAGGATTAAAGCCCTCTTCTTTTATTGCTGTAGACTGCAGTACATGTCCAGGCAATCCATCCATTTACTAACAAGAAAGTACATTTCAGTTCTCCCACATTAACCTGAAGAGCAGATAGCTCATCTAAGAAACTCTCAAGCTTCTTTCTAGATAGCAAGTCAACAAATTCTCCATTCACTGTGAGAACTCAATTATGGATGTTGTCATGCATAAAAAAAAAAAAAAAAGAAAGAAAAAAAAATCAGCTTTCTTAAAGTATTTGGGATAGTGAAAAGGATTATAAAAAAAAAAAAAATCCCATGACACGACATATAAATTATGCTTGTCTATGAAGCATTTATTTAACAAAAATGTCCCACATCTTTTAAATAATCAACAGTAAATGCAATGATTTTTTTTTATGAAATTGAGAAGAAGACACAGCCCTTACCATGTTAAATATAATAAATCAGTATAGGCAACTTGAAACATAAGTTTTAATGTTGTCTCAGTGTTACCTGGCAGTTCCTAGAGGAGTAACCCAGTAGCTTTGACTTGTCAGCATCTTAAGTTTTCCTACTTTTAAAGCTGTATTACTATATGTCATAGACTTATAGAATTATAGACATCAGCTTCTAATCTCTCTCAATACTCCCTATGGTATCTTCATTACATTTGAGTTTGAACAGAAACATGTTTTTTTAACAAATTGTTAAATTTTCATCCTCTTTTGGTACTGTGATTCTTTTACTAAAAGAGTTTTGATTTTATTTCCTTTTGGAAGAAACTAAGCTTCACATTGACTTAATGCGTTTTTCCAAACGCCTAAAATAAAATCACATGATCAAAAGGGTATAGGGGACCCCTCTATACAATCAGGAAATTCTCACCCTTCTACGGCTAGCTGTTACACCTTGGAAACCATTCTTTTCAAGAACAAGGTAAGGTTCTTCACACTGCAAGAAAGACAACTAGCAGAGGTGAAAAATATAAAAAAATTGCATTATGATCCAAAACATAGTTTTAGTAGACAGGAGGGTGTGGCTTTTAAGAAGCGCTGAGTTCACTCTGAATAGCTATACTAAATACCAGATTCCAGGTTTCAACAACGTTATCCATAACATTCTAAATACTTTGTACATTGTTTTTTATTCTGTTGTGAAAATGGTAGGGAGCGGTTGAGAATTTTTTCACTCACTGTGGTTGCCACATCCGAAAGAGGAAATTGAATATTAGCTGAAACATTAGTTTTTATTGCCTTGTCTTGATGACTGTGTTAGTCAGGGGGAAAAAAAACATAAACAAACAAACAAAAAAAAACAAAAAAACCCAAAAAAACCCCAGAATATTCATTAAAGAAAGGAGAATTCTATTTTAAGTTGGTGCAGAAGTTTTAGACATATATTCACTTAACCAAAAAAATTACTGTAGAAGCTTATGCTGAACTTATTACAGTAGCACAGCTGTCAGCAACAGAAAGACCTTTTCTCAGGAACACTAACATGGATCACTTTGCTATGCAAGTCCCCTTATAGAAAATCCATTGTTTATTTTGTGCTAGTCTACTACTTTTCATTGATTTGTCACCACTCTTTCAACTGCAGTTATAGGTGACTGGTTTTTAAAGTCTTCTTTTTATAAAAAGGTGAAAACTTTACTGAAGGCATAAAAATAGTTTAAGCCATTTATTTAATTGAAAATTAGAAATTAAGCAATGCAAATAAGCCTTTTGCTATTGCATTTCAATGAGTATATATGGATACCTGTAAGGCCTTGGTCAAAAATTCTTTCAATAAATTTCAAACCTCAAAAACCTTTGAATCAAGAATCATAAGAATCTTTGAACAGATCCATTTGCCTTACCACAAACAATGTAGCAGCCTTGTCAAACAAATCTTCAAAATTTCTTGTCAATTGACTTTGAAGGCCAACTTCTGAGGTAGTGTTTTGTCCTGTAACTTCTTTAGATACTGAGCCTGCCACCCAAAGTACAAACAGAACCGAGTGCAGCTTTTAATTCAACTTCTTCAATTAATATGTCAATTCTGAGAAATATTTTGCAAGTGTTGAATTGATTTCATGGAATTTAATGAACAATTATTAGGGAAAAAAGAAATTACTCACTACCCAGCTATTCTAGGGTTTAAATGAATTGTCTGTATAAAGTTTAAAGATTTTCGCTATTTTCAAAAGATAGTGCAGATGCAAAGTTTCAAAGCAAACAAAAATAAAAGTGTCCTGCGGTCAGCACTAGCAGTCATTTTTCTACTTCTTAGTAGCTGATGCAGTGCTGTGTTTTTCACCCTGGAACAGCACTGATAACACTGATGTTTTTGGTTGCTGCTTACTAATGTTTAGTCTGACCAAGGACTTTCTGGGTCTCATGCTCTGCCAGGAAGGAGGAGAAGCTGGGAGGAAGCAGAGACAGGACACCTGACCCAAACTAACCAAAGAGGTATTCCATACCTCATGATATTCTAATGTTAATATCAACTTCGTTTCTGAAGTTTGTTTAAAAATAGAGTTATCTTGAAACCATTATACACTTTTGTCAGTTGTTCATGCTGGCAAAATAGTCTTTACTACATGAATGCCAGAGGTGTATTCCCTACCTAGGATCTCTTTCAAGGTGCTATTCATTACCTTTAAACCCCTTATACTAAACATGAGCTCTCCGAATAAAATCTTTATAATATTTTTTTATGTTTGGTTTTTTTTGGCTGTGGGTTGTTTGTTGTTTTTTTGGCGTGTTTTTTGTCCTGCACAATTTTATTCCTAATAAAAAAACCCTATCATATATTATCATCTATTCGTAAATAGTAATCTTTAAATAAATGTTTTTAAAATGGATAACAAGAGCTCAAACATTTATAAAGGAATTAGAAGGAATTCTCTTGGTAGGCATGCTCCCTTCAATCTTTCTCCTGAAATAAACTCAACTTATTGAACACTTCACAACGATTTATGAATTGGAATGGTCAAAATTGTGTCTGACCACTGGGGACTTGCAGTGCAATATGAACTATTTCTCCTGACTGGCAAACTCCATTTAATTTCTCTCATTTTCCCTAGGAAAAAAATGTTCCAATACTTTCTAACTTGTGACTTTAGGGAGTGACTTACCTGAAAATCAAAGTTGACAGAGTTAGCAATCTAAGAGAGCTTAGTTACTGCAGCAGATTTATAGTCCAGTGTGATGGGTGAATAAATGGATTTAGGTGTAATTAGGAAAATGAGATAATGCAATCACTAGCAGAAGAAAGCTGAGAATCGTGCATAGAAAAAGATGGATATAGCAATTTAAAAGGTATTTGAAACCATATTCTGTATTAGTTATTCTTAGCTGGGGGCACATTTCTCAATTTCCTCTGGCAAAATTATTCTTCTTTGTATAAATAATAAATATTCATTGGCGCACCAACTTGAAACCATTTTATTAAATTCTTGTTCACCACTTTCTTCTTCAATTCACATTTAAATATCTCATGTTTCTGCGTTATGTTGGATATGTGTAAAAGGATGGAAAAAACTAAGTATCTATACTTCTCACTGTTATTATTTTTATTTAAAACTTAAAACAAGTCCCACTTCCATCAACAAGAACCCCCCCCCAAAAAAAAACAAACAAAAAACCCAAAAGAACTTATTTTTCTTCTCTGCTGATGAAATACCTATGAAAAAAAAACTCAAAGATTGACCTACATTAAAAAATATCAAATAGCAAGGGATATTCCTAAAGGAATACTAGATCTGGTTATTCCATCAATTTTTATTTTTTTTAAATTCATCTTCAGTAGCTTATTTCCTTTCTGTCTTCAAATTTCAGTGGTAAATTTTCTGTGCGTCAGTCACTGTTGTTGAAGAATCCATATGCTACCAAAATAATTACAAATCTTAGGAGGGAAAGAAATTAAGTAATCCACTAATTATTAAGGAAAATTTCACAAGAAATGACAGATGATCTGAGGTGCTAAGTGCTATATTTTTTTAGCATATGACCACAGAAGTCATTAGTTAGCATCCTTATAGCGTTAGGTTAATGCATTACTTGGAGAACAGAGGACACCTCTTTTGCTGTGCAAGTCTACACATTTACTGTGGTTTCTGTATACTGCCTTCATAAGCAAAAGTTTAATTTTCTTAATTATAAACATGCAAGTCATAACCTCATTTCTAGAAAGCTTTATTTTAGTCACTTCAGGGTCTGATTCAGATGACCTCAGCTGAGATATTTCAGATCTCTGTCCTGAGTGAAGAAAAATGTACTCTACAAGTACCTAAATGACCCCACCACAACTACAGCAGGGAGATCATGCTCCTGTGCACTTATCCCAGCATGTGCTGGGGGAGGACACCCAGGTTTTCTCAGGTCATTGATGAGGACTGATCAAAACCAGAGCTCTCTGGGCTGCAATAACATGCTGCTAGCTCATGCTGAGCTTCTCATCAACCAAATTTCTCTAGATGGCATCCCTTCCAATCAGCATGTCGACTGCACTGCAAGGCATGGTATGAGCAAACTTGCTCAAGGTGCACTCACTTCCGTTGCCCATGTCACCAACTAAGACATTAAACAGTGCCAGTCCCAGTTCTGACTCCTTAGGAGCCCCACACATCTCTGGTCTCTGTTTGGACACTGACTCATTGACCACACCTCTTTGAGTGTGACCATGCAGCCAATTCCTTCTGGGCTGAGCAGTCCATCCATCAAAGCAATGCCTCGTCAATTTAGAGACAAGGATGTTGTGCGGGACAATGTCAAATGCCTTGGGAAACTCACACTTGAAGTAGAGTGAAAAGGGCTATGGAAAGTCTTTTGTTTCCTCATCAGCTGTAGAGGAATTTTGGAAGATCACTAAATTAAATTTAGGTTCCCAACCTAAAGATCATTGAAATATCCAAAGCCTTTTATGAATACAGGCAAAAAATGTTGAGTTTCTGAACCCTACACTCAAATGTGGTGTCATGTCTGTCGTGGTTTAAACTAAATCTGCACAGTTCCTTCACTCACTCCTGGAGTCCCACACACACTCCTTTGTTTCGTGTCGTGTCCCCCCCCCCCCCACCTTCCCACTCCCGGAGGGATGGGGAGGAGAGCTGGAGGAATACATCTCCCACAGATTGAGGTAAAATCAGTCCAGCAATTAAGGTATAACACAAATCACTACTGCTACCACTAACAAATCAATGTTAGAGGAAATAAACAGGGAGAGAGAATACGATACCACCTGCCGAAACGAGCCCAGCCCGGAAGAGAGCTAACCCCTCCCCTCCTGGCCAGCTTCCAGTTCCCTCTCCGAGCCCAGCCCGGAGGAGATTTAACCCCTTCCCTTCCGACCAGTTTCCAGTCCCCTCCCCGAGCAGGACGTGCTGTGGTATGGAATACCTCCCCGACTAGCCCAGACCAGGCGCCCTATCTCTCCCTCCTCCCTGGCAGAGCATGAGCTACTGCTGAACCATGACAATGTCAATCTACAGAAAATTTCAGGCTCATGATCTATCTGTGAGATTTTTGGTTTTATAGTCAGCTGATTTGGAACACCTCATCTTTTTCATCTGTATATATATTAATGAACTTGAGACAGGTTTAAGGTTCCTAGAGCATAACATATGTATTCCAGCTGTATCCCAGCTCTGTAACAGAACAAGGTTCAGGAAACGAAGTCCCTTTTTTCTGCTTACTAATTTCTGCTGGAGGTAAACCTGAACTTTCAGAATGAAAGAGCACCATTCTATGTTTTGCTTTTCTGAATATCAATACCTCTCTTTTTGTCACTTTCCATTTTTTATGTCAAAAAGACTAAAAACAAAATATTTCAAATTATTATCCATTATTAAAACATGCATAAATTTGTTAAAATTAGGTATGAGGTGAAAAATAGGCTATCTTGTCTGCCTTATTTTTTTTTTTTTTGAATTGCAGGTACAATGTTCGCTTGCTAGTGATTATTTATTAACCATTATGCTGTTGCCAAGAAATTGAAAAGCAGGTAAACAATAGCCATGATTTATGTATGGATCTATTACAACTGTGCCCAGTTGCTGTAGAGCTGAATAATTTGTGTTCTCTATGCTGGCAAATTTTCATAAAGAAGAACTTGTTTTGGAGTTGTGTTGATGGCATATAATTGCATCATTGATGAGACTGGCATAGAATAAGGGAAAACTGTGTTGGCTTGTGCCCTAAAGAGAGAAAAGAATTAAAAAATAAAAGGAAGGGAAAACCAAAAATCAATGTGACTCAAGAGGAAAGAACAAGATGCCCTTTGAATGAGAAGCCAGTTTCCAGCATCCAAGACGTTATTGTAAAAAAATGAACAGAAGAACATGAATACTTTGGGGGAAAACCAAAATAAAACAAAACAAAAAACCAAACAAAAACCTAAAACCAAAACACACACAAAATATAACAGCAAAATCCCTCACCCCTCCAAACCTAAACCAAACAAACCCCCAAAGGAATAAAACAACAAAACCCCAAACAGTTAAGGTTTAAACAGCAAATTTCTATTTCTTCTATAGAGAACCATTTAACTTTTTTTAACAGCTTTTCATTTTTCTCCTTCATTCCTTTCTCCTTATGTTTCTTATTCCTGATTGCAGTGTTAGAGCTATAACTCTGCACCGAGACTTATTTAAAGACCTCACATCCTACCTCTTTATATCTCCCTTGAATCCTACCTGCTTTACCGCCATTCCTTTCAGATTCCCTTCTTCATCCCAGGTCATCTTTCTGTTATTAGTAATTACTTTTATTTTCCTCCCTCAATCACTATTTTTACATGTGCTTTGGCTTCCCCAGCCCTAAATAATATTCTTAATCACCTGACTTCACCAACACTTAATTTCTCCTTGGTATCATACTTTCTCTGCTTTAATATTGCTCTAATTGACTTTAACATAGATAACTCTTTGGGGTAAATCTAATTGTAAATTTTTAACTTTGAATCAACAATCTTAAAGAGAAAAGATAGGTAAAAAAGAATTACTCTCCTCTTCAGGAATGTACTAAAGTTTCTTAGTTCTCATTTTACCTGTTCAGATATGTTAAAAGCGGCTTTCTAAAAAATAGTTTTTTCTTAGGCCTCCAAAAATCTTCTAGAAAGAGGGACTGCTTCAAAGTATTACATGGTATACTGGTTTTTTTTTTTTTCATATGGCTTTATAAAGCAGAGTGTAAATGGTCACATTTGTTTTCCCTTATCAGTTAATTGTACTCACCTATTAAACCCCATATAGTGTTAAAAGCAGTATAAGTATTAAAAATCAGATTACATTGAGCTTTGGTGAAAGTTTAGTAAAAACTTCAAAAACAGGTTTTATTCTTTTCGTGAAAGACATTCCCAGTAGCAGAGAGTGATCTGCTTCAGGAAAAGCCTCTAAGATGTTATTATCAGAAGAAATTGTTTATCTATTTGACAGTCAGTTACGGAAGCATATATGAAATCCCTGCTTTCATAGAATCATAGAATCATAGAACAGTTAGGGTTGGAAAGAACCTTAAGATCATCTAGGATCATCTAGTTCTAACCTCCTTGCCATAGGCAGGGACACCTCTAAATAAACAATGTCACTTAAGGCTCTGTCCAACCTGACTTGAACACCACCAAGGATGGAAAATTAACAGCTTCCTTGGGCAATCTATTCCAGTGCCTCGCCACCCTAACAGTAAAGGATTTCTTCCTTAAATCTAACTTAAACTTCCCCTGTTTAAGTTTAAACCTGTTACCCCTTGTCCTGCCACTACTGTCACTAATAAACAGTCCCTCTCCAGCAGCCCTATAGGCCCCTTCAGACACAGGAAGGCTGCTATGAGGTCTCCAAGCAGCCTTCTCTTCTCCAACCTAAACAGCCCTAGCTTTCTCAGCCTGTCTTCATACAGGAGGAACTCCAGCCCCCTTGTCATCCCTGTGGCCCTCCTCTGGACTTGTTCCAACAGTTCCATGTCCTTTTTACGTTGAGGACACCAGAACTGCAGGTGAGGTCTCATGAGAGCAGAGTAGAGGGGCAGGATCACCTCCTTCGACCTCCTGGTCACGCTTCTTTTGATGCAGCCCAGGATACAGATGGTTTTCTGGGCTTCAAGTGCACACTGCTGGCTCATGTTTATTTTCTCATCAATCAACAGCCCCAAGTCCTTCTCCACAAGGCTGCTCTGAATCTCTTCTTTGCCCAGCATGTAGCTGTGCCTGGGATTGCCCCTACCCAGGTGTAGGACCTTGCACTTGTCATGGTTAACTTCATGAAGTTGGCATCAGCCCACCTCACAAGTGTGTCAAGGTCCTTCTGGATGGCATTCCTTCCCTCCAGCATATCAACAGAACTACACAGCTTGGTGTCATCGGCATTCTTACTGAGGGCACATTCAATCCCACTGTCTATGTCACCAACAAAGATGTTGAACAGATTCAGTCCCAGCACCAGCACCTAAGGGGCACCACTTGTTAAGGTCTCCATTTGGGCATTCAGCTGTTGACTGCAGCTCTCTTCATGTGGTCATCCAGCCAGTTCTTTATCCACCAAGTGGTCTACCTATCAAACTGATGTCTCTCCAATTTGGAGACAAGGATGCCGTGTAGGACAGTGTTGAACGCTTTGCAAAAGTCCAGGTAGATGACAACAACTGCTCCACCCCTGTCCATCATTCCGTAGCCCCATCATAGAAGGCCACCAAATTGGTCAGGCAGGATTTCCCCTTAGTGAGGCCATGCTGGTTGTCACCAAGAACCTTGTTGTCTTTCATGTGCCCTAGCATGCTTTCCAGGAGAATCTGCTCCAAGATTTTGCCAGACACAGAGGTGAGACTGACTGGTCTGTAATTCTCCGGGTCACCCATTTTCCCCTTCTTGAAAATGGGGGTTATATTTCCCTTTTTCCAGTCATCAGGAACTTCACCTGACTGCCATGATTTTTCAAATATGATGGCCAGTGGCTTTGCAACTTCATTTGCCAGCTCCTTCAGGACCCACAGATGGATTTCATCAGGTCCCATGGACTTGTGTATATTCAGGTTCTTAAAATGGTATCAAACCAGATCCTCTCGTACAGTGGGCCCAAGGTCTAGGTTTTCACAGTCCCTGCGTCTGCCTTCCAAGACTTGGGTGGTGCAGTCAGAGCCTTTGCCAGTGAAGACGGAAGCAAAGAAGTCATTCAGAACCTCAGCCTTCTCCAAATCCTGTGTAGCCAGTTCTCCCGAAAGCTTCCAGAGGGGGTCTACATTGTCCCTAGTCTGTTTTTTAGCTGCTACATTCCTATAAAATCCCTTCCTGTTATCCTTAACAACCCTATCCAAGTTTAATTCTAACTGGGCTTAGCTTTCCTAACCTGGTCCCTAGCTTCCTGGACAACATCCCTGTATTCATCCCAGGCCAGCTGTCCTTGTTTCCACCTTTTATAAGCCTCTCTTTTCATTTGATTTCTTCTCAGCAGCTCCTTATGCATCCAAGGAGGTCTCCTGGCTCTCTTGCTGCACTTCCTTTTAGTGGGGATGCAACACTCTGAACCTGTAGCAGGTGATCCTTGAATATCAATCAACAGTCTTCGGCCCCCCTGCCCTCTAGGACTATATCCCATGGAAACTTATACTAAGCAGGTTCCTGAAGAGGCCAAAATCTGCTCTTGACATCCAGGCCAGTGAACTTGTTGCATGCTCTTCTCACTGTCCTGAGTACCTCGAATTCGACCATCTCATGATCGCTTCATCCAATGCTGCCCTGGATCATCACATTTCCAACTAACCTTTCCCTGTTGGTGAGCACGAGGTCAAGCAGGGCACATCTCCTTGTCGGATCCTGTATTACTTGGAGAAGGAATTTGTCTTCCGCACAATCAAGGAATCTCCTAGATTGCTTGTGTTGAGCCGTACCATCACTCCAGCGGATATCAAGGTGGTTGAAGTCTCCCAGGAGTACAAGGGCCTGTGAGCGTGAGGCTTTTCCTATCTGTCTGTAGAGTTCTTCATCCAAAGAGTCCTCTTGATCAGGCAGTCTGTAGTAGATCCCCACAGTAATGTCTCCCACCAGTGTTCTCCCTTTAACCCTAACCCACAAACTCTCTGTTAACTGATCACTTGTCCCTAGAGAGAGTTCCATACTCTCCAGCCTATCCCTAACATAAAGGCAAACTCCCCCTACTCATCTGCTGGGCCTGTTTTTTCTAAAAAGCCTGTAACCTTCCATTCCAACACTCCAGTCACAAGTGCCATCTCACCATGTTTTTGTGATGCCTGTGATATCATACCCCTGCAGACATGCCCACATCTCTAATTTCTCTTGTTTGTTCCCCATGCTATGGGCGTTTGTATAAAGGCATCTGAGCTGAGCTCCAAATGAAGCCAGCTCATTGGCTGGAGCAGCTGGAATATCACTACATTGCTCTGAACATTTATTATAGGTGCTGGCAACCGAGTGGGTGTGTTGGGAAGGAATGATGCCCCTTCCCCCAACACATATAGTTTTTTTATTATTTCTAGCATATATCTGGATGCTGTGGATGGGCTCAGTGATTTTTTCTCTTGTAAATATCAGAACCACTGTATAATTAGGTTAATTGTTGCCTAAGTAAAGAGTGAGAGGTTCAACCTGAAGGAAGTAGAAAACACAGAAAAGAGGTCATATTATCAATGATACAGCTGTCCTTAGCTGAGGCATGTATACAAATGTCTATGGACATGGGTAGATATACCGATATTCTCTAAGTTTCTCTGATTTACCAAGCTTATATGAGGTCTTCATGCTTTAAAAATACCTAATTGCACTTGAGAATATTTCAGGCCCAAATTGTAATGGCCAGTACAAAGAAACTGGGAAAAAAAGACACAAAGGGAAAGCGAAACATTTAATGAAGCATTTTGTTATTCTCAAATGCAATTCACTACTTTCTTTGCATTTTACGTATAATAACAACAGGTAAAGTGTTAATTGATATAGCCAGCAAATAAGATCCTTGTCTCTAAACTGGAGAGGCATGGATTTAATGGATGGATCACTCAGTCAATAGAAGGATAGTGCATATATTCAGTGCTGTAACTACAGTGGTCCAAAGCAGATTGAATCCTAGCCCTTTCACTTTTGTCGTACCAGCTCATAATACAGTTTTATTTACTGTCTTCAGTCCAGAATAACCTCTGCCCTTAAGGATGAGCATTGCTTTTGGACATGCCAACCAGATGTTCAGGCTTAATGTTTTTGAGCAATGGGGTATTTTACTTCTGAGCAACTACCATTAAAAGATACCCCTACAACCTGTGGTACTATCCATAATACATTATAGTTCACCTTAACACGGTAAGTACTTTGACAGCCATTCTCCGAGTATATATGGTAGATTTAGGTTTGCAAAAGAAGACCACAAAACAATTATTCTAGCTGCTTATGTCCAAAGGTAAAGCATAGATTTTAAAGGAAATTTGCTTTCTTTATGATTGTCCCAAATATCATACTGTATTTCTTTTTTTCCCTGGTTCTCCTTTTTTTTTTTTTTTGCTTCTCGTTTTTTGCATATTTGGTTTGGATATCCCCCCCCCCATGTTGAAGATGACGGGAGACAAGCTCATCCGATGATGATCAACAAGTCTCAGTCTATTGATTACGAGGTTACAGATTATATAGCGTTCATAATGAGGTTCATACATATTGCAAAGCCTAAGCTCACTGTTGGTTAGTTGCTAAGTGTCAGCGCCGCCCTTATTTCCACATACCCAGAATTTTTGTGATTAGTCTGAACTAGTTAGATTCTGTTTCTGCATCCTGTTATTGTATGCAGCTGCGCTCAAGGACATTGTGACCTTGTTACATGGAAAGTTACTGTCTTATTAATTGCATCTGATCCTCATGGCCTCACTCTCCGAGCCACGTATCAATAAAACTCTCCACACCCCCATCTGTTTTATTTTTCATGTACTATTTAAACAACTATTTTGCAAAACAAGAATTTGCACCAGTGAAGCATGCATTCATAATAGGGAGAACAAATCAATTACCACAGTTAATAGTTCAAAAGCATAATCTAACTCTAGATATCAAAGGAAAAAGCTTCCAAAAACTTTCTTCCCTTTTACTATGGGATTGAGGGGCTTGTTTAATTTTTTTTCAGTGTGTTAATATGACTTGCTCTTAAGTGTACATTTTCTGAAGTAACAATTAGTAGCATTATGGCCACTGATTGTGAGTCATTAATGATTTGGGGGTTTTGATATGATGGAAAAGGAACTGAAAAATTAGTATTGCAGAAAAGGAATTAGAAAAAAAAAACAACATGTTATCTTGAAAATTATATTAATCAACAAAACAATAGAGTGTCGTGGTTTAAACTAGATCTGCACAGTTCCCCCTTTGTTTCCCCAACTCCCGGAGAGTTAGGAAGGAGAATCCAAAGAATGTAGCCCCCACGGGTTGAGATAAGAACAGTTTAATTGCTAAGGCACAACACAAAACACTACTGCCATTACTATTACAAATAATAGTGATAAAGCAAACAGCAAGTGAAAAGAATACAACACCCCACCAGCCACCGACCCATAACTCACTCCACCCTGCCCGGCTGAGCACCGCGTGCTCCCTCCTCCATTTTCCTCCAGCGCTCCACCCTTCCTGCTCCCTCACCCAGTTTCATCCTGGGCATCACGTGCTATGGTATGGAATAACTCATTGGCTAGCCTGGGGCAGGTGTCCTGTCTTTCCTTCCTCCTGGCCTCCCCTCCTCCACCTGGCTGGAGCACGTGCTCAGAAAAAGCCTTGAACAAAAACACCCTCAAAACATGCTCGCTATCATCAACTGTTCCCAGCCCAGAAGTCAAAACACAGCACTGTACCAGCTACAAGAAGGAGAAAAAATGACTGCTACTGCTCAAACCATGACATAGATTAAGAACCCCACAGTTCTTATCCTAAGTACATTTACATCCACACTCAAATATATTTGCTGAACAGGAAAAATGTTAGCAAATACTCATAATATCATCACTAAATCAACAGTATTGTTATCCTCTTGCCCTCATGCTTCCCAAAAGAAGGAGAAACCACTCTCCCTTCTCTCCTAATCCTGACAGTCAAAACTAGTGACTATGAACAAAGTTAAGGGATGTCCTTTTACACTCCAAGTGTCATAAGGGTTCTTAAGGTTACTTATTGTTTCATTTGTGTGTGTCTTTTTAGGATTTTTTTCCCCCCTCCTTTTAGAAAAGGGCAAAAAGATATTCCACCAGTCTGTTGTAGTTTATTCATTCCAGGAGGAAATATACACTTATCAAGGCTACACTTGCAATGTATATCTGCACAAAAAAACCCACCAAAAGACAAAAGTCCCATGATGACTATCATGACACAATTATCAGTTAAGTTGATAATATGCTGGAGAGGAAAAGGTCTTAAATTTTAAGATTAAATAATAAAATTGGGAAAATAACACTAGCATTAGCTCTACTGACAATATCATTTCAATATAAAAATTTCAACACCTCTCGATTTCCTTCCTGTATTCTTCAGCTTGGATTTTTTTTCACACATGGATGTTCTTACTTTTTGCTGATATAAATTTGATCATGAATGCACTTAGATTTGAACATGTTGAAGGAATTTCTGTCATTCCTGGTTATTTGTGATTACTAACTGTAGAGTGTGGGCATAAATTCACATTATTTTCATTTTAGATGTCGTCAACAGAGCTAGTTATCCTAGAATCTTTTAATATCTCTCAGGAATATTTTGATTGCATGAATAAAAAAGAAGCTTATGACCTGGCTCTTTGTGATAAAGGAATATGATATTATGGCTGGAGAACTCTGCGGTTTTGGCTGAGTACATGCAAACACTCTAATTCAACTGAAAAGTTGTACGTTATCCTTATATAATTTTGGAAGTGTGATTATTTTGAAAATTTTGGGGCACTGAAACACAGTTATTTTATGAAATATCCAGGCAATAGACTAGAGCTGGGAGAAAGAGCAATGAATATTGATAGCAGCTTATTTTCCAGTAAAAGCAAAGTGCCATATGGCAAAGACTTTATTCCAGTGATGATCAGCAGTGATGAGCTTATAAAAAATATTCTTAGAACCCAGCCTATGCATATTGCCTTCTGATCACATACCGTTAATAGATGCTTGATACTTAGTATGTATTTCTGGCTTTGCCACTTAGTTTCCTATGCAATAGACTGGCTACAGAGTCACAATAGATGTAGTTCTCAGGTTACTTCACTGGTAGATTCTATTTTATTGTCTTTTTGTGATATCACAGGAAACTGAAAAAGATATATCATCATTTAGATGCAAGAAATCAGAGGACACACACTGAAATATTTCTAATGTAGTGTTTTGCAGTTCAAGTTGTCCTAATCCAAAGACTGCTTATCAAGATAATCAATTTGCTGTAGAAAAAAAAGTAATCTCAACTTATACAATATCATACTTTTCTGGCTTTGCAGACAGAAAGATAGGAGATCCTCACAGCCTCATTTTTTCATAGTTGTGCATTACATCTGAAATTAGTTTCAGAAAATAGTCAGAAGGTACTTGTTATGCCTATATATGTCCCCTTGAAAATGTGCTATGCATGGAGTATGTTGATACAGTATGTGGTAGATGACGTCTTAAACTGTTACTTGTTCAGTTTCAATATCACAACAGTATAAAAATCCTTCCTTATATTGCAATTACTTTTAAAACATATTTACAAACTTTTTCATATTTAAAGAATCTATAATGTGTCTGGAATGCCTAGCTATTATGGAAGTCTTGACAAGTCACATTCCTAATAATGTAGGGGCAAAACTTATTTAGAACAGTATGCAAGTGCCAGAAGGAAGAGCTATAATACATAAAAGTGATAAATAACAGAATAACTTGTCTTATGTGTAGAGGAAGGTCTGGTTCATTTTTCCAGGCCATTTCATCACACAGTAAGAGCTGTAGTTGGTATAAATTCATTCCAAAGAAACACAGTTGGAAATTGGACCACATACTGAAATACATGTGATGGAGAATTCACAGATATATACTAAGGATTAAAAAAAAAAAAAAAACAACCCCCAAAAAACCCAAAACAACAAAAAAAAACACGCTAAATTTTTACAATAGATCTTGGTATATTTATGAATGTTACCTTGAGCTACAATTGAGTAGGCAATTACCACAAAGATCCCTTCTGCTCATACAGTTCATTACCCTTTGTAGGGTTCAGGAAACTTTAGCCCCCCATTCCTATGGGCCGGAAGATCATCTACATTGTTTTAGAATTTAAAACATTATTTTATGTAGAGGGATGTTTTGCTGGCATATGTGATTGTCATGTAGAGCCATCTGCTTCTCTATTGTAATCTTAAATGTTAAAGCGTTCATATTAACATATTGGGCTATAGATTTTAAGTACTCCTGCTTTTTTTTTACTTATACTGAAATAGATTATTTCATTCTTATAGAATGAAATCTTGTATCCTGATAAAAAAGTTACTACAGGCACTGCTAAGGGAGATTTTTAAGAAACCTGTCGAAAGCCAAAGTGAAGTTAGTCAACGAAAACAAACTATGTGAAGCTACATCTGCTGTTTGGAGGGATTTCTTTTTTCTTCCCTTTTTGGTAAAAAAGAATGAAAATAGACTTTTTTTTTTCCCTATTACCTGGATTTGTAAATGTATCTACAGATGAGAGAAAAATCGGATTTTATCCAAACCCCCAGAATAGTGCAAAAGAGATTTCAGCTCCACAGAAACAAAAACCTGTCTTTCCAAGAGATCCAGTTGACATAAAAAATGTTTTCTGGAATTGGACATTATCCACTTGAGCAGAAAAATGTGAAATTAAGATTCAGCTCAATATAAGCTACAATAACAGAATTTCTAGCTGGAAATTTACACATTTCTTGTTACCTCTTCCTATTTAAAAATCAATTTCCACTTTACTATAAACCTTAACAATGATGCAACTTCATGTGAAATAACTGCAAAGAGGTTTATCTTTTTTCACTTTCCCATATTTGGTGTTCTAAGGTTTCATAAGGAAAGGAAAAGTCAATTATTAGAAATTATTACCTCCCCTCCCCCACCTTATTTGTATAGGAACCTTTTAGAAACAGACATCAGCAGATTTCTATATTAATGCTACTGGAAAGTGTTATTTTCCAAAGTTATTTCCCCTTCTCAACTATGATTTTATTAGGTTGATAAAAGTCTGTGAACATTCCAATTTAATGTATAAATATATATATATGCCTCTTTTATGCTCTCAGATACAGCATTTAAATGAGTAACATATTTACCAGTATGTGTATTGCATTTATGAAATTAGTGATCATTGTATAATTACAGTGCATTTACTTGGTTTTTAAAAATTAACATTTTATGATTAAGTGATTTAGTACCCATTATTAAATTATGTAATTTAAACATTTGCTTAGAAATTAGCAGACAATTATGTCGTATAAAATGATATGTGACTAAGAAGACATTATACTGAAACATTATTAAAGCTCAAACCTAATCATAAACAAAGAAAGGAAAGATTGGGATAAATAAAATACATAAATTTTTTAATTTTATACATTTGTCTTAGTGATTTTATACTGCTGTTCCTCATTATGATATCCAGGACATTAACTATCAACTCAGAATTCATAAGAGAACATTGTAAACAAGGAAAACACAAAATTAACTATATTTGTATTTGGAGTTGAAACTCAGTATTGCATTTTGCAAAATTCTGATCTTTAAAAACTTTATTCAGTCCAGAGTGAATTTTTTTTTCTTTTTAATAATGATAAATACATGATAAAACTAGCTTGTAAAACATCTACTTTAATCTATAAAGTTTGATATGACAATTAAAAAAGGCTTATATATCTAATCTAAAAAAAAATTGTGACTATGTTACAATCTTATATAAACATGTCCATCAGGTCAGTAGAGTGGCATCTTAATCCTTAAGGGAGGAAATCTTTAAGTCAGGCTATATGCTTACAGTTTACTCTGTTATTCAGTGTTATGAATTCATGACTCATCATATTACTGAAAAAGGTTTTGTGGAAACAGCTTCTACCACATGCACATCTGTAGTGATATAGACTGGTATTTTAATAGAGAGTCTGTCTACAGTCTTCAAATTATTACATACCCTAGAGGCTTTTGGATTCTTCTAAGGGATTTTTTTTAAGGATATGGTGGTCTTTTAGAAGAAAAATTTCTATCCTCCTATACACATTTGTATCTCCTCTTACCAATCCTCAGCAAGTGCTTACATGGAGCTACTTGGTATTCTCAGCAGATTGCAAGTTGCCTCACAAATGACTAGCAGTAGCTTAAATCTGTGCTCTGTAGAGTCAGGAGGGACTATTCAGAGGATATTACAGATTCTTCTGGGTTCCTGAAGTAAATCAAAGACCACATAGTGGATTCTAAGTTTAGAAAACTCTTTGCTTATCTTCAGTATTTGGGTATAAAGCAGGGCTAAAAGAGAATTTAGCAAAAATCTTCTTGAGCTCACATTAAGTTATATCTTAGGAAACAGTGAGATTTTCTTTCATCAGACACAATCCAAGGTATTTGTTCTGGCAGCTTTTAATTGGCTTTTCGGTACCTCTGGAAGTAGAAACACCATCTACATACTGCACCAAGTAGATTTAACAGAACTGCTTCTTGCATTGTCTATTGGGGAACTATTGAAGATAGTTCTGGAAATGAAAATGCAATGCAATAAGAAAAATAAATAAATAAAAAAACAATCAAACTAACTAGTATATTTGTTTCCTTTTTTTTTTTTTCACAGTGCTGGCCTCTACTATTTTACCCTGCATTTCCACAGAGTCCAAAGTTTCCATACAAGTAAACAGATCAGTCTAAGGACGTCTTTTCAGAAAAGCAAAACTGCAGCCTTGTGAAGTGATAGCTAGGAATGTGCAGCTACATATGTTTTCAACACCAGCAGCTGAAATCTTTTAAACATCTCCAGTTTACTTTGGCACTTTAGCATAATGGTGGCAGACACAAAGTATAAAACATCATTTTACCACACTGAAAAACTTTCATATCTGAATCTCTACTTGCAAATATGGTCTTCTGAAAAAAAAAAAAAAAAACAAAAACAAAACAAAAACCAAAACCAAATAAACCTCTCACAGTTTCCTTCTATAATATCAAGGAGACATTCTGTGGTGATCAGTTGGAATGGGGTAGTGAGAACAGAACTGGACAGATCATCTGGAAGTAAAATTAACCCATATGGCTTCAGATAAGTGGGGTGAATGATAAGGATGATCAAACACTCAGAATTTCTTTTGTACCTTTCACTACATGAGAAAGAATCATTCTAAAAGTTGGCACTTGAGAGGCTTACTTCTATCTGCTAAATCAGGTAAATTGCAAAAATGAATAATAAATTGTTATTTTGTGTTTGACAACATTCAACATTATTCCCATCTTCTCTACTGGAGGCCTGATGACCAGTTAAACAAATATAAATAATGTGAGACTCATCTCCTGCTGGAATTAGACATGCACATCTGAGCATGCCTAGTTATCTGAGCTTACCATTGTCATTAACAGAAAGAGTCACTCTAGAATGTTAGCTATCCATCAAACAAGCACAGATTTTCTATTGAAATTAATTGTAGTGTAGAAATATTTTCTCTTATTAAACATAAACACAAATTTGGCTCCCTAATTAAACATAGCTGTAGTATATTAAAACTGTAAAGCTGGGTGATGTGTACTTTACCACATTATATTGTTATTTTTTGTGTGGAAAAGATTAAACATGTAAACATGTATTGTAAGGTAGATGTAAAGTACTGCAAGATAGACTCAAAGTACATGGCTAAGTAATATTGATGACATTTTTTTCCTTTATTTTGCAGCTTTCTTTTTATTAGGAGTGAGAGGTGTTATGAAATTATCTGTTAATACTTGAAAGACTATTCCAGAATATCCTCTTCAATATGTCATTTACCTGAAATAAGAATATGGCTGGTACCAGTCCCAAAGGGTATTCAGTTGCTTAATGGAATAAAATGACCAAGAGACAAAACACTCCTGAATATTTGTTAATCCATAATCAGGCTATTTATTTATGAAGTAGAAAACCTATTTTTAAGCCCATACTGCAAATAAGGTAAGAATAGGAACGCAAAACAGATCTCTTGCAGCTTTCATGAATACGCCTCTAAGCACTGATCTTCACAGGGTCTTTTCTGATTTTAAGAGTACTTAATCCTTTGCTTTGGGAAAACAGATTTTCTTTTCCAAGTTTCTTTCCTAAAAAGTAGTTGAAATAATTCAAATCAAAGAAAGCATTTGGTTTTGTTTAAGAGTGGTTTCCTTTATGCCTAAAAAGAATTTCACAGGTATCCCAGATACCTCTTTTTATGAGAGTTTAATTTAGTTTTTTCACATAGTTGTTGGTATTTGACAATGAACATTTTAAGAACCAGTTACTTTACATATATTTATGGGATTTGAAAATTCTCAGAAAGCAAACCAGTCATTAGCTTATATCAGTAATAGCCATTCAAACTGTCTGTCAGCAGACATGAATTAAATCAGTTATGAGAAAATGTCAACAGTTAATTTTTCTTTTTTAGATCACTTATCTCTTTTTGGACAAGTTTCATTTGCATTGGGAAAAAACTATCCAAGAAGGATTTCTGTTTATACACTTTCCTTTGAAATTTTTGGGTGCCACTCAGAAACAATCAACAGTTCAAGACTTAGTGTTCTAATAAAAGTATACAACCTGAAGTGAGATGTCTGCAGAGATACTATATCATCGGTAAAATAAATCTGCACCATATCCTATACATTACAGTGAACAATTACAAATGCCATCTCCCTACAGCATTCAAAGTTAAATGAAGCTGAATAGAACAAATCCTGATTTTTCACATTTACTGTTATTAAAGTATGAACAAATAGTGCCAAGGGGAATAAGAGAATAAAGCTATGGCTATTCAGTTGTGAAGAAAGGAAATTAATAAAACAAACCTAATTTCTTTTGTACATGCTTTCAGTTGATGCCCTGGAGAACAATTCCCTTTATAGTAAAGAAGGGTGGGGAATGGATAATATAGCCTATTGCTATATCTTGCCTCAGTACTATTGACAAACTATGTATCATCCTCACCTAATAGATTGCAATATTTTTTGTTGAGTTATACTTTTTTATATCTTGAACTAAGCCTCTTGAACATTTATTTTCACAATAGCTTTTCCATAATGTTTGATGCAAACTTTTGCAATCCCATTGTATTCTGAAGCAAAATTTAAATCCTGGAAGACAGACAACATTCATGATGTAACAAGGATCATGTACGACAAGACCATTTTGTTAGATTAATCTTCATAACACAGTATGTTTCATATTCATTTGAAATATTAGTTTATCTTAAGCTATTCTAAACACATGCTAACACAAGCGTATTTAAAAAAAAGCTGTTATATATTTTGACCAACTGAATCATCTCAGGATGGTCTTCTGCCATGAATCCGATTCTTCATTTCAGTAACTGAGCTATCCCCAAGCAAACATTATGGGCTTATCCTAGTTGGTGTACTTAGATTTAACTGATCTCTTTTAAGGGATGTCATGGTTTAAACTCAGCCACACAGTCTCTCTCTCACTCCCCGCCCCCCCTCCACTCCCCAAGCTCCTGGAGAGATGGGGAGGAGAATCAAAAGAATGTGACTCCCACGGGCTGAGATAAGAACAGTCCAGTAACTAAGGTATAACACAAACCACTACTGCTACCACCAATAATAATAATGATAAGGGAAATAACAAGGGAAGAGAGCACAACAGCTCACCACCTGCTGACTGATATCCAGCCTAACTGAGCACTGATCTTGCTCTTCTGGGTAACTGCCCCCAGTTCTACACCCTGGGCATGACATGCTGTGGTATGGAATACCTCTTTGGCTACTTTGGGTCAGGTGTCCTATCTCTGCTTTCTCACAGCTTCCCCTCCTCCCTGGCAGAGCATGAGACTCACAAAGTCCTTGGGCAGACTAAACATTAGTAAGCAGCAACTAAAAACAGCCGTGTTATCAGTGCTGTTCCCAGGCTGAAAGTCAAAACAACAGCACTGCACCAGCTAGTAAGAAGGAGAAAAAATGACTGTTACTGCTGAACCCAGGACAGTATCCACCCCTTATTCCATACCATTCATGTCGTGCTCAGATCCTACATTTTTAATATACCATCACTCTTATATATATACATATATATATATACATATACATCCACAGAGAGAGAGAGAAAGTTCATTCCTTAGTGCATGGACCAATCCCCATAAAGCTGCTGAGTCCATCTTGTCCATGACGTCAGGCTCCACCTCTTGTAACAGTCTTTCAGAGAGGAGAGGCTGTATGCAGTGTTCACACTCATTGTCATGGTTTAAACCCAACCACACACACTCTCTCTACCCCCCCTGTTTTTCTTTCCTTTCCTTTCCGCCTCCCCTTCCCCCCCCCCAAACTCCCGGAGGAATGGGGAGGAGAATCAAAAGAATGTAACTCCCATGGGTTAAGATAAGAACACTGCAGTAACTAAGGTATAACACAAAACCACTACTGCTGCCACCAATAATAATAATGATAAGGGAAATAACAAGGGAAGAGAATATGATATCACCCGCCGAAAAGAGCCCAACCCAGAAGAGAGCATGCCCTTCCAGGTAACTGCCAGTTATCTCCCTGGGCATGACATGCTGTGGTATGGAATACCTCTTTGGCTACTTTGGGTCAGGTGTCCTGTCTCTGTTTCCTCATAGCTTCCCCTCCTCCCTGGAAGAGCATGAGACTCACAAAGTCCTTGGTCAGAGTAAACATTACTGAGCAGCAACTAAAAACATTGGTGTTATCAGCACTGTTCCCAGACTGAAAGTCAAAAACACAGCACTGCATCAGCTAGTAAGAAGGAGAAAAAAGGACTGCTACTGCTGAACCCAGGACAAGGGATATAATTAAATGGTAAAGAAGAGGAACAGGTACTTACTAGATGTTTGTAACTTGATGCAGATATCTGCAGAATTGATCCAGATCTGAGTTACACCCATAGCCTACAAGTGAAAAAAAAAGTATCTTCAGACTTGCAGACATGTAGGAAAACGAAAGTTTTTTCCTATTTAGTGGATGCAGCCCATGCTCCCCAATATCAATCTGGCCAGCTTTAGCTTTTCTCCTTTAATAGAGAATACAGAGGCCAATAATTTTCAGTTTCTATCACAATCTTTTTCAGAAATAGAATCAGTACTCCACATCTTATAAGAGAGCACTGGAGAAAAAATTGAATGTCTAAATATTAACTCTATCACTCTATATTTGAGCTAAGTAGGATGTAGTTTGCAATTCCAGTAACTCACTCTTCAGTGAAGAACAAAAATTCTGACATAATTTTCTTACAATGAAGTGTATGGTAAAAAAAAAAATAATTTCTCAACAACTAGATGAAATTCCTATTCTGTTTTAGGGTGTCCTTATACACTAGAACCAGTTTATAAGCAGGTTTGTGTTTTCATTTAGCTTGAAAGACTCACAAATGAGAAGAACTGATAAAACTGAAACAGTCCTGAAGGCATGACTGCCTATTTCAGTAACATTTCTTTAAAGAAAAAAAATCTATTACTTCCTTAGAAGAGGTATGAAATTTGCCTGGGTTCACAGTAGTTAGGATTAACCATTCTAGAAGGCATTTGAAAATCTATTCATTCCTGACTTCTGAAGAAGAAATTACATTTTTTATCTCCTCAGAGGAGATTGAAAAAGGAAACCAGAAATTTTTACCAACCGTTCCATTCTCATCCTCTTCAGTCTTCATGCAGCTTCATGCAACACTTACTTACACATTTCTTGAACTGTCTATTCACTTTCCTGACAATGTGATTCCAATTTAATTAATTAGACAAGGAATCCAATATAACGTATAAGTTGTTTTTATATATGCACATATACATGCACACATACACATGTGCATGTATATATGCATGTATGTATGCACATAACTGTAGTTTACAGACTGTGTGTTATATTTTAACCCACTTTCATAACTTCCTATGTACTAAATTAAAAACAGTTTGTGTTGGTTTTTTTTTTTTTTTTTCATTTCTTTGTGTCATGGGTTCAGCTGTAACAGTCATTTTCTCCTTCTTGTAGCTGGTGCAGTGCTGTGTTTTGACTTCTGGGCTGGGAACAGTTGCTTGATAGCGAGCATATTTTGAGGTACTGCTCGGGTGTTTTTGTTCAGGGCCTTTTCTGAGCACGTGCTCTGCTGGGGAGAAGGGGAGGCCAGGAGGAAGGAGAGACAGGACACCTGACCCAAGCTAGCCAATGAGGTATTCCATGCCATAGCACGTCATGCCCAGGATGCAACTGGGAGGGAGCCGGAAGGGGTGGAGCACTGGGGGGAAATGGAGGAGGTAGCACGCAGTGCTCGGCCGGGCAGGGTGGAGTGAGTTATGGGTTGGTGGCTGGTGAGGTGTTGTACTCTCTTCACTTGTTGTTTGCTGTATCATTATTATTTGTAGTAGTAGTGGCAGTAGTGATTTATGTTATACCTTAGCTATTAAACCGTTCTTATCTCAATCTGTGGGGGCTACATTCTTTGGATTCTCCTTCCTAACTCCTCTGGAGTTGGGGGAGCAAGGGGGGGAGTGAGTGAGCAAACTGTGCGGATTTGGTTTCAACCATGACACTTTGTTATATATTGATTTAAACCAATACAGCAAACATAGCTCTATGAGTAGTCATCACCTATGTTTAAAGGATTCTTAGATTGTTATGAATACAGGTTTTGTAGGAAAAAAAAATGAAGTAACTTAGAGTATCTATCATGTAGAATGTCTTGATCTCAGCACAACAATGTTCAAATCTACTTGTCCACAGAGAAAAAAAGAAAAAAGTTCTAAGGTATCTTAATAAGAAGGGGAGTAGCAAAATAGGTATCTGAGGTCCAAATGATAGAATAATTTACTCTGAAGATTAAATGTAAGCTAATGTTCTATACTGAAGGGACAGGAACATAAAGAACTGGCATGATATGTTTTCAAGAATGAGTTATGCCAACAACATGCTTTAGCCAGGATACATGAATACATTCTGCATGAAGATGGACTCTGAATTTACCTGATGTTCAGGAAGAATAAATGTCAGTAATCTATCTAGTAAAAACAGTGGAAAGGATATGAAAAAAGTGGGATGATTGGTTTTTGAGGGAACATGAACCACTTTAAAGAGAGAAAAATTAAGCAAATCTGTATGTATAAGATGGTTCAGTCTAGTTTTCTCTACGCGTAGGCACATACTGCAAACAGAAAAAAAGGAAAACAAATAATCCCATCCTGACTTTTGGCAAAGTTAGCTGGCTAGCAACAGAGTTACTGCAAGTCCATCTTGATATACAGTGAAGATATGAACAGAAGTAAACCATTTGAGAGAATTATATGAATTCCACAATATCTAGTTTGACTTTCAGCCAAGGCCCAGAGCCTGAATCAGGTCCAGAAAGACACACTGGGAAAGGAAAGATGCTTAATCTTTTTACACTGATAAAGAAGAACTATAATAATCAAAGTCTATTAGTACTCTGAATAAAAATACATTCTTTATAACTAAGTTGACTTTTTTCCTGTACAGATCTGCAAAATGCTTTCTAACAGGAAGTCTTTATCTATGTGCTGTGGACAATATTATGAATACGTTGTATTGGTCTTCATGTCAAAGAGGTCTAAAAATACTTTCAAATATACATACTTCTTTTCTGTCTGTTCAAAATGTTTTGTTCTTTTTATTCTAAAAAAATACTGTAAATACCATGATGCAGTTTGGTGCTATTGCACTGTTCCTTTTTTCCTTTGTTAATTTCGAATTTCACTTCTGTTGTTAGCACTTCCAAGTTGAACAAATAATCTTTCTTGTAAAACATGAACAACAGAGTGATCCAGAGAGAAAGCAAACCAGTTTGAGACATTTCTCATTTATGTATGGAATCTGTCACTATAACCTGAATTTTAAACAAGCATCTTTTATTTACTAAAACTTCATTATAATACGCTTTTTTCTCCTGCATTTTGATCTTAACCCCACTTTTACCTTGTATCTGTTGTCTGTCATTAGCTAAATGGATGTGCTTTGCAAACTAGCTTAGGTAAAAAAAAAGCAAAACAAAAACAAAAAAGAGACAGGATAAGGGGAAAGGCTTGAATTAAATGGATAACGTTACGTATATTTCTATGTATTAGGAAGGAAGCTAACTGGGAAGCTATTGGGAGATATTTAAAACATAAATAGAAAATGTGCTGCAGCAGTAATTCATACTACTAAATGAAGTGTCATAAAAAAGTTTCAACTGCATTACTTAAATAAAAAATACTTCATTTTTTTTTTCAGGCCTCCAGAAATTATTTCAAGGAAACTAGTTTCAATTATTTGCTCTGCTGTTTAAGCAAACTATATCAAAGGGTACAGTGCTGTGTATTTACAATAATTACTGTTGACTGGTGAAATACATGGTATCAACATTTCTCAGGGGAAAAAAAGGAAGAAGGAGAATCAGATCATCTGAAGGACAAGTCTTAACAGAGAAAAGTAAACTTACAAAAGATTCACTGACAGTGTATGAATAGCACAGTGAAACAAATGTAGCCCTCATATAAATTAATATCATAAAAGTTTTCATACTACACTCTGTCATTCCTTTTTGAGATAGGTTAACAGGAAGTCTATTTCTTCTTTTATCTCTACCTAAAATAAAATCATAACAGAAGGAACTGCAACCAACAGAAGAGCTAGTCCACACATCTTCTTCTGAGTCATAAGCATATATGTAAATTAGGTTTAATCCTACAAAATTTATTGGGACTCTACAAAGACTAAAGCTGCCAGCCACTTAGTAATCATATTTAACTTGCAAATGAATATTGGGACAGATATATTTTGGGTAGAGTGTACCTTTCTTCTATTCAGCAAAATCATTTTCTGAGATAACCAGGAGAATTTGTTTTAAATCTGGCTATCTGTATATCGCATTGCTATGATAGGGTCACCAGATGGTGCTGTTACACACAGACTTACACCTTGTTTAACATGTACAATTTTTAGTTTCAGAAAATAAATTTTTGGAATTCTGCTTTTCTTGTTTATTTTTGGGTAAAATATTTATAAGTTTGCAAACACCAGTGAATTTCACACTTACTGTTGTTCTCAAAGGCTAATGACAAACTTGAAACAACTGCTCTATGACAGCTTATCACTTGGCATGACCTTTCTAAAAAAGAGAAATGTGATTTCCACCTATTCGTTGATATTACACTCATTCTGCCAGTGCTAAATAATTCCATATAAACCAAGTATCACTATTTCTAGAACTTACACTAAGGATTCATCTATATAAGAAGCCAATTTCCAGCACTTTAGAAACTACCACCCCTCAGCAGAAGAATGGTGATACAGTTCACCATAAAGAATCACTGGAAAAGATATTTAACTGAAGAACAAGTTACCTTTGTATTAAATATTGGCTACTTGAACTGATACTATTCTTCTCCTAAAATTGCTTTGCATTTTGAACATTATATGTTTCTTGCAAAGGCCAAATCTGGTCTCAAAATCAAAATCTGTCCAAGAATGAAAGATTACACATTATCTATTATTAAAGAAAAAAAAAAAAAGCAGAGAAAATTAGAACCCTGTGTCTCAATAAAATGAGACAAACCTGACACCAGTTACACTGAAAAAGATCAGCATCTATCTACAGTTTATATTTACTTCACAATAATGAGTTGAAAATATTTGTCATATCAGATTAGTAAAATGCCACACAATTTGATATTGTATGCTGGGTTGCCAAATTGCTGTTAAAATAACTCAAATATATGTAAGGTTTAATATGTATCAAGATTCTAAGCAAATCTAAAAGCTCTTACCAGTAGTATACAGTACTGTTAAAGCAAAAGTCTGGACTGGGCTTTGGGTTTCATATTTGAGTGTCCTGGTGAAAGGTATAAAGAAGAGGAGAAAAGGTACCCGCTGCTCTTTTCTGATTCACAGTTGGTACCTGCAAATTCAAGCAAACTGTCCATGCCTCCATCACGCTTCTTAACTGCTTTCTTCTGCTGAACAACAGTTCAATAAATCCCATGATAAAAATAAAAAAAACCCACTCTATTGCAGACTATTTGTAGCTTGTCTGTCTTATTCTTCACATCATTGCTGCATTTACACCTGATGGAAGGATAAATATTAAAACGGATTTTTTCCAATAACTTTTAATATCATCGGAAAGTAGACCTGGCAGATCATCACAATGCAGATTTTAAACCTTTTCTGTTCAGCTAAGAATGGTATTTCTTTGCTTTCGGGGAAATTGCAGTCTGTAATCTCCAAAGGAAAAATGAGTTTCTGGATCAGAAAGTATGTTATGAAAATCCAGGTATCATCGAATTTTGAAAGACTATATCAATAAAAATTTTTAGAAGAAGCAGATTAGTTCAAGTCTGTGAACCTCTGATATAAGCAGCCCATTAAAGATATATTCCACCTTTTTTTCTAAATGGACTTAATTGCATAATGAGAATCCAAACATGGTATATAAATGAGCTTATAAAAATCTTATCATCTGGATAGGAAAGAACAGTTTCATAATAGAACTTCACTTTATTTGAACCAATAGTAGAAAATATGCATAGGTGGAAGAGAATGAATGAATCAGTTAATCATTGGCTGAATGACCTGTATTTGCAGGAAATTTTTCTAATCTTTTTTTCTTAGAGACATACAGTATTGGAATTCCGAAATGTAAATGTAAATCATTCTCTTTTTCTAACTGTTAGAATGATTTCCTCTAAACTGATCTTAATCTTCTTTGCTACTATTGGCATCCATTTTTTTCCTGTCCCACCTGGGACACAGGTAACTGCTTTTATATTTGATGCACTAACTGTAGCTTTAACTATTACAGATAACATAAAGACTTACGGATACTTCCTTAACTTAGATCTATAGCAGCATCTTGATTAGTTTTAGCTAGGGAACAGGTTTGAAAAGCCAATGCCCCATTAGAATTAAACTTGGCTATGGATGTAAAAGATAACAGGAAGGGATTCTATAGTACATTGCAAATAAAAGACATACTAGGGACAATGTGGGTGCTCTCTACAGGTTATCAGGAGAACTGGCTACCTTGGGTTTGTAGAAGGCTGAGATTTTGAATGACTTCTTTTCTTCAGCCTTCACTGGCAAATGCTCTGACCACACCACCCGAGTCTTGGAAGGCAGATGCAGGGACCATAGGAATGAAGTCCCTAGGCCCACTGTAGAAGAGGATATGGTTTGAGACCATCTTAAAAACCTGAACATGCACAAGTCCATAGGATGTGAGGAAATCCATTTGCGGGTCCTGCAGGAGCTGGCAAATGAAGTTGCTAAACCACATTTAAAAAGTCGTGGCGGTCAGGTGAAATTCCCAATGACTGGAAAAAGGGTAACATAACCCCCATTTTCAAGAAGGGGAAAATGGATGACCCAGGGAGCTACAGACCAGTCAGTCTCTCCTCTGTGCCTGGCAAAATCTTGGAGCAGATTCTCCTGGAAGGCATGCTGAGACACATGAAAAAACTGGTGCTTGGTGACAGCCAGCATGACTTCACTAAGGGGAAATCCTGCCTGACCAGTTTGGTGGCCTTCTGTAACAGGGCTACAGAACTGATGGACAGGGGTAGAGCAGCTGATGTCATCTACCTGGACTTGTGCAAAGCGTTCAACACTGTCCCATATGACATCCTTGTCTCTAAATTGGAGTGTCATCAATTTGATAGGTGGACCACTTGGTGGATAAAGAACTGGCTGGATGGCTGCAGGTAAAGAGTTGTGGTCAATGGCTCAGTGTCTGGCTGGAGACCAGTAATGAGTGGTGTCCCTCAGGGATCAGTGTTGGGACCGGTCTTGTTCAACATCTTTGCGCTGACATAGACAGTGGGATTGAGTGCGCCCTCAGCAAGTTTGCCGATGACACCAAGCTGCGTGCTTCTCTTGATACGCCGGAGGGAAGGAATGCCATCCAGAGGGACCTTGACACGCTTGTGAGGTGGGCTGATGCGAAGTGCTAGTTCCTACACCTACACTTGGGGCAGAGAAAAGATTCAGAGCAGCCCTTTGGAGAAGGACTCAGAGGTGTTGGTTGATGAGAAAATGAACATGAGTCGGCAGTGTGTGCTCACAGCTCAGAAATCCAACCATATCCTGGGCTGCACAAAAAGAAGCATGACCAGCAGGTTGAAGGAGGTTATTCTGACTCTCTACTGTGCTCTTGTGAGACCTCAGAGTATTTTGTGCATTTCTGGTGTCCTCAACATAAAAAGGACATGGAACTGCTGGGACAAGTCCAGAGGAGGGCCACGAGGATAATAAAGGGACTGGAGCACCTCCCATATGAAGAAAGACTGAGAAAGTTGGGGCTGTTCAACCTGGAGAAGAGAAGGCTGCCTGGAGACCTTCTTGTATCTGAAGGGGGCCTAGAAAGATGAAGAGGGACTCTTTATCAAGGATTGCAGCAATAGGACAAGGGGTAATGGGTTTAAACTTCAATAAGGGAAGTTCAGGTCAGATATAAGGAGGAATTTCTTTCCTGTGAGGTTGGTGAGGCACCAGAACAGGCTGCATGAATGCTCCATCCCTGGGTTGGACAGAGCCTTGTGCAACATGGACTAGTGTGAGGTGTCCCAGCCCATGGCAGGGAGGTTTGAACTAGATGATCTTAAGGTCATTTAAAACCCTAACCAGTCTATGAGTCTATGATTACAGAGTCCTCTGTCTAGGCTAGGGTGATTCCAAGGAAAAATTCTGGCTGAGCAGAGAATGGATTGAGAACAGCCTTGAGAAGGATTTGTGGATGTTGGTTAGCAAGAAGCTCAACAGTACCACTTTTAGCACAGGAAACCAGTGGTACCCTCAGCTGCATCAAAATGAGCATGACTATCAGGTCAAAAGAGGTGATTCTCGCCCTCTACTCTGCTCTCATGAGAACCCATCTGGAGTACTGTGTCCAGTTCTGGGGTCCCAAAGACAAGCAAGATGCGAACATGTTCAAGTGAGTCCAGATGAAGGCTATGGAGGAGGTGATCAGAGTGCTGAGGCACCTTTCCTGTGAAGACAGGCTGAGAGAGTTGGGGTTATTCAGCCTGGAGAATAGAAGGCTCTGGGGAGACCTTACAGCAGCCTTCAAGACCCTAAATGGGGCCTACAAGAAACTTGGAATAACTTTTACAGGAGCATGTAGTGGTAAGACAAGTAATGGCTTTAAATTAAAAAGTGTAGATTTAGATTAGGTATTGGAAAGAAATTCATTTTTATGAGGATGGTGAGGCACGGGAGCATGTTTCTCAGAGAAGCTGTGGATGCCATACCTGGGGCTTTGAGCAACCTGGTTCAGTGGATGGTGTCCTTGACAATGGCAAAGAGTGTTGGAATTATGTGATCTTTAAGGTCCCTTTCAACTAAACCATTGAATGATTTCATTATATTATTTGGGAAATTGTACCTTTTCTCTGTGAAATTTATGGGCCATTGGAGGAAATTCTTTCCTAATGCATATCTTGGTTTATTGATTGTCTTTAGCACTTACAGCATCTTGCCTTAGACATTTCTTCATTGTCCAAGGCCAGCTGGGTACATTTTTATTTATTTTCAGATTATATTTTTCAATTATTTTAATTTATTAACTTTTTCTCTCAGTCTTCTAACATTCTAAGCCTGAACTTCACACAAAATTTTTAAAAGTTAATCCAAGCTCAGTAGCAAGCACAGCTATAGTATCACTGCTTAAAATACAAATTAGTTTTAATCAGTGCCTTTAAAAAATATACTGCAAATTATCACACAGCATATAAGGTTTTCATTTATACATCTTGTTTATCCAAATTAAAAGTAAAAATACAGATAAATAGATATTTAACATTATTTAATGTTTGACTGCTCTCAATATATTTGCTTTGTCTTGACAAAAAGACCATTAATATAATACTATTTTCTCCTACTACTGTATGAAACACCTTCTAGTAATTTCACTTCAACCTTTTCCTGTCATGTTTTAGTCTTAACTAAACTACACTGAAACAAATGGACAGTTCTGACTAATGTCTGTGGGGTCTTAATTCAAAGACTTAAGCATAATGCATATTGATTTTTGTGACAGCCTCCATATTTGAAAGTAATGAAGAACAGAATCACCTCTTATACAGAAAAGGGACTTCTTGAAATTCCATTCTGTTTAGATAGCTAAACAAGAAAGAAGAAAACTCCTGCTGTGAAGACAGAATAGTTTCCTGATGATACATTGATTTGTTTAAACATTACTGAAAGAAATGGATCAACTAGATAAAGAAATAACCTTGAGAATCAGAGTAACAGAAACAACATAAAATTCAGTGCTACAAAATAAAATTTAATGTAAAGAATGGATGTCAGACTTTGCAGATACAGAATAAGACCCCATACAGAATAAGACCCCATCATTTAAAAATGCAGATACAGAATAAGATTTGACATTTAGAAATGTCAAGAAAGAGAAAGATCTGCCCACCTTAGTATTATAATGTATATATACTTCATCAAAGCATTAAAATATATTACAAGGTGATTGCAGGCTGTCAAGCTGATGTAATTATGAAAAAAAGGTACATCCAGTGTAGGAGCTGTTAAGATGGGTGATTCGCTGTTGTGGTTTAAGCCCAGCTGGCAACTCAGAAACAGTCATTCACTCGCCCACTCCCTCCACTTTCCTACCCCCTGCTCCCTGAGTGGTGGGGAGGAGAACCGAAAGAATGTAACTCCTATGGGTTGAGATAAGAACAGGCCAGTAACTAAGGTATAACACAAAACTGCTACTGCTGCCACCAATAATAACAATGATAAGGGAAATAACAAGGGAAGAGAATATAAAAACTAAAAGGGGAAAAGGAAAACAATAAACACAAGTGATTCACAATGCAATGCTCATGACCCACCAACCAATACCCAGCCTAACCTGAAGAGCAGTCTGGGCCTTCCAGGTAATTCCTCCCTAGTTTATATACTGGGCATGACATACTGTGGTGTGGAATACCCCTTTGGCTAGTTTGGGTCAGGTGTCCTGTGTCTGCTTTCTCCTGATTTCCTGTGCCCCTCTTCACTGGAAGGACACAAGACTGAAAATTCCTTGACTGAGGTAAGCACTACTTAGCAACAACTAAAACATCGGTGTGCTATCAGCATTGTTCGAGCCACTGGTGCGAGGTTACCATCTGCAAGCTTATGACTGAATGCCTCTGAGTCAGAATCTCACCTAGATGTTTTACCCTACTGATGTTATGCTGTTGCAGTAGTAAGAGATTGACCCAGGAGATAACAGTCTTGTTCGGAAACGTCCTGAACACTAGCCTTTGGGCAACCATCCTAGGAGAAGGAAAACTCTAACTTCAGACCTAGGCAGATGGAGCTTGTTTAGCCTTGTAAGGCTTGCATCTAAGAGAAGGACACTCTAACCAAACCTACGACCTGAGGACTTTGCTGTCACTGTCCAAGCTTGCTAGGGCCTGGCAGATAAACCTCAGGGGTAAAGGGTGGGGCCAGTTCCACTCACGCTGTGCCTCACCTAAAAAATCCACTGCATAAGCCCGAATTTTACATTTTACTCATACTTGCAAAGCCCTGTAGCAACAGGCGAGGGATGAAATGGCAGGTGATAAGGTGCACTGGAAACCACAGACCCAATCCTGCATGCAGGCGGTTCAGGACATCTGTCACTTGAGATTGACCCAGGAGATGACAATCTTGTTCGGAAATATCCTATATGACCAAGTAGCCTTTTTTCCAGCCAGATTTGCCTATCCCACATTGCCCTTTTAGTGCTCATCACACTTGCAGTAAGTGTGGGTAAAGCCCTTCCCAAATCTTAACTCTCAAAGCCAAGCCATCAATCTCAGACTAAAGTCAAAAACACAGCACAGCACCAGCTACTAAGAAGGAGAAAAATAATTGCTACTGCTGGATCTAGGGCATTTGTATGAATGTCCTGGCTCCACGAGAATAGGAATATTAGTGTTTTTCCTTACTGTAGCCATAGTGAAGTTCTCTAACCTATGATGTAGATGTTTGCTAGTCAGCATTTAAATAATACATATCTCTAACCCAATTATAGATGTACCAAAATAGTCTAATTAAAAACTGCAATGATCTTGTAACACCATGATGGCCTATCCACATGGTACTCATAAATATTTTGCATAAATATGTGCTCAAATTGACCAATGGGGGCAAAAAGCAGCGTGTGTGGTTGTTAGGAGGCTTCCAAATAAGAAAAGTCTCAAGATAAGGAACAAGATAAAGGATTGCAAATATGCATTTCATCGTGCAGTGGTAATGCAAAGAATGACTGGTAAAACCATAACCAAGCTAAACAGTACCAGGAACATTTAATATTCCCCTTCTAGTTGAGTGCAAGTAACAAATAAAAAAAAATCAGGCATAATTGAGAAAACTGGGGAAGTTCACTTTGGTTCTGATTTTTGTTGTTGAAAAGCTCTGGTTCCTGATCACCTAGACCTTACCAACACCTTGTCATGTAAAGCTATACAATATTCAAGAGCGTGCAGCAGGTTTCCTTGTCATAGTTAGAAAAAAGCAAAAATTCAAATAGGTATTTGCCAAAAACAAACAAAAAAAACACCCTTTTCCCTGTCTCACTTCGAACACGGGAGTAAGTTTTCTTTTGCCATAAGTCTCTTTCCTGTCAGGAAAATTATCCTGAAATCTAAAAAGATGATTAAGAGGTAATTTCTATTTTCACACTTCATTGGGATCTAGGAAATGCTCAGTAACTACTACTATGAAAATTCAATTACTTTCTCATGATTGTATGCAAGTGCAGGATAAATCTATTGCCAGATTTCTTACTAGAATGATCTGTGTAGATAGATAATAAATGTTTATTTCTTTCTAAAAAAGTTATATCAGAATATTATTTCTGTGTCCACACAAACCAACACTGTAACACTGGTGTATAATGATTATGAGTTTTGAATTAGTTAATGAATTATATGTGCTTGCAATGCATAACTGCATGCAAAGCATGCTGCCTTTGAAAATACACTGTGTGGTTAAACAAAATCTCTTTGTGGAACAACATAGTCATGTTTACAGTTGGCTCTGAAGCTGTTTCAATTTTTTTGGTTTAGGGTTTCTTTCTTTTCTTTTTCTTAAAAAAAATCCTAGAAAAATATGGGATTGCCCATGTACATAAGAAAGATAGTTATTTTACTTGATCTCAGAAACTGAAATGAACACACACACAACTTTTTTTAGCTGTAATAAGTATATCTAAAATATAGATATAATAAGCTACCTTAAAATATTGCGTTATCTGCAGATCTCTCTTGCAATAAGAACTTTTACTACAGAATAACATCAGTTTAAAGTTCTTAAACAGATAACCTGAACTATATATTTTAATTTTTTTTTTATAATCTAATATTTTGGGGAAAAAAAAAACTTGATATTCTCTATTCAAATATAATATCACATTACCAATTAAACATATTGCATATGCATTTTCAATACAAGTATAGCTATAAAGATAGAAAACAAATGCATGCATGAGTTTTTAAAATGCATAAAAACAAGATACTACTCTGCTTCTAGAAAATCTATAAAAGTAAAATTATTGAGCAGTACTGCACAGACATGAAATTCATATTTGCCAAAGTCTTGTAGTTTAAAATAGCTTAACAAATTTAAGAAGGTTATGACACATATCTGTGATGAACTTTGTAATTGTCACTTAATTCTGGCTAATGGTTCCAGTCACTGTTGTCTAAATACTACTTCTGGATTCCTAGGTATCAAAGGTAACTTTCAGGCGGACAAAGAGAACAGTTTTATTGTGGAGATAACCTACCTGCAACAGTCTTAAGATACATAGATATGGTATTTCATAGGACTGCTTTGTATCATTGCAGAGGATATGGAGAGCTGAGTAGAATTCTATCAGAAAAATTCTACCCATCAGGTGCTTTCCACAAGGTAATGAGCTCTTAACTTCAGAAGTATTTTGGAATGGCTCAGATGTCCAGTCTTAAAAAGACCATTTTCTCCTGCGTTCCTGAACACTTTCCCATACACTAAGTTTTGGGAGATAACCTGAATAAATTATTTTAAAAAAATTATATGATGATGAAGATTACACCCTAACATTTGCATCAGTTCAGACTTCTTGCCTTGTGATATCTGCATTTGTGATGTACTGCTTTCACTTTGTCAGATAGAGTAATATATTTAATTTTCAACCTGTGATGTCATTGCTTACAACAGCTTTAAGAAAGATTATGCCTCAGTATTGAAATAATGTGCTGCTTGTGTCAGCTGATTATGGGAAACTTTCCTTGGGAGAAGTCAGTGAACACTACTAAATACCATGCAGAAACTACACAACTGGTATTTGCAATTGTCTCAGGCTCACACATCACTATCTCTGCCATTTGCTTTCTTTAATATTGTATTCACATGTATGACATTTTATCAGCTTAAATGTAACTGCCAAAAAAAAGACATCCTTCTATTTAGGTTTTAATGATCTACATCTGCTTTTGGAAAGCAAGCAGTGATGTGAAAGACCATAAAAATTTTCTGTAGTCAATATGCTTTCCAGATTTCCAGTACGTAGAGGTGTTGTTCTGTGAACATAATTGAACGACTATGTATCCTGAAGCATAAAGTAAACTTGTTTTTAAAGTATAAGCAATTGTTCAGATTTGATATATTTTGCACACCTTAACTTCTCTCATCAAAAGACACCTCTGATCATACAAAAAACATCTAACAAAAATAAACTGTGTATATTGATATCTTCTCATCCTCTTTAAAATATTTCCACGTTAATCCAAGTATGCTCACTCTGTAACAGATTGTCACTATTTATGCAGACTTAAATGAGGGCATGAATCTGAATTATTTCAGCTTCTTGCTTTTCCATACTGGCTGGACCCTCTCTGATGACAACAGAAAGCTCTTGGGAGTCTCCTCAGCATTACTGTGATCTGAGAGCTGCAGGAGCTCCATTTGGCTAAGACTTGAACAGTACTACTGAAAAGGATGTTATAAAAGAAAAGCTAATACAACTCTCAGTTCAGATGGAAACAAGTGGCAGGGGTGGAGGGGGAGTGGGAGAAGAAAAAATGCTTTTACAAATTCATTATAATGCAGTAAGGGAACTGTACAGATCAAAGAACTATTTTCTGGAAGTGGGAGGCCCAGGTGAATAGAGGTGGAAGCCCTACAGGCCTTTCATAAAGCAATTAAGGATGATATTTCCATAGAGGAAAGTAGCATCTTTTAGAGAGATTTTACACCCAAATATCTGCTGTAGGGTCTGTGAGAACCATTACAGAGAAAGAAAAGGAAGTTTAAGTCTTTGAAAATAACCTTTTGGCAGAATACACTGAATATTCTAGCTGTTTTGTACTCCTTGGGTGAAATTCTGGCTTTATTGTCAGAAGTGACAGAATACATCATTGACTACTGTAAAAGCTGAGACTTTCTCCCTAAACTGAAGCATTCAAAAACCTGTGAAAGCTCTGAATGTCTCTTTTAAGATAGATATAGCACTCTTACTTTGAACTTTATTATTTATTTCTCTGTAAATTAGTCCTTTTATAGTGTCACTTCAGTCACACAACAATATATACATAAGTCTCACAGTCCTCAGAGAGTTGTTCCAGAAGACTTTTCTCCATATTTCAAACAAATTTTTAGGAGGAAGTGTAGGAAAATATCTTACCCAAAGTCATAACAGGGTTCTTCACCTGGTGTCTTTAGTTCTCCCTTTTCTTCTCTACTGTAAATAGGTCATATTTGTTGCTTCTACTTACTTTGACTTTACTTAATATTAAAAAGGAGAAAACATGGATTATGATTTTAAGACGTTTAGTCTTCCAATTTACATTAAGAGTTAAGTGTAGAATTTATGAGTGATTGCTTATTTTTTCCTCCAACTATTTTTTCTCCATCACTAGTTGTTCTAATTAAGATTATAATGTTAATAGTTATCTTCTAGTGTATTAGAATGCTTTTTTTTGGCAAGTAATTTTTCAAGACATTGTTGTGACAGATGCTGAGCACCTCCTGAGGACAATCACTTAATTCCCTCTTGAAGGGAATAGGAAGCCAGCACGCTGTGAACTTCCTATGAACTTTATTCCTGATAACACGCAGAAGACACTCGGCACTAGGATGGACTGAGCCACTGCTTGTGTGCTTTGAATTCTTGCCCTGTGATTTTGATAAGGCAGCTTGCATTTGCCTGATAACAAACCCCAAAGGGAATTTTCTACCAACTTTGATACTGGCTTTGGATAGAAAGCTCTTTATTCCTATTAAGCTCAAAAAGCATAGGCCTGAAGGTTGTAGTGTCAGATTAAAACAAAAAGCAGGACATGTCTTCTCAGCTTCCACCTGTCAGATACAAACTTCTGAAATATTTATGGGCTTCATTGTTCTGTCAAGTATAAGGCATTCTTGTTAACATTTGGACATAATTTAGGGCATATTTCATAAGCACAGCTGTTAAATATTTATGACTAACACTCATTACTTAAGAAGCACTTCACATATACATACTTTTTAAATTATTAATAAAGTGAGTTTGGACAGGCCATGTTTTTATTACCATACACTTCTGGAAATTAAGTTTTCATATATTTCTGTATTAATATCCTGAGGGTCTTACCATATTTTTTTTAAGACATGAATGACGAAATGCCTCTGTTCTTTTAACCCTTCACGTACAAGACTACTACTACAGAGTATATATACTAATACAATCTGATCTAGCTGAAGATTGATCATTGGGGTTGGACAAGATGACTTTCAAAGGTCCTTTTGAACCAACACTATTCTATGATTTTATGATTCTACTATTTTGGTTTGTGGAGAGGTAGAGTGTACTAACTAAATGCAAAAGTTCATAGAGGTATTGACAAAGCTCAGATACTCTTACGAATATATATAGACAGTAATTCAATTCTCTCAAATATGCAGTGTGCACTGATTACAGCAAAAGATAATTAAACCTCATAATGATTAACATCAATATCTAGATGCATATGTTGTTTTCAGATATTCTAACTTCTGTGGTATCTCTTTGTTACTGCTAATCACTCAGTTTACTTAGTTCAGTACTGATTGTGTACTGCTGTTGTGAGAGGACAACAGCTAAAATTAAACTTGTAACAGCTCTCATTCAAGAGCTAGTGCTGCAGAAACTCCCATTTTAGCTCTGAAGATCCCTAACTCAGTATCTGCTGGAGATTACCACACTTGGGTTTTAAACTTGGGAAGACGAATAGCTAAAATAAAAGTATCAACCACATACGTTTATTCTGTCAGGATTTAATGAAAGAACAGGCCCATATTGGAGACAAGATCTCTCATTTAAAATTTCATAATCCTAAGAGAGGGTTAGGATAATGTTAACAAGACATGTATCTCTACAACATAGCAGCTCGTCACCCAGTTCCCAAGCACTGAACTGCGTGTTTGCACATCCCTTCATTCAGACTCTTGCTCCAAACAGGGACAGTGTAGATCAGGTTGCCTGGAGTGTCATCCAATCAAATTTTCGGTATGTATAAAAGAAAGATGATTTTCCCTTCAACTCCTGCAAATTCTGTAAGATGCTGAAATATCAAACTATGGAAGTTGAGTTTTTGGTCCTGCAATGGATATTTTTTTTCTACAAAAAGAGTGATGCTATCTCTCACATGGGTTCATTAATTAAAATTTATGGATAAAAAATTTTCTTTAAAAATAAATCTAATAATGGATAATAGCTGCAAACAATAAATTAAGACATTAACTTTATAATTAATGACTGTCGTTTAGATAAAATCAGAAATGACATCTCAGCTAGCTGTTTTCGTTGTACATATTATCTTAGGATCAGAATTATCTGGATATTTACTTGAAAAACATTTCTGGTTCTGTGCTTAAAGATGGTTAGAAAGAACAGATGCTGCAAATGAATATCTCCTTCCCTAATCAGGAGGAAAAGATACAGCTTTTCACCTACTCCATAAAAAATTTCAAGTTTACTTGCTAGTTCTTAGGTAGTGGAGTATCGCATGGTGTTGCTAGGCTATTTTTACTCCCCTTTCACAGGAACATCTTGGATAACTGCCTTAATAGGCACATTCCAAACTTTCCCATTCTTAATCTGTTTGAAACACAAAGACATAACTTCCTAGTTAAAGTACTATCAAAACCACTGCTTTTGCCAAATTTATTTCTGATTCTTCAAACTCAGTTGATTAAGCATACCATTTGAAATGCTTTAAGGTATTCAAAACATCTGTGTATGGCTGGCAGGTAGTACAGAGGAGCTAGGATAGATCCAAGACTGGGTGGCTAGCTGAAGGTGAGACATAGTATCCTCAGGCACATGAATAAGATTAGAAAAGTTTTTTTTAAAGTACCTGAGAGTTTATGTTTAACTTGAAGATTATATTACCTCCAATCCATATATGGAGTTGGGATTCACTTTTCCTTAATGCTAGTTTCTACAGTATAGATATATACATGCAAGCTAAAAGTTTAAGTTTCAACAGCCGATATCATCAATGGAGATCAGGAATTCATTCACCAGGGTTCCACTGATCAAGTGCAGGCATCTGTTTAATTAGGTCTGTTCCTTTGCAGTGTACACTGCTATTAAAAGTATTACACAGAACCTAATGCGCATGGAAGCCAGGCTGGATAAAAGGTATTATCTAATATTACATGCCTATCTTTTTTTTTTTTTTTTTTTTTTTGTGGCAGTTAAGCCAAATTTAATGGGAATTTAGGCAGTTGTGTCATTGTAGACATTAAAGACTCATATATAATTGAGCAAATTCTCCCTCATGATGTGTGTACATAATCCAAGCCTGATTTTAGTGTCAGTTGTTAGATTTAAGAGAAGCTCATATCGATGATAGTCTGCCTTCTAGTGGGATGGGCAATACATATCTTGGCATTTTGGATCCTTGAGCAGAAATATAGAGAAAGAGGTAAACCTGAGCCCTCAAAGAAAGACAAGTTTGTTCCAACTAGGAGTTGAAATTAAAAGTAAACACTGAGTCCACCATATTCCTAATATGAAATACGCATAGTAGTACATACACTAAGGCGCATGAAAATTTTGTCAGAGATTTCATAGCAATTTTATAATTTAATGTAAATGTTTAGGGTTTGATACTTTTCTGCCTCTTTGTAGGTTTGCATTAGTGTTAGTCTTCTCTGTCTTCGTCACTTTTTAAAGCATGTGTTGTAAAATTATATAGATTGCAGTCTTGATTCATATCTCCGATTTCAATGGAAAAAAAATCTGTTTACTAAATTCACAATTGTATCATTGCTGCAGATATATTGAACATTTATTTTAAGACATCTAATGGTGAGGAGCTCTCTGAATTACTAGGGAAAAAACCCATAGATTTCTGATATGAATTTGTTTGACTTCATAGTGAAGACTATATCTTTTTCTTCTCAAGTACAAAAGCAGGAAATATCCTGGTTCTAACAGCTGTTTATATTCTAATTTCTCTTTCACACCCTTTTCATAACCCTTCTGTTTTTCTGATGTAAGACATTTCACAATATTTTTTACCATGAAACACATTTAGACTTGATATAAGGAAGAAATTCTTTACTATTAGGGTGGTGAAGTACTGGAATGGGTTGCCCAGGGAGGTAGTGAATGCTCCATCCCTGGCAGTGTTCAAGACCAGGTGGGATGAAGCCTTGGGTGATATGGTTTAGGGTGAGGTGTCCCTGCCCATGGCAGGGGGGTTGGAACTAGATGATCTTGAGGTCCTTTCCGATCCTAACTATTCTATGATTCTATGATTTATATTGCAACGTATATTTTGCAAGGATGAATATCTTTAATTGCATTAGCATTATACTGACCAGCCAGGAGAAAGAAACCAGTGATTAGAGCAATGACATACAAAAAACCTGACAGAAGGCACCAGAAATACTATGATTTTTAATAGACATGAAAAAATATGGAAGGGGGGATAGGTTATGAACATTCATAAGTTGCTTATCCTAAAGGTTGAAATGAAAAAATAAAGCCTGGCTTTGCACTCCTACTTGCTAACATCATCTTCAGGTCCTTTGTAACTTTTTTAGTTGATCTCTGAGCATATCTACTCTATAGAGGCAGAAATGTACAGAGATACACAGGATACCCATAAAAAAAGTCTTCCTGCTAACATCATCTTCAGGTCCTTTGTAACCCTTTTAGTTGATCTCTGAGCGTATCTGCTCTGTGGAGGCAGAAATGTACAGAGGTACACAGGATACCCATAAATAAGGTATTTTAGATATCAAGAGCAATTTACCAGCAGCAGCAGCAACCTTATTGTCAACTAATTTGCCATGCTTTTCCGTAGAATGACAAACCAGATTGTTCCCAATACACAAGATAGCTTTGTTTACAGCTAACCGTACACTACACTATCTTGTAGCATAGTTTCAGCTATATGCAAGCCCTTAAGTTAGGGTCTGAATTTTTGCTTGCACTTGTGGCAGTTATCAAGACCTCTAAACCCTGTATTTACAAATCTTGGGTATCTTTCTTAATTACTACCTTATCCTAAATGCTTCAAACTGAACAAGCTGAACCAACCAATTCCGTATAGACTTATACAGGCTATTTCTAAAGAGTTACACCCTGTGCTAGTTTTGGCTGGAATAGTTAATTTTCTTCATGGTAGCTAGGGTGAAACTATGTTTTGGATTTGTAAGCAAAACTGTTGATAATGCAGATATGTTTTACTTATTTCTGAGCAGTGTTTACACAGCATTCTGTTCTGCTTCTCATACCATCCCACCAGCAAGTAAGCTGAGGATGAACAAGACACTGGGAGAGAACACAGCCAGAACAGATGGCCCCAACTGACCAAAGGGATATCCCATACCATATGACATCATACCCAACATACAAAGCTGGGGGAAGAAGTAGGAACGGAAGGGATGTTCAGAGTGATGATACTTTGTCTTTCCAAATAATCATTATGTGTGATGGAGCCTTAGTGAACACCTGCCTCCTGATGGAAATTAGTGAATAAATTTCTTGTTCTTCTTAGTTTGCATGCATGGATTTTGCTTTGCCTATTAAACTGATTTTACCTCAACCCATGAGTTTCCTCACTTTTCTGATTCTCTTCCCCATTGCACCAGGAGGGAGTTAGTGAGTGGCTCTGTGGTGCTTCTACTCTATGAAGTAATGTAGGCTTCTAAAAGCAAAGACACCTTGAAAAATAATCAGCAGTAGTCTAGGTGGCAAACCAAGATAAGCAGTATAGCTTTTGCTGCCTGTGCTAACTTGCCTGCCTTCAATTGCCTCAGATGGCTGCATAGCACTGCATGTGTTTGACAGACTATATAGACGTGCGCAGAAGATAACTTGAGAACAGAATTTCTTTTCAATTAAATATATCAATCTTTATTTTGGGAAAAAATATATTTTCCCTCACCATATCAAAAATAGCAATTTCTTAGAAATTTCAGTTAAGGATTTCTTTGGAATGCATTTTTACTTTATGAAGACACATCAATTTTGATTAGTGCCTTTGAGCAATGAACTTCTGAAAGCTGGACATTCTGAGTTTCAAATGAACCAATTTTTAAGCTCAGGTAGACAGGCTGCCAGTTTAAGTAATGAAAAGTTCATCCATTCAGCCTTTCTGTTCTTTCTCATATACTTCCCTGTCACTCGGTCTCATCTCCTGACTGTTTGCCTTGTCAGTATTACTTCCTTATTCACATCACTAATTTTATTTGAAAAGGCAATCACTATTTTTTATTTGAAAAAAATGAAATTTTCTATGGAATTTGTACCACAGTGAAAGTATATTCTAAATGACAAAATCATTATTGCAAAAAATTTCTATCGAGTTCTAGTTATTAGTACAAACTGCATACAACTGCACTATTTTGTGACTGGAAGTTTCTGCAATGCTTTTTACTTGACAACTCACTCTGCTCCCCTCTTTGCCTTGCATTTTGGTGTAATATTTACAAAGTATTTATGGGGCAGAAGGAAACAAAACTACACTGTTTACAACTATGATATTAGCTTTCTCCCTTTCCTTTGCCAGATTTTTTTTCAAGAAGTAAAATCTGTATTGTGCATCTATTTTGTAGAAAGTGATAAATTCTCTGATTATTTGATAAAAAGAGCAAAATATGTTTATAAATAATTAAAAATATTGTAGTCTCAACTGGAAAACTTCAAGGGCACTGACAATACAGTTTGAACTAATTTTATCTTCAAAATAATAATTCAATTTCTCAGGAGAAATAATTTCTCAGGAGAATAAAATATGAATCTTATATTTCAAGAAAATGTTATATTTAGTAGTATTTTTAATGAATTCATAAAGATTAATTAGGTCTTCATCCCTTTTAAAGAAATGTCTGCCCTACTGATTTCTTGTAGGAGAAAAACAGACATTCCATTATGTGATTTAGTTCTACACTTCTTTCCCTGTATACACCCTAGCATTGTAGCAGTTCATGTATACAGCAGCACATATGTAAAATTAAAGACTTGCACATAGTCATAAATACAAGATAAGGAGGACTATAAAAAAATATTAAGGCTTTCTACTTAGTATGGGGTTTTTTTAAAACACAAGACAGTATAGTAAGTTTTCAGAAAAAGCCTTCAGAAGGTATTCCCAGGTACCTGTTAAATTTATGTCAATGTGATCACAAATGGTAAAAAAAAACCCACCAAAACAACAAAATTAAGCATATTTCCTTTCCTTGATATGCTTTCCTTTGTTCACTACAAATCAGTAAATTCAAGTTGATTTTTCTTTTTTTTTTTTTTTCCCAACACAATGCCTCTATTCTTAAAATTCAGGGAGTTAACAATATAAATTATGGAGCTAAGATGTCAGAAATCAGATATCTTTTTATTATCTTTTTTGGATACTGACAAGGAGACTAAATAAATGGAAGCATTACAATGCATGTAAATCCAAACAAGGTGCGATCAAATTTTGGCTGTAACAAAGTCAATTACAAATGTAAACTCAAACGTTTCAACTTGTTTGCAATTTCATTATTAAAAACTTAGTTGTATCTAAATTAAATTTTATGATTAGAGTTTAAAATACATAGATGAGTTTTGAATCTTTTTTCTTGAATGAGATTTTTATGTTCCCTTTTTTCATGCTTTCAACAGCTTTCAGCATTTATTACTGCACAGAGAAATTTCAGTTGTAGGCATTGCTCCAAACTCTAGCTGAAAATTAGTTTTGAAGATTGATTATAAGAGGAGCAATGTTTCACTGCTCCTACTAGAGAATATAGGCACATTACTGTTGACTCCACTGTTGAACAGTAGTTGATCCAAACTGAGTGGAGTTTAAAACAATTATAATTTGCTTTTGAACTGGGGAAAAAAAAAAAGGAAAAATAGAGAAGAAGAAGAGTGACCTACATCACAAGCAACCAAAATGATTGATCTACTGCCATATTCCTGGAAATCAAATGTGCCTACAATCTACACTGTCAGATTCTACATGAATCTGGACAGAAGGGTCTAAAAAGCTAAAGCCAGTAACTGTGCGAAGTTTCAGAATTTAGGCACATAGCAGGAGCTAAGACCTCCTGCTAGTCTGTTGCCCCCAAAACAAGCAACACAAACTGAAGAAGAAATGAAAAATTTACACATTCTTTTCATATCCAAATATGATTTTGTTCAGCACACTTTACAGTGTTTAAACACTTACTTCTAAGCATAATAAAATCTGCTTGCAAAATAGAGTAGTATACTTGTGTTAATCTCCAAAATGGTAAGAAATAATAGTGAAACTAAAGAAAAGACATGCAATTTTGTTTATCTGAGTTGAAGATATAAAAAATGTTCATGCGTCTTAAGAAATTGGCTTTGTACTCAACCCTAAAGAACAGCATACATCAGCCAAATCTTCTGTTGTAACTTTCACATTTTTTTAATTTTGAGCCAGTCCATTTGCATACAATTGTTGTACAATTATTGGCTTATTCTCTAATTGGGCTTTAGGCAGGTTAATCTGTTGCAATTTAGCATAATTTTGCTGAAATTTTAAATCTTGTATTCCTAACACTACTGCCTGTAGCAGCATGGGTCACAGAATCACAGAAGCACAGAATCCCAAGGGTTGGAAGGGACCTCAAGAGATCATCTAGTCCAACCCCCACGCAAAAGCAGGGAAACCTAGAGTACATCACACAGGAACTTGTCCAGGCAGGCCTTGAATATCTCCAACGTAGGAGACTCCACAACTCCCCTGGGAAACCTATTCCAGAGCTCTGTCACTCTTACAGTAAAGAAGTTCTTCCTGATGTTAACGTGGAACCTCCTATGCTCCAGTTTACACCCATTGCCCCTTGTCCTATCACTGGATATCACCGAAAAAAAGCCTAGCTCCATCATCCTGACACCCACCCTTTACATACCTGAAAACACTGACGAGATCACCCCTCAGTCTCCTCTTCTCCAAGCTAAAGAGATCCAGCTCCCTCAGCCTCTCCTCATAAGGGAGGTGTTCCACTCCTTTAATCATCTTTGTGGCTCTGCGCTGGACTCTTTCAAGCAATTCCCTTTCCTTCTTGAACTGAGGGACCCAGAACTGGACATAATATTCCAGATGTGGCCTCACCAAGGCAGAGTAGAGGGGGAGGAGAACCTCTCTTGCCCTACTAACCACACCCTCTCTAATGCATCCTAGGATGCCATTTGCCTTCTCGGCCACAAGGGCACACTGCTGGCTCATGGTCATCCTCCTGTCCACTAGGACCCCCAGGTCCCTTTCCCCTTCACTCCGTTCCAGCAGGTCAACCCCCAACCTGTACTGGTACATGGGGTTGTTCTTGCCCAGATGCAAGACTCTACACTTGCCCTTGTTAAATTTCATCAAGTTTCTCTCTGCCCAACTCTCCAGCCTGTCCAGGTCTCACTGAATGGCAACACAGCCTTCTGGTGTGTCAGCCACTCCTCCCAATTTAGTGTCATCAGTGAACTTGCTGAGGGTACACTCAGTTCCCTCATCCAGGTCATTGATGAAAATATTAAACGGCAGTGGTCCCAGCACTGACCCCTGAGGGACTCCACTAGTCACAGACCTCCAGCTGGATTCTGCCCCATTGACCACAACTCTCTGCCTTCTCTCTTTCAACCAGTTCTTGATCCACCTCATTACCTGATCATCAAGCCCAAACTTCCTTAGCTTATCTATGAGGATGCTGTGGGAGACAGTATCAAATGCCTTACTGAAATAAAGATAAAACACATCTACCGCTCTGCCATCATCCCTCCACCTAGTTACTTCCTCATACAATGCTGTAAGGTTGGTCAAACATGACTTCCCCCAGGTAAAACCATGTTGGCTGTTCTTAATGACCCCCTCATCCTTGATATGTCTAGAGATAGCATCAAGAATAAGTTGTTCCAACACCTTTCCAGGGATGGAGGTAAGGCTGACCAGTCTATAATTACCCGGGTCTTCCTTCTTGCCCTTCTTATTGACTGACGTGACATTTGCCATCTTCCAATCCTCAGGCACCTCTCCCATTTCCCATGACTTACCAAAGATGATGGAGAGTGTCGTAGCAATGAACTCCGCCAGCTCCCTCAGCACCCATGGGTGTATTCCATCTGAACCCATTGATTTATAGATGTCCAGACTGCATAGCTGATACCTAACCCTATCCTCATCTACCAAAGCAAACTCCTCCTTTGTCCTGACTTCTTCTGGGGCTACAGGAATCGGGGATCCATGGGGAGAGTCTGCAGGAGTAAAGACAGAGTGCTTTCCTCTGGGTACATGTAGAGATTATAGCTTTCCCTCTGGTCAGCATGGAACTGAATGCTTTCTATGTCAACTTATCATAAATAGTTTTTTCAATAAAGCTGAAATCTATGTACCTGTATGATTTTTTCAATTGATGGGACCAAACACTTTATGAGTGACAGTTTCCCACAATGTAGAAATAGTGTGGAGTATGAGCAGCAGAGTTTCTCTTTTTCATCAAGATTTTCAGACATTTCAAAGGCACCTCATAAAATTTATCTCAGTGAGATGATGTCCAGCTGGAGATCAGTAATGAGTGGTGTCCCTCAGGGAATAGTGTTGGAACCAGTCTTGTTTAATATCTTTGTTGCTGACATGGACAATGGAATTGAGTGTGCCCTCAGCAAGTTTGCCAATGACACCAAGCTGTGTGGTTCTGTTGATACACTAGAGGGAAGGAATACCATTCAGAGGGACCTCGACACGCCTGTGAGGTGGGCTGATGCGAGCCTCATGAAGTGTAACCATGCCAAGTGCAAGATCCTACACCTGGGTGGGAGCAATCCCAGGCACAGTTACAGGTTGGGCAAAAAGGAAATTCAGTGCAGCACTGCAGAGAAGGACTTGGGGGTGCTGATTGATGAGAAAATGAAAATGAGCCGGCAGTGTGCATGTACAGCCCAGAAAGCCAACTGTATCCTGGGCTGCATCAAAAGAAGCGTGACCAGTAGGGCGAAGGAGGTGATCCTGCCCCTCTACTCTGCTCTTGTGAGACCTCACTTGGAGTATTGTGTTCAGTTCTGGTGTCCTCACTATAAAAAGGACATGGAACTGTTAGAACAAGTCCAGAGGAGGGACACGAGGATGATCAGGGGAGTGGAGCACCTCCCATATGAAGACAAGCTGAGAAAGTTGGGGCTGTTCAGGCTGGAGATGAGAAGGCTGTGTGAAGACCTCATAGCAGCCTTCCAGTATCTGAAGGGGGCTATAGGGATGCTGGGGATGGACTATTCATTAGGGACTGTAGTGATAGGACAAGGGGTAACGGATTGAAACTTAAACAGCAGAGGTTTAGACTGGATATAAGGAAGAAATTCTTTACTGTTCGGGTGGTGAGGTGCTGGAATGGGTTGCCGAGGGAGGTGGTGAATGCTCCATCCCTGGCAGTGTTCAAGACCAGGTTGGATGAAGCCTTGGGTGATAAGGTTTAGTGTGCGGTGTCCATGCCCATGGCAGGGGGGTTGGAACTAGATGATCTTAAGGTCCTTTCCAACCCTAACTATTCTATGATCTATAAATAGCTTGCAAAACTTTTAGAGGTAATGACTCACCAACTTGTGCCTGCTACATAATTTTGTCTATGTGTTTATGCCCTTTCAGGAATCTCTCCTGTAAGCACTTGTGTCAGTTCAAAAGGTGCTTGGTTTCATTGTGAGTGGCAAAATTTTAGATCCTTCAGAGTCATCATTGGTCTATTTCTTTTCTTCCATGACTTCTGATTTAGCAAAGAAGGCTCATCCCATTGTGTTTTGGACCTGAGACTGATGATTTTCAGTGTTGGTTGGTTTTTTTTTTTTTCATTTTGAATTCTGGTAGATTTTGCAGTTGATCTTTGCCAACCTCATGAAGTTCAATCGAGTAAAGTACAAGGTCCTACGCCTGGGCCAGAGCAATCCCAGTCACAGCTACAGGCTAGGCAGAAAAGAGATTCAGAGCTGCCCTGAAGAGAAGGTCTTGGGAGTGTTGATTGATGAGAAAATGAACATGAGCCAGCAGTGTGTGCTCGCAACCCAGAAAGCCAACCGTTTCCTGGGCTGCATCAAAAGAAGCGTGACCAGCAGGGCGAAGGAGGTGATCCTGCCTCTCTGCTCTCGTGAGAACTCATTTGGAGTATTGTGTGCAGTTCTGGTGTCCTCAACATAAAAAGGACATGGAACTGTTGGAACAAGTCCAGAGGAGGGCCATGAATATGATGAGGGGGCTGGAGCACCTGTTTAGCCTGGAGAATAGAAAGCTGTGTGGAGACCTCATAGCAGTCTTCCAGTTTCTGAAGGGGGTTTACAGGGTTGCTGGAGAGGGACTCTTCATTAGCGACTGTAGTGGCAGGACAAGGGGTAACAGGTTTAAACTTAAACAGGGGACATTTAGGTTAGATATAAGGAAGAAGTTCTTTACTATTAGGGTGGTGAGGCACTGGAATGGATTACCCAAGGAAGTTATGAATGCTCCATACCTGGCAGTGTTCAAGTCCAGACTGGACAGGGCCTTGAGCAACTTGGTTTAGTGTGAAGAATCCCTGCCCATGGCATGTGTGTTGGAACTAGGTGATCTTAAGGTCCTTTCCAACTCTAACTATTCTGTGATCCTATGATTCTATGACAAATACCATTCTCAGACTGGAATTGAGGCATATAATATTGTTAATCGTTTCAACAAAGCTGGAATTACATTCTTTGCTTAGGGAATGGAAATTGTATATTACTAGAAAACTTGCTAACTACCCACTTAACAGCCCTCATTTCCACCAACTTTAAGATATATGAATAAAACTTATTAACATTTAAAGTGAGAATTATAATTAATATTGAACTCATTTGATAAATTTTTAAAGTACACTAGAAAGAAATTCTAATCATTTTCAAAAGACAAAGATTTGATAACATGGTTTTAATAAGTTTAAAATATATAAAAACATCTTTCTCTGAAGGAAAACATCTTTAAAAGCATTTGTCACTGCTTGAAAAAGAAAAACTCTCCCATTTGAACAATTACTTTTGAAGTAATTTTTCATGTATGAAAATTTAAATTTTGAATCAAGGTTAAAATCTGCTCTTCAGTAGCTGCTATCAAATAAATTATCTTTTATCATAAGCAATTTGCTAATTGCCATTATTTAAAAAGTGGTAAATATTATATAAAAAAAACAGAAAGACCTAAAAAGACACAATCAAATATGGCTGTTAGAAGAAAGATCAGTTATTAATTTTACTAAATATTTTTATTTATAGTATTATAAAAGCATCATATATGAAATAGTTACATCATTCTCATTGGACATATGTGGCATAGCTAAGTGTAAAATATACGTGAATACATTCTCTCAGATCTCCAGATGGAAGTAACACTATGACTAATAAGAAAATGTTTCTGAAATACATTCAATCCATGATTTTCCTCACTTTATACTATTATGTAATAACTGATATTCATTCCAAATGAGTTCAAACAGCTGGTAGAAAGCACTAGCAAAGCACATAATATGAATGTTGAACCCAATATAAACAGGTGTCAGAGATGCTGTAATAAGGAAACCACTGAAGTATTTGGGATATTATTTTTTAATTCAACCAATTCCTTAATTTTTCTCACATATTATAGCCTGTTAAGGCTTTGTTCTTTCAGCAATGTAGGTTTCCATTGTGATACTTTATTTTTCTTTTATAGAGGAATAAACAAAACTTAGTCTCATAACAGAAATGATTGTTACAAGCCAAAACTTATGGGCATTGCATTAACATTCAAAAATGGCCTTCTTATGAGATCTAAACATGGCTTTCAAAAAATGGTACCTTCCAATAGCTTGCAGGTGCAGGGACCATCTGCACAAAAAAAATCACTGGCTGTGAGCCATTACAATGTTACCATACAATATCTGTCACTAAATTACAATGTCATGTTGGCAATGTATTTTCCCCACATTTGTGAACTTTAATTGTCTGCTTGATTTTATATGGTAATATTTTACAAATAAACACAATCATGAGAGCTTGTACTGTAGATGCACAAATAATTTAAACAGTCAAGCTGGATTACTTTTAATAGTGCAATATTTAAATTTGGTTTGTTTGCTACTTTACAGATAAAACCCAGAATGTATAAAGCTCTAAGGGTTAGAACATAATATATTCAGTGTTCATTCATTCCAAGAATAATAATTGTCATAAGCATTCAAACAACCAATAGCTCAAACAGACTATAAAATCAGGCTGTTCTCCTTACTCCCAAAGTTGCCTGGTGTGCAGAACAATTTTGTATGTCTAAACCCCCAAAATATTAAAGAACTCATATCAGTAGAAGAAACAGATGTTCTAGTGGTACAAATTCAACTTTCAAGTAACTTCTAAGAAAATGGTGTGGTTCCACTATGATCAATACCATCATTGAGTTCAGCTATGCAAAATGACTCATTATCTCCCTATCATGTGTAAACCATAAAGTGTATACATATCTTGTTCAATAAATAGTATCAAATAAACAAGCCTTTTTTTCATTTTTGTCATGGGTTCAGCCGTGACAATCATTTTTATCCTTCTTGTAGCTGGTGCAGTGCTGTGTTTTGACTTCTGGGCTGGGAATAGTTGCTTGGTGGTGAGCATGTTTTGAGGGTGTTTTTGTTCAAAGCCTTTGTTTTTGTTCAAGTGCCTTTTGTTCAAGGCACATGTTCTGCTGGGGAGGAGGGGAGTCCGGGAGGAAGGAGAGACAGGACACCTGACCCAGGCTAGCCAATGATGTATTCCATACCATAGCACGTGATGCCCAGGATGCATACTGGGAGAGAGCGAGAGCTGGAGGGGTAGAGCTCTAGAGGAAAATGGAGGAGGGAACACGCGGTGCTCGGCCGGGCAGGGTGGAGTGAGTTATGTGTCGGTGGCTGGTGGGGTGTTGTATTCTTTTCGCTTGTTATGGGCTGTATCATTACTATTGTGTTATGCCTTAGCTATTAAACCGTTCTTATCTCAATCTGTGGGGGCTACATTCCTTGGATTCTCCTTCCTAACTCTCCAGGAGTTGGGGGACTTGGTTTAAACCACGACAATTTTCTACAGCACAAATCTGTTTGGAGCAGCAGCAACCAGCTTCACTCACGATTCAGTCATGAGAAGTTTAATCAGTAGTTACACTCTAATAGTTTGAATATGGGTCAATGCTTATGACTTCAATTTCCTCTCTTCTCAAAATCAGTATTTATCTTAGCTTTGAAGTGATAGACACTGGTTAAAATTTTAACTGTGCCAAGACATATGCAGCTATGTCAATATCTCTGCCTATACATGTGTAAATTTTAGCCATATGTTGCCAACTTAATATTCTACCATTTGGTACAACTGAATGCATCACTAGGCGACTAGGAGAAGCTATACATGTAAAACCAACAACAGAAAAACGAAACAAAAGCAAAAAGACAAAAGACAAAATATTTAATTCTCGGTAGATAGCACACTGGTATGGACTGTAAAATTCCATGTCCTAAGCATAATCTGGCAGGATACCAACTCATGTTCATAGATACTCATCACAGCTGGTGTATGTGGCATCAGTAATTGCAAGGTCACAGTCACAACACTATAATCAACATTCTGTCATCACTTCCAATATAGGATCATATTTTCAAGGCTTGTAAGCTTTCTAAAATTAAAATTCTCCCTAGAAGTATTTTTATATAAATGGATCTAGCATAAAAGTTTTCTTTTTATTTTGAGATTGAAAAAAAATCTTCAAATTTGGCTCAGTGTGACAGCAGGAATTCTTTGTATTTTTAAACAATGATTTTTACTCACAATTCTGTCTTCTCTCACCTTGAAGATTTTATTATAACAAAATATGACAGGTACTTAATCACTATTATGTGTTTAAGATTTTGTAAAATCCGTTTTTTTTTTTAAATCTAAAATCTAGAAGGTATGTACCTTCTGCTTGAAATTTATAATAAATAATTTAATCAACCACTTACATTATTGGTTAATAGTAACCAGCATTTTGGTACTACAAGAGTAATTTATGTTGTCTTTCTAAAACATGTGGCTTCGCAGGGAGATCAGACAGAGACTCTCAAAGGTACCCTGATAAGATTTGTTATACAACATACAGGATATAAGTAGCAAAACCTAGAAATGTACGCTAAAGTCCCAGGGTAATATCTTCTTTCCCTATGTCTTGAACTATATTTTCCAGCTAAATGAGGATGCTAGGAAAAGGAATTCTTGTATATATTCTTAGAGATCAATTCAGCAAAACAGGTAAACGGTAAAATAAATTAGATCATAATAACATTCTCTGACTTCCTGCAGATAGCCATGTGATGCTTTTTCTCATTCTTTTTCCATCTCTCAAACAGTCTCAGCCATCCAGTCTAGACATCTAGTCCAGTGATTACACTTTTAAGGGATATAAATTGATTCATCTTTGGTTTTCTTATGAATGTTTGTTTGCTGATCCCCATTGAGTAGACATTAACACAAATATGCTTCATAATACACATGCAAAAAAAGTGAAATAGGTCTTTTCTTAAGAGAGCCAATAGAAATTACTTAACTTTTTCAGGATGCATAACTCATCTCAAGGAAGGCAGATCTCATAAAGTCATTATCCCCTTCATTCGTCTGGTTAATTGTGCAGCAATCTCTACAGGACCAGGTGAACAGACCATGGAAAGCAGGTAAAAGCAACTGAGGAGAGGTTCAGGGTTTCTGTGGTAGGCCTTTAGCTATGATAGATATAAATGGGACAAGGAATTTTTCTTTTAACTGGTTTAATGACAGGGATTGTGACAGAAGCTGAGAGACTATCCAAGAGAAAAATTTTTGTTTTTCCTATTTCATATACTTAAATACTTTCTTTAAACTTACAATACTGGCTCTGATGAAGATTTGATGGTGGTTTAAATGGATCTTTGCTCTAAGAGAACACCAGAGTTAATATGTTGTTATGTATATATGAAGTGTATTAATGTATTTTTCACACATGAAACTGCATAAAGTATGAAATACACTTAATGTTTTTATATTAAATATTGAGCAAATCATAATTCTAGGTCTAAATATTTCAGCCAATTACATGCATACTGGTGTGACTTTATTTTTCATAAAATTATCTCAGTTTTAATGTATTTCTATCAAAGGCTTCTGTGAGAACCACAGAAGACCATTCCAGAGAAGCACCTCAGTGGATTAGGGCTTAGATGTCCCAGATTGTGACACCTCCCCCCAGCTATATTCAGATGTATCATAACTTATATCTAAAATCAAAGTAGCTGTAGCTTGGTACATGTTCATTATTTTACAAAAAAAAAAAACCAAACAAAAACAAACTCTTTCTAATTATAAATATTTCTTATTTATTTAGTCAAATTAATGGAACATAGCTTCACTTTTTTCATTTTGATTTTAGATATTGTAAGAAGGAAAAAATGCAGATTTGTATTTGTATATTACTATATTTGTAATAAAACCAGATTGGTTTTTTTTAGTAAATAAGTTAAAATACTACTCAGATTTTGCTATAGCTTAATGTTTTAATATACTATGTAGAAAAGGAAAAATGGAGGAGTCCTTCCCCTTGTTAAACTTTTACCATTGAAATAAAATAAACTAACATGTACTAAACACTATGTGTCTGCATTCTGTAATTTGCTAATACACTTGTCTCCCAGCTACATCCTATTACAACCACGTATTACAGAAACTGAACAGATTTATTCTACAAAAGTCCTTTTTTTTTTTTTTTTGCTATGGCAGGAGTTTTAATTGAGCAAGAAATGTTTATCTCTTCCGGGATTTAAAGAGTGACAAGCATACTAAAATTCCAGTTTTCTCTGCAAGACTCAGATATCTCACATTTGTAGGCATTTCATGTCCAAATGTGGTGTTTCGGTGACAAGTTATTCTACGCTTATTTCCTCAAAGATATGTTAGAATTTTAAGCATAATCTCTGAATAAGCAGCATTAATAACTTTTAATACCATTTCAAATAATTTCAGGGACAGAATTATATTATTGCAATAACTACCACATTGTGATATCTGTGATTCTAAACCAATCCAGCTGCAAGTCAAAACTAGTTTTGTAAGTATAAAAGAATAATATTCAGAAAATTGTATGAATTCAAATAAGAAAGAATAATTATACTGACCTGGATCAAAAGAGTTTTTGTCACTCCTAAACTCTCTAAAATACTCTAAGAACTATAGCATCAGCATAAAACTATTATGCATTAATATACAAATAACAGTTTAGAATATGCAAGAATTAAATAAATTACATTGTGTAGTTTAGTTTTATTTGAAGCAGAACAACATTATTTTCTTTATACTTTTTGCTTTTCTTATTGCCTTCTAGATAGGGAAAAATATTTTCTTTCGTTTTACCTGAAACACTACATTTTAGCAATTTGCAAGGAAGGATTGAGTTTATTACATTGATTTATCTCTATCCAAGTACTTTGATGTTGACTATCTGAAAGGGAAGAATTTGGAGTGGGAAAATGTTCTGGAGTCAACATGTTATTGCTCTTGTTATTTGCACAGATCCACAAAATCATAGCATGAATGAGGTTAGAGGCCATTTTTGGAGATAGGCTATTCCAAACTCTTCTGCTCATAGTGGGATAAACTAGAACAGGTGGGTCTGGGCTGTATCCACTCAGTTTTGAAAACCTTCAGGAACAGAGACTGCACAACCATTCCAGTCAAGCTTTTCAAGTGTTTCACAACTCTAAAAGTAGCAATTAAAAAAAAAAAATTGGACAAAATTTTCTGTGCTTGATTTTTTCCCATTTCCTTTTCTCTGTTCTGAAGAGTCTGACTCCATCTTCTTTACACCCTCGCTTCAAGTGTTTTTAAAAATTTATAAGGTACTCCTGAACCTTCTTTTCTCCAGGCTCATCAGTCACAACTCTCTTTGCTTTCTCTCCTTGTATGAAAGATACTCTAATCCTTTAATCACCTGTGTGCTCCTTTGCTGGACTTTCTGCAGTATGTCTATGCCTCTCATGTACTGAGAAGCCCAGAACAGGACTCAGCATTCCAGAGTAGCCTTTAGCTAAGGTGAAGATGTCCCTAATCATTTTAGGGGCTTGGACAAGATGTCCTCTAAAGGTCCCTTCCAGCCCAAGATTCTATGACCTGAACTCTATGTGCTGCCTATAACAGATGATACTGGGGGTAAACTTCCTTGTTGCAGAAAAATAGATACCATATGTGTTTAAAGTCATCACTTTGGATAAATTTTCTCTGAAATTCTTAAATAAATTAATACTTTCTTCTGTGCTTAGAGTTTTCAAATGTTTGTGTGAAGGTACTGTGGGAGTACTATGTCTGAGACAGTAGACAATTTTAGAGTTTTACAGATTACCTAATTGATTGTTTCACTTACTTCATTGATTATTTCAATGGATAATAAAGCTAGCTATTACTTTACTGTCATTCCATTAATCAAAAAAGAAAAATAATCCACCATATCCTGTGAAAAGAGTAAGATCAAACATCAGGATATCATTCAAGCATATGTTATCCTGTGAAAAAAAAAAAAACAAACCCTAAAAAATGTAGAAATCTTTACAGTAGTAAGATTGTTTGCTGAAATGAAGTTAAAATATAGGTATCTTCAAGAGTGAAGTAAATATAATATAGCCACATTTGTTACACAAACTTGTTCAATTGTTCAGTTCTAGTACTCCTAGTAAAAAGGTAGATTTGTGTTAGATTTTAGTATGAGTTACTTATAAAGATCTTCCTCCACCGTTTCAGCTTGGCTTTCTAGTAAATGTCAAGTGTTCACATTGTTAGCCATATCTGATGTAGCAAGCTAGTTCTGGTTTGCCTACTGACCCAAGTTAAATGTAAACTTCTGTTGTTTCTGTGTTCCTGTTGAAGGAGACAATAAAACACACATAAACACAAAACACACGTTTGTTAAAATATAAGTACATAACTGAGTTTGTTTAACATATTTTATGCTAATCACAGAGTCAGAGAATCATAGAATGGTTAGCGTTGGAAAAGACCATAAACTCATACAATTCCAACACCACTGCCAAGGGCAGGGATGCCTCAAACTACACCATGTCACCCAAGGCTCTGTCCAACCTGGCCTTAAAACACTGTCAGGGATGGAGGATTTACCACTTTCTTATGCAACCTGTTTCAGTGCCTCACTACCCTCACAGTGAAAAGCTTTTTCCTTATATCTAACCTGAACTTCCCCTGTTTAAGTTTTAACCTATTACCCTTGTACTATCGCTACAGTCCCTGATGAAGAGTTCCTCCCTAGCATCCTTATAGGCCCCCTTCAAATACTGGAAGGCTGCTATGAGGTTGCCATGCAGCCTTCTCTTCTCCAGGCTGAACAACCCCAACTTGCTCAGACTTCATATAGGAGGTGCTCCAGGCCCCTGATCAATCTCGTGGCCCTCCTCTGGACTTGCTCCAACAGTTCCATGTCATTCTTATATTGAGGACACAAGAATTGCTCACAGTATTCGAAGTGTGGTCTCACAAGACCACAGTAGAGGGGCAGGATCATCTCTTTCGACCTGCTGGTCATGCTTCTTTTTGATGCAGCCCAGGATACAGATGGTTTTCTGGGTTGCAAGTGCACACTGGCAGCTTATGTTCAATTTCTCATTAACCAACACTCAAATCCTTCTCTGCAGGGGTTTTCTGAATTTCTTCCACACCCAACCTGTAGGTGAGACTGGGATTGCTCTGAACTAGGCACAGGACCTTGCACTTTGCTTTGTTGAACCTCATGAGGTTGGCATTGGCTCACTTATCAAGTGTGTCATGCTCCCACTGGATAGCATCCCTTCCCTGCAGCGTATCAACCAAACCACACAGCTTGGTGTCATCGGCAAACTTGCTGTGGGCACACTCAATCCCACTGTCCACCCACAAAGATGTTGAACAGATTCAGTCCCAGCACCAGCACCTAAGGGGCACCACTTCGTAAGGTCTCCATCTGGGCATTGTGCTGTCGACTGCAGCTCTCCTCATGTGGTCATCCAGCCAGTTCTTTATCCACTGAGTTGTCCATCTATCAAATTGATGTCTCTCCAATTTAGAGACAAGGATGTCATGAGGGATAGTGTCAAATGCTTTGCAAAAATCCAGGTAGATGACATCAACTGCTCCACCCCTGTCCATCAGTTCTGTAGCCCCATCACAGAAGGCCACCAAATTGGTCAGGAAGGATTTCCCGCTAGTGAAGCCATGCTGGCTGTCACCAAGCACCTCATTTTTCATGTGCCCTAGCATGCTTTCCAGGAGAATCTGCTCCAAGATTTTGCCAGGCACAGAAGCGAGACTGACTGGTCTGTAGTTCCCTGAGTCTTCCATTTTCCCCTTCTTGAAAATGGGAGTTATATTACCCTTTTTCCAGTCATTGGGAACTTCACCTGTCTGCCATAATTTTTCAAATATGATGGCCAGAGGCTTAGCAACTTCATCCACCAGCTCCTTCAGGACCTGCAGATGGACTTCATCAGGTCCCATGGACTTATGCACATTCAGGTTCCTAAGATGATCTCAGACCTGATCCTCTCCTGCAGTGGGCCTAAGGACTTCATTCTCATGGTCCCTGCATCTGCATTCCAAGATTTGAGCAGCATGGTTAGAGCACTTGTCAGTAAGGACTGAAGCAAAGAAGTCATTGAGAAACATCCTTCTCCAAATCCTGTGTAGCCAGTTCTCCTGATAGCTTCTGGAGAGGGCCCACATTACACCTATTTGGTTTTTGTTTGCAACATATCTATAGAAGCCCTTCCATTGTCCCTGACATCCTTGACTCAATTCTAACTGTGCTGTAGCTTTCTTGACTAGGTATCTGTCTTCCCAGACAATGTCCCTGTACTCTTTCCAGGCCACTTGTCCTTGCTTTAACCTTCTGTAAGTTTCTTTTTCTCTTCTAGGTTTTCTCAGAAGCTCCTTAACCATCCATGTAGGTCTCTTGGCCTTTCTACGTCATTTCCTTCTTTTGGGATTCAACAATCCTGAGCTTGGGGTAGGTGATCCTTGAATACCAACCAGCAGTCTTAGGCCTCCCTGCCCTCTAGGACTTTATTCCATGAACCCTTACTAATCAGGTTCCTGAAGAGGCCAAAGTCTGCTCTCATGAAGTCCAGGGCAGTGAGCTTGCTGTGTGCCCTTCTCACTGCCCTGAAGTTCTCAAATTCGACCATTTAATGATCACTGCAGTCAAGGATGCCTTGGAGCATCACATTTCCCACCAGCCCATTCTTGTTCATTACCATGAGGTGAAGCATGTCACCTCCCCTTTTTGGCTCCTCTATTACTTGCAAGAAGATGTCTTCCACACAGTCAAGGAACCTCTTCAATGGTGTTAATTATAAATTATTAATTTTATGAAATATGATTATGAATGTTAATTATAATAAATAAACTGCACAGTTATTGTCTAGGCTGGAGGAAGCAGTGAGGACATTTATTTCATTAGGAAAAATACAAGAAGCAATGTATTTTTTTTCTTCTGGAGTAAACTAGCTGGAAAACAATATTCCAACGAGGATTAATGCTAGAAGATAATATATATGAATCTAAATTTGATAATGAAAATATTTGATTTTATGCTTATAAGTAAAATGAACATTGAATTAACAGACTTTTAGTTAATTGGACATACCCTTTTGAATGTGGGTATGCACTTTGACATTCATGGTCATGGTAACTGTAAATTACATGACACTGTATTTTCCATGACTTATGCTTTATTCATTTCAAACGGCATTTATTTAGATGTCTTTTATTACTTTTGGTTTTGATTAATAAGAATACACAGTCTGAACTCCTGTCACATGTCATCTATTTTTAATAATGGTAATATAACAATCTGCATTTATTAGTTTTAGTACACTTAAGTAAAAATGGTCTGTTTTTTTATCTGTTCCTATTTCCCTACCACACTCTATGGTTGCATGATCTTATGAATCATGTTTGATTCCATCTTTCAATTTAAAAACCCCAAACATTCTAAAACAGCATAAGGAAATACCTGATTGAAGACACATACAGGCATATATGCAACATCATGTCATTAATTTCCATTTCCCAAAACCAGGTGGAACAGAAGTTCATTTCTACAGATGCATAATTCAACATCATTTGAAGTGCTTTACTTTTAAACTTACAATACGACCTGCCCATGCTATAGAAATTTAAATGACAAGTCAAATTTCACCTAAGAAAGTGTTAATAAATGCTGACAGCTTCTTAACTATAGTGTTTGTAGGTTTAGTGGGTTTTTTTGTTTGGTTGTTTTTGTTGGGGCTTTTTGGGGGGAGGGGGGCAAAGGTGGGGGGGGAAGTTGGTTGCATTTTCTTTGGGTTTGTTTTGTTTTAAATCCTGCAAGAACAAAATAGGAACATTAACAATAAAGTGGTAGAGCAGTTAACAGCATCTACCTGGACCTGAGCAAAGCTTTCAACACTGTCCCGCATGACATCATTGCCTCAAAATTGAAGAGAACTCAGTCTGATGGAAGAACAACTCAGAGGATAAAGAACTGGCTGGATGACCGCACACAAAGAGTTGTGGTCAATGGCTCAATATCCAGTTGGAGACGAGTAGCAAGTGATGTCCTTCAGGGAGCAGTGTTGTTCAACATCTTTGTTGGCGACATGGACAGTAGGATTGAGTGCATCCTCAGCAAGTTTGCCGACAATATCAAGCTGTGTGGTTTGGTTGGTATGCTGGAGGGAAGGGATGGCATCCACGCTTGGTGAGGTGGGCTGATGCCAACCTCATGAAGTTTAACCATGACAAGTGTAAGGTCCTACACCTGGGTAGGGGCAACCCCAGTTACAACTAGAGGCTAGGCAGAGAAGAGATTCAGAGCAGCCCTGCAGAGAAGGACTTGGGGGTGTTGGTTGATGAGAAAATGAACATGAGACAGCAGTGTGCACTCGCAACCCAGAAAGCCAACCATATCTTGGGTTGCATCAAAAGGAATGTGACCAGCAGGTCAAAGGAGGTGATCCTGCCCCTCTACTCTGCTCTCGTGAGGACTCATTTGGAGTATTGTGTGCAGTTCTGGTGTCAACATAAAAAGGACATGGAACTGTTGGAACAAGTCCAGAGGAGGGCCACGAGGATGTCAAGGGGACTGGAGCACCTCCCGTGTGAAGAGAGGCTGAGAAAGTTGGGGCTGTTCAGCCTGGAGAAAAGAAGGCTGCGTGGAGACCTCGTAGCAACCTTCCAGTATCTGAAGGGGGCTTACAGGGATGCTGGAGAGGTACTCTTCAGTGGTGGCTATAGTGGCAGGACAAGGGGTAACGGCTTTAAACTTAAACAGGGGATATTTAGGTTAGATATAAGGAAGAAGTTCTTTACTATGAAGGTGGTGAGACACTGGAATGGATTGCCCAAGGAAGCTGTGAATGCTCCATCCTTGGTGGTGTTCAAGGTCAGGTTGGACAGAGCCTTGAGTGACATGGTTTAGTGTGTGGTGTCCTTGCCCATGGGAGGGGGGTTGGAACTAGATGATCTTTAAGTCCTTTCCAACCCTAACTATTGTATGACTATGATTCTATGATTTGCACTGAAAACAAAGCAGACAAAAAACATAAGAAAGCAGGAGTTTTTCTAAACACTTGGATGCAAACAGTATTATCCTTAGGTATGAAACAATAATAAATATATAAATTATGTATTCAGAAGTCAACAAACACTTTAGTTGTGATGTTAGAAATATTCCTAATACCATATATCAGAAATGCACTTCGATTCCACTACCATTTTGTTAACCTGAATTATCATCTTTTGTTTCTTACGTTTTTTTATCCTCAGTTCATTAGTATTTCTAGGATCTTGAGTATTCTCCCAGAAAATTCTCTGTTTTTTGTTTGAATTTTTTCTCTTAAAAACTTCATGGATTTCCATGCTTAGCCCCTTTCAATTGTTGCATAAAGTTTTCAGCTGAGGCTTTGCAGATCTAGACATTTTTATTCTCCCTAAATCATGTGTTTTACTGAAATAGATTCAAATAAAAGTTCAAGACCTACTCTGGAGACCCTTGTAAAATTTTCATAAATATAGATGAAGTCAGAGGAGTTTGGATAACAGCTGTACTTTAAAGCATTACATGATATTCATGATTGTTTACCTGCAATAGTAAATATTTGTTAGATATATGTATGAAATTACAGAAACGTACTTAATAGTAGTTCCATTGCAAGAAATAGACATTTGTCTTACTGGTTCATAACAAGAAGATTAATGAGCATTCACTTATAAGAAGGGATAACTAGTTAGATGAATACTAAGATTTTGGAGTTGCTTTGAATGTATTCATAATCAAGATTAAATATTTTAAAGCTATTTCTGGATGTTAGTGTTTAGTTCTTTTATTTTAAGGTATTATCTGCTGAACACATTTATATTCCATAATCCAGAAGAAACAACACACCACCCAAATCTGGTGGGACAGTTATTGTGAAGTACCTTCTCCTGACTTCTCTTGAAAATGAGCAGTTAATGTCTGCATGTTATAATCACTAAATTACATGGTCTAAAGAACACCTCCTTCTTTTTCTCTTCATCTTGCTGCTGGCAAGAAATAATGCAGTCATTTGCCATTAGCCTGAATGAAGACACGAGGATATTGTAAATGGCTAATCAGTATCCAACATCAATCAGAATGGAAAATGTTGGCATGCATAAATGCTGACCAGGCAGCACCCAGGTTTAGAAACTTAAATTAGCATTTATGTTGAGCTAACAATGTCATATTTCTTTATTTATTTATTTGTTTGTTTGGTGGTTTTTTATTTATTTTAATAAAGGGAGTCCATAGAGAATTTATTTTCAATACACAGGATGAATATCTATGTCCTAGGACAGGTGAGGTCAACTGTTTTACAGAAGTGCAATCTCTGGTTCCTAAACAATGCCTGCAAAGTAATTTAGACTATATAGCAAACTTTTAGATTTCTGCTTTGAGAACCAATACAAAGAAAATTGTTACGAGAAAATGGATTTCATCATATTATAAGGAAAATTGAGCTAAAGGGAAACAGGCGAAAATATGACATAAACCACACTTGAAGAAAAATAGTTCAAAAAACATTTTGATAGCAAACTGGCAAATTTAGGTCCTGTATCCACTTTATTTATTTCTTGGCTTCTTGCACTCTTTTCTGGCTGGAACTGTATGCCCATAGCTCATCCTTTTCACTAGCATTTTCACTTGCCGCAGGAATATTCATGTATGATTTCCCTTCTGATTTTCTCACTGCTGCCACTTCTCAAATAATAATCTTTTTTAGGCTAAATTTTTTTTCCCCTTTCTAAGAATCTACAATGGGGACACAATTGTTGTTACTCTTTGCTAACCTCTGGTAACTGGGTCAAAATAGTCGAAAACATGAAGACTTAGATTTTACTACCAGTGACTCACCCATTGCCTAAGAAGGAAAAATAAAGGCTCAAAATGTTCCTAATATTGCAGTATTTGTGTCCAGGTAAAACCAATAACAATAATTATTTCAGAAGATAAGCTTTTTGAATGAATGTCAAGTACATGAAAAATTGTAATTTCATGGTTTTCAGAGTATCATAGGGTTTAAAATAGAATTTTGTAAATTGTTTGAAATTAACAAGAGTAAAAAAGACTTCTTTTTCCTTTGTTTTGTTTTGTTTGTTTGTTTAATGGAAACCCACTGTGAAATTTTCAAAATTATGTGGCTTGCCTTGGAAATTTTAAAACATAATTCTCAAAAGAAGAAATAAATTTATCATTAATTTTGAAAATTAAGTGTTGCAATTTTTATTTAAAATCATACTTAAAAAAGTAACTGTAGTTAAAATGAAAAAAAATCTAAAACATAAATTAATTTCTATTAGAATCAGCAACACTGAATCACAACACTGCGTGATTCAACTTGACAACAATTTTTTTCTCTGACTTCCATTTCATACATTGACCTGAAAACTCTGTGCGTCAGATATTATCTATTTGAGCTTTCTCTTTTCAGTCCTATACAATATTTCTTTGAGTGACTAAATCAGATTACAGTAACTGAAAGAAAATGGAGATTTGTTTTTATTTGCAAAGTAACTGATAGTATCTGATGATAAAAGAAAAACAGGTTTAGAGATTATATAACCATAAGAAAGTGGGAAATGGAGAGAAAGGAAAACAGCAGGGATTTGTTTAAAGTAGTCAGGCCAATAAACACATTTGGTGTTTTTACATGCTGTGGCATATCTATGTCAATTTATCCAAAAGGCTGCAAGACCTCTAATAAATCCTGTGCTATATCTGAAAAATCATTTCATTTGTTCTAGGTAACCTAGAGAGTCTCAGACACTATGAGGTGCTATGTTTGTAAGGAATTGAATTGAGCCCAAGGGAATGCTAGGAGAAGGAAGACAGATTAGTTTCATGGAAGATGGATGGGAAAACTTTCTAGGAATCATGAGAGCTATGCAGAGATATTTTTTTGCTAAAGTTTAGTGAACTACTGAACTGTAACCTGAAAAGCAAGATTTGTCCTGAAAAATCAAAGGTACAATTTTCTTATAAACTTTCCTGCATTTTTGTTCAGTTACATTGAAGTTTTCTCTATTTCTAATTATAATTCTTTTAATATACAGTCTAGAGAGCATATTCATTTGATTTCAAGCATCTGTGATCATATATTTGAGAAGATTACTGCATGAAAAAAGCAAATGTAGTCCAATATTTTTAAGGGGTTTTGCCATTACTAGCGCAGAAACTTTAGAGGTAACTGACAGTGCATAATCGTAAAAAACACAAGTTGAAGAATCCTTTTCCTGAATAGTTCTGAGAACAGACAGACAAATTGCATTCTGGAAGCTCTTTAAATCAAGTTCTTTAATAAAACAGGAAATTGTTTTAAGGTATTGTAACATGAAGAAAAGTGACTTGTCACAACATTTTCTACAGGAATACAGAACTGGATTTCATGTCTTTGGAGTCTATGAAACTGTACTCCACAAAAGCTTAAGGTGAGATCATATGGTAAATTCTAGTTTGCATAGTCACCTCTAATGGCAAACAAAGATGAGTTGAAGACCACTGTTTTAGAGACTCTATTTCTCAAGATACCAGGAGAAAGAAGTTACATAAATTGGGAATCATCAGTAATGTCTTGTGAAGTAAATTTTATTTTTAAGACATAATATGGGATGTTTTAATGCACAAAGAAAAATTTAGACAGCAATACCTGGTGATGAAGAGCTTTAAATGATGCTGGTGTAGCACCTATCTAGTATTCAATCCACAGTCCTACAATTTGATTCCTTTGTTGACTTTTTTCCCCACCTTCTTTCATAAATAGGGATGGGTGTGAACCTATCTCAGCAAAGAACTGAAGTGAAAGATGAAGATATAGCTGAAAACTATCACATGCATGCACCTCTGAGTTTTCCTCTAAATGCTATGTGATACTGGCCATAAGTAAGCTATTTGACTGTATGATTCCTGGTACTGAATGCTACAGCTATAGCAGGAACCAGAGTATGGGTGTCCCAGATCTTTCTTTTTCCAGGATCCTTTTTACTCAACCTCAGTTTATAATGGGCAGGGATCAGCTTTTCTTCAAGAAAAAAAGAGAAAGTCTTCATGCAGAAAAAAAACTGTTATGAATTTGGGATGATAGTGTCAAAAATACATTTTGACATTTTTCCTCATTGAGAACCAGTAATGATGACACAAAATAACATCTCTCATGACAGCAAAATAGGTTGCATGAAAATCTGTTATTTTCCATGTTCTCATCGATCAAAGCCCTCCAAGTGTACTTTTCTTTCCCCAGAAAATAAACCTATTTTGTCTACTACTTGTACAAGTGCTAAGCCAGCTATTCAGCTATATTAAAAAAAAAAACATATTCTTAAACATACTACCTGCGAAGAAAATTATATAACTATTTAACCAACCCATTTAAGTATGGAAAAATAACCAAAATATCTACAATATACTGACACCAGAAATAGATAATTTAGGGTCTGGGGGAGTCTTTTATTTGCCTGTTTTGTTTCACTTTGTGCTACTGTTAAGTTTTTAGCAACTGAGAGATTAAATTTCACTGATTTATACAGTAATATATAAGAAAGCCTAGAATAGATAACACTGGTTACCAAATGACAATAATATAGAAGCTTTATCCATTATTTGTTAAATAACAAATATAACCCAAATATACACACTTAAAAGAAAACATGAAGGACAGCTGATTTCTTTCCCTAAACCAGAGTCAGTGTTTCATCAGTGTCACTGAGCTTTTCACATCTTCCAGGTCCATGCTCAATCATATCATTATCATATAGAAAGGGAGCACATGCCCCCTTCTATACTGTTATGTACTCATAGGTAAAGCCCAAACATCTAAAAAGATTGTACAGGAGCAACAGTCTGCTTTAGTAGGCAGCTGAGACCAGAGCTGCAATCCATGCTTTGAAATCTTCACACACTTGTTTCACCCCTATCCAAAATCTGCTGAAAAGATTCAGATCTTATACAGAGATCCTCTGAAACTGCAAATGTAAAATCCATACTGCTGAATCTACCCAGATCTTAGCAATAAGGTTTATCAAAGGTGTGATCTGATGAAGGAGCTGGAGCAGGATTTAGCTCCAGTTTTAAAAGCCTAAATTTAGGTGTCTGCACATGCCTATGTGAGATCGCTGTAAATTCTTATAGGCAAAGGAGATGATCCATTAAACAGGGACTAGGGAGTATGATGAAACAAGCATTATGATTAGTTTAAGATTATTACCTCTCTATATTTTATTGACTATACCAACTAGATCTGCAGAGACTATAAGGGAAAGTTCATACATAAATAACAATATGGCAGACATCTACAGTTAGGCACTTGAACTGGGAGTTGTCCAAATGGCTATACTTGAACTTTAGCCTCTTGCCATAGCTTAACGACTGAAAGCCTTTCCGTTAACACCTTCTATATGATATCTTACCAAATTAAAATAATAAATTAAACATCAGCACAGGACTCATCTTCAACATAATAAAAACTAAAAATTTTCTGAAGCACAGTATAAAATAACTAGCTATACAATATCTCTAATTTTCTAGAAATCTGTTTTGTGTCTGAGGCAAATTTTGTAGGTTTTAGTCCTGAGTTTGCTGCAGACAAGGAACCTAAACAGATCAGTAGTCAAATGACAAGTAACTTTCAATCTTTAAAAAAAAAAAAAACAAAAAAAAAAAACAAATTACAAAATTGTATAACAAGCTGATTGGAGACCCTAGACTGGGACTGGCATTTCTTGCTGCAAAGATAGAAACCACAGCACCACAGCCACTTGTTCTTCAAGTATACCACCTTGGAAACATGTCTAGTTTTTGTTCTACAGAAACTGTAGATGGGACAGAATATTAAGTACATGCTGTAGGAAACAAACCAAAACAAAAAACAAACCAAAACAGAACAAAACAAAACACATCCCCCAGTCTTTGTTATGATTTTAAACTTTGCAGAAAATATGAATATATTCATATTTACTGTATCTGCTCCATTAAACAGAAAAAAATCTGCATTCATTTTTGCTCTCATTTAAGTGTTTTTTTTTTCTATGAGTTTTTAAAATAACATACCAAAAGCAAATCAAGTGAAATAGCAACAAAAAAACCTGAAATTATTAACAGCCTTCACATTACTTAGAAAACCATACCGCTAATGATGATATACAATGATGATAGATGAGTCTTCTCTCCTATTTTAAATTTTATCAGCTACATAAATTAGTAATGTCATCAATATCATTACTAGCTGTTCACTCACCTTCTGAGACAGCTGTTGGTTTTCTCCTGGATTTGTTCCTTTGATTACTCCATCTAACTCAGTATTACAAGCTAGTGCAGGACCTGCTTGCAGTAAGTAAATATCTACAGGTGACTGGAGCAGGGAAATGTATTTAGGAATTATTGATGCCATTTTGGCCTCTGTCTTGATGTTTAACTGGAAAACAGTTGGGATTCATTCTGATAGCATCTAAAAATTTTGGCTGGGAGCAGTTTTTTGTTGTTATTTTGTTTTATTTTTTTCTGCTGTTGCCGGTAAAGTGTGCATGATGTAAGGTCTATGACACCTCCTTGAGAAAAACTCACATTAATGTAATCTCAGCCATTTGGTGGTGTCAATAGAGTTCATTTAAGCAATGATTACTTAAATATCTCTAATGAATATTTTCTTCTGTTGGTTTAGTATGATCAACTGAGGCAGACAGCATTCAGATCAACATTTAGCACTGTGAAGCTAACATAGATCAAAAAGCTTGTGACAAAGGCTATGTGTCTTTGATCTGATTTATGATTCCACTTATAGTCCCTCAATAAACTGTTCAGGTCCTTAAGGAATTAATTAAATGTATTGAAGATATTCTATTAATTAACTCTGAAGATCCTAAAAAGAAAAAAAAAAACTTTTTCTTAAATTCTTTCAATGTACTAAACCCATGGTGAGTAGCACGCAATAAGTTCAAGCTTCACTGAATTTAATAATTGTAAATATTTTTTTTTGTATTCTGACCTAGGTTATTAAACTAAGTGTATTAATGTTCACGCAGAATTTTGAAGTCTTTAGAGATACTAGCTTGCTATATGATTCCTGGCATTCTCGTCCCTACACCATACATTCAATATAAAAAAAAAGAAAAGAAAAAGAAAAGTTTGGGTTGTAGTTTAAGCCCAGCTGGCAATCCAGAACCAGGCAGCCACTCGCTAACTCCCTGTCTTCCTCCTCCCCTCCTCCTGAAGGGATAGGGAGGAGAATTGAAAGAATGCAACTCCCACAAGTTCAGATAAGAACAGTCTAGTAACTAAGGTATGACACAAAACCACTGTTGCTACCACCAATAACAATTGATGGCTTGGCTTTGTGAGCAGATTTGTGAAGAGCTTTAACCATGCTCACTACAAGCAGGATGACCAAGGACATGTAGGATATGTAAATCTGGTTGGAAAAAGGGTGCTTAGGCAATCAGGACCGACCAGGGTCTAAACCGACCAGGACTAAACCGACCAGGGTCTAAACCGACCAGGACTAAACCGACCAGGACTGTCATCTTCTGAGTAACGTCAAGATACCCATGTGCTGATCTGCCCACATGCAAGGCTGGGTTTGCAGCTTCCCATGCTCCTTGTCACCTACCATATTATAGAATCATAGAATATTTAGGGTTGGAAAGGACCTTAAGATCATTTAGTTCCAATCCCCCTGCCATGGGCAGGAACACCTCACAGTAAACCATGTCACCCAAGGCTTCATTCAACCTGGCCTTGAACACTGACAGGGATAGAGCATTCACAACCTCCCTGGGCAACCCATTCCAGTACCTCACCACCCTAACAGGAAAGAATTCCTTCCTTAGATCCAGGCTAAACCTCTGCTATTTAAATTTCAACCCATTGCCCCTTGTCCTATCACTACATTCCCTAATGAATAGGCCCTCTCCAGCATCCCTGTAGGCCCCCTTCAGATACTGGAAGGCTGCTATGAGGTCTCCACGCAGCCTTCTTTTCTCCAGGCTGAACAGCCCCAGCTTTCTCAGCCTCTCTTCACACGGGAGGTGCTCCAGTCCCCTTGACATCCTCGTGGCCCTCCTCTGGACTTGTTCCAACAGTTCCATGTCCTTTTTATGTTGAGGACACCAGAACTGCACACAATACTCCAAGTGAGGTCTCATGAGAGCAGAATAGAGGGGCAGGATCACCTCCTTCGCCCTACTGGTCACACTTCTTTTGATGCAGCCCAGGATACGGTTGGCTTTCTGGGTTGCGAGTGCACACTGCTGTCTCATGTTCATTTTCTCATCAACCAACACCCCCAAGTCCTTCTCTGCAGGGCTGCTCTGAATCTCTTCTCTGCCTAGCCTCTAGTTGTAACTGGGGTTGCCCCTACCCAGGTGTAGGATCTTGCACTTGTCATGGTTAAACTTCATAAGGCTGGCACCAGCCCACTTCACAAGCATATCTAGGTCCCTCTGAATGGCATTCCTTCCCTCCAGTGTATCAACCGAATCACACAGCTTGGTGTCATCGGCAAACTTGCTGAGGGTGAACTCAATCCTATTGTTCATGTCAGCGACAAAGATATCAAACAAGACCGGTCCCAACACTGATCCCTGAAGGACATCACCTGCCGGTTTCCAGCCGGACATTGAACTATTGACCACAACTCTTTGTGTGCAGCCATCCAGCCACTTCATTATCCATCAAGTTGTCCACCTATCAAACTAATGTCTCTCCAATTTAGAGACAAGGATGTCATATGGGACAGTGTCGAACGCTTTGCACAAGTCCAGGTATATGACGTCAACTGCTCCACCCCTGTCCATCAGTTCCGTAGCCCTCTCACAGAAGACCACCAAACTGATCAGGCAAGATTTCCCCAAGTGCTGTCACCAAGCACCTTGCTCTTTTTCATGTGCCCTAGCATGCCTTCCAGGAGAAACTGCTCCGAGATTTTGCCAGGCACAGACATGAGACTGACTGGTCTGTAATTCCCCGGGTCATCCATTTTCCCCTTCTTGAAAATGGGGGTTATATTTCCCTTTTTCCAGTCATCAGGAACTTCACCTGACTGCCATGATTTTTCAGATATGGTGGCCAGTGGCTTTGCAACTTCATTTGCCAGCTCCTTCAGGACCTGCAGATGGATTTCATCAGGGCCCATGGACTTGTGTATGTTCAGGTTCTTGAGACGGTCTCGAACCAGATCCTCTCAGACAGTGGGCCCAAGGTCTAAATTTTCACAGTCCCTGCATCCGCCTTCCAAGACTTGGGTGGTGCGCTCAGAGCCTTTGCCAGTGAAGACCGAGGCAAAGAAGTCATTCAGATCCTCAGCCTTCTCCAAATCCTGTGTAGCCAGTTCTTCCGAAAGCTTCTGGAGGGGGCCTACGTTCTCCCTAGTCTGTTTTTCAGCCGCTATCTTGCCTGTCTACACAGACAAGTGACTCCTGCCTAGATGCTTGTTGTGCTGTTGCACCATCAGTCACTTGAGATTGACCCAGGAAATTACAGTCTTGCTCAGAATGTGTGGGTTAAAGCCCTTCCTGAATCTTCGTTAGCAAAGAAAGGCATTCCTCATAGGAGAAAGAAAACTCCTATCTTCAAACCAGTAATAATAACGACAAGGGAAATAACAAGGGAAGAGAACAAAAACACTCACCACCCGCCAACTGATACCCAGCCTGACCCAAACAGTGATCTAGCCCTTCCAGGTAACTGCCCCCAGTTCTACAATCTGGGCATGATGTGCTGTGGTATGGAATACCTCTTTGGCTAGTTTGGGTCAGGTGTCCTATCTCTGCTTTCTCACAGCTTCCCCTCCTCTCTGGCAGAGCATGAGACCCACAAAGTCCTTGGGCAGAGTAAGCATTACTTAGCAACAACTAAAAGCTTCAGTGTTTTCAGTACTGTTCCAGGATGAAAGTCATAAACACAGCACTGCACGAGCTACTAAGAAGGAGAAAAAAGACTGCTACTGCTGAACCCGGGACAGTATACACCCCTTATTCCATACCATTCACGCTGTGCTCAGATCCTACATTTTCAATATACCATCACTCTTATATATACATATATATACATCCATAGAGAGAGAGAGAGAGAGATCATTCCTTAGTGCATGGACCAATCCCTACAAAGCTGCTGAGTCCATCTGATCCATGATGTCAGGTTCCATCACTGTTATCAGTGTTGTTCCAGGCTGAAAGTCAAAACCACAGCACTACACCAGCTACTAAGAAAGAGAAAAGTGACTGCTATTGCTGAACCCAAGATAGTTTGGTCTATTTGCAATTTCTCAGAAAAATCTTAATGGCTAAATATTTAATTGTCATTTATTATTGCTAAGACTTAATTACAGTACATTTATGCAATATACTAGAGAACATTTAATAGCAAGACAAGAAGGATTATCGTTAGTAGTTAAAACTGAATGATAGTGTCTGTACAGATAAAGTACATGTACTGATGAAATATTTTTCATTTTTCTTCTTTCTTAGCTTACACATTATTTTGAAAGTTCAGAACCTGAAATGGGTCTGGAAAATTACTCTGAATTACTAAGGTCTTACTCTTCAAAATATTAACTTTAATTGTCAGCATAAAAGATGTATGTATAGATAAGGGGTTTTTTAGTAGTATCCATAATATTTAAAGGTTATTATTTTTGTTTAGCAGAAGCACTTCACAGGATGAATGCTAGATATAAACTCTATGTACACACAGTGGAACAGAAAACTGCACAAGGATATTTCTACTCATATCTGTATAAGTTTCTTCTTGTTCTGTGAATGGAAGTTTCCAAATATTCATTCTGAAATTGTTTAACACTTCCAACCACTATTCACTTCAATATCAGAGACATTGTATGGCATGAAAATGAAAAATAAAAAAAGCATTCACACTATTGTTCAAACTATGAAGAATAAGTTCCCGTCACCCCCTTTTACTCTGATGACATTCTCTTTTCATTTGGCATTTCACTTAATACAGTAGTCATTTTGGTAAGAAATGTTGGGTTTTTTCAGTCTTCAGCAATCTTAAAAGCAATGAAAGGCAAAGTTCAAATAAAAATATTTCATATGATTATTGTTAGTATCTGTTCACTCTTGCTGGAATATTTGACAATGAGATTCCTGAAATCCCACTGGAAAAAGAAAAGACATTGAAAAGCTGGAGACATTCAGAAACTATCATATACATTTTGTCTAAGGATCCCAGACATAGCCAATTATATTCCTATTCAGACGCTTCTGGAAAGCTGCTGCATCTCAGAAACAAATTTGAATAATATTTATAACAATTAACAAACATAAAATGCATGTCAAATGGCTGCATTCTGCCAGTTTATCATTCTGAAATAAACAAGCAACTATTCACCTCTTGACTCTGGTCCCAGTTAACAAAAAAAATAAAAAATCTTAACATGAATAGAACATGTAATTATCGGAGGGGAGGGGGAAGGCAAAGTGACATGAGCACATTTCCTTAAATTACCCAGCATGTCAGTTTTCATGACAGACTTCTGTGAGTAGCATTTAGTAACTGTAACCTGTGGTCTCAAAGTAAGTGTGATATGCCTTTCCTGTTCCATTAATAAGTACTTTCAGTTCAAGATTAGAAACATGTTTTTTTCAATGCAGTCTTAGCTTGCTCTGGCAATACACACAATTTGAGGATGAGAAAGATAATGAAGGTGATAGGGAAAGGTGATGTATAATGCATAGTTTTAATATTGTCAGTCATTCTCAGTCAGATATTCTGTGTTCAGGAGATATAATAAAAATGGGAAGGGAAAGGGAAAGCAAAAAGGAAGGGGAAGGGAAGGGAAGGGAAGGGAAGGGAAGGGAAGCAAAAGGGAAAGCGAAAGGGAAGGAAGGGAAGCAAAAGGGAAAGGGGAGAGGAGAGGAGAGGGGAGGAGGGGAAAGGAGAGGAAAGGACATTGACTTCTCACTAGTCTAAATTTTACAAATAAAGACTGAAAATTTGAAAAACAATCACTAGTAATATTCTTGAGAAGTTAGTCTATATATCAAAAACTTTTTCTTTTCTTTTTAAAGTCTGAATGACTTGAATCATGGTTTCTGCAAACCTGATGCTCTTAATTTCATTATAGGTAAGCAGGTTCCAATGAGTTCTGTGGAATACAGGCTAGTTCTGAAGGTAAACATCACTCTGAATCCTTCTTATGCTTAAAAGACTTTATTACAAATAAAAAAAATCTGAATGTGAGAACAAAATACATGCTGTAGAAAAGCCCTGAAGTGGAAATATATTTACATGCAACTTGAAAGCTAAGTAGTCAGAATCTAAAACTCCATGTTTTTTTTTTGTGGCTAGCTTCAGTGAAGAAGTACTAGATAACCAAAGCAGACAAGTTCTTTATTCTTGTGAATAGGTGCATGAATTTCAAGTTATTTTGCCTGTACCACAAGAATTTTCATTAGTTCTTGTTTCATAATGGTGAAATACACTGCCTACACCTACCTGTCTGTCTTTAAAAGCTGCCTCTATCTGAAATTACTAATGGCAGGCACATCATGCTGTGAAGTACTGAGACCACTCACATCAGAAGTCTTTCATGTAGTGCATTATGACTAACTGTATTAGGTGTTTTGCATTGCAGCAGCAATGTGTTAGCAATCAGAGTAGGACACTTAAAACCACTTTCCTTTTTTTTTTTTTTTAAGACACTAAGGTTAATCAAAGACTCCATCTTTCTGTAACAGTATCTGATTTTCCTGTGGTTTTCTGGGTAAGAAGTGATTAGAATAAACTGGGGTAATCATGTTTGTTTCCTGATACTTAGGATGATGAGAATTGCTTATCTTTTTCTCTAATAACTGTGTTAAAACTAAAGAAGTCACACACTTGTATACTATTCATAAAATGGATTCTATACAGAAGTTAAGAACACTGCATAATTTTTACTTAATTCTAATTTGAAGTTTATCAGATAATATTTAAATTACTTATGGGAATTGGTAACAATAAAAAAGAAGTGAACAAAATTATAAAAAATGTAGAATATAAAATATTAAACATTTAAAATTTATGCATACTTGTTGTAAATGCTGATATGTATATAAACTTGTGATAGATGTCAGATTGTGCTAATTTCTTGTTTAAATCTTTGAGATCCCTGTGTAAAAAAAAGACCAAAATCAACCATAAATCTCAAGTCTGTATTCTTTTGCAGATGACTGGCCAGCATGCTTAATGATAAGTAAACTTTCATTAATAATACAGTGGAATCAGCAACTTTGTAAGATTACAATTTATCCCTGTGTGGATGTTGGAATGCATTTAGTCTGTTTTTTACAATACTGAAAGAGGCAGTACCAAACTTGGTAAATTTCTGAGGTTTGCATCCTACAAATTAATTTTCAGTTGATATAATTCTTTTCCTTGAACTGTACTGTTGAGACTGTGTAAGAACATAACTTCTGCATCTTGAAAACAACCCCCCTAGCACATGAATTCATGTTTCCAGTAGTGCTAGTCTAACTACGATTCCACCAAATTTGTGAGTAGATCAATTCAATGAAGGTTAGAAATTTATGGCACTTTTCAACCATGAATATTTAACAATCCCTAAGTGAATATTTTAACCTGCAGATGAGATTCTAGTCTTCTGATCATATAGTAAAAATCTTGCATTCATAGCTGGAGGATGAACTGGGGTCTATTTCCATGAGCCATAGTATGAAAAATATCTCTTGCTTGCCTGCACTTTCTCAGAGATATAAGGATATAACCATGTTAACCTTCAGATTAGGACAATTAATGTCAATGAGATGATTCAATTTTTCTTTTGAGAATCAGTTATACAGCCTACATATATACATACCCATACATAAAACTAACTAAATAAATAAACTTATATGTGTTTCTCTTTTCAGGGAAATTGTGCAGTTCATCTCCAAATAAAATTTTATTCTTTATGAACATAGGTCAAACAACCTATATGTGAAGGTCTGAATAGCAGAAGTACATGTAACAGTATCATCATTATACTGTGAATAATTATTCTATACAGTTATGAATAAACCACCTCATCCCCTGTGAAAGTTTTCTGCTGGAAAATATTATCAGGCTATTGCAAATGGGGATCATCAGAAAGTAAAACAGAACCCAGAATGAGAAAACTTAGATTTTTATAAGAGAAAAAATTTTTCAACTTCAAATTTTCTTTCTTCTAAATGGTGTCCAGTAGAGATGCTCTGCATCTATGTTCTCTTAAAGGTTAAGTTTTTGTGAAGAAGGTATTAAAGACAGTTTTATGCTAAAAAAGAAAGAAATCCACTTAAAAATAAGGCTAAAACAATGTCTCAGAAACTTGGTTGGGAACCCACTTTGAACAGTTCTAAATGTATTTTTATTTAAGAAGAAAATTCAGACAGAAAAGACACATGAACAGGTGAAACTCTCTGCAGTATATATATAAAAAAAAACAGATTCCATTGTCTGTGGGTTGGTTTCCAGTAGTCAAACGGCTGGTTGGGAAAGGAAAAACGGTATAAACTCCTGTTTTCTACACAGCACACTGCATAAATAGCATTCAGTAGTGTTCCAGGACAAGACTAACATTTAAGGTTATCTTATCTATCTTAGCCAGCACAAATTATCACATTTTAAACCTACAGATAAGATCAAAATGTAGACCCAATGATCTATTATATTTTGGGGGTCTGTAACACAGAAATCTGTTTTATTCATGGTATAACTAGGTTTGCAGATGAATCATAATTCCTTTCACATTCAAAAAAAGTTGCAGCAGCAGGCCTTCTTACAAGAAAAATGAGTTAACTACAACAACTATGTCTCATGACATGTGCTAATACACAGAATCATACATCTTGCTTTTTGTTTTTCTCAAGAAAAAATTGACACAATGTGTGAGAGGACCTAAAAACTGAAGAGCAAGAATCAATCAGACTGGCATTTCATAGGGCTAGGCTTTCTAGCAGAGACTTTAGTAATATCATGGTAGGACAGATTCTTAGTGAGAGCATAGTCCCATTCATGTCTATAATTCTCACATGGTTTGACTTCACTGGTATCCTGAACAACAATTTTTACAGTTTCATCAGCTTCTGAATGCAAAAGAAATATAGAAAAGCCTGGGGTTTTTCTGTTTTCAAAATATAGAAGAAAAAAACAATATGTTAATTACCCACTGAGAATTAAATCAGCATTTTATATGCCCTCTGGCAGAAAGTAGAAAAATTATATTAGTAAAGCTTACCTATTCCTGAGCAAATAGGAGTAAGAGAACCAAAAGCATTAGAAATCTGGAAATCATCATAGCACATATGCTTGGAAACACACTTTGGAAATTCACATTTTGTTGCTTCAGTACTAAACTAAACATCTGGAAAGTAGTCAGACAGGACAAGACCTTTAATCATAGAATCATATAATAGTTAGGGTTGGAAAGGACCTTAAGACTATCCAATTCCAACCCTGCTGCCATGGGCAGGGACACCTCACACTAAACCGTGTCACCTAAGGCTCTGTCCAACCTGACCTTAAAACACTGCAAGGGATGGAGTATTCACAGCTTCCTTGGGCAACCCATTCCAGTGCTTCACCACCCTAACAGTAAAGAACTTCTTCCTTATATCCAATCTAAACTTCCCTTAAGTTTTAATTCCTTACCCCTTGTCCTATCACTATAGTCCCTAATGAAGAGTCCCTCTCCAGCAACCATATAGGCCCCTTCAGATACTGGAAGGCTGCTATGAGGTCTCCAGACAGTCTTCTTTTCTCCAAGCTGAACAGCCCCAACTTTCTCAGCCTAAGCTCCAATTTTCTCAGCCTAAGCTCCAGCTTTCTCAGCCTGAGCCCCAACTTTCTCAGCCTAAATCTCCAAGGCAAGAGCTGGAACTCACAATTCTGTGTCACAGGGTTTTTTTTTCAGTCTTTTTAATTACTGTATTTCATGGGTATGCTTTCTTCCCTTTTCTACAAGAAATATAGTTACCTTTTTATCATACAATAGGTTTCCTTCGTGAGAACTTGTTGAAAGAACAAGAAAAAAAAATAATGGTGTTTGAGGCAATTTTCTTGGAAAACCTATAGTTCTCAGGATACTTTCATATTAAAAAATGTGATGTTAGCTGTCTATAGGTGTATAAATGGGGAACTACTGGACATAGGAGAATATGGAGACTATCTTTTAAATACAGTGAAAAAGAAAAGAACATGTAAGTACAGTGACATGATAATTTAAAAGCATGCTATTTGCCCTGAATTATCAGTTTTTTTAAAAGAAAGTTTGAATTTATATGAAAACAGATATAATTTTTTACACTGAAAAAAAAGAAAAAAAGTACTCTGAACATTCTCATAACAAAGAGAGTGGCTAACAGAAGCTTAATTCCATAAATGACAGATCTAGCATTTAAAATTGCATTTTCTTCCATGTAGCAGGTAGAGATATTTTTAAACATTTCCAATATGGTATTAGGTAGGAATGTCAATTTCTAACTTTAAACGATAATAATGTTTTCTTAGAAAAAACAAAAATCCACAAGATACTAAAAGAAAGCCATAGGCATCTTCAAATGCAAATAATTTTAATATTGATATGACTCCAGAAAGGTTTTGGCTTTTATTAAAGAAACAATTTATTAGAATTTGAAATTTTATCTATAACCTTCACAGTTCTTACCATTTAAGGTTTACTTTCTTAATGTTTTAATTTTCCTTTCTACTGAGATCATTTGCATAAACTCAGAAACTGATCATATAAAAATCTGTCACTGAGCTATGCACACCAGATTAATGTTAATCAGATGCCACTGAATGCATGGTATACAACACCACATTACAGACATTCCCTTGTCCTAGTTATTAGAGAATGCATAAGACACAAAAAAGACTAAGATTTGTTTAGGTCTGAGAAATTACACAATACAAAGTTTCAGGCAAAGGCACTTTAACATGTCTGTTTAATAAAAGAGGTACTATAGAGTTACAATGGTAATATCTAATAATCTACAATAAAAAATTTAATTGTTGGAAACATGCACAACACTGCCATGGCACAACCTAAATAAAGCTATATGGACTAATTCTGAAAATATTTATGGTAATATGAAAAATAATTATAAACTTTTTTTTTTTTTTACTTTTAATCAACAAAGCAAAGACAAATATTTTTGTTGCTATTCATTTCTGTTGAAAAATAAATTCCAGCATTCAGGTAGCTAAGCTGGTAATGAAGGGTAGGCTGTACATGTTGGACTTTATATTTACTAAATTTCACACATTATCTTCATATCAGGACCAGAATTGCAATGTGTATATCATGAGCTGGACTGGCTTATTCTCTCCATTTTACTTTAGTTTAGGTCTGCATAATATGCAAATTATTTAATCTCTTCTAAATTAGGATATGTAAAGGTTAAACTTCTACGAGTTTAGTGACTGCTTCCATAAACTCACACGCTCACCAAGCTGTGTGCTGTGATTGACACATTGGAGGGAAAGGATGTCATCCAGAGGGACCTTGACAAGCTCAAGAGTTGGGCCAGTGCAAACTTTCTGAAGTTCAAAAAGGCCAAGTGCAAGGTCCTGCATCTGGTGCAGTCTCAAGCACAACTACAGACTGAGTGGCAAATGGATTGAGAGCAGCCCTGAGGCGAGATCTAAGCCCACAGGAGAGATCTAAGAGATCTTCAGATAGTATTGACAGAGAAATGAAGAATATATAATTATTTTTTTATTTTTGCATACATATTGACTATATTTTAACAATTTGCTCAGGACCAATGCTGAAGTTTATCAGTGCAGTAACCTGTAACATTCATCTAACGAAGAAAAATGTAAGCTAACAAACAAAATCTCATTCATATGATAATTGAAAACAAACTTTGACATCTGTTGCCAATGTTTAAAGCAATTCTCTTATACCATCTCAGTGGTGGTGTAAGAGGTGTGATTTTGTCTTTTCACTTTAATTTATAGTTTTAGAGCTATAGAACTAATACATGTTCCAATAAGGGATTTAAATAATGTGGAAGTGTAACAAAGCATTTAGTTCTGCAAATTAGATAAACGTTGTGGAAAGTGCATCTTCTACCACCATGTGGCAGTTTAGAATCACTGCATATTAGCATACCTCATTAAATGTAGTAAACTTAATTCATGCTTCCTTAATTAATGTACTCACCAAGCAATACAAAGATAACCCAAACCAAAGGATCCATTTCCAAGTCAACATGTTCATATGCAATTATTAAATCACACTGAAAGTATATGGTATATTGGAAATGTTGCCTTTTTAGCAAGTGTGCTGTTTTCAGGAAAAAGAAAATGCATAGTTACATAGGTTTGTTATTAGAAATCTTAGCAACAATTATGTTGTTATAAAATTAATATATGTCCTCACACTACCTAATAATAATTAGGTTAGAATAACTGTCCTGTAATTTTCCAACACTAACTCTAAAGCAGTTGTTCTTCCATTATGAATCAGTATCTATTATCTTTATTCTCCTATATAACAATATTGTTTTAAGATGACCTTTACTTGTATACATTTTGGTTTTGCAAATTATATAATCAGTGTCAAGATCATACAGGGAAAGCTATATTTAGTATCATGTTTATTTTGCTACTATAAGATGGCATGCTTATAAAACTGATAAATATTTATATAGTAAAAATAGCTTCATAATTGTTCCTATTTTCAGAAAATATTCTTAATTGTTATGTAGTTTCATTCACACTTCTGGAGTTTATTTCACAGAGATATCAATAACACAGTAGTTTCATCTCAACATAACATTAGAAAATTTACCTATCTCCTGTTTTTGACAGGAAGCACTGGTCACTTCTTCAATTTCAGTACTATCTTAATAGGTTTGACAGTTATGGAGTTGTACCTTCTTTTTCTTCATAAATATCTTTCATTGTCAGAAACTGCTATGAAAATGATAGCAAATAAATCAAAAATTATTCTAAAAGCATACTGTTATTCTAGAAATGAAGTGTAGGCTGCACATGAGGCCAGTTCAGGAAAGAAATTAAATCAGCAGTTGTGAGCCTGAAGATATATTACCTGCATTTTCTCACACTGCAATCTTTGAACTAAAATGTGGTCATTTTTTCTTAATTGCAGGCTAGCTGTTTGAACAATTTTTGCAAATTCTGAATACCTTCAAAAGGTTAAGTCATCTATGATATACACCACTATGCTTATAAGCTTAAAGAGTGAGCTGAAGTGTGAATTTGATATGATTACAAGACTATGCTTACAGAAAGATGAAGATATTATTAGTTAAGCCATATATAAATCTTGAATTGATCCTATTCAAAGGAAGAAGCTCCAATGGTGTTAGCAGTGGTATTTGAGCTGAACAGACCTCAGAGGTAAAAACTGATAGTGATGTTATTTATTTTACAGTTACAAGAATAATGTAGATATGATTTCATTCATGCAATAGTATATCTATATTCATTATAGACAGGATGAATGATTACCTGAACATGTAGGTTTACATTTCTTAAGTCTCTTTCATGGACTCACATTACCATTGGTGAGTCAGAGCTTAAGTCAGTTCAGCAGTTCAGCTATCTGTGAAGCATTATTTCCTCGGATGACACGATCAACAAAGAGATAGACAACAGAATAGCAAAGGCATATAGAGCCTTTGCAAAACTTCATAAAAGAGTCTGGTGCAATAAACACCTGAAGAAAAGTACAAAAATTAGTGTCTATAGAGCCATTGTACTGTCTACTCTTTTATATGGGTCTGAACCATGGGTTATCTACCGCTATCACCTGTGACTCCTCAAACATTTTCATCAGCACTGCCTCCATCCAATTTTATATCCAAAAGATATAAAGACTCCCTGAAACAATACCTTAGCCTTGGCCATATTTACTACCATCAGTGGTCCACCTTGACCTCCAATTGGGAGACTTGGAGACACACTATACATAATGCCGTTGTCTCCTTTGAGAACACACACAGAATTAGTCTCGAGGAGAAAAGGTAATGTACAAAGTATTGCACCCCACCTATACCACCCAAGGAGACCTTTTGCTGTGCTTTTTGCAACTGGATTTGCCTATCCCACATTGGCCTTCTTAGACATCAGCACACTTGTAGTAAGCGTGGGTAGAACCCTTCCCAAATCTTCGTTTGCAAAGTCAAGCCATGATGATGATGATGATATTTCTTAAGTAAATCTGTAGCCTTTCTCTCTCTTCCCAGTGTTTTCTATATATGGAGTTTTGCTTAGATTCATTTAAATATTTCTCTGTATTAACTGAGTTTCATGATTTGTATTCATGTAGGGAGATTTCACTAATGGCTCAGCTGGCACAAGGTGGTGGTTTGTATGTGTCACTGCATTTGTACTACATATGGTGTGAAACTACCCGTGTGTTAAGCTGCTGAACAATGTGACAAACTACATTTACCATGCACCTGTGGCTACCTCACCTGCTTTGTAACCACTGAACCCTGTCCATCAAGATTTATTCGAACATTCCAACTCGCTAAGAAGCTTCACACAGCATATAAAATACCCAAAAACTCTGACAGAGAATTGCAATGATGTAGCGTTTCCCCCTGATTTATGTTGATGTGAGATTCAGAAATGGCAAGGAATTGTTCTTGTTAGCTAATCTGAAATATAACAGGATGTCTATCGCAGAAGGATGAATTTCAGCTTTTCAGTTCCTCAATTGGTTGTAGGAGCATAGAGTGGGATTAATGTTACAACACGGATATCTTAAGATCATTTGTATCTCTACCATATATTTTTTTAAAGGATGCTTAAACCCTTATCTCCGTTTTCTGGGTCTTTATTTGCATCGTTTCAAGTAATAAGACATTCTCTGGTATTTTGTTTTTTTGGGGGGGTAAATTTCTCCTGTTCTTACCATCTTGCCTTATTATGTTCATTCTATGTTCTTCCTTTACATCTTGGCAATAAGTAAAAATTGCAAGAAGTAAAGAAATTTGTTCCTGGGGTTCAGAAGGAGGAAGAGGATCATCCTTCAGTCTTTTACTTAATCTTCATGGAAGTATGTGGAAACAGAAATTACACTTTTTATCTGTTTGGGGGTTTTTCCACTATGAGTAGAGAAAAGACCAGTTTCTTAGGGGAGTGATCATTCAATTTGATTTGCATCTATTAGATGTAGAGGTAGAAGAGGAGGATATCTGTATTGTTTGATTTTCATTTTGAAATGGGACAGCTGATCCCAACTGACCAAAGGGATATCCCATACCATATGGTGTCATGCTCAACAGTAAAGCCTGGGGGAAGAAGGACAGACAGAGGCACGAACAGAGTTATGATATTTGTCTTCCCAAGTAACTGCTATACTTGATGGAACCCTGCTTTCCTGGATGTGGCTTAACTTCATTTTCAAATTAATGTTTTGAGTGAAAAATTCAACTCAGACAACCTGGAATGTCCTTGCAAGTGAGAAGTTCAAGAAAGAATCAAAGAAGAATTTCAAAATAGGAAATTTAGAAAAGTTTCTCAGTTCCTATGCATGATAGTTGATTTTCAATCAGAGTAAAAATCAGGCTCATCTTTTCACACTGGAGATGCCCTTGGGTTCATAAGAAGGGAAAAGGCACACAGATGAGGCAGAAGCTGTGCTATGCTCTTTATGAGTACATAATCATGTTTCAAAGGTGCACTGTCATGTGTTCCAATGTGGTCTACATTTCTGCTGTCATTTCCCCATTATTGTTTTATTATATCGGAAGTTTCCATCCCCATACTAATGATCATTTTTGTTCTCTTCTATATACAGAACTTAGGACTGGGGAAAAAAGTTATGCACATCTGAGTTAAATCTATGTATAATAGGATTATAGATATCTGTTTCTTAGTTTGTGCAAGTGGATAATATAACTTCTCAGAATGTTAGAAATAAAACCAAGAAAAAAAATTTTTATAGATCCTAAAATATCACCTTTTTCCACCTCAAAAAAAAGTTTGTTTACAATATGTCCTGAATTTTTGTTACTACTCTGTATAGCTGTATAGCTGTTACTAACATTTTTATCCTTTTGAAGATATTAAATACAGAATAGGGAATTTCAGTAGACAACATTTGTTTATCCACCTTGTAATAAACTTTGCTTCTCGCTTAATGTATAGCACTAAAGAATATTTCATTGAGATGTTAAGTGGTTAGAAACACAGTTTTGTACACAGAAGGATTTAAAGATACAAAAACTGAAGATAATTATGATACCATTTTTTTTTTACTAGAAGATGAGTATGATCTGCTAATTTTAACATTTTTTGGGGGGATGTGAATCTGTTAAATATTGACTGATTGGTATTTTTCTGTTGGAATCACTAGTTAAGTTTAAAAGAATTCTTTTGTCAAATGAGAAATTACAAAGTATTAATGATCAATGTATTACTCAAAAGCCACAGGCAAAAGTCAGGTTCAAAGACAGTTTTTCTAAAGTGCTCATAGTATCTCAGTATTTCTAAGGATTTCTTAATTATATACTAATTTTGTTAATTATGAAAGAACTAAGATTGATATAAAATATGCTAAGTGTATATTCAAAATTAATGTAAATGTAAATGATAACGGAAGTAGTGGTTCAACAAAAAAAATTATAAAAATCTGTGTGGGCTTTAAGAAGCTAGTTTCCTTTACATAAGCCTCTTGCATAAATGAAAATCAGTTTCTTAATGTCTACTTTTCAATCAGTAAGCAGGATGAGTCTTGTAATTAAAAGGTATTAAGAAGATGAAAATTGCAGTGTCTAATAAACACTGTAGCAGTTCTATTCTTATTGGAAGTAACAGTCATTTTAATCCAAAAGTGACTACAGTATGTTTCATTATCTGTGCAAGCGAAGAAAGAAAAGAATAGATGTTTACTACTTATTAGGAAACTTGAAAATTTTTCTGATAACTTTGCATTGTTAAAACTCTTAGAGGCCTCGGGAAGTGTAATTTATTGTTGTGATTTAAGCCCAGCCGCTAGCTCAGAATCACACAGGCCACTCGCTCACTCTTCCTTTCTTCCCCCTACCTCCTCGTGGGATGGGGAGGAGAATCAAAAGAATGTAAAGCCCACGGGTTTAGATAAGGACAATCATAATTAAAGTATAACACGAAACTACTATTACTACTACCACTGATAATAATAAGGATAAGGCAAATAATAAAGGGAGAGAATATAAAAAGTGAAAGGGGGAAAAAAAAAAACAACAATAAAGACAGGTGATACACAATACACTTGCTCACTACCCACCAAAGATACCCAGCCTGACCTGAAGAGCAGTCTGGGCCTTTCGGGCAACTCCTCCCATTAGGGCATAACATTCTGTGCTATGGAATACCCCTTTGGATAGTTTGTGTCAGGTGTTCTGTCTTTGCTCCTTCCTGGCTTCTTGTGCCCCTCTTCACTGGCACAGCATGAAAGACTGAGAAGTCATAGAGTCATAGAAAAGTTAGGATTGGAAAGGACCTCAAGATCACCTAGTTCCAACTCCCCTGCCATGGGCAGGGACACCTCACAGTAAACCATATCACCCAAGGCTTCATCCAACCTGGTCTTGAACACTGCCAGGGATGGAGCATTCACAACCTCCCTGGGCAACCCATTCCAGTACCTCACCACCCTAACAGGAAAGAATTTCTTCCTTAGATCCAGGCTAAACCTCTGCTGTTTAAGTTTCAGCCCGTTACCCCTTGTTCTATCACTACAGTCCCTAATGAATAGTCCCTCTCCAGCATCCCTGTAGGCCCCCTTCAGATACTGGAAGGCTGCTATGAGGTCTCCATGCAGCCTTCTCTTCTCCAGGCTGAACAGCCCCAACTTTCTCAGCCTGTCTTCATATGGGAGGGGCTCCAGTCCCCTTGACATCCTCGTGGCCCTCCTCTGCACTTGTTCTAAGAGTACCATGTCCTTTTTATGTTGAGGACACCAGAACTGCACACAATACTCCAAGTGAGTTCTCACGAGAGCAGAGTAGAGGGGCAGGATCACCTCCTTCGACCTGCTGGTCACGCTCCTTTTGATGCAGCCCAGGATACGGTTGGCTTTCTGGGCTGTGAGGGCACCCTACTGGCTCATGGTCATTTTCTCATTGACTAACACCCCCAAGTCCTTCTCTGCAGAACTGCAGTGAATTTCCTTTTTGCCCAACCTGTAGCTGTGACTCGGATTGCTCCCACCCAGGTGTACGACATTGCACTTGGCATGGTTAAACTTCATGAGGTTGGCATCAGCCCACCTCACAAGTGTGTCAAGGTCCCTCTGAATGGCATTCCTTCCCTCCTGCGTTATCAACCAAACCACACAGCTTGGTGTCATTGGCAAACTTGCTGAGGGTGAACTCAATCCCATTGTTCATGTTAGCGACAAAAATATTAAACAAGACCAGTCCCAACACCAATCCCTGAAGGACATCACCTGCCGGTTTCCAGCTGGACATTGAACCGTTTACCACAACTCTTTGAGTGCGACCATCCAGCCACTTCTTTATTGAACGAGTGGTCCACCTATCAAATTGATGACACTCCAATTTAGAGACAAGGATGTCGTGTGGGACAGTGTTGAACGCTTTGCAAAAGTCCAGGTATATGACGTCAACTGCTCCACCCCTGTCCATCACTTCTGTAGCCCCATCATAGAAGGCCACCAAATTGGTCAGGCAGGATTTTTCCCTAGTAAAGCCATGCTGGCTGTCACCAAGCACATTTCTCTCTTTCATGTGCCCTAGCATGCCTTCCAGGAGAATCTGCTCCCAGATTTTGCCAGGCACAGAGGAGAGACTGACTGGTCTGTAATTCCCCGGGTCATCCATTTTCCCCTTCTTGAAAATGGGGGTTCTATTTCCCTTTTTCCAGTCATCAGGAACTTCACCTGACTGCCATGATTTTTCAGATATGGTGGCCAGTGGCTTTGCAACTTCATTTGTCAGCTCCTTCAGGACCTGCGGATGGATTTCATCAGGGCCCATGGACTTGTGTACATTCAGGTTCTTAGGATGGTCTCGAACCAGATCCTCTCAGACAGTGGGCCCAAGGTGTAGGTTTTCACAGTCCCTGCATCCGCCTTCCAAGACTCGGGTGCTGCGCTCAGAGCCTTTGCCAGTGAAGACCGAGGCAAAGAAGCCATTCAGAACCTCAGCCTTCTCCAAGTCCTTGGTTAGGGTAAGCGTTACTTAGCAACAACTAAAACATTGGTGTGTTAGCACTGTTTGCAGATAAAAGCCAAAACCACAGCACTGCACCAGCTACTAAGAAGGAGAAAAATAACTGTTGCAGCTGAACCAAGAACATACATGTTGAGGAGGTGCATTCTTCTAATGGGCTACATACACAATGGCAATTTCTACCTGAAGCAAACTCAAGATTTTTTTTCCTAATTAAATAGATTGCCATGTTTACCAGAAAGAGACAGTTTAAGAAAGTGAAATAATAAATTACGCTTTGAATCTAATGTCTGAGCGATTCATATTTCCTGAATAATGTGAACATATTAGTTTAATGTAATGTATAAAATGGGGATTAATACCTAGAAGGGTAGAAATGCAGATATCAAAGACATGCACAGTCTATTTAATTGGCTTCTTTTACATACGAAATCTGAGAAAAAAAGCATGAGAGACAAAAGATTTTCCCAGAAAAACAAGGTTGTGTGGTTTTCCATAGGCGTTTGGACAATTTTCTTTTTTAGCTAAACCTGCAGCTGGAGAGAAGTATTTACTGTCTAAGTCTACACACTGTGAAAATTCCAGAGTCTTATTTATGAGATTGGATCATTGCTAATAAACATGTTGTGTTTATGAAGTTATGAAGTTTATTAGTCAATAAGTTTAAGGTCCTACTATACTTGAAAAATAAACTGAAATCTGTATTATTTTTAGAATCCATACTATAAATATCAGTGTCTGCAGCTCATGTAATCTCTTTAGGCTTATTTGTAGAATTTGATAGAATTTTATGTTTTTAAAACAGGATTTATATTGTCCAAAAGCAGGGATGAGACCAGGTATCTAAAAATACTTGCTTCCACAACTGTAAAGACCAGGCTATGAAGGTGTCTACCTTAAAGGAAAGGTGGTTAAACTGTATACATAAAGTTTGGAGAGGTGATTTTTAACATGTGTGACTTGTCTGGGAGCTGTTTGTTATTTTATTGCATTTCCCTTATCTCAAGTAGATAGTTACCATTCATTTTAACAGCAACCACAGAACAGCCTAATTCCATTCCAGTCAGAGAACCAATCACTGAGGTAGAGTAACTCCAACCACATTGCACATCACTCTGAACTGTGTCATGTCTCTGCATCTCCAAACCATCTCTGCTGTATACTGTAAAGAATACCTCCAGACTGAAAGAACCCAGTTACCTGGGTACCGATCTTGTATTTGTCTATCTTATAAATGCATATATTCTTATGGCAATCAGCGTGAATGTTAATTTTCTACAAGACTGATTTGTCTGGGGCTTTTTTGCTTGTTTGACTGGTTTGGGTTTTTTTTTTTCCAGTGTGCTGATTTTGCTGGAAGAAATGTAACTGGTATGGATTTGGAGGTAGCTAACACCAGAGATTACTTTAAAATGTTGACATGAATGACACTAGAGCAAATTATTTCCTTAGCCCTTTACAATTGTCAGATCTACCTTATCTAGTATTGTACCTTCTAATACCTTCACAAACCCTAGCACCAGATCCCAAGGCACATAACACTTTTTTCTTTTTTTTTTGGTACTGTAATAGCTGCTTGCAACCCCTCAGGGTTGCATCAGAGTGATCACAACATTGCAGACACAATAAAGAGTAAAAAACAAACAAAAGCATTAAAAGTAATAATTATGTCTCTGGGCCATAAATCCGTCATATTGGGTCAAAGGAAATCTACATTCAAAGGGCACAGTTCATCAATTTTGCTCAAGACAAGTCTGGGGCAAAATGAACATGTATTTTATCACTCACTCTCTTGTCCACCTTAAAGCTATGTTGATATACACCGTATAACATACAGGTAAGGTTATCCCTCTTAAATAGATGCTGGTGCATATTGTTTTGTTTCTCTTGAAGAAAACTAGATGGTTGTCTTCAGAATGAAGCCAGGGAAAAAATAATTTGTGCTTAATGTAGACAGTGGTGGGTCCAGGCTCCCACTATGAAAGAATGTGACAATTTGACAGAAAGTCATACACATCAACTTCTACACGAAAAGACAGATCCACTTTTCAGACACATCTACAGTATGAGTAGTTATTAGGAGGTGTCAGGAGGATCAGGAAAGAGGCTGATCCTGAAACAGAGTGAGCCAAGAGTGACGTCAAGGCAAGAAGTGCTTCCAATGACGGCCCACAGGACCTCAGCATAAGTGGCAGAGCCAGAGGCTGGTAACAGCATCCATTAACAAACATGACATAGCAAGTGGTGCACCAAGGCCAGATTCCATCCTGAGCACCCAGTCAGAAACAAAAAGAAATCAGGGCCAGAGACAAAGCTAATGTAATGTAAATGTAAATGTAAATGTAAATGTAAATGTAAATGTAATGTAATGTAAATAATGTAGAACTAAAGTCCATCCAGAGACAGGGCTGGAGAGTGGCACTCACATGTGTCTCTGGAACAGGGGCTGATGGCACTGGTATGGGCTGAAATGGGATCCTGAACCACAAGCAGGGCAGAGGCAGGCCCTTGGGGAGCTTGTCCATGACCATGAAGCTTGTGAGTATCCTCAGGACCTGGACAATGAGGAGTGTAAACACTTTATATAGTCTGTTTGGATCATTCTACTCATGCTCATGCTTTCAGTTGGAAACCTAAACTAAGCAATCTGGATTTTCCTATATTGAAGAAGTTATAAATTGCATGGGCTTCTATAAAGTTTACTGAAGGCTTTCATAGTTTCTTATTTGAAATTCTGTTTCATAATGGATTTTTAAATGAATAATGATGAACAATTTGAAAGCTCAGATAACATTCCACTACTATAGCAAAATTAATAGGTTGTATCTAACTGCTGTAGACAAAAAAATTAATCACTGGCAAGGCAATATTGTAAGAAAACAATCATGACCGCTTGTATGTATTTTGCTGCTATGAGTCATACATTTTGTTACCTTATTATTCCTTTACACTTCTATAGCATACTTTCTAAAGTATTTCCTATTTCATTTTCTTTTTATCTCCCACGTGTGTGTTACGCAAACCCCTATCCTTGCTGCTGGCAAGAACACTTCTATGTAACAGAGCTACTGGAATAGCTACTATTTGCTCTAAAACAAAAGTCTGGTTTTGAGTTAGCATCAGGATCATTTACTTTGTTTCCATCAGTACTGCATTGTTTCTTATGTTTGCCAGCTTGTCTTTTGATCATTATGATATAATCACTGTTTGTGGCAGTTCAGTAGATGTACTTGTCACTTTACCTCCCTATTTTGTTTCTGACATGCTATCCATATTTGTTTTTCGCAGTACTTGCATTTACTTCTTATGGTTACAGTTGTCAAAATCTCTTAGGCTTGCTGTTCTTCAACTTTCTGGTATTTATTTATATAATTTATGTAGCATCTAGAGAGTATAGTAATTTTAGAGAGAGTTTGACAAGGAAGAGGAGAGGAGAGGGAAAGAAGAGAGGGAGAAGATAGGGCAGGACAGGGGAAGAAAAGGAGGCGAAGGAAAGAATGGAAAGGGAAAGGAGGGGAGAGAAAGAGGATTTTTTTGGCTATATCTCAGATCCAGACACTTTCTCTTCCCATTCTGGGCCTGCCCAGTAAGCTTTTATTGTTTATAATTGTAAAAGCTTTTTCTGTTTGGTGGACTTGAAGGCCTCTCCAGATATAAAAAAGCATAGTCAAATACTGAAAAAATACAAATACTGAAAAAAACAGAATTCCTAAAATATGTAGTGTTTGACCAGTAGTACAAGAAAATTAATTCAGAGGTTAAAGTTTATCAAGGGTTGCTAGATGCTGCTGAAGGAGGCAGAACCAAAAGCAATATATAGATATAAAAAGAATGGGGAGTATAAAACATTGATAAAAAAGATGGGGGGGTGGGGGTGGGGAAACAGGGGAAAAAAAAAAACAACAACATGTAATTGGAATTTTGCAAACCTTTACAGTATGTGTGTTGTTCCAGAACTGCTTTTAATGAAACTAAAAAGTCATGGATAAAGTGTACATGGACATATGACACCTTTCTAAACATGAAAAGGATAAACAAGTCTCTATACCTGGATCTCTCTCTCTCTCTCTCTCTCTGTGGACTGTAATAAGAATTATAAAGGGTGACACTACAAGACTGATCTACCTAAGAGTCAGAATCTTTTTCTGAAATTCTTAAAAAAAAACAACAAAAAATTCACTTATTTGAGCTCCACATTTTGTGACCCCAGGATACATGCTTGTGAAAAGGAAATTGATGGACTTGTGTCTCAAAAGAAGACTGAACTTATTTCCTAGGGATACACCCTAATCATGGTGCCAACAGCCTTCCCTCCTTTCTCTAGAAAATATGTTACACAATCTAAGTACATGCAAATACATATAAGACAAAAATACTTTTTGCTTGGCATAAATGGACTAAAAAGAATAATAAGTAAAACCAGTCCTGGAGCAGTAACAAAAAGGTTTAGCAATGAAAACTAACAAAAAGTCAGAAAGGTTTGAAGTGATATCTGAAGGTCATTGCCTCCCATCACACCAATTGTAACTTCTTCCTGGACTAGGTCATGTCTGCGGCTTTTGATTAGCAAAATCTTGAATTCTGCTGGATTAAAAGGCCCTAGATGAATTATTAGACAAAGAAAATTCTCTGCTGATATTAAATAAAGGAAGTGGTTGGTAGACTGGAAAGTCAGACTGCTGTTCAGAGAGACCTCAGAAGATGTATTAAGTGAGCTGACAGGAATGTTATGCAATTCAGCAAAGGAAAAATGTGGAGTTTTTCGCTTTGGGAAGAATAATCCCTTGTACTAGTACAGGCTGGAGGGCAACTATTGAGAAAGCAACTTTTTAGAAATGCGTTTCTTATCTTAATGGACAACAAGTTGGGCTTAAGCCAGAAGTGTGTCTTTGCAGCAAAGACTGCCAACTGTATCCTGGGCAGTATTACCTAGATGGTTTGTAAGATAAATTCTCATAAATACATGATTTACAATATGAGATAACAATGATACTAAATAGTTTTTCTAAAGTATAACTGTACTTTGAGGAGACCTGTTGTTGGGATTTTTTTTTATTTATCATGCAAACTAGTATAAAGAAATATAAAGTAATCCTATGAATATTACATGTTTACAGTAGAAATAAGAAAAAATATGGTTAGTATATGCATTATTGAAGGCTACTTTGGTAAAAGCTTGCTCATTTAATTTTTTATTTTTTTTTCTCTTCAAATTCACCTTGTTTTCATGTTAACGTCTTTATCTTATATCAGTTCAGTACTTTTGCTGTTACAAACTTTTCATCAAGTAGTCCTAAATAATGCATTAGTGGCAATATTGTTCTAATAACTTATTTAGGATATAATTAATTCACAGCTTTAGGCATATTTAAATAAGGGTCTGCTTTTAAGTTTGTAGCTTTCAACTGAGCTTGTCTTAGGCTGGTAAACACAATCTGGGAGAAAAGGCAAAAAAAACCAAGAAAAGGAAAAAGAAACACAGTTCTTGTTGTCTTATTTTGGAAAGCCTAATCTATAGAAAACATATGCTGCAAAATAAATTACCTGAAATGTCTGAGCCCACACAGCAAATCTTTTTCACCCCCTCTTTAATTTGCTGTCAAGTTTATAATAGCCATCTCTGGGTTCTCTGCTATTCCCCAATTCCTGCTTTTCATGCAGATGAGTTAATGGGGTTATAATTTCATAATTAAAGGAGATAACTTTAATTTCTCTAATGACTCTTTATTATGATAATCTTGTTAAGATTATGGTGTTCATTTGTTGCTGTGTATGATCTTTTGGCTTCTGTAGAAGCTGCCTGTGCTACCGAGCCACTAAATAATTAAACAAGCAGAACATTCCAACCAGTGAAGTCTTGCTGTTAACAGAAGACCAAAGTCAGAGTTAACTCTCTGTAAGCCTATTAAGGGATTCAGACAGAGAACATACAACAGATTTATTGTCACTCATCAAATATGAGATAAAGCTTCATTAACTGAGTATCTAATTTCACATTTAATGAAGATCTGTCCTTGTAGATTGGATGATGGTGTAGCTTTCCTAGGATAACAAACATAAAATAAAATGCTTCTAAACTAATTAGTTAACTATGGAAAGATCAATAGGAGGCCCAAGAAGGGAGATCCTGAGGAGGAATGCCTGATGCATAGTCCTGACTATATTGCTGCCTCAGTTGCTTTACTTATCTTCTGCAGAATAGCATCATGCATGTATGAAATTGAATTATTCTCTTTCATTCTCTTGTTTGCTGAGTTTGTGTGCACATGGTTGCCCTTTATATTAAACCTTGTAGTCAACGACTGTTGAAATAATGTCTTGTACATCATAGTGTGACAATACATGCCTGTGCACTACACATGGAGAGAGCCTTTGCAAGCATCGAATATCTGCTTCTATTTGTTTAAAGGCTTTTTCAAATTAAACACTTCGGTGATTTTTATGAAGTTGCTCTTATGTTTACGGAGGCATAAACCACAGAAAATGCAAGGCTTCCAGACACATTAGCTCTCTCTTCTCTAATGTGGGATGTTTCAAATGGGTCAAATTTTTATTCAGAAAACATTTTAAACTAAATTAGCCTGTCTTCCTAAAAGTGGGGGAGGGAGGTGAAGTGGGAATGGACAGGGGAAAAGGGACATAGATCAAGAAAATTCAGTGATGTAGTAAACATTTTGGCCTTGAAAAACTGGATAGTCAGGATAGATATAACAAGTGTGAAGATATTGGTGTGAAGGAGAAATTATAAAAGCTCTGTTATCACATTTCTGCATGTATAACAACATTGTTAAAATAACTGAAAGTACATCTAAATGTTGTATATATTGACCAAGATTTTAAATAAGATTTTACTTGCATGGCATTTCTAATAGGTTCATAATAAAAGGGAAGACATTGCTAGTTAAACTTAAACAAGGTAATCATATTTTTAGTACATATGTAGTATTACACAATATAATAAATTTATAAATTTTGAATAAACATTATAGTTACTATTGTAATTTCAATATGTCAAAACCAACAAGGTTACTTAGCGAAGAGTCTCTCTTTTGGTTATATATTAACTGGATGTAGTTCTCATTTTTTCACCAACCTGCACTTGGAGCTACATTCCAAAGGAATTACTATAATGGGTTTATCAAGCAAAAAAAAAAAAATCATATAACCAGCACTTTTGTAAATATTATATACATTTCACTGAAAATATTTATGTGTAGACATAAAATAGCTGAAATTCAATGAAGAAACATACCAGAAAAAAAAAGTAATCTAGAGATGATGTCTTTTATCTAATGTATGCCTTTTGTGTTATGATAACAGAAATTCTGATAATTTTGTTTGTTTCTTACTGAAGTTCCTTATATTTTAAGATCCTCTGCACTTTTCATGCTCCTAACAAGGCTATCAAGTGTCAGTGTTTACTTCTATCTTGAGGACACTATCTCTTTTCCTGTGTAAATCTAGCTTGTATGTGGAACTGCTATTCCTTGGCCATAAACATAATTCTGACAGTGACTCTACAAATTTAGAACCTGACAAAAGAAAGAAGAATTCTTATTTTGGTTTTCATTATATGGAAAGTTGCATTAATGACATTGTGACTACAATTCATTTCTTGCAGGGATGATTTCCAGTCCGTGAAATAACTGATCTGAAGATCATAGATAATGAAGACTGAATATATTTCTACTGAGTGCTGATAATTCACCATGTTGACTTTTGGCCCATTATAAATAAGAATTCCCCACGTGAATCCTTAATTAAAACAAAAAATATCTTCTCAAAAACAAAAGGTGTCTATCTCCCGTTATTATCTACCTTACAGTCAAATTGGCACAGGCAAGTCTTACAAGTAACGGTTTATCTAAACTGCGAAGAGACCTATAAGAAGAGCCAGAGACCAAACTATGTCTACCAGTGTTGCTTCCCTGAATTATATGCAGAAAGAGGCTAACTGATAAATGAAGAAAAATTACTGTTTCTTAAACGTGGAAGTTTAATTCTGGAGGATGTTTAGATGTCTCAGGGTGCACTCTGTGTCTCTTATTCCTGATATAGCTCCCTCAAATGCTTCTGTAAGTGTAAGTTGAAGTCCTACAGAACCCCAATGGGCGCACCTTGAAGCTTATGTGGAGAGAAACAGTCACAAAGGAATGACATAAAAATACAGAGAGAAGACTAGATTTTATTCATCAGATTATCTTCGTCTAAACTAGATGACATTTGTGTAAAACATTAGTACATTTCTGACAACTTTTATCCTTATTTAATAGGATATTTATCAAATGACACATCTGATCATAATATCTGCCTGTCAGGTAATAAAAGGTTTGCTGTTAAAGGCAGATTATGACAGCTTTATTCATGGGAGTTAGAACGGAAATTAGGAGGAATTCTCAAGGTGCAGAGAATATTTAGCATATATAAGTGAAACAGATTATGGTTTGTGGATTATGCATTCTCTTGTGCATGATTTAGCATGAGGGATAATTCATAAGAAAACAGAATTGTTATTTTTTTTAGATTAGTTATTTAAAGTCATACAGATGATTAATCATTAAAATTTACTTAGCATGTAACTGCAGGAAATCCTATGCCTGCAGGAAAAAATTATCCAGAATTATCACTGTTTCTTGTATCCTTACAAGATCCCCAGACTGGTAGCTTTCAGGTGTCTACACATTATTTCGGGTAATGGTTTGTGTTCATGATTCTGAGCAAAAAATAATAGTATGATGTTTTTGCAAAGACAGATTATGAGGAAATTGCTTTGAACATAAGGTAATAGGTTGAAGTCTGCATTACCTGTAAAATCAAATATAAGTACCAGGACAATAACTAAACAGAAAAGTCAACCAGAAGAGAGTTCACTGCAACCTGGGCTCACTGTGGTCCTTGTTGCAAGTCTCCCACCCAGAGGTTTTGCAGCTAGATCCAAGACCCACCTTAGGCATGCCACAGCTGCATAACTAGCTCAGAGTACTATGAAAGGCCTCTCAAAACGTGCTCTAATAGACAGGAAATGTGAGTATTACACATTGAGGGAAACATAATTGGTATGTGAGAAGAAAGCATTGGGCCAGATATGACATACTCCCAGGTCCAACCAGCTCTGAGGCTGAATGTGAATTCCCAGTAAACAAGTGCATGCAGAGCACACATATGTACCATGTACATATGCGTATACAAGGCCAGCCACACAGATCATAGACATGGATAGAGCACATGCATGAGCAAAGCACCAACAACTTCTCTGGCTGAGCAGGATAAAGGTCCATTACTGTGAAATATTTATGTGTGTGTGTATATAAATAAATATGTGTGTGTATACATAACTACAATGTGGATCCCTCCAGCATCTGGTCTCAGCATTCATTCTTTCCAGTACCTTCTCCTGAATCCCAGTCTCACCAGTTTTTGGCACCTTGACATAGGGCCCTAAGGCCACAGCCCCACTCCAGTTGCTAGTACAATCTCTCTCACGTATGCATGTACACACACACATATGATCAGTTGGCTGAGATTCTTCTGGTCCCTCAGTAGTCAACTGCCCCCATGGTCTCACCCTTACAGGTAAACACACACACATACACAAGGATTTTGCCCTTGTGATCCTCTGACCCCACAGCCTCTTTGGCACATGGTTTTGGAGCAGGCTACTGGGGACTCCTTTGACCTCCCCAATAGCCCACTCCTCCCATGGACTTGCCCTTACAGTCACACACACCTGCCTGGCTCCCAGGTCTCTTCACCCACTCAGTGGCTAATCCTTCTGGATCCTCGGTAACAATTCCATATTTTCTTACACACCTGCACTCACTTGAGTGTACTTTGCTTCCCAAACTGGCATTGCTGTTTTACAGTTCAGTGTGGGATGGTAAAATTTTCCAAGAACGTTGTTTTTCCTGAACACATTTCTTTCTTCCACATGTGTACTTTCATTCAAAAAGCACCCCTTGAGTTACTGCTAGAAATACTAAGAGGCCCTTACTTTGTGAAGTAAGATTACTTTGCAATTGTCTTAGTTTAGCTCGTCAGTTATCTAATAACAATAGCTTCCAGGCATTTAATTTATTTTGCTGTTTCTGTATTTATTTCTGTATTTCTGTCTAATATTTATTCCCAAAAGAAAATCAATAAAAATTTATCAACATAATTTAGAAGAGTACTATCTCCTTTGCCATTTACAGTATCACAGTGATAAAGAATGGGTAAATATGAAGGGAAGCTCTGGAAATCATATAGTCAAACCCTGCTGCTCAAAGCAGATAGCTGGAGTAGGTGACTTAGGGCTGTGGCCAGTCAGGTTTTCAATATGTACAAGGATGTAAGCTCTATAACCTCTGGGCAAATCTAGGCTTTCTTACAGGCCTCAGAAATCATTCTTGATCACCATATCTTTCAAATATTATTGAGAGAAGCCCCACAGTGATGTTAGCTAGCTCTCACAAAACTCAGAAATCTATGCCACTGGGGTCTATGGACTCTTGTTTATATCTAGTTTAAATATTCCCTATCCTGATCTTTCTTAGTCCATATTTTCTCACTGGTGTCACAGCCCTGGGATTCCTGAAGGTTGATCTGACAAGTAAAGAATAAGAGTTATCAGTAAAGTCCTAGCAGTAATGTCTCCGTGTACCTCATCCATTTCCACTACATTTTTGCCAAGATCCCTGTCTCATTCAAAAGTGACCCCATATTTTTCTTACTCTTTCTTTCTCTGCCAATGTACTTATAGACTGATGTCTCTCACCAGATTCAGTTCTATCTGGAATTTAGCTTTCCTAACCCCATTGATTTATAGAATCATAAAATCATTTAGGCTGTAAAAGACCTTTAAGATCATTGAGACCAACCATTACCCCAAAACTGCTAAGACCACCACTAAGCCATATCACTGAGGGCTTCACCTACATCATCTGTTTTGAATACTTCCAAGGATGATGATTCCACCATGGGAAGCCTGTTGCAATACATCTCAGTGAAGCAATTTTTCCTGATATCCAATCTCCACCTCCCCTGGTGCAACTTGTGTCCATTTCCTCTCATCCTATCACCTGTTACTTGAAGGAGAAGAGACTGACACCTCACTACAGCCTCCTTTCAGGTAGCTGTAGAGCACAATAAGGTATCCCCTGAGCCTCCTTTTCTCCAAGATAAACAACACCAGTTTCCTCAGCCGCTCCTCGTAAAAACTGTGCTCTAGACTCTTCATGGGTTTTTTTCTGGACATACTTCAGGACATCAATGCATTTTTTGCAGTGAGGGGCCCAAACCAGAACACAGAAGTCAAGGTGCAGTCTCGTCAGTGCTTAGTACAGGGGAGTGTTCACTGTCCTAGTCCTGCTGGCCCCACTAGTTCTGACACAGGCCTAGATGCTGTGGGTTTTCTTGGCCACCTGGGCACATTGCTGGCTCATATTCAGTCAGCTGTCAACCAGCACCCTCAGCCCCTTCTCTGCCAGGCAGTTTTCTAGCCACTCTTCCTTATGCCTGTAGGACTGCATGGGGTTGTTGTGACTCAGGTGCAGAACCCCACATGGAGCCTTGTCGAAAGTCACAGAACTGGCTTTGGCCTATTGATCAGCCTGTCAAGATCCCTCTGAATAACCTTCCTACCCTCCAGCTGATCAATACTCCCACCCAACATGGTGTCATCTGAAAACGTATTGAGGGTGCACTTGGTGCCCTCATCCTAATCATTGATAAAGATATTAAATAGAATTGGCCCCAGTGCTGAGTCCTGGAAAACACCACTTCCAGCAAGCCTCCAAATGGATTTAAGTCTGTACACCACAACATTTTTAACCTTGCTGTCCAGCCAGATTCTTATCTACTCTTTGGACAGTGTTTCTATAATCCTTATGGGTCATCTATTCCTGCTTCTATGTTGAGCATTTCCATTTTGCATTTGTGTTTTGTCAGGAGTTACTTGCTCATTCACAGAAGTGTCCTGTCTCCTCTGCTTGATTTTATCCTCATCAGAATGGAGCATTCTTGAGCTTGGAGGAGGTGATCCTTGAATATCAACCAACTCCCCTTCACTCCTTTTTTTTTCAAGGGCCATATCCCATTGGATTTGTTCAAGAAAATTCCTGAAGAGAATAAAATGTGCTCTTCTAAAGTCCAGTGATGATGTGAGCAGCCAGTGTTGGGACCAGCACAGTTTAACATCTTTGTTGGCAAAGTGCAGAAATGGAACTGAGTATGTGGTAATGTTGACATGCTGCAGGGAAGGGATGCCATCCAGAGGCACCTTGACAAGCTCAAGAGGTGGGCCAGTGTGAATCTGATGAAGTTCAAAAGGGCCAAATGCAGAGTCCTGCACCTGGGCTCAGACAATCCCAAATACATCTAAAAGCTGAGTGGAAAATGGGTTGAGAGCAGCCCTGAGGAAGAGGAGTTGGGGGTGCTGGTTGAAGAAAAGCTTAACATGAGCCAGCAGTGTGAGCTCACAGTCCAGAAAGCCAACTGTGTCCTGGGATGCATCAAAATTAGCATGACCAGCAGGTTGAAGGAGGTGATCCTGCCCCTCTATTCTGCTCTTGTGAGACCTGAAATATAGTACTGCTTTCAGTTCTGGGGTCCCCAGCACAAGAAGAATGTTAGAGCAAGTCCAGAAAGAAAACAACAAAGATGATCAGAGGCCCAGAACACCTCCCCTATGAAGACAGTCTAAGACAATTAGTCTAGTTCAGCCTGGAGAAGAGAAGGCTCTGGGTAGACCTTAGAGCAGCCTTCCAAGACAGATTTTATAAGAAATCTGGTGAAGCCTTAGTCTGGAGGTTCTTACTGAACACAGGATCAGCGTCAATGCATTCTATCCCACAGGATATGAATGCTCGTGTTATGGGTTGCCAAGAAAAAGAGCTGTGGAAGAAGGTCAGCAGACTGTGCAGCATCAGGGATGAAAAGGAAGACTTTGACTGGGACTGCTACAGCTGAACTCAGGACACCAGCCAAATGTTAATCCATAGAATCTTTTCTCCCCTTCTGCAGCCCTTCCCCACTCACTGACCAGATCAAGGAGCAAAGTATCTGGGCTTACATGCCCTGGTGTCTCAGAGGGCCTCTTCTGCAATCAGAACACTGACCCTATTCTGCAGGTAAAGCAGGAGCTATCCTCCTGCTGCCAGAAGTCATGAGCTTCCAGTCTTCACTATCACAGAAGTTTCAATTTCCATTCCGAAAGGTCAAACTCTGCTTACACCTCCTCAGTACATCTGGAGTTCAGGCTTTTGAAGGTACAGTGTCTTGGAGAAGACCCAGTCAATTTCTTTGCATCCCTGACACTGAACAGTCTGCTAACCTCCCTCCACAGCTCCTTTACTTGGCAAGCATTCATGTCCTGTGGGATGGAATACACTGACCCTGGTCCTGTGTTCAGCAAGGAGCCAGAGACTGGCGAAGTTGCATTCATCCTCAGGAGCTCCAACTGCGTCAAAGTTGCTGGTGTTATAGGGACAGCTGCTGCAGTGGCTGCCAGGGACTGTGCCCTGTGCTGCATTATCACTAGGAAGCATAAGCTCTTGTGAACTCAGCTGTGGTCTCTCCTGTGTGCCCTTCTATGCATAATGGTGCACAAACTGCAGTGCATTTTAAACTACTGTTTAACATTCATCCAGATGACTTCCAGAGGTCCTTTAACAAACAAAATAATTACTTGGTGTTATGATTCTTTACCTGCAAACACAATTGTACCCACAAAAATGACCCTTTTCTACAAAATATTTTTTTTATCTTGTAATCTCAACTGTTTGCAGTATCAGGATTTATAGACCATCTTTTTTTTGTGAGATATGAGCTTTAGGCTCATATCTCACAAAAAACAAACCCCTAGCAAAGTTCGCTGGTTTGTGACTCTATTTTATCTATATTCCCTGGTGGGGAGGGGTGGGGGCAGGGAGGAAGGGAAATAAAAAGGAAAGAAAAGAAAGCACTTCTGAGCTAATAGATGGATATGACTGTATCATGCCAAGCAACTATAAATGAGTAATTAGATAATGGGTATTGCAAAGAATGAATGGTCAAAATATTTTGAAATTTTATTTTTTCATGGGAAGGGTATATTCAAGAGAGCACAAAAGTCCTGAGGCATTTGAGATGCATTGATATGACGGAGTATGCTTTATAGAAACAATACATCCAGTGTTCCATATTCAAGAATGAATAATCCTTTAAAAATTCCACAGCTAATACTGTGTAGTCTGGATCCCTTAAGAAGGACCCCATGATTGGACTACGTCACACCGATTAAAAATTGTTTGATAAAAACAAGGTCCAAAATTCCAGTGAGTCTGTTATCCAAGCACCAAATTTCTTTTTTATATTTTTCCTCTATTTTCTCCATTTTCCTTAGTAACTTGAGATGACATATTTCTCTGCAATTTTCTCTGCTTACAGCTTTGCCTTCCATTTTAATCTGCTAAAATAAAAAAAAAAAAAAAGATCCTATTGTTTTTAATAGAATGTGTGTCAGATCTAGGACATGATTGCACATATCCATGTATCACCAAATCTGCTAACACCAAAAGATGCTTTTTTTTTCAGGTTAACTTAAATTAAACAATATGCAAAGCAGAAGCATTGTGGCTGAGCTGCAGAAAATGTGTATGTTTTCTGGATATTGATAGCATGTGACTGACTACATGTAACACTTCTCTTATGGAGTAAGAGTTAAAAAGGTATACCCATCCAGAAGGGAGGCTTCTTTGTATTTACTACAATTTTCTTTTAATAATTCAAGATAGACAGTATTTAATTTTATTTTATTTTATTGCCCAGAGTGAAAGATCATTTATTAAGGAATTAACTTCAAATTTTCATTTCTGTCCACTAGCTTCTCAATACTAAGTGGTAAAATTTTATTCACTGTGTAGTTTTATTAAATAATGCCTACTTAAAAAAAAATAACAAAATTAATCCTGTTGCCTCAGGGGAAAAATAATCTAAATAAACATAATAAAAATGACCAGATTTTAATTACATTAGGTCTAGTCAAAACATCCTAAGTTCTATGATAAGTTTAATCTCACTAACATGCATAAAATGTTGCCTCTTCTCAATGTCTTCAAAAGTAATTTTCCTTCTCTTTCTTGATGAATGTATCATTTTGGAATGTATTGTTTCTATAAAGCATACTCCGTCATATCAATGCATCTCAAATGCCTCAGGACTTTTGTGCTCTCTTGAATATACCCTTCCCATGAAAAAATAAAATTTCAAAATATTTTGACCATTCATTCTTTGCAATACCCATTATCTAATTACTCATTTATAGTTGCTTGGCATGATACAGTCATATCCATCTATTAGCTCAGAAGTGCTTTCTTTTCTTTCCTTTTTATTTCCCTTCCTCCCTGCCCCCACCCCTCCCCACCAGGGAATATAGATAAAATAGAGTCACAAACCAGCGAACTTTGCTAGGGGTTTGTTTTTTGTGAGATATGAGCCTAAAGCTCATATCTCACAAAAAAAAGATGGTCTATAAATCCTGATACTGCAAACAGTTGAGATTACAAGATAAAAAAAATATTTTGTAGAAAAGGGTCATTTTTGTGGGTACAATTGTGTTTGCAGGTAAAGAATCATAACACCAAGTAATTATTTTGTTTGTTAAAGGACCTCTGGAAGTCATCTGGATGAATGTTAAACAGTAGTTTAAAATGCACTGCAGTTTGTGCACCATTATGCATAGAAGGGCACACAGGAGAGACCACAGCTGAGTTCACAAGAGCTTATGCTTCCTAGTGATAATGCAGCACAGGGCACAGTCCCTGGCAGCCACTGCAGCAGCTGTCCCTATAACACCAGCAACTTTGACGCAGTTGGAGCTCCTGAGGATGAATGCAACTTCGCCAGTCTCTGGCTCCTTGCTGAACACAGGACCAGGGTCAGTGTATTCCATCCCACAGGACATGAATGCTTGCCAAGTAAAGGAGCTGTGGAGGGAGGTTAGCAGACTGTTCAGTGTCAGGGATGCAAAGAAATTGACTGGGTCTTCTCCAAGACACTGTACCTTCAAAAGCCTGAACTCCAGATGTACTGAGGAGGTGTAAGCAGAGTTTGACCTTTCGGAATGGAAATTGAAACTTCTGTGATAGTGAAGACTGGAAGCTCATGACTTCTGGCAGCAGGAGGATAGCTCCTGCTTTACCTGCAGAATAGGGTCAGTGTTCTGATTGCAGAAGAGGCCCTCTGAGACACCAGGGCATGTAAGCCCAGATACTTTGCTCCTTGATCTGGTCAGTGAGTGGGGAAGGGCTGCAGAAGGGGAGAAAAGATTCTATGGATTAACATTTGGCTGGTGTCCTGAGTTCAGCTGTAGCAGTCCCAGTCAAAGTCTTCCTTTTCATCCCTGATGCTGCACAGTCTGCTGACCTTCTTCCACAGCTCTTTTTCTTGGCAACCCATAACACGAGCATTCATATCCTGTGGGATAGAATGCATTGACGCTGATCCTGTGTTCAGTAAGAACCTCCAGACTAAGGCTTCACCAGATTTCTTATAAAATCTGTCTTGGAAGGCTGCTCTAAGGTCTACCCAGAGCCTTCTCTTCTCCAGGCTGAACTAGACTAATTGTCTTAGACTGTCTTCATAGGGGAGGTGTTCTGGGCCTCTGATCATCTTTGTTGTTTTCTTTCTGGACTTGCTCTAACATTCTTCTTGTGCTGGGGACCCCAGAACTGAAAGCAGTACTATATTTCAGGTCTCACAAGAGCAGAATAGAGGGGCAGGATCACCTCCTTCAACCTGCTGGTCATGCTAATTTTGATGCATCCCAGGACACAGTTGGCTTTCTGGACTGTGAGCTCACACTGCTGGCTCATGTTAAGCTTTTCTTCAACCAGCACCCCCAACTCCTCTTCCTCAGGGCTGCTCTCAACCCATTTTCCACTCAGCTTTTAGATGTATTTGGGATTGTCTGAGCCCAGGTGCAGGACTCTGCATTTGGCCCTTTTGAACTTCATCAGATTCACACTGGCCCACCTCTTGAGCTTGTCAAGGTGCCTCTGGATGGCATCCCTTCCCTGCAGCATGTCAACATTACCACATACTCAGTTCCATTTCTGCACTTTGCCAACAAAGATGTTAAACTGTGCTGGTCCCAACACTGGCTGCTCACATCATCACTGGACTTTAGAAGAGCACATTTTATTCTCTTCAGGAATTTTCTTGAACAAATCCAATGGGATATGGCCCTTGAAAAAAAAAAGGAGTGAAGGGGAGTTGGTTGATATTCAAGGATCACCTCCTCCAAGCTCAAGAATGCTCCATTCTGATGAGGATAAAATCAAGCAGAGGAGACAGGACACTTCTGTGAATGAGCAAGTAACTCCTGACAAAACACAAATGCAAAATGGAAATGCTCAACATAGAAGCAGGAATAGATGACCCATAAGGATTATAGAAACACTGTCCAAAGAGTAGATAAGAATCTGGCTGGACAGCAAGGTTAAAAATGTTGTGGTGTACAGACTTAAATCCATTTGGAGGCTTGCTGGAAGTGGTGTTTTCCAGGACTCAGCACTGGGGCCAATTCTATTTAATATCTTTATCAATGATTAGGATGAGGGCACCAAGTGCACCCTCAATACGTTTTCAGATGACACCATGTTGGGTGGGAGTATTGATCAGCTGGAGGGTAGGAAGGTTATTCAGAGGGATCTTGACAGGCTGATCAATAGGCCAAAGCCAGTTCTGTGACTTTCGACAAGGCTCCATGTGGGGTTCTGCACCTGAGTCACAACAACCCCATGCAGTCCTACAGGCATAAGGAAGAGTGGCTAGAAAACTGCCTGGCAGAGAAGGGGCTGAGGGTGCTGGTTGACAGCTGACTGAATATGAGCCAGCAATGTGCCCAGGTGGCCAAGAAAACCCACAGCATCTAGGCCTGTGTCAGAACTAGTGGGGCCAGCAGGACTAGGACAGTGAACACTCCCCTGTACTAAGCACTGACGAGACTGCACCTTGACTTCTGTGTTCTGGTTTGGGCCCCTCACTGCAAAAAATGCATTGATGTCCTGAAGTATGTCCAGAAAAAAAACCCATGAAGAGTCTAGAGCACAGTTTTTACGAGGAGCGGCTGAGGAAACTGGTGTTGTTTATCTTGGAGAAAAGGAGGCTCAGGGGATACCTTATTGTGCTCTACAGCTACCTGAAAGGAGGCTGTAGTGAGGTGTCAGTCTCTTCTCCTTCAAGTAACAGGTGATAGGATGAGAGGAAATGGACACAAGTTGCACCAGGGGAGGTGGAGATTGGATATCAGGAAAAATTGCTTCACCAAAACAGTTGTCAAGCACTGGAACAGGCTGCCCAGGGAAGCGGCAGTGTCCCCATCCCTGGAGGTATTTAAATATGTGTAGACATGGCACTTAGGTACGTGTTTTTGTGGTGGGCTTGGCGGTGTTAGGTATACTGTTGGGCTTGATAATCTTAAAGCTCTTTTCCAACATAAATGATTCTATCCTATGATTCCAATAAATTTTGTTCACACATCCAAAAATTTCTAATCCAAAATTGTTTTAAACTATGTCACTTGATGTGTATAAAAATACTGGAGAATCCCATAGGTATTGTTTTGGTTTGCTGTGTTTTTAAACTAAAAACTACTCAATGAATCAAGTATCTGCTTAGACTCAGCCACTCCTTTGACCTTTTCTTTCATCAGTAGAACATTGGACCATTCTGTTTCTCTAGAAAACAGTTTTCTCAGAGATAAGGAAATACTGATGTCTGGTGAGCCACTAATCTGGTCTAATAATGGTAATGAGAACTTAATAAATTCTTCCACCTTTCTCTAGAACTTTTAGTGCTCTCTTAGCCTCTTGCATCCTGCATTGTAAGATACCTGTCTTCTTTGGCTACTGATTCATGTAGCTCTTCCCAAGATATGTCTGTGGAAGCGTAGTTCTCTTCCTGGAATCTTTCTCTTCTGACTTAATTTCTAAACACCACAACAATAAAAAAGAATTTTAAACATAGTTCTATTTAGGTACTGCTGAAGTTACACATGTGAAGAAAACACTCTAGGGGACTTTCATATAAAATTATTTAGTTTTGCTTTAATGGATACTAATTTTATTTATTTTTATATAATTTCATCAAAATAGTAGATATTCAACAATGTTGTAATAAACTTGTGCATATATTCTACATCTTTTTTCTATTTGATGAGCAATAAACTATATGCGATATGCATAGCATTTTAAGGCAAAACTGGTGAAAAAATAGGGTGGGTAGAGAATATATACAGTAATGCATAAGTATTATAACCATACTTAGCTGTGAACTTAACTGTAAAGTGACTTTCACAGCCTGAGGTTTTGGTTGAGAGCTGAATGTTTTATTTACAGCATGAGCTAACTAATCAACAAAACAAATTTTGCTGCATACACTACAGATTTCCAGGACATCTCTGGTTCTGCTAGCAATGAAAGAGTTTGTCTTTGTGGAATTTTCTCAGTTACCATAAACAGTGTGATAGTTGCAGCTGATAGTCTACTAGTTTTCCACAAATTCAAAACAGCGCGACATAAGATCTTTGCAAATATTTTTTGTGCTCTAGTTTATGAAACACATAAAGGTATTGTTGGAGGCAAGGAAGCTGGATATTAGGTAAGTTTTAACATCGTTAAATGTTTAAAGGCAAAAATTACGTTTTTCACTAAATTGGTAATAAGCAATGTTTTATGTGATGGTGAAGCTATAAAGTCTCATTTTCAGACTACAGTCAAGAAATTAATAAGCTTTGCATTCTTTTACAATAAACATTAATATTATGAACTTCCCACCGATCCCCTCCCTTTTTGTACAGTAAATGAGAATTCTATAAGGTCTACGGAGTTATTGTCGTGGTTTAAACCAAATCCTCACAGTACTCTCACTCACCCCCCCCCCCCCCTCTTGCTCCCCCAACTCCCGGAGAGTTAGGAAGGAGAATCCAAAGAATGTAGCCCCCACGGGTTGAAATAAGAACGGTTTAATTGCTAAGGCACAACACAAATCACTACTGCCATTACTACTACAAATAATAGTGATAAAGCCAATAACAAGCTAAAAGAATACAACACCCCACCAGCCACTGACTCACTCCAACCTGCCCAGCCGAGCACCACGTGCTCCCTCCTCCATTTCCCTCCAGAGCTCCACCCTTCCAGCTCTCTCTCCCCCAGTTGCATCCTGGGCATCACGTGCTATGGTATGGAATACCTCATTGGCTAGCCTGGGTCAGGTGTCCTGTCTCTCCCTCCTCCCTGGCAGAGCATGAGCTACTGCTGAACCCATTACAGTTATACAAGTAACTAGGCCTCTGACTAGGACCTGGCCTGATATTAAGCTAACTGAACAGTATATGAAAAACTACTTGTATTGACAAGAGACATTTTTGTATGTAATACATAACAGTGCAACAGCTGGCAAATGTTAATGACCGCACTACAAAGCACAGTCACATCAAAGGTGCTTAAGAGACAGTTACGTGAGAACTGACTAAATATCACAGATTGCTGGCAGGGGACCTTTATAGAAATACAATTTTCTGAACCCAATAGCACATCAATAATTAGATCAGTAATGCCATAAAGGTCAGAGATTACCTTGGTAACTGTATTAGAAATGGAAAATTTGGGTGCACATGTAGCAAAACTGAGTATAAAGGGGAAAAGTAAGTGAAAATTGCATGTTTAAGAGGACACTGAGAAGGAAAATGAGAGCTACAAGGAGACCTAGAAAGAATGTGAAAAAATGGAAAAGGGATAAAAAGTTATGCAATCAGTGCTGTCTTGATTTACCCAACAGGCAGCCGTGATTTTGGTCTCCACAACCTATATCATATTCCATAGGCATAAAGGCTAGAGAGCAAAGTACTGGTACACCCAGACTTTTCAGAACCAGGGTGAAGGTGACCATTTCAGTCTGGGCAACATTGATATTTATCTATCTCTTCCCAAAAAAAGGTGACTACAGGGATATAGACAATTAGCTTTGGAAAATATAAAAGAAAAAACATCAAACAGAACCTCTTAGTTCATAAAAGCTGTATATAACTTTTCTTGGATTGGAGGAGAGGGAGGGCAGGGGCATGCTCCACAGACTCTATGTCATGGTTTAAGCCCAGGCCATAAGTCAGCTGTCTCGCTCACTCCCTCCCCTTTTCCTCCCCATTCTTCCCCCCCCCCCCCCCTTGCTGCCAGAGGGATGGGGAGGAGAATCAAAAGAATGCAACTTCAATGGGTCGAGATAAGAACAGTCCAGTAACTAAGGTATAACACAAACCACTATTGCTACCACAAATAATAACTATGATAAGTTGTCCTGGGTTCAGCAGTAGCAGTCATTTTTTCTCCTTCTTGGTAGCTGGTGCAGTGCTGTGTTTTGACTTTCAGGCTGGGAACGGTCGCTGATAGAAAGTATGTTTTGAGTTACTACTCAAAAGTTTGGTTTGTCCAAGGCCTTTTCAGAGCCTCATGCTCTGTCAGGGAAGGAGGGGAAAACGGGAGGAAGCAGAGACAGGACACCTGACCCAGGCTAGCCAAAGATATATTCCATACCATAGCACGTCATACCCAGGATGTAACCTGGAGTTATCTGGAAGGGCTGGAGCTCTGGGGGGATGGAGGAGGTATCGGTCGGTGCTCAGTTGGGCAGGGTGTGGTGAGTTATGGGTCGGTGGCTGGTGAGGTGTCTTATTCTCTTCACTTGTTATTTGCTTTATCATTATTATTTGTAGTAGTAGTAGCAGTAGTGATTTGTGTTATATCTTAGCTATTAAACTGTTCTTATCTCAACCCGTGAGGGCTACATTCTTTGGATTCTCCTTCCTAACTCTCTGGGAGCTGGGGGAGCAAGGGGGGGAGTGAGTTGACGAGCTGTGTATTTTGGTTTTAAACCACAACATAAGTGAAATAACAAGGGAAGAGAATACAATACCATCCGTCATTACGCATCCCAGCTGAGTAGTGATCTAGCCCTTCTGGGTAACTGCCCCCAGGTTTCATCCTGGGCATGATGTGCTGTGGTATGGAGCAATTCTTTGACTAGTTTGGGTCAGGTGTCCTGTCTCTGCTTCATCCCAGCTTCCCCTCCTCCCTGGCAGAGCATGAGACTCACAAAGTCCTTGGTCAGACTAAACATTTGTGCAGTAACTAAAAATATTGGTGTTAAGCACTGTTCCCAGGCGGAAAGTCAAAAACACAGTGCTGCACCAGCTATTAAGAAGGAGAAAAAATGCCTGCTACTGCTGAACCCAGGACACTCTATTAATCTAAAGAATCTGTAGATAATAAAAAAAACTAGTAAGTTTTGCAATATTTTTTCTCATTATCAGAGCTTCCCTTAAATTAGTTTTTTTGTTGTTGTTTTTGTTTTTGAGTTTTTTTTTTTTTTGTCTAGACAAGGAAATAACCACATTTGACATCTGTGTAATCTATGTAAAGCAGAAAGAGGAATTTCAAAAAGGTTCATTACTTTCCTTCTGGGCTCAAAAGCCTTTCAGCAGAATTTCAGGGTAAAATTGAAATCAGTATGATTCCAACAAAATTGTAATTAATTTTTAACCAGTTATTGAAGATCAAAATCAAAAGCACCAGTATAGATTCAGTACCATAGGTTAACAGCCGAATGCCAGTGAGAAAAGCTAAAGACTATAGAAATTACCAGAATTGTTTTCCTACTTCTTTTACAATTAAAGTTTTAAAAATTTTGGTTTCTTCAAACGTTTTCCCTAGGAAGATTTTCTTAATAATTAACTCCACCACTGGCTGGCCTCTTATCACCTGAAAAAAGTAATCAAAGCCAGTTAATCCTTAGAGGCTATAAGTAGCTTGTAGATGAATGGTTCCTGCTTACACGAATGATTCTGGTTTTAAATTTCTTACCGGTGGTGATAAATTGTTTCTGATTCCTCCATAAGTACTTTGTTGTTGTGTAGTTTCCTTTAACAAACATATTGGTTTCTTACTTCTTTTTTTGGGTGCAGGTGCCTAAGTGCTGGCAGTGGGGGCTGCAGGGTGATCTGTGAGGAGAGGTTGGGGCTGCACTCTGCCAGACACAGCCAGTTCCGTCCAGCTCCAACTGACCCACTGTAGGGCACAGCTGAGCCCCCCCAGACAAGGAGGTTGCACTTCAGGCAAAGTGTGTTTAAGAAAGGGAAAAAAAAAACACTGCCTGACAGTAGGGAATGAGGAAAAATGTGACAGAAATACCCTAGAATAGACATAAAAATCACTGAAGAAAGAGGGGAGGAGGTGCTCCAGACACCAGAGCAGAGATTCCCTTGCATCCGTGGTGCAGACCATGGTGAGGCAGGCTGTGCCCCTGCAGCATATGGAGGACCCACACCCCAGAGTAGCAGGATGCCTGAAGGAGCCTGTGCCCCTGTGGGGATTCTGCACTGGAGCAGGCTCTTGGCAGGACCTGTGGCCCCATGGAGAAAGAAGCCCACACTGGAGCAGGTTTGCTGGCAAGACATATGATCCCACTGGGTACCTACGCTGGAGCAGTATGTTCCCAAAAGACTGCACCCCATGGGAGGGACCTACACTGGATTAGTTTGTAAAGGACTGTAGCCTGTGGGAGAGACCCCATGCTGGAGCAGGGTAACAGCATGTCATAGTTTAACCCCAGCCAGCAATGAAGCACCACGCAGCTGCCCACTCACCTCCCCCTTCTCTTCCTCCACCCCCCCCACCCCCCACCCCCCCCCCCCAGTGGGATGCGGGTAAGAAACAGAAAGGAAAAAATGAGAAAACTCATGGGTTGAGATAAAGACAGTTTAATGGGTAAAGCAAAGCTGTGCATGCAAGCAAAGCAAACCAAGAACTTCTTTCACCACTTCTCATCAGCAGGCAGGTGTTCAGCCATTCCCAGGAAAGTAGCATTCCATCATGTGTAACGGCTCTTTGGGAAGACAAACACCATCACTCTAAATGTGTCCCCCCACTTCCTTCTTCTTCCCCAACTTTATATGCTGAACATGACACCGTAAGTACGGGATATCCCTTTGCTCAGTTGGGATCAGCTGTCTTGGCTGCATCCCTTCCCAATCCTTTGCCTTTGCTGAGCCTACTCACTGGTGGGGTGGTGTGAGAAGCAGGAAAGGCCTTGACTCTGTAAGTGCTGCTCAGCAGTAACTAAACATCCTTGTGTTATCAGTGCTGTTTCCAGCACAAATCCAAAACATACCAGCTGCTATGTAAAAAATTAACTCTACTCCTGCCAAAACACTGCACACTGCATGAGGAAGAAGTGGCAGTAGAGATGAAGTGTTATAAACTGACTGCAAACCCCATTTCCCACCCCTCTCTGGGGCTCAGAAGGGGGAGGTAGAAGAGTGAAGTACTTCACTTCCTTCAGGAATGAAAGAATGAAGTATAGCCTGGGAGGAAGTGGGGCACGGGAGGGAGGGATTTTTTTGTTTGTTTTGGGTTTTTTTCTTTTTTCTCACTGTCTTACTCCATTTTTAATTAGCAATATTTTTTTTTTATGCTAAGTTTAATTTTTTTTTTGCCTCTGACAGTAAGTGGTAAGTGATCTCCCTGTGCCTATCTCAACCCACAGAGATTTTCATCCAGTTTTCTCCCCTTGTTCTGCTGAGCATGGTGAGAGAGTGACTTGGTGGACACTTGACAACCAGCCAAGATTAAGCTATCATACTTGTATATATGCAGAAATTTTCTCATTTGACTAAATAAACAAAACAAGATCGGTAGTGTTGACTTCCTTTTTGAATATAGTGTCCTTCATTCCGCATTTCAGTTTTATTAGTGGTTCACAGATGGATTAAACACAAGAACACATAAATATGATACAGAAATATGAATTCCGTCTTCTCAAGTTTAACTGTTTCCCTGATAGTTATACATGGAACACAAATCTGATAAGAGAAATAGGAGCTATATCGGAATTAGGAGCTATTTACATAGGCTTAATCATATCTAATCATCTAAACCAATTTAATTACTAAGCTAATAAATTATATTCAGAATGTCTTTCATTTGGTGGGGGAGAGGTAAAGAAATAGCCAATGACCATCCTTTTATTATGTCTTAAATGAATCTTAATTTGCAAAGCATTTGAACAGAATATGAGAAAACATAGCTCAAAACCAATAACCTATAAGCATATCTTGTTTTTCTGTAAAGGTAGAAAGCTGTATCTCAAAGTATCATTTTCTTCAAAATCTCTTAAGGCCTTTTTCTCTTTCCTGCTATGCATTTTACACAGTGCATTTTACACTGCTTTTACTTAGTGGCAATAAATTATCTCTTTCCCTTTGAGACTTCTGCCTCTCAGAATGGTTTTTAAACCTCACAGCTTTCTTTCAACTTCTTCTCTTCCACTGTGACAGAACAAATTTTGTAGTTAATTGGAAATAGAACAAAACAGAAAAAAATCACCTAAACCCTAAACTCTCTTTCTAGTTTTAAAAAGGGGACCTGATAATCTTCTAAAATAAATGATCTCAATGATGATATACTTTTACGTATGTAAAAATGATGCAGAGGGATGCAGCACCTCTCCTGTGAAGAAAGGCTAAGAAAGTTGGGATTGTTCAGCCTGGAGAACACTCTAGAGAGACTTTACTGCAGCCTGTCAGTTCTTGAAAGGGGCCTGTAGGAAAGATGGGTAGACTTTTCAGCAAGGCCTTTTTGCAATAGGGTGAGGGGTAATGCTTTTAAATTGAGAGAGGGGATATTCAGGCTGGACACAAGGAAAAGAATTTTTACAATGAGGGTGATAAAATACTGGCACAGGCTGTCCAGAGAGGTGGTGGATGTACCATTTGTGGAGACATTCAAGGCCAGGCTGTATGTGGTTCTGGGCAATAAAATCTACTTGAAGATGTCCCTGCTCATTGCGAGGGTTGAACTAGATGACCTTTGAAGATCCCTTGCAACCCAAACTATTCTATGATTCTATGATTCTGTGATTCTATGATTCTATGATATAATAGAAAACTTCATTCAGTGATGACACTGCTATTCTCATGCTGTTATGCACCCCCTTTGACACCTGACTCCACATAAAAAGTACCAGAATTGTTGAGTTGCAGTGAACTCCCTGAAGGGGGAAAACCACACAATTTTTGTATTCTCAACGGGAAATTTATACCAAATTCCTTCTCAGTGCCATAATTCTATTAAGATCATGGAATCTGCTATTAACTTACTCTAGAAAATGAGACATGAGAGTCAGTCTCCTTGTCTCAGATAATTTTTTTTTAAATAGTAGCTGAAAAAGAATAGTCCCTGTGGGTGACAGCAAAATTAAAAAACCCTGATGCGTACATGTGTAACAAATTCCTTGTGTGTCCTTAGAGTCATCATTATACAGGTTCTCAGTAGAGTGCTTTCTTTTAACCACCTTACATTCTAACAAAGAGTTACATAACCTTTATCCTGTCCTAAGGCTTTTGCTTGATGCAAAAACTACAGCAGTTTGGTTTTGGGGGCTTTTGTTGGAGTTTTTTAATGTGTTATTTTTTTCCCCTCTATTGAGAGTTTTGTAACCTATGTGGAAAATATGAAATTTGGGCTAGTCATTCGGACTAAAAAAAAAAATCCAGTGTTACCTTTTTTGTAGTTATACTTTACATCTTAGACTAACATACCCACAAAGCCTAATCTGTTAGATTGTTTGGACCTGTGAATATGCATTTACAGTAGGTATGATACAGTTAACTATATAAAATTTATCTGCAATAACTTTTCCCTGCTCCCCATGCCTTCATCTGTGACAAAACATTTCTATCCAGAAGACTGAGTATTTAGTTCCATAAGTCATTTATTTCTCCTTAGGTAAAGGATGGGGTCTAGATGAGGGTTGATACCTTATCATGACTGGGAGACATAACAAAGTATGTGTTTGTCAAAGTGTATTTGGTAGAGTATATATATTTATGTTCATCATGACTGTCACAAAGAAGCAGGAAAACATGGGTGTGCAGCTGGTCTATGAACTTCATACTTGGCTGCATTGGGGTGGCTGGCCAACACTCTCGGTGCACACAACAGTGAGATCATCAGAAACTGCACAGCCCCACGAGTAAATTATTATAAATCTGGCATAAAGCTGGTTGTTTTCCTAAGGGTATAAAGGCAGGACCCTATTATAGCAGAATTCAAAGCCTCAACTATGGGCTGATGCATCATTTAAGAATTCTCCCGGTTACCTTAGACTCCTGGCATCAGCTGCAGCAGCACTTCCCATCTTGAAGTGTGGGCCTGGATCATAATTTGATGGCAATGGGTGATGTATTTCTTTTTAGACACTATTCTGTCTATGCACTAATGATTCGATGCATTGCTAATTTTGCTCTATACTTTTATATATATGTATCTCATCTGCGTTATTGTACTTATTTGCTATGTAGAGATATATGTACCCGATTTGCATTATTGTGCTTCTTTGCTTTAGTGTGCTTGTTTAATACTCTGTGCATGTTATATAGCTAGTGTATGATTTTTTTGGTGCATACCCTGCCTGTCAGCAGAACACCTCAAAGACTCATTTAGCCTATGTTAGAAAAAGCTTTGCAAGATTTCAGAAAATAATTATTGTCACTCTTTCCTGCTGTAGAAAAGAGCTATAGGTGACCCAAATATAATCTGCAAGGAACAACTGCACAGAATGGTTAATTCACCTTAATTCTATAAATTTCTTGAACCCATATGTACTCTCTCGATCTGGAGTACACCTGCTATATCAGGGCTTATATAAGAATACAAGTAAAGAAACAGCCAAACACTGGTCACAATTGTCTAGCACAGGCTTCTTCTTAGATGAGGTGCCTCAAATGTTTATCTGTTACAGCATCTGTAAATACTTAAAAAATAAAACTGCAGGATGCTGTTCTGAATGAAAAATAAGCAAAACATTAAGCCAGTGGTCAAGAAACATGTCAATCTGGAGTAAATTAATGCAGCTACCAAGCAGGAGAGTCAATGCAAATTCAGATTACAGATATGCCTCAGTCAGAAACTGGCAGTATTGTGTCAGGGCTTGTAGTGATATTTGATAGTGATATTCAAGAATATTTGAACCTTGGCTTCTCTACTGGCATAATGAATTAACAATAGTTTTGATGCTGAGTTTTACGATTTGTGCTGGGAAATGGACTGAGACTACTAATGCATTCCTCATTAATTGTTAAAAGACAATTACTTTCATTTACTATCACACAGACTGGATTTGAAACAGTGCCTTTAAGGATAAAAAGGGGTGTACCCGGTTAACAAATACCAGGATCAAAATTCCTGATCATTATTTTTTACCAGTTTTGTTTTTATCATGCACAATGCAGCTCAGTAAAATGCCAATAATACATCGTGAAATACATACATAAACAGATGGAAGATTCAGATGCAAAGCTTTAGTCATTACCAGAAAACTGAACACAAAGTTTGGTTTGTTTCAGTTTAGTTTGGTTATTTTTTTGGTTTTGTTGGGTTTTTTATTCATCAATACCTTGGTTTTAGGTCTAGAGAGATACATGATTTTAGGTCCAGAGAGATACTATGTAAGCAGTTAAATTTTTTAGCACCATCACAGTCTAGAATGCATTAGTAAATTACTTTGTCACTTATTTTTTCAAAATCCATTTCAATGAGCTGTGCAGTCGATTTTGGAATCAGCTTATTTGAATTGTTGAATTACTTGCCAACAAATGCAACAAACCACTGTTGCTAATGTGTAAAGAAAGCTATGATGTCAGGATTTTCATGGACTGGCAAACAGCACTCTGGATATATACAATAATGAGATAGATCATGATACATTTTAAAATTAAAGATTAATTCTACTTTAAAAATTAAGTCTTCAAGTAACCTGTTTTGAACTAACTTTCCATAAAATCATTATGAAAAAATTAAATAATATTTTCCTGAGAAAGTGACAAATAGTTTGTTTCACTGATGTTAAATTGCATAAAATGAAGACATAATTTTAATAGGTAAGTAGCAGAAAATCCTATGTAGGTAAAGCTGTCAAATTCTGTGGTAATACCAATTATGTTCCTGAAAATTTTGCACTTGAGGTGGGATGTAGAACTCCCAGGCTCAAACATCATCAACACTGAAATGACCTTTTTTGTCTAAAAGATATTTCAAGTGTTATTTCCACACATATAGCACCCCAGGTTACTACAGAGAATTGAAGACAGTATTTGTATAAAGAAATGCAGTGTCACCATATGCTCAGTAGGCTTAAAGCTGTTGAAAACTTTGCCTGTGGAATTCATTAGTGTAAAACCTGTTTTAGACCATCGTGAATAAATAGCAGCGATAATACAACGGCTATGGTCTCAAGATACAGAAGTGCAATTTTCTCATTGTTATGAACTATAATTGGTGAATATATTGGTATTTGCAACTTGCAAAGAAGAGAGCTATTGCCTGCTATTGGCTTCACAAATATTTGTAACTGCTTTGCCTCCTTTGCTTTCATGAAGGGTATGACAATCAAGTGCCATGGACTGGAAGGAAAGAAGTGTGATTGTTCTTTACAAAACTAAATGTTCCCCTAGCTAGTATGACTGCATTCAGGAATCTTTCCAAAAGACAAAATTAGAGATGTATATTCATTTATCTGTGAGAGGATTTTCTGTAAAGTGCACCTCTTCTCTATAGGTGGCACAGAATAAAATTAATTAATTCCTAGCATTAAAATGAGACAATGTTTATGCAGGAGATTAATAAACAGCATGCAGACTTGATGTACTGTTAACATTTGTTTCAGTTTATTTTCAAATTATATACTGCCTTTTCATAAATACACAGTCATTAGTAAAAGGCATTAAACAAATGTTGCACAGAAATAAAAACAAATCATTTTGCCACACTGGTTATGCTTGCGGCAAATGCAAGGATTGGATATTTTTTGCTTTACTTTTCATTTTTTTAAATAAATCAACAATATTGTTCCTGTTCATTTCATTGTCATTTAAGCACTTTCCTGGTTGCCTTCTGCAATATGCTTTTAGAATTAATAAGGAAACAGAATGCTGTAGATTTACTAGTTGCCTTATTGGTTTATGAAACAGGTATTACAGTAAAGCAGTGTCTTTAAAAAGTATTTCTCCTTCATTTTCCTCTGTAAATTGGCAGTAATTTGTGACAACTTTATTGCATATTCTCTAGAACATTAGCAAAGGTATTGAAGTTTGCTTTTATCCAAATACTCAGCTGGTAATAGATTATGAAGATAAAAATCAGATAAAAATATAACCTCAGTGAAAAAGAGAAAACTCTGACTTCTTAAAATGTTTAGGCATGCGTGCATCTATTCTGTTCATTATATTTATAAGGCTAAGGTGGTCATAATATAACATTTAAAAAAAAAATACAGCAGCATATGTCTGCTATATGTCCAGGTATAGCCCCATGTTTGTTTGGTGCAATAAAACAGCAAATAAAAAACAGGAATAAAATAACCATGCTATTAAACTCAGTCAGCTGAAGAGATCTTTTTTCCCTTAAAAAAATAATGCTATCAGCAAACATCATTATTATGCTTTGATTGTAAGTCTTCTTTATTTCTCTTCTCCCCCAGAACACCCCAACAATGATCTTTCTGAAGGTATATGAGACAGCTCCAGTACAATGTGACTTCAGTACTCTGCATGCAGTGTTTCTGCATACAAAGGCATTTAAGCATTTTCCTCTGTCTCTATTTGCTCACCTCCCTTGCATCTCCCTTGCCAGTGCAGTCTACTGTGGAAGTATCAGCAGCAAGAGTGAGGGGTGGAGAATCATTCTCAGAGATGGCATACATTCAGCAAGAAAGGAGTTACAGAAAAAAAAAATACAGACAAAAACCAAACAGAACAAATTAACACCACCACCACCACCCACCCTCCCCCACTCCCCCATCTCCCCCCACCCCCTAAATAACAAAAGGTTTAAGAACCACCACCACAGACAGGATGGGTAATTGGCATTTATAAGAATATGGCAGCATAAGTGCACTATGTCTACAGGAGGTTGCTGATTTTGGGCAAGACTAATACTCAGTTGAGGATTTTGGATTACCTAATTACAATGTGAAATAACCATAGTGGTGTAACTCAGCTGAAATTAAACATATAATGTTCTGATTCACAGTTCAGAACTTGTGGCAAGACTGGTTTAAACAGGATTTATAAACTTAGTTCCAACAGAACCTGGGATACAGAATTTTTGTCTTCAGAATAATTTGAGGAAACCAGAATTTGTAACAGGTCACTGTGAAATACATAAGTGCATAAGTAATATTGAAATAAGACTCTTGGTAAGAATATGTTTTATCACATATATATCTTGAAATTGATGGGCAAAATTCTACGTATATGAAACTTATGACTACTCGGTTAACAAATGAAGTTCTTTTAAATACAGAGCAACACCTATTGGGACTATCTTTTTTTTGTTCTTTTTTTTATTTTTTTATGTGGAAGAATAACTGCTACTGTTCAAGTTCCTGTAAAAAATGTATGTGAATACTTGCATAAAGATTCAGGGGAATTAATCCTTTTTTGAGATACAGGATGGACACTACAAGACTCTCTGAGGTCATTAACAGCCCTCTGATTTTATATGTTGGGACTGAATTTGATTTTTACTGTGTTTTCTCAACATAAAAAAAGTTTGATGTGTTTTATATTAGAAAAAGCTAAGCAAGATAAAAATAAACTGGTGGGAAAAAAATCCTTGATAACTACACCATTTAATCTTTTTTAAAATATATATATATATATAAAAGAATTATATTTTAGCAATAATAATTATCAATTACCAAAAGAAGTGTCATCATATAACTATCACGCCAGCTAATTGTCAATTGGTGAATTTATCATTTAATCTTAATATCACCATTTTACGTGCCAATTAAATTATTATCCTCTTAGAATATTATGAAAAAAGACAGTAACAGAGTTGACAATAGTCTGGTTTTTTTTTTTTGTTTCATTGAACATAAAAATCTTTAGATTAGGAAATTAGGCTGAAGCTGAGACATATCCACCACTTCTGTACCTCACAGAGTGTAGTCAGTTCACATTAAAGTAAAACTTGAGAACTAACAGGAGTTATTCTCGAGGCTGAATGTATTATGTCTCTTAAATATCTTTCAAATATCCTGAAATTTAATTTATTAGTTTTCATAGAATTATAGAATAATAGAGTTGTAAAGGACCTTAGGATCATCTAGTTCCAACACCCTTTCCATGGGCATGGAGACCTCACACTAAAGCATGTCATCCAAGGATCTGTCCAACATGGCCTTGAACACTGCCAGGGATGAAGCATTCACAATTTCCTCAGGCAATGTGTTCCAGTGAACCAGGTTTTGACAAGGTGTTAAATCACTAAGTGGCATCTTCATCTGGATGGAGTGAGGCTTCCCTAAAATGTTGTTCCAGTGAATTGCTGTGATCCAGCTGCCAAATAGCCCTAAGTAATCACTCCAGTGAACATACGATCTTTTTTTTTTATATTTTTATATATATCCTTTGGTATCTTAAACTATCAACAGAGCCTCTCCTAACCAACTTGACTATGTATGAATTTGTCAAGAAACCTGAATGTGCTTGAACACATCTGTGTGTGCATTGTTAATGGCTGTCTAATTCTCTCACCCTACTTTCTGCCTTTAAACACATAAATTAGGTTCCTGAAAAGACTGAGGTGAAACTACTGGTAAGAATTTTATTTGGACTTGTAAATTTCCTTTTGACTAGGTGTCTAATTATTGCTTCGTTAAACATTGTAAGGACTTCCTGTTTACATCCCGTTATCTTCTCAACCCATCAATGCGATGAGAACAGTCAAGCATGAGAAACTGTAGACTCTAGTCTTCTAGGTTTATGCCTATGCTATTGGGTAAAAGATCACCCATAACAGGAGCTTGCCTACGTGCCAAACAGTAGTAGTAAGTAATAGTACAAAAAATGGTTGATCAGTAGTTGAGCTCATGTCTTGACATTGTTCTAATCAACAGTTGAGAGGTTATCTAAGAGATACAAGTTCTCCTCATAGTGATATTAAAAATTTAGCAGGTAGTCTTCTGAGTCTCTTTAGCTACAGCTAAAATAATCTATTTCTATACAGATGAGTAAGAAGAGTTTCTCTCAGACTTGTGAGATCGTAGATCTAAATCATAGATCTAAACTCAGAACTGTAAAGTTCCCTCTTCTTACAAAACTAGATGCAGTCTGCAAGTTATTAAGACTTACTAGAAAAATAAAGCCAAGATATTTTATCATGACATTTTTTATGGGAAAAAAGATACCGATGACTGCAAGGTTTTAAGCTACTATGGTGATGAATATCAGATAAAAGTCTGTAAAGAGAAAAATACATAGAAGAAATACCAGTAGAATCACCATCCCTGGAAGTGTTCAAAAGCTCTGTAGATGAGGCCTTTAGTGACATGGTTTAGTGGTGGACTTGGCAGTCCTGGGGTAATGTTTGGACTTGATGATCTTAAAGGTCTTTTCTAACCTAGCTGATTCTATGATCCTGTTCAATTTTTATGCAGTATTTCCCACTGAAAAAAATTGCAAACATGTTTTACTCTTCATATTTTCTTTTTCAATTTTAAGTATGCAAAACCTGTAGGCAATAATGTTGATTTAAAAAAAAACAAAACAACAAAACCACTCCACACTTAATATATAGACTAGACTATTCGTCATAGTCATTACTAGGCATTTATTACACCTCAATTTGAAAGCATGGAAAACCATCTTATTTGGTTTTCATGTTCAGTCACAGAAAAATATAATAAGGATCTTTCAGAACTTTGTGTAATTACATATTTGTTACAAAGACTTTTCAAAAAAGTCTTTGTTTCAGATATCACTAACTAAACATGCATTATTTCACTCATTAAGATGACTTGTCACTGAAATAATGGAAACAGATCTGCGGAAAACAGACTAATTAAAAACCTTGCTTTTTTAAACTGTGCATTATAATTTACTTCTAACAGCATGTATAATTAATACAGTTTTAAAATAATTTAGCTTCACAAAAAAAAATGCAACAACTGCCATATTTACAATAATCTTTTGGTCTTCTCTCATCTGTATGCATTTATTCTGTTAATTAAAACCAGATATATAAAATGTAGTATAATTGGGGGTTTGGGTGGTTTTGTTTCTTTATTTGTTTTTAAGTTTAACTTTATAAATTTTACACATAAAGCTTGATTATTACTTAAATCACTTAAGCCTGGACATTAAAAGCTTAAATTCTGTAGTTCTCCTCTGCTTGTAGAAGATATGGCTTTTTTTTTATTATTTGTTTACATGCTTAATGAATGAAGTCTTTTGTAAAACCTCTGGTTCCTTTTTTTATTTTACCATTAGCTTGTCAGCTCTTAATTTTCTTAGACTTGTATATATCACTTGGAAGCACATATTGTAGCCATGAAATGCATACATTATTGAATAATAGATGTTAATTGCTATGGTATATTGTTACTGGCTTGGATTAGTGCCTTCTGGCAATTCTTTTAGACGTCTTAAAGTTTCAGGAGCTGTTCCCAAGTCATCACAAGCTTTTATTAGAAGGGACCAGCTATTTCTAAAATAATTACTGGTTTTATAAAGAATATTCCACCCTAATAAATGATCCCCTCTTTTATTTTAGATATTATAACATGTAAGGCTGGTGCTTTGCTTTTAAGATTATTTTAGCATACCTGTGTCTGGTCCAGTGTAGAAAAAAAAAATGCAAACCATCTGTCTGAATCTTTCTGAATGGACTAAAGGAATTTATAGAGATCAGTGCTTCTTCTAGTAATTCTGATTTTTATTTTTATGTTGGGTTATTTTGTATTATTTTTTTTATATTGCGTGGACACAAAAACAGGAGCAGAGAACAGAATACTGTGTATTTCAGATCAGCACACAAAATGCGAGATAAATGGCATAAGAAAGTTTTATTTATAACTTATTCCAAGTTATTTCCGTAATAGTCTACAGACACAATAATTCGTCAACCACTCTATAACACACAGTGACCTCATCTACTGTCTTTTTATTATTAACATAGCTGTCATTTCAGATCTTCCAGAGATTATGTTTAAATGATGTTCTATTCTTACAATATTGGCTCAGGGTTAGTAAGAGTCTACTAGGTTGCTGTCTAATCAAAGACATTAATAAAGATGTTAGGTGATGTAAGAAGGCTGGCCCTCTCCAGCCACTCTGGTCTGGGACCTCTCCTGCCCAGCACACACATGCTGAGCATGTATCCCAGAGACACATGCACAGAGGACACTCACATAGCCAGTCACACAGCCACAGGCAAGGCACTGTCTTCAGCAGCACCCACACTTAGGACCCGCACCAGACACAGGCACAGACAGCAACATCCCGTCCTCCTTCTGGGCTAGCAAAGGCAGAATTTCACTAGTGTAGCACACAAGTTTATAAACACATGCACATTCGCAGATCCCATGGAAAGGTTAAGATTTAACAAGGAGAGAAAAGAAGACAGGATGGATGGGTGACAAGGTGCAGAGCTCAGCCAGATAAGTGTGCTGACCAGTCCCATTTTACATATGACCGGCCCCTTATTATGCTGCTTTCTCTGTATACGCACTTTTTGTTTCCCTCTTCTTCCCCTTCCTCTGCATGTCCCCCCATATGTCTGTACAACCTTATCAGTTCCTCCACCCCTCCTATTCCAGAGTGCCCACAATTTACAGTCTTGTCAGTTTCAAAGTCCAGGTTGATCTTCCTGAAAGAAGCACCTCTTTCTTGATGATGGACCACTGACTAGTGTAAGTGGCAAGGTTTGTAACTTGACATTTTTTCAATGTTTGCTTTTTAAGGCCTGTGTCTTTCACTGCCTCCCTTATCATTTGTCTGTCAGGTTTGTGTCCCTGTATGTTCTTGTTTAAGGCTTCCTTTTTTTATTATCTTTTATTGCAGGGATAAAGGTCCTTGACAAGACACAATTAAGGAAGGAAAAGACACTTTCCTTACTTATACCTTTACAAAAGACTTTTGGATAGTGGGACAGAATATCTCCAACAGTATGTCATCATGCTTCTACAGAAATACAGTTGAACTGCATTGGTTTATGTAACTTTGCAATTTTCTTCAGTGTTCATTGACTTTACGTGTGTCGATGGGAGAAAAATCTAACACATTTGACTAGGTATGCTTTCATTTTCAGCAAAGTGATTATAAGATCTCTCATGAACTTAAAAGCTTTTTTAGCCTTCTACTTATTTGTAGTCCAGGTATGAATCCCTTTTACCAATGTTTGAAGAAAGTATGACAGTGTGATTCTATTTGTATGTTGTGTAAGGACTCCTTCCTAATACTTTCCAGATACTGTTTTTGCCCCTGTTATTTTATGTCACCTTTTTACTTCATCTCTCTTAAAAAATGAATTACAAAGCATAACTGCCAATATTTCACAGTGAAAAATCCAGAACAATTTAACATGTATTAACAGAACTATGGTCTAGAACCTCACTTACTTCTCCCAATTCACCATTAATTACATAAATTAGTGTATAGCAACATTATATTAAAGAGTTGTGATTATGTCTTCCACAGTCATAATTAAAGTAGTATTAATTACTCTAATAGCATAACCACCGTCACAGTGAGAGCTGAATACATCCTTCACTTTCCTCCATCCCTTACTTCTTTCTTTCTGCCAAAAATGTTTGATAGGATTGTTTTCCTGATTTACCTATCTAAGGCAGAACACTAAACCTAAACTCTACTTTGCCCTTTTACAGACATCAGAAATAAATCTTTAATAAATGATTTATCTCACTGCAAAATAAACATCTGTGATGAAACACCTGCAGAAGGTACTTATTTTTCTCTAGCTAATACGAAGAAGCCCACAATTATTACCTCAAAACATAGAATAATTCCATTTAGTACTTGATTTAAGGCTGTTCAGCGTCTGCTATGAGGACTATGGGAATGATATTCAGGGTAGACAGGTGAAAAGCACCTTTATATTGATTTAATTATTATAGAAATAGCAATCATCTTTTTTCCTTTAACAGTCATATCAGTTTTGTTCCTTTAACTGTAATGTTCTGGGTTGGTTTTTTTGTTTGGTTGTTTGTTTGTTGGTTTTTTTTTTGTGTTGGTTTGTTATGATTTAAACTGTCAGCCATAAATCATGCAGTCACTCTCTCACTTCCCTCACGTTCTTGCCTTCTGCCTTCTCCCGGAGGGATGGGGAGGAGAATCAAAAGAATGCAACTCCTATGGGCTGAAGTAAGAACAGTTTAGTAACTAAGATATAACACAAATCACTACTGCTACCACCAATAATGATAATGATACAAGGAATAACAAGGGAAGAGAATACAACACCTCATCACTTGCCAAGCGATAACTCACCCCCTTCCCCCCCTCCCCACCCCGCCCGCCCAAGCACCAACTGGTACCTAGTCCAACCCCTCAGTGCACTAGCCCTTCCGGGTAACTCTCTGTTACATCATGGACATGACGTGCTGTGGTATGGAATACTTCTTTGGTCAGTTTGGGTCAGGTGTCCTATCTCTGCTTCCTCCCAGCTTCTCCTGCTCCCTGGCAGAGCATGAGACCCGGAAAGTCCTTGGTCAGACTAAACATTTGAGCAGTAACTAAAAACATTGCTGTTATCAGTGCTGTTCCCAGGCCAAAAGTAAAAAACAGGGCACTGCACCAGCTACTAAGAAGAAGAAAAAATGACTGCTATTGATGAACCCAGGAGAGGCTTTTTTTGTGGATTTTTTTTAACTTTCATTTGTTAGGTTCCTTGCTATTTATATACAAATATTCTGATAAAGTACCATCACTGACCATTTTTGCAATACAAGTAAAGAGGTCTTACTTATAGAAGCTCTATTTTTTATCCTTCCATGATATTTCTTTTCCTTCTGGCTTGAATGGAAGAGTGAATGAAGCCAGTAAGATCTTGAGAGTTGTACTCCTTCCTAATGGCTTGTAAGCAGTGAAGAATTTACAAACTATATAATGCTGTATCAGGGAAATGTCTTTGTTAAGATCTGTTTTTAAGAACTAATTATGTGAGAACATGAAGCCACTACTGTAGAAATGTAGCTCATGCTGCAAATAATAGTAATGGGAAGCAGAGTTTACAACACTGCCTAATTTATCTTATTCAGCTTTTGAAAAATGCAGTTTTGGAAGATGCTGTAGCATCTCCAGTTTTGGCATAATGTCATTCAAAAAGACTTTTTTAAGGAAAAATGCTGCCTGTGGAGGTATAGATCTGGTATATTACAAAGGAATTTTGGAACTACACAAGAATTTTTATAGTATCAGATACAGTTTGAATAAAAAATGTTCTTATTGTCTAATCTTCAGCAAACAAATTTTGCTTGATAGCAAATGCTATTATATTGTAGATAGGATCTGCAATTTTTTTTTTGTTTGGTTTTTCTTTTAATAAGCTGTAAAATTTAATGCTTGTGGATCTCTTTGTCTAGTGGTCAGTTACTGATCAGTAAAGAAATGCAGCCTTGAGAGCTGGGTAACTTGTTCTTAGGTCTTAAAAAAAAACCAACTCTATAAACTTTTTGCATATATGTATATTGTCTTATATTTAGGAAAAATCTAAAGCTGATAACAAGAACACATAAAAGACAACTGCAACTTCTATTCAAATAGAGACAAATGAAGAGCAGAGAATAAGAATTTAGCCAAACAATGTCGTTCCCCAGTTAATGACACTGCTTAGACATTAGCAGGTCTCCTTCTACCTCAGTAGAAAATTAGCATTACTTTTTAATTTTCCACACACCATTGTGCAGATGAGTCTGCTGGTGGGTTCCTGGGATTAGCATTTTCTGTACTTGATGAAGCTACTTTATAAACAACCAAAATCCTGGAACTTTTCCTACCCTCCAAAAAAATTTTAGAAAGGTTACTAAATTCTCAAAAGCATCTGACAAATGTCTAGTAACGTATCACTGGTTTTGTATATCAAGCAGACATAACAGGAAATTGAAACTATATTTTAAGCAAACAAAATACCAGCGAAAAATAACTCCAAACAATAATGTAGTTAATGTAGCTATTGGAATATTACCTCAGTGTCATTTATAGCAGAAATTGTTTTGTAAAAGCAGTTTACTTATAAAACTTCTATTGGAAGTTAAAATTATGCTAATAAAAAGAAAAATAATATGCATGGTATTGGAATAAGCAAAGGCTAAGAGTGATAAAGAATAATTTATAATAGCATATCACAGATATTTTCTCCAGGATAATGCTGCACTTTGAATTATTAAGCTTTTCAGAGCATAGGATATGTCTTTCTGTAATTTGTACAGCATCTGGTTTAATAAGTCTGATCATGTGTAAGGCCTATAAATGTCACCAGCATGAATTACTGATGGAAATTTAACTTCAGGACTGACACTGTAAGATATTGTCCATGAGCTGATAATGAAGATTAAATTCATTTTATTCTCCTTGAATGTGAAAAACCTGGAACTTGAATCAGAGACATGTGAGCAATATTGAGCACCTGAAATTCTCACAGATCACAACAGTTCTTCTGATAAAAATCAGAATCAAATCCTCATTCAGCTGAGGTTAATGTAAGTTTTGCCATTGAGTGCTGTGTTATGAGAATTTGACCCATAATGTAAGTTGACGGAGTAGCTCAGTTTAAGAAAAAAGAGTGTGGGAAATAGATGCTAGTATAATAGCACTCCACATAACAAATCTACTGTTTTACTTTATTCAGCCTAATGATTTCCATTATCTCCTTAGCTGATAGAATCCATTTCAAAACCCAATAATCTCTTCAAATCCACTGAGCCACAAATTAGTCATTAGAGAAAATTTTCAGAGATCATTACATTTCTCACAGATTTTAGCTTCTCATTTCCTAAATACCCAAAACTGATGTTGTTCATAATAAGGGAGTGTAGATTATTCAGTTACAAAAGAATAATTCTAATTCAAGTTATTCACATCACTATTACTACAACTGCTGCACTTATCAGTTTTAACCTTGAATCTATGACCTCATATATAACAAGTTTTTAATGGAAAGACAAGTGCCATTAACACTGCATTGTGTGCCCCAATAATGAACTAACAATTTAGTGTTTTTCTAAACTAACAGAACACTTTCACACACACACACAAACAGAAGTATAATTTCTAACAGAGAAGGGAAATTAAGGAGTGCAGAGCCATTCTTTTCCCGGTTTGGATTTCTGGGTTTTGCTTGTTTGTTAGTTTCTTTTTGCTAAGTTATATCTTAAGAGTCCAGGCTTTTTGAGTGAAAAGTTGGGCTTCAAACAGTTGGTTTCTGGTTTTGTTCAGAAAACATTCAGTCCACAGTCGGAAATTAGATTATAGAAATCTGATGTGTTTCAGGGAAACTCCCTTCAAAGTGATTTCAAAAGAGATGTAACTACAAGTCAAAAATAATTTAGGGGACATAATAATCACTATTAAGCCAAACTGTTCTGAATAGATCTGATATACTGAAATTAGCTGTAAAACTATAAGAATGAAACTTGTAATCCATCAGGTCTCCCATACTTGCAACACTAACTGTTTCTTCCTTCAAAGTAAAGGGTAGAAAAGCTTTGCAAAATAAGTTGCCAAAGTACATTCTTCCTATAAGCAATGAAGTAATACCAGTGACAGCTGTGCAATCACTGGCAATGATTTATGTCCCATGACTACATCCCTGTGTTGTTTACTGTATGCTTATACTGTCTAAACTGGCAATTAGTTTCTGAGGATAAATATAGAGGAATAGGGATTTGAATTCTGGTAAGGCTATCTCTGCAAACTATATTAGGGCAAAACAGAGCAATTCAGTTTAAAGCATTAGTGTGGTCCTCCACTGAACCTGAAAGGATTTGGTTAGGATAGATTTAGTCCTTTATAGATGGTTAAAATGAAGCTGTGGAAATGCTTGACTGAGAAATCAGTTGGTTAAAGAGGAGAGATGTAGAGCTTGTGGGGAATTTTTTCTAATGTTCACCACTGGAATGAGTGCATCACACAGGAAATTCTAAATAATATGTATATGTATAAGTATATATACATGTAGATGATCTTTTTTTTGTCATTCTGTGTTTCCATTCTTAATGCTTTATTTTAAGAAAACAGCTGTATTCCCGCCATTTCAAAGGAAAGACCCAAGTATTTTGAATTAATCGCATTTCACAAGAAAATGGATGGTAGAAAAGGTATGTGGCCTACCACTTATTGTATGAATAGAGGAACTGATTATGTTGCTGTAGCAGCATTATGCAATGGTAAATCATGTCATAGCCAGTATGGGTTAATTTAGAAATCTAAGGAAAATATCAGAGCTACAGTCAATTCTGACAGCCCCATGGCAGTACTTTTTAAACAGATTTGCAATATTTCAAAACTTGCTATTTAGCAGTGTCCTGGGTTCAGTAGTAACAGTCATTTTTCTCCTTCTTAGTAGCTGGTGTAGTGCTGTGTTTTTGACTTTCAGCCTGGGAACAGGGCTGATAACACTGATGTTTTTAGTTGCTGCTAAGTAATGTTTAGTCTGACCAAGGACTTTCTGAGTCTCATGTTCTGCCAGGGAGTTGAGGGGAAGCTGGGAGGAAGCAGAGACAGAACACCTGACCCAAACTAACCAAAGAGGTATTCCATACCACAGAATGTCATGCTCACTATAAAAACTGGGGGCAGTTACCCAGAGTTACTAGATCACTTCTCAGGTCGCGCTGTGTACCAGTTGGCAGGAGGTGTTTGTATTCTCTTCCCTTCCTATTTCCCTCATCATTATTTTTATTGGTAGTAGCAGTAGTGGTTTGTGTTATACCTTAGTTACTGGGCTGATCTTATCTGAATCCATGGGAGTTGCATTCTTTTGATTCTCCTCTCTACCCCTCTGGGAGCAGGGGGTATGAAGGGCAGGAGTCAGTGAGCAGCTGCTTGGTTCTGGGTTGCCGTCTGGGCTTAAACCACGACACTACTTTTTGGCGCCCAGCGTGGGGCACAAAGGGTTGAGATACCGACAGATCTGACCAGAGTGTGTCTAATTGTATTTGTGATAAGCATTCATTATTTCAGATTAATAGTCACTAATTTTGTTATGTTGATCCTTTGAGATGGAGCTGCCCTTATGCCACTTCCATCCTCCTCTGATTCAGATCAAGTAGATTTTTGGACATTTTTAACCTAACCTCTTGCTGTTAAGCGTTAGCCAGTTTGGGAGAAAACTGGGACTTGTAGGTCTAATTCAGTTTACATTGAGACCTCTTTTACTGACAACACATAAGAGCTAAATAGTGACTGTAAATAGCCATATCAGTTTTAAGGCTCTTTTACATTATTACAGTTCTGCAGAGTTGACTAGTGAGTACTCTCCACTGGCAAACTGCAATTAAGTATGAGTAGGAAACTTCATCTTTAAAGTACCTGATTTATAGTTGCTCATATTTATTAAATGAATGTTCATCACCAACACCTCCTGCAAATCCTCGTACATCAGTCCCTACACAAAACTTTTAGGAAGAATTTAGGCAAAGGTCAGCCATTTTCATGTTATGCAGAGCATTAAGAAAAATACTTGTGTTTTCTGGATTACCTGGTAGAATGTCTGACTCTGAAAAGCCTGAATACTATTTGTTACATAGTTCTAATTTGGAAAGGAAAACCAAAGAGTAAAGAAAAGCAAACTAGACTTTATTGGCTTCAGAGTATGTGAAAAGATTTTACTCATCAACCAGGGAAGCACATCATCACCTGGTTGCTCCAGTGCTGGGACAATGCGGCCAATGGTCATGAACTAGAAGGTAGAGAAACCAAGCAGCTGGGATCACTTGCTAGGGAAGGGGGAATTGACAAAGCAATTGCAAAAGACAGTCACTTAGCCTTTGCAGGTGGCTCTTGGCAGCTGTGAAAGAAATGTTTCCATACAAGGATGATGTTAAGAGTCATTCAGCCAAGTGGACTACTCTAGAGAAAGGCATCCAGTCTCTGAGGGCATCAGCCATTGTAGAGACAATCTATCACAAGCAGGATGCTGGGAAAAGACCCACAGATCCAGATAAGTCGAATGTTCATGACCCATATGGCAGAAATTTACACGGAATGCACCATCACCATATGCCCACGCATTGGCAGCAATAACCTGGACTGATACAGCACCACCAACAGTGGATGAAATGGTTTGTCAACTTTGAGAGTTCGAAGACAATCTCACGCCTTCCATCATTTCAGCTGTGGAAAAACTGTCTCAGATGTTCAAACAACTGAGAGATGATCTATCTGATCTATCTAGTTCCCCACGTGTACCAACCCACATCTCAGCTATTAACAAATAGGCCTACTGCTCGAGAGAGAAGATATAGAAGGTATACAACATGGGCCACCCTGTGGTTTTACCTGTGGAATCACGGAGAAGACATGATGAAGTGGGATGGGAAACCTATCAGTTCTGGAGGAACGGGTGTGTGAATTGAAAAGGAGAACAAAGGTCAAGGCTGATCATGCCTTGAAAGCTGCAGCTTCAGTCTCTAGTGAGCAGGTTCCCAGATGTAGTGGAGGAGCTGATTTTACTCCAGCTCCTGTGATAAAGACTAATCGCTGTCAACAAGACGTAAGTGATCAATGTGATGACTGTTAGGGGGGCCCTGCTTTCAGCCACATGGAGGTAAGGGACTGTATGGATCAGATGGCGTGGCACATAAGTCCCACAGAAGTATAAGGTTCTAGTAGATATCGGTGCACAGTGTACCCTGATGCCATCAAGCTGTCAAGGGGTGGAGCCCATTTCTATTTCTGGAGTGAGGGAGGATTCCAAGAGTTGACTGTACTGGAAGATGAAATCAGCCTAACTGGGAGGAACTGGCAAAACCACACCATATAATAAATTGTCAGAAAGTGAAAAACAGTATGCCTTGTTCACTGATGGGTCCTGCCGTATTGTGGGAAAGCATCAGAGATGGAAGGCAGCTGTATGGAGTCCTCAATGACAAGTTGCTGAAACTGCTGAAGGAGAGGGTGAATCGAGTCCATTTTCCAAGGTGAAAGCCATCTATATCACCTTGGACATTGCTGAGCAAGAAAGGTGGCCAGTACTTTATCTCTATACTGACTCGTGGATGGTGGCAAATGCCCTGTGGGGGTGGTTGCAGCAATGGAAGCAGAACAACTGGCAACACAGATGGGTAAACCCATCTGGGCTGCTGCATTATGGCAAGATATCACTGCCCGGGTGCAGAAGCTGGTGGTGAAGGTATGCCATGTAGATGCCCACGTACCCAAGAGTCAGGCCACTGAGGAACACCACAATAACCAACAAGTGGATAAAGCTGCTAAGATTGAAGTGGCTCAGATGGACTTAGATTGGCAACATAAAGGCGAATTATTTTTGGCCCGATGGGCCCATGACACTTCAGGCCATCAGGGCAGAGACGCAACATACAGATGGGCTCGTGATCGAGGTATGGACTTAACATATGGACACTATTGACCAGGTTATTCACAAGTGTGAAACATGTGCTGCAAGTAAACAAGCTAAATGGTTAAAGCCTCTTTCGTATGGAAGATGATGGCTGAAGTACAAACATGGGGAGGCCTGGCAGATTGGTTATATCACACTACCACCAAACTGCAAAGGCAAGCGCCATGTGCTTACCATGGTGGAGGCAACCACAGGATGGCTGGAAACATGCTATGCCCCACACCACTGCCCGGAACACTATCCTGGGCCTAGAGATATAGGTTTTGTGGTGACACAGCACCCCAGAGAGAACTGAGTCAGAAAAAGGGACTTATTTCTGGAACAACCTTATAGACGCTTGGGCTAAAGAGCATGGCATTGAGTGGGTATATCATACCCCCTACCATGCACCGGCCTCTGGGAAAATCGAACGGTACAATGGGCTGTCAAAAACTACACTGAGAGCAATGCGTGGTGGGACCAACCTAGTCAGAACTCTTATTCTATAAGGGGACAAAGCTCCTGTGGTGCACATAAAGAATTTGCTGGGAAGACAGTCTGGGTTATTCCTGCTTCAGGTAAATTCAAGCTCACTCGTGGGATCGTTTTTATATAAAGGCCCGGATATACTTGGTGGGTAATGTGGGAAGATGGGGAAAGTCTGATGTGTACCTCAAGGGGATTTGATTACAGGGGAAAACAGCCAATGGATTCAACTGCATGCTGTTGCCTGCTATGTAGCACTTTTATAGCCCACCAACATATGTCTTCAGGTTGCCAGCAACTGGCCCTGACTTCCCTCTGACCATCATCCTAATGAAAAATGAACTTTGAAACCAGACAAGTTCTGCAATATCATCAGCAGGCAATGATCCAACACTGCACACAGCCCCTCCTGCTCCAAAAACTGTTACAAGAGATGAAGCCCAACATCATGGACCAGATCAACTCAGCAGCTTTATAGGGATTGGTCCATGCACTAAGGAATGATCTCTCTCTCTCTGTGTGTGTGTGGATGTATATATATGTATATACATAAGAGTGATGATATATTGAAAATGTGGGATATGAGCATGACGTGAATGGCATGGAATAAGGGGTGGATACTGTCCTGGGTTCAGCAGTAGCAGTCATTTTTCTCCTTAGTAGCTGGTGTAGTGCTGCCTTTTTGACTTTCAGCCTGGGAACAGCACTGATAACATTGATGTTTTTAGTTGCTGCTAAGTGATGTTTAGTCTGACCAAGGAATTTTTGAGTCTCATGTTCTGCCAGGGAGGAGTGGAGCTGGGAGGAAGCAGAGATAGGACACCTGACCCAAACTAGCCAAAGAGGTATTCCATACCACAGCACATCATGCCCAGGATGTAGAGCTGGGGGCAGTCACCCGGAAGGGTGAGATCACTGCTCAGGTTGGGCTGGGTACCCGTCAGCGGGTGGTGAGTGTTTGTGTTCTCTTCCCTTGTTATTTCCCTTACCATTATTATTATTGGTGGTAGCAGTAGTGGTTTGTGTTATACCTTAGTTGCTGGGCTGTTCTTATCTGAACCTGTGGGAGTCTCAACCTGTCAATTCTCCTCCCCCTCCCTCCGGGAGCCAGCGGAGGAAGGGAGGGAATGAGAAAATGGTTGCGTGTTTTCTGGGTTGCCGGCTGGTCGTAAACCACAACAAGCAAATATATAAAGTTATTTTTTAATCTAAGGTACTAAGTGAGTAAAACTTGGAAACATGAGTTTAATTTTTTTTTAATTATTCTGAATCTACATTTTGTTTTGACTTTAACATGTACACAGAGTTACTGAACATCAACCATATATCTCAGATTGGACATGAAAAACAAAAAAAAATGTCCCGTGAGAAATTTGAACTGAAGAAATGTTAAATGAATCCTGGAGGATTTTTCTCAATTTTCCTGCTTGTAGCAGACTGAAATCAGGGGCAACAAAATAATAATAACAATAATAACAACAATAATAATAATAGCAATTAATAATAACAGCTGAATAACTATCCATATTATAAAAGTGCTTAATTTTTCATTTACCATGATTATAATTAGCAGCCTTCTGAAAAATTAAAAGAGAAATACCATGGGTAGCTATTTATTTCATTTAAACATGAGCTCAGCTTATTTATATTTTTCTATATCTGTTGTAGTTAATAAATAGAAGGAAGTTTCAGAGGTTGCTCATCTCACCTATTGAGAGTGTTTTTCACTGAGATTGTAAATGTGTCTGCCTGTTATCTTTGGAAATTTGCATGAATTGCATTTACATGATAAGCTGTGTACTACTGATAAGTCAACAGCCCTCCAGAATTTCTAAATGTTATCAAAGATGCCTCAGAAAATGAACCTTATTACTATTTAAAAAAAATAAACCAGGGTGAAACAGAAAAGTCAAATGACTGACATTATGCACCTGCTGCTATGTATCTCCCAAACTATGTCTATTTTAAGGTGGCTCTTCTTCTTTGCTTATTTAACAGCATTATCCAGGTACATTTCTATATTTCATGAGGCAACAGAATCTTTACATAGAATCATAGAATAGTTAGGATTGGAAAGGACCTCAAGATCATCTAGTTCCAACCCCCCGCCAGGGGCAGGGACACCTCACACTAAACCATATCACCCAAGGCTTCATCCAACCTGGCCTTGAACACTGCCAGGGATGAAGCATTCACAACTTCCCTGGGAAACCCATTCCAGTACCTCACCACCCTCACAGTGAGGAATTTCTTCCTTATATCCAATCTAAACTTCGCCTGTTTAAGTCTAAAAATGTTACACCTTGTCCTGCTACTACAGTCACTAATGAATAGTTCATTCCCACCATTCCTATAGCCCCCTTCAGATACTGGAAGGCTGCTATGAGGTATCCACACAGCCTTCTCTTCTTTCACCAGGCTGAACAGCCCCAACTTCCTCAGCCTGTCTTCATATGGGAGGTGCTCCAGTCCCCTGATCATCCTCATGGTCCTCCTCTGGACTTGTTCTAACAGTACCATGTCCTTTTTAGGTTGAGAACACCAGAACTGCACACAATACTCCAAGCGAGGTCTCACGAGAGCAGAGTAGAGGAGCAGGATCACCTCCTTTGACCTGCTGGTCACACTGTTTTTGATGCAGCCTAGGATGCAATTGGCTTTCTGGGCTGCAAGCTCAAACTTCTGGCTCATGTTCATTTTCTCATTGACTAACACCCCCAAGTCCTTCTCCACAGGGCTGCACTGAATTTCCTTTTTGCCAACCTGTAGCTGTGACTCGGATTGCTCCCACCCAGGTGTAGGACATTGCACTTGGCATGGTTACACTTCATGAGGTTGGCATCAGCCCACCTCACAAGTGTGTCAAGGTCCCTCTGAATGGCATTCCTTTCCTCCAGCATATCAACAGAACCACACAGCTTGGTGTCATCGGCAAACTTGCTGAGGGTACACTCAATCCCACTGTCCATGTCACCAACAAAGAAGTTGAACAAGACCGGTCCCAACACCAATACCTGAGGGACACCACTCGTTACTGATCTCCAACCGAACATTGAAACGTTGACTACAACTCTTTGCATGCGACCATCCAGCCAGTTCTTTATCGAACGAGTGGTCCACCTATCAAATTGATGTCTCTTCAATTTAGAGACAAGGATGTCATGTGGGATAGTGTCAGATGCTTTGCACAAGTGCAGGTAGATGACGTCAACTGCTCTACCCCTGTCCATCACTTTTGTAGCCCCGTCAGAGAAGGCCACCAAATTGGTCAGGCAGGATTTTCCCCTAGTAAAGTCATGCTGGCTGTCACCTTGCTCTTTTTCATGTGCCCTAGGATGCTTTCCAGGAGAATCTGCTCCCAGATTTTGGCAGGCACAGAGGTGAGACTGACTGGTCTGTAATTCCCTGGGTCATCCATTTTCCCCTTCTTGAAAATGGGGGTTCTATTTCCCTTTTTCCAGTCATCAGGAACTTCATCTGTCTGCCATGATTTTTCAAATATGATGGCCAGTGGCTTTGCAACTTCATTCGCCAGCTCCTTCGGGACCCGCGGATGGATTTCAATAGGGCCCATGGACTTGTATACATTCAGGTTCTTAAGATGGTCTCGAACCACATCCTCATGTACAGTGGGCCCAAGGTCTAGGTTTTCACAGTCCCTGCGTCTGCCTTCCAAGACTTGGGTGCTGCGGTCAGAGCCTTTGCAAGTGAAGACTGAGGCAAAGAAGCCGTTCAGAACCTCAGCCTTCTCCATGTCCTGTGCAGCCAGTTCTCCTGAAAGTTTCTGGAGGAGGTCTACATTGTCTTTAGTCTGTTTTTTAGCCGCTACATACCTATAAAATCCCTTCCTGTTATCTTTAACATCCCTTGCCAAGTTTACCTCCAATTGGGCCTTAGCTTTCCTAACTTGGTCCCTAACTACCCTGACAACATCCCTGTATTCATCCCAGGCCACCTGTCCTTGCTTCCACCTTTTATAAGCCTCTTTTTTCCTGTGAATTTTTCTCAGCAGCTCCTTATGCATCCAAGGAGGTCTCCTGGCCCTCCTGCTGCACTTCCTTCTAGTCGGGATGCAATACTCTTGAGCTTGTAGCAAGCGATCCTTGAATATTAACCAGGAGTCTTGGGCCCCCTTGCCCTCTAGGGCTATATCCCGTGGAACCTTGCTAAGCAGGTTCCTGAAGAGGCTGAAGTCTGCTCTCTTGAAGTCCAGGGCAGTGAGCTTACTGCACACTCTTCTCACTGTCTTGAGGACCTCAAATTCGACCATCTCGTGATCACTGCATCCAAGACTTCCCTGGAGAGTCACATTTCCAATGAGCCCTTCCCTGTTGGTGAGCACAAGGTCAAGCAGGGCACCTCTCCTCGTCAGCTCCTTTATTGCTTGCAGAAGGAAGTTGTCTTCCACACAGTCGATTAACCTCCTGGATTGCTTGTGCCGGGCTGTACCGTCGCCGCAACAGATGTCAGGGTGGTTGAAGTCCCCCATGAGAACAAGGGCCTGTGAGCATGAGGCTTTTCCTATTTGTCTGTAGAGTTCTTCATCCACAGGTTCCTCTTGATCAGGCAGTCTGTAACATATCCCCACAGTAATGTGTCCCATTACCGATTTCCCCTTAACCCTGACCCACAAACTTTCTGTTAACTGATCACCTGTCCCCAGACAGAGTTCCATACTCTCCACCCTATCCCTAACATAAAGGGTAACTCACTCATCAATGACCAGCGGAAATATTTAAATTTAAAAATAGATTTTGTTTGGAGAAAAAATGTTTTTCTGGAGTGGTAAGGGTCTTTGCCATTGTGGGTCGCAGATATTTGTGAGGACACTTCAGGGAAAATTATGAAAGCATGTCAGTTCAATCTGAATTATAAGTAGATAATTGTGTTTCTCTGGCAGTTAATATTTTTCAAATAACCAGTTTCTCACTGCTGTCCTCCTTGAAAATAGGTTTTTATTTCTTCATGTATATTTTAGGGCTTTTATGCCCTTAAACAATCTGATTTCAGGAAATAAATATTTTATTTTAATTTAGGAGAGATATCTCTTCTGATAACTCATCTTACGGGGAAAATCTCTCAAATCCATAAAGTGCAAAAGATTCTGAATCAGTCTTGTCTGTGAAGAAACCAGTGAAAAACATAATACTGTAAAATGGCCTTCCTGCCAATTTGGAGAAGTGAAGTTACTAGAAAACCTCAGAAGCATAACACTGCTTGTTGTTGTTTTTTTACCACATTGAAGTTATCTCAATAGTGTGTTGTCTAAGAATTGATATAGGCCTCCTAAAATGTTAGATATGACAAAAAAAATCTTGAGTAAGAATAAAAGGGCTATTTTCCCCAAATAATTAACTTTTTTTGAGAAAAAAAAATATTGTGGTCTAATTAGGCATGCAAGAAAAAATAGGAATATTAAGTAATTTGGGGTTTCTTGTTTGTTGACATCCACTCAGTATGGAGTTGTCATATATAATATATACACTTAAGAAGTTAATTATTCACTTCAGCAGACACACCAGTTATTGGTCAGTGATAGGGCACCAGAAATTATATGACTGAAATGATCATGTTAAAAATAAGACTCCAGGAAATGGAAAGTGCAGTTTTTATACCTTTTATTTAGAGTATGTACCTGATCAGATGTTTAGTAGTTATGGCAAACTGCACTATGCAAGCAAAAATAAGAGGCAGAGAGAATGGAATCTCCTTCAACTAGCTTTGCTTCTAGGTAAAAACCTGTTATTGAATAAATATTTCAGTAGGTTAATTGTATTATCTTCTGGAAGTGTCTGTCTTTCTCTGCTGATTAAATTCAGATGCCTAGCCTGAGTTTGCTAAACGTAAGGGAAATTAATTCCACTATGGCTGCACTCAATTTGGATAAAAATGTATTTGCTCTCAGCTATGTGTGTATTAGGAGGTAATAACTCAACTGACTTAGATGGAATCTTTGAAGAAAAGCAATACAAGTAAGCCTATCGTTTTTTTTTTTTTTCTAAGAAATGCTTACAGCAATGTTGCACACCTTATTAAGGACTCATATATACAGGTGAAAAACTCTTACTCCCTTTTAGTACTCATTAAACTCTATGTAAGTCATGTGATGAACTTCCTAAACTCCCACATATCCACATACAGGAAAAGAGAGATGGAAATGGAAACAGATATAGATATGTAAATATAGATGCATAGATTTATAGACAGAGATAGATGTAGAAATCGAGATGGAGACAGAGACTGAGACAGAGATAAAATGTGATGGCTGCAGTTGGATTACTACCTACAAAAGCCCAGAATAACTTCTCAAGATGCATATTCTTGTTTTTTTTTGTTTTTTTTTTTTTTTGTAAATTCAATGTAATTTAATATTTACTATGTTCATTAAGCTTGGCTGATGCTTTAATTTAATACTACTTTAAAATGAAATGTTTGAGTACATCCTCCACAATTCTTTTGATTAGGTTCCAACATGCTTTTAGAGTACTAAATAGCCTCTTTATTTTCCTTTGAGAATGAATATATTAAATGCCGGTATCCACATTTATTCCCACAAAAGACACCAATAAATGAACAGAGAATATTTTAGAAAAAAACAACCAACAAACCAAAAAATGAAACCAAAAATGAACTGATTTTTTTTAATACATAGGTATTATTTAGTTAGTAATTTCACCATGTTATCAAACATTTTTGATGGTAGAAGTGATTTTTCTTAATGTATATCTGATATACCTTCACCTTATTTCAAATCACAGGGTATTTGAATTATTGTGTAAAAAGAAAGAAAATAATACCAACTACACTCTGAAAAATCTGTTATTTTGTTTTGGGCACTGATTGAAACCAAGCCAGCTGGAAAATTAACATGTTTTCTATGTCCCGTAATTAGATTAAAAAAAAACCCCAAAACACTGCTAGTATAAAGCATGAAACTTACTAACAAGCATATGCTAGGAAAAGTAATATTAAACTTTCTCAAAGGAGTTTACTAACTTCAATTAACTTTAGCACACTTCTGTGGTCTAAGTGAGGAGGTCTTACTCATTCTTAGAAATATTTATTCACTTGTCAGAAACTGAGGTGGAAATAAAGCAACTGTCTGTCACTGTTCCTAAGTTTACATGTAACAATCAAATTTATAGAACCATAGACTCATACAATGGTCCAAGTTGGAAGAGACCTTAAAGACCATCTAGCTCCATTCCTTCTGCACAGAGACATCTTCCACTAGATCAGGTTGCTCAAGACCCCATCCAGCCTTGCCTTGAAAACTTCCAGGGATGGGACATACACAGCTTCTCCAGCCAAACTGTTCCACTGTCCCAAAACATTCATAATAAATTTCCCTTCACCTGATATATGCAGTGTAGTCTAAATTGACCTTCTTTCAGTTTTAAGAAGAATACATGAAAACTATCTATGAAGATCAGGTTTATTTGCCATCAAAATACAGGCAATCTTACTGGTTTTCCTCATGTTTTAAAACAATGACTACACAGTATTTGATTTAATAATAATTATAAGAAGAGTATAACTTTGATGTTTGTTGGAAATGTTTTTATTTAATATTTGTGATTTAATATTTAGCTAAAATTAGTTTTCGCATCAGCATAGGATGTTCAAATAATTTCACTACTATACTCTGGGATTGTGGTTTTCGTGTTGTGTCCTTGTATTTGCTATAGTCAAAATATATTTTTTTGCGGTTTGTTATAAACACAGAAGTAGAAACTTCACAGTGAAGAGCTTTTGGGTACTCCAGAGCTTCACAGCTAAATAATGGACTTACTGCCACTAGTTATGAATTGCCTAGTTAAGCCACTTATGTGAATGACACAACTATATAAAGAACAGGAGTTTTAGTTAACATAAGATTATGATATTAAAAGTGTAGTTTTATTTGGAGGTTTTGAATGACGTCTTTGCCTCGGTCTTCACTGGCAAAGGCTCTGACCGCAGCACCCAAGTCTTGGAAGGCAGACACAGGGACTGTGAAAACCTAGACCTTGGGCCCACTGTACATGAGGATATGGTTCGAGACCATCTTAAGAACCTGAACGTATACAAGTCCATGGGCCCTGATGAAATCCATCCACAGGTCCCGAAGGAGCTGGCAAATGTAGTTGCTAAGCCACTGACCATCATATTTGAAAAATCATGACAGTCAGGTGAAGTTCCTGATGACTGGAAAAAGGGAAATATAACCCCCATTTTCAAGAAGGGGAAAATGGATGACCCAGGGTATTACAGACCAGTCAGTCACATCTCAGTGCCTGGCAAAATCTGGGAGCAGATTCCCCTGGAAGGCATGCTAGGGGACATGAAAAACAACAAGGTGCTTGGTGACAGCCAGCATGGCTTCACTAAGGGAAGATCCTGCCTGACCAATTTGGTGGCCTTCTATGATGGAGCTACAAAAGTGATGGACAGGGGTAGAGCAGTTGATGTCGTCTACCTGGACTTGTGCAAAGTGTTCAACACTGTCCCACACGACATCCTTGTCTCTAAATTGGAGAGATGTCAATTTGATAGGTGGACCATTCGGTGGATAAAGCACTGTCTGGATAGCCACATGAAAAATGTTGTGGTCAATGGCTCAGTGTCTGGCTGGAGGCCAGTAACGAGTGGTGTCCATCAGGGATTGGTGTTGGGACCGGTCTTGTTCAACTTCTTTGTTGGTGACATGGACAGTGGGATTGAGTGTACCCTCAGCAAGTTTGCCGATGACACCAAGCTGTGTGGTTCTGTTGATATGCTGGAGGAAAGGAATGCCATTCAGAGGGACCTTGACACACTTGTGAGGTGGGCTGATGAAGTTTAACCATGCCAAGTGCAATGTCCTACCCCTGGGTAGGGGCAATCCGAGACACAGCTACAGGCTGGGCAGCGAGGAGATTCAGAGCAACTCTGTGGAGAAGGACTTGGGGGTGTTGGTCCATGAGAAAATGAACATGAGCCAGAAGTTTGCGCTTGCAGCCCAGAAAGCCAATTGCATCCTAGGCTGCATCAGAAACAGTGTGACCAGCAGGTCAAAGGAGGTGATCCTGCTCCTTTACTCTGCTCTCTTGAGACCTCATTTGGAGTACTGTGTACAGTTCTGGTGTTCTCAACATAAAAAGGACATGGTACTGTTAGAACAAGTCCAGAGAAGGGCCATGAGGATGATCAGGGGACTGGAGCTGAAGACAGGCTGAGGAAGTTGGGGCTCTTCAGCCTGGTGAAAGAAGAGAAGGCTGCATGGAGACCTCATAGCAGCCTTCCAGTATCTGAGTGGGGCTATAGGGATGCCGGGGACGGACTGTAGTGGTAGGACAAGGGGTAATAGGAGAAAAGCAGGGGAAATTTAAATTGGATATAAGGAAGAAATTCTTTACTGTTAGGTTGGTGAGGTACTGGAATGGGTTTTCCAGGGTTGTTGTGAATGCTCCAATCCTGGCAGTGTTCAAGGCCAGGTTGGATGAAGCCTTGGGTGATATGGTTTAGTGTGAGGTGTCCCTGCCCCTGGCGGGGGGTTGGAACTAGATGATCTTGAGGTCCTTTCCAACCCTAACTATTCTATGATTCCATGATTTTATGACTTGTAATGAAAATGACATATTTTGGAGTTTTGTTTTGTTTTTTTTTTTTTTTTTTTTAAGAAGCTTGGTTTTAGGTGCATAGCATTCTTTTTGCCTTGACAGGCATCCAAATATTTAATTTTTACTTATTTTTTTTTATTTATTTTCTGTGCTTTCTTAGCGAATACCAGAGTTAAAAAGAGCTTTGAAAGTGAATAATCAAAACAATACATTCCAAAACTCTCAAACTGGTATATCTTAACTTTGTGCACGTTTGCTTAGGATTGTTTCTAAATGAAAGTCCAAAGCAAGTGTCCCAGTGCTATGAAGTACTTTGCAAATTTAGTTGGTCCTTGGCAGAGTTAATATAGCTTCCACTGCAATCAGAGATGTTTTCTATTGATCTTCATGGTCTCCTTTTTATGAATTCTTGGTTGCTTCAAGATTTTGGCCATCTTATTTATTCATGTTATATATCTTGTTTTCATAACCAAAACAGTTAATGGCCAGTTTTGTGTTTCCTTGACATCGTATCTTCTGCATTGTTTAGTTTTAAAGAGAGTAAGGTTGTCATATGGCTGCATATGCAGCAAGCTGTTCTTGAGGAAAGTAATTCATTACATCCATGAAAGAGGTGCCAGCTTTGCTATTAGGTAGGATTAATTTCGTCGAAGGTAGGTTTAATTTTCAGAAAAGTTGGGCTTTGAATTTGCATTTTACCTCCTTGTTTTCTACCAAGTTATCTGTCACTTTCTAAATAAACTTATCTTCTTAATATGAACAGTTTTGTACTGTAACATCTGTGTTTCTGCTGTGTTCATCATGAAAAGCATTTCTATTTAACATAGGATTCTCAAACACAGCTAGATATATAATCATAGACTCACCTAGATTGGAAATTTGACCTTTAAGTTCATCAAGTCCAACCATTACCCCAGGACTGACACTTCCACCACTAAAACATGTCACTAAAGGCCTAGTCTATACAGTTTTTGAACACTTCCAGGGACGAAGAATCCACCACTTCCCTGGGTAGCCTGTTCCAGTGCCTGATCACCCTCTCCGTGAAGAATTTTTTCCTAATATCCAGTCTAAACCTCCCCTGATGCAGCTTGAGGGTGTTACCTCTTGTCCTGTCACTTGTTACGTGGCAAAAGAGACCAACCCCCACCTCACTACATCCTCCTTTCAGATAGCTGTAGAGAGCAGTAAGGTCCCCCTTAACCTTCTCTGCTCCAGACTAAATAACCCCATTTCCATCAGCTGTCCTTCATAGGACTTGTGCTCCAAACCCTTCACCAGATCCGTTGCCCTTCTCTGGACCCACTCCAGCACCTCAATGTGTTGTAGTGAGAGGCCCAGAACTGAACCACAGGATTCAGGCTTCAGGACTCACCAATGCCAAGTACAGGGATTAAACACTACCCTGGCCCTGCTGGCAACATTGTTTCTGGCACAGGCCAGGATGATATTGGCCTTCTTGACTGCCCAGACACACTGCTGACGCATACTAGTTTAGATCAAGATAATTAAAATCTCCCATCAGTGCTGTTCTTTCTTTATCACAAATCCTTTTGCTTTTATCGGCCACTTCCTCATCTTTATGATACTTATGACCTGGTGGTCTGTTCCCAAAATAAACGTGAATCTATTGCAACATCCATTTTCCTTCCAGAGTGATTCTGACTTACTTTCAGTTACACTTCTTCCAGATTACTTATTTTCTTCCTTCATCTATATATAGACAAATGATTTCCTGAGTTCTTTTGTTTCTCCTAGAACTCTAAAGTCATTCTAGCATTTATGTCATGCCATTCATTGCATTGCATTATATTAGAGAGTTACTTTTCCTGTTTCCTTGTAAGCTTAGTGAAAATACTTCCCAAGATCACAACAGTCTTAAGGCGAAGTCTCTAAGAGGCTTTCC